>NC_091465.1:87943227-88543227 GCF_027789765.1 Dendropsophus ebraccatus
GTCTCTCTTCAGGGTCTGGTTGTGTTGGGGTGTCTCTCTTCCATGTCGGGTTATGTTGGGCTGTCTCTTCAGGGTCTGGTTAAGCTGGGGTGTCTCTTCGGTGTCTGGTTATGCTTAGGTGTCTCTTTGTTGTAGGGTTATGTTGGGGTGTCTCTTTAGGGTCTGGTTATGCTGGGGTGTCTCTTCAGTGTCTGGTTATGTTGGGATGTCTCTCTTCCATGTGGGTTATGTTGGGGTGTCTCTTCAGGGTTTGGTTATGCTGGGGTGTCTCTCTTCCATGTCAGGTTATGTTGGGGTGTCTCGTCAGTGACAGGTTATGTTGGGGTGTCTCGTCAGTGTCGGGTTATGTTGGGGTGTCTCTTCGGTGTCAGGTTATGTTGGGGTGTCTCATCAGTGACAGGTTATGTTGGGGTGTCTCATCAGTGACAGGTTATGTTGGGGTGTCTCATCAGTGACAGGTTTTGTTGGGGTGTCTCTTCAGTGTCGGCTTTTGTTGGGGTGTCTCTCTTCCATGTCGGGTTATGTTGGAATGTCTCTTCAGGGTCTGGTTATGTTGGGGTGTCTCATCAGTGTCAGGTTTTGTTGGGGTGTCTCTCGTGGGGTTACCCCCCTCCTGACGCTCCAGTTGTGGTAAATCTCGCTGTGTCTGTGATTATAATAACACACAGACTGTAATCCAGTTAATAATGTAATCTGGGGGGGCGGTTGTGCGCCATTGTGTGAGCGCGCCTCCATTATACCGCACAATAGTGGCAGACAATGCGCGGATTGTAGCGGATGAATCGGAAGGCATTATGGTGGATGGAGCGGGGAGATGGCTCCGGATGCTTTTCCTATGTCCAGGATGAAATATTAATGATGCTGAACACGGATTACAGCCATGTCTTTATTTGTGCGCCCTGAATTATTTACCCACAATCCCCTGCTCCCCGCATCGCCGGCTCCATCCCCGCAACTCTCTTCCTTTTTCTTAGCAATTTAGATAAAATCATTTTTTCGTCTTCAGCCGTAATCTCCGGCGCTCCCTAAATAATCCTCTTGCAGCCTGTGCAGCTCTAATCTCTCAATCCCACATCCTTGCAGCTTTGGCGCGGCCGCCTCGCTCTCCGGACTGCAGTGATCATTGTGTTTCTGGGTGAGATAATTCACAGAAAAGTGTTAAAGGGGCTCTCCGGGGAAAGTTTTTCTTTTCAAATCAGCTGATGTCAGAAAGTTATATAGATCTGTAATTTACTTCTATGTAAAAATCGCCAGTCTTCCGGTACTTATCAGCTGCTGTATGTCCTGCAGGAAGTTATGTATTCTCTCCAGTCTGACACAGTGCTTCATGTCAGGAACTGTCCAGAGCAGTAGCAAATCCCCATAGAAACCTCTCCTGCTCTGGACAGTTCCTGATGTCTCATGGGGGTCTCGGCATGTTGCCCCCTTAATGGCCTGTCCTGGCTGCCTATATAGGGAGACATTGGCAACATGGTGACTCTTACCGTAGTGTCTATAATATTAGCCCTATAGGGCCACTTACGAGCCCATAATATGGGATAATGCTCTGTGATGTCGCCAGGCGCTCAGGCCATGTACATCCAAGCCGCCACCCGTATCCATCTTGTCACCGTGTCTTACAATGGTTTGGCATCATGTATCCCGTCTCCATCTTGTCACCGTGTCTTACAATGGTTTGGCATCATGTATCCCGTCTCCATCTTGTCGCCATGTCTTACAATGGTTTGGCCTCGTGTATCCCGTCTCCATCTTGTCGCCATGTCTTACAATGGTTTGGCCTCATGTATCCCATCTCCATCTTGTCGCCATGTCTTAAGATGGTTTGGCATCATGTGTCCCTTCTCTATCTTGTTGCCATGTCTTACAATGGTTTGGCCCCATGTATCCTTTCTCCATCTTGTCACCATGTCTTACAATGGTTTGGCATCATGTATCCCGTCTCCATCTTGTTGCAATGACTTAAGACGGTTTGGCATCATGTGTCCCGTCTCCATCTTGGCGCTATGTCTTACAATGGTTTTGCATCATGCATCCCTTTCTCCATCTCGTCGCCATGTCTTACAATGATTTGGCCTCATGGCTTTTACAATGATTTCCAGGTGTTATCTTTATTAGGGGTCGACGGCCTTCGGCTTCCTGCGGTGACCTGCTGTGTAGTACATTAGATTACTCTCACCGCCTGCACAGAGGTCACTAATCCCGCCATCCGCACTTCATCTTTATTACACCCAATAAATCCAGAAATCCATAAGGTGTTAAGTATTAGGTGTCCCTTCCTTTGTGCATCGAGCTCTATCACATAGTATAAGTATACAGATGATTGACACAGTATACAGCAAGGGCAGCTGCAGTCCGTTCATCGCGGCGGGAAGCTTCTGCTCACGTGCGTTTTAGCTGATATACGAGAAAATCTCCTGACATGGGTGAACATCATGTCCATAGGCATCCATTACCCGTGCCCATAGGCTTCCATTACCCGTGCCCATAGGCTTCCATTACCCGTGCCCATAGGCTTCCATTACCCGTGCCCATAGGCTTCCATTACCCGTGTCCATAGGCTTCCATTACCCGTGTCCATAGGCTTCCATTACCCGTGTCCATAGGCGTCAGTTACCCGTGTCCATAGGGTTCCATTACCCGTGTCCATAGGCTTCAGTTACCCGTGTCCATAGGCTTCCATTACCCGTGTCCATAGGCTTCCATTACCCGTGTCCATAGGCTTCCATTACCCGTGCCCATAGGCTTCCATTACCCGTGCCCATAGGCTTCCATTACCCGTGTCCATAGGTGTCAGTTACCCGTGTCCATAGGCTTCCATTACCCGTGTCCATAGGCTTCCATTACCCGTGTCCATAGGCTTCCATTACCCGTGTCCATAGGCTTCCATTACCCGTGCCCATAGGCGTCAGTTACACGTGTCCATAGGCTTCCATTGCCCGTGTCCATAGGCTTCCATTACCCGTGCCCATAGGCTTCCATTACTCGTGCCCATAGGCTTCCATTACCCGTGCCCATAGGCTTCCATTACTCGTGCCCATAGGCTTCCATTACCCGTGCCCATAGGCTTCCATTACCCGTGCCCATAGGCTTCCATTACCCGTGCCCATAGGCTTCCATTACCCGTGCCCATAGGCTTCCATTACCCGTGCCCATAGGCTTCCATTACCCGTGCCCATAGGCTTCCATTACCCGTGCCCATAGGCTTCCATTACCCGTGCCCATAGGCTTCCATTACCCGTGCCCATAGGCTTCCATTACCCGTGCCCATAGGCTTCCATTACCCGTGCCCATAGGCTTCCATTACCCGTGTCCATAGGCTTCCATTACCCGTGCCCATAGGCTTCCATTACCCGTGCCCATAGGCTTCCATTACCCGTGTCCATAGGCTTCCATTACCCGTGTCCATAGGCTTCCATTACCCGTGCCCATAGGCTTCCATTACCCGTGCCCATAGGCTTCCATTACCCGTGCCCATAGGCTTCCATTACCCGTGTCCATAGGCTTCCATTACCCGTGCCCATAGGCTTCCATTGCCCGTGTCCATAGGCTTCCATTGCCCGTGTCCATAGGCTTCCATTGCCCGTGTCCATAGGCTTCCATTGCCCGTGTCTATAGGCTTCCATTACCCGTGTCCATAGGCTTCCATTACCCGTGCCCATAGGCGTCAGTTACCCGTGTCCATAGGCTTCCATTGCCCGTGTCCATAGGCTTCCATTACCCGTGTCCTATCGGCCTCATTGTGGCTGGAATAGCAGAGCTCCCTGCACTATGCCTAGAATAATGGATGACAGGGGGTATATGTGTTACATGTATATATGTAGAAGTGCCATCTATTTGGTGTATATGTTGGGTGTCCACCCTGTATCCAGACTTAGATTCCCTCCATTGCATGTTGCACAATGTATCAGTCTCTGCATCAGAGCGGAACACCAAAAGTGCACGCACACTCCTCGTCTGTGCGATAATTGTGCAATAATGGAGCTGGCTCAATAGTTACAACAAATTTTAATTTTGGTAACTTCCCGCAATGTGAATGGAGCCCTAAAGAACTACAGTTCCCATCTTGACTAAAGGGTCTACTCCTCCACGTGGTGTATTATATGTATGATGGTTGTCACCTCCTCCTCCTCCACATGGTGTATTATATGTATGATGGTTGTCACCTCCTCCTTCTCCCCCTGGTGTATGATATGTATGATGGTTGTCACCTCCTCCTCCCCCTGATGTATTATATGTATGATGGTTGTCACCTCCTCCTCCTCCACGTGGTGTATTATATATATGATGGTTGTCACCTCCTCCCCCTGATATATATGTATGATGGTTGTCACCTCCTCCTCCCCCCTGATGTATTATATGTATGATGGTTGTCACCTCCTCCTCCTCCACGTGGTGTAATATATGTATGATGGTTGTCACCTCCTCCTCCTCCATGTGGTGTATTATATGTATGATGGTTGTCACCTCCTCCTCCTCCTCCACGTGGTGTATTATATGTATGATGGTTGTCACCTCCTCCCCCCCTGGTGTATTATATGTATGATGGTTGTCACCTCCTCCCCCCCTGGTGTATTATATGTATGATGGTTGTCACCTCCTCCTTCTCCCCCTGGTGTATTATATGTATGATGGTTGTCACCTCCTCCTCCTCCACGTGGTGTATTATATGTATGATGGTTGTCACCTCCTCCTCTACGTGGTGTATTATATGTATGATGGTTGTCACCTCCTCCTCCCCCCCCTGGTGTATTATATGTATGATGGTTGTCACCTCCTCCTCCCCCCCCTGGTGTATTATATGTATGATGGTTGTCACCTCCTCCTTCTCCCCCTGGTGTATTATATGTATGATGGTTGTCACCTCCTCCTCCACGTGGTGTATTATATGTATGATGGTTGTTACCTCCTCCTCGCCCTGGTGTTTTATATTTATGATGGTTGTCACCTCCTCCTCCACGTGGTGTATTACATATATGATGGTTGTCACCTCCTCCTTCTCCCCCTGATGTATTATATGTATGATGGTTGTCACCTCCTCCTTCTCCCCCTGGTGTGTTATATGTATGATGGTTATCACCTCCTCCTTCTCCCCCTGATGTATTATATGTATGATGGTTGTCACCTCCTTGCCCTGGTGTATTATATGTATGATGGTTGTCACCTCCTCCTCCTCCTCCTCCACGTGGTGCATTACATGTATGATGGTTGTCACCTCCTCCTTCTCCCCCTGATGTATTCTATATATGATGGTTGCCACCTCCTCCTTCTCCCCCTGGTGTGTTATATTTATGATGGTTGTCACCTCCTCCTCCCGTGGTGTATTACATGTATAATGGTTGTCACCTCCTCCTCCCGTGGTATATTACATGTATGATGGTTGTCACCTTCTCCTCCTGTAGTATATTACATGTATGATGGTTGTCACCGCCTCCTTCTCCCCCTGGTGTGTTATATTTATGATGGTTGTCACCTCCTCTTCCCGTGGTGTATTACATGTATGATGGTTGTCACCTCCTCTGCCCCCGGTCCTGTGGCCTGTCCGCTCAGCCCCTGTGATGGTGCATGCGTTGCCTTCCTCTTCTGTAGCTGCGCTCTTCCCTTCCCGTACAGCGTGCGGAGCAGCCGGCAGGCAGAGCCCGGTTATTTATAGCCGCTTCTCGTCCCGAGTCTCGCTCAGTAGCCTTTGTTCTGCGGGAGCAGCGACGCTGTAGGAAAAACTCTGCAACCGGCAAAGGAAAAGCAGAGATTGTGTTCACTGCTTTATGTTGTGTACTGCCCGAGAGATAATGGAGGATTGTGGGTAATGATGGCTGACCTGCTCACACTGAAGGAGTGTATATATATATATATATATATATATATATATATATATATATATATATATATATATATATATATATATATATATATATATACACACTCACCGGCCACTTTATTAGGTACACCTGTCCAACTGCACGTTACCACTTAATTTCTAATCAGCCAATCACATGGCGGCAACTCAGTGCATTTCGGCAAGTAGACATGGTCAAGACATTCTCCTGCAGTTCAAACCGAGCATCAGTATGGGGAAGAAAGGTGATTTGAGTGCCTTTGAACGGGGCATGGTTGTTGGTGCCAGAAGGGCTGGTCTGAGTATTTCAGAAACTGCTGATCTACTGGGATTTTCACGCACAACCATCTCTAGGGTTTACAGAGAATGGTCCGAAAAAGAAAAAACATCCAGTGAGCGGCAGTTCTGTGGGCGGAAATGCCTTGTTGATGCCAGAGGTCAGAGGAGAATGGGCAGACTGGTTCCAGCTGATAGAAAGGCAACAGTGACTCAAATAGCCAACCGTTACAACCAAGGTAGGCCGAAGAGCATCTCTGAGCGCACAGTACACAGTATGGGCTACAGCAGCAGCAGACCACACCGGGTGCCACTCCGCTCAGCTAAGAACAGGAAACTGAGGCTACAATTTGCACAAGCTCATCGAAATTGGACAGTAGAAGATTGGAAAAACGTTGCCTGATCTGATGAGTCTCAATTTCTGCTGCGACATTCGGATGGTATGTCACGAAGAATTGAGGCAGTTCTGAAGGCAAAAGAGGGGTCCAACCCTTTACTAGCATGGTGTACCTAATAAAGTGGCCGGTGAGTGTATATATGTGTGTGTGTGCACTTGGCTCTCCTCCTTTGTGTATGTTGTGTGATTATTATTAGTATTGTGGAGTCTGGATGTCAGAGCGGAGACCCTGGCCTGGTCATCATGTGCCCGGGGATTCTCCACCTTGCCGGCAGTATAGGTGGGGGTTATCAGCCAGGAGCCCCTCTTATTAGGTGGATCAGTACAGGGTGCCATAGCCTTATTTATGTAGCAGAACCACCTGTGCGGCCTGTAGACCAAGGTGGCACCACTATGGGTCTCTGACAGGCTTGGAGGGGTGTATCGGTGACCTTAAAGGGATTTGCCCTGGGTCTTCATGGGTCATGGTGGTCACAATCCCATATGATCTGACCTTCCCACCTGTGAACATGTATGTATAAAGGGAGAGAGATATCCATCCAGCTCCTAACAACAGAGAGCACCCAGTGTAGTGCCGCGCAGGTACTGTATTATACTTACATGTAGCATGCTGGTTACAGGTAGTTTTCCCCATATCACTGGGGGAGCTGGATTGTCCCGGAGTTTCTCCCACGCTGCACCAGTCTCCACAGGGGGATGAGTCTTTCTTGCCCACCGGCCCATCTCATGAAAACGAAGCCAGGTCTGTTCTGAGTACTGAGAGCAGGTCCCGGTGACTGCGCATGTGGTGCGGCCGCATGGTGTCCCTCCTGACACCTTCTCCTAAGGCAGCGGCTCAGCAACACATCACTGCCGGCACACAGCCCATTACCTGACAGGCAGTAATATGTCCGGCACACACCCCATTACCTGACAGGCAGTAATATGTCCGGCACACAGCCCATTACCTGACAGGCAGTAATATGTCCGGCACACAGCCCATTACCTGACAGGCAGTAATATGTCCGGCACACACCCCATTACCTGACAGGCAGTAATACATATATGTCCAGCACACACCCCATAACCTGACAGGCAGTAATATGTCCGGCACACACCCCATTACCTGACAGGCAGTAATATGTCCGGCACACAGCCCATTACCTGACAGGCAGTAATATGTCCGGCACACAGCCCATTACCTGACAGGCAGTAATATGTCCGGCACACACCCCATTACCTGACAGGCAGTAATACATATATGTCCAGCACACACCCCATTACCTGACAGGCAGTAATATGTCCGGCACACACCCCATTACCTGACAGGCAGTAATATGTCCGGCACACACCCCATTACCTGACAGGCAGTAATATGTCCGGCACACACCCCATTACCTGACAGGCAGTAATATGTCCAGCACACAGCCCATTACCTGACAGGCAGTAATATGTCCGGCACACACCCCATTACCTGACAGGCAGTAATATGTCCGGCACACACCCCATTACCTGACAGGCAGTAATACATATATGTCTGGCACACACCCCATTACCTGACAGGCAGTAATACATATATGTCCAGCACACACCCCATTACCTGACAGGCAGTAATACATATATGTCCGGCACACACCCCATTACCTGACAGGCAGTAATATGTCCGGCACACACCCCATTACCTGACAGGCAGTAATACATATATGTCCAGCACACACCCCATTACCTGACAGGCAGTAATATGTCCGGCACACAGCCCATTACCTGACAGGCAGTAATATGTCCGGCACACAGCCCATTACCTGACAGGCAGTAATATGTCCGGCACACACCCCATTACCTGACAGGCAGTAATATGTCCGGCACACACCCCATTACCTGACAGGCAGTAATATGTCCGGCACACACCCCATTACCTGACAGGCAGTAATATGTCCGGCACACACCCCATTACCTGACAGGCAGTAATATGTCCGGCACACACCCCATTACCTGACAGGCAGTAATATGTCCGGCACACACCCCATTACCTGACAGGCAGTAATATGTCCGGCACACACCCCATTACCTGACAGGCAGTAATATGTCCGGCACACACCCCATTACCTGACAGGCAGTAATACATATATGTCTGGCACACACCCCATTACCTGACAGGCAGTAATACATATATGTCCAGCACACACCCCATTACCTGACAGGCAGTAATACATATATGTCCGGCACACACCCCATTACCTGACAGGCAGTAATATGTCCGGCACACACCCCATTACCTGACAGGCAGTAATACATATATGTCTGGCACACACCCCATTACCTGACAGGCAGTAATACATATATGTCCAGCACACACCCCATTACCTGACAGGCAGTAATACATATATGTCCGGCACACACCCCATTACCTGACAGGCAGTAATATGTCCGGCACACACCCCATTACCTGACAGGCAGTAATACATATATGTCCGGCTACCACCACACACTTAGTGCTAAACAAAGAACTACATGGAGGAAAAGAGGCAAATGCGGAGGGGGTGGGGTATGGATATAGAATAAAGTATGCCTAGCCCTGGCTCAGTATACACTCCCCATATAATGTCTTTAATCTTGAGCTAATGGAACGTGACCTGTGGTTACTGGATAGTCATAGATATATATATATATATATATATATATATATATATATATATATATATATAGTAAGCTAATAATACCATTATATCAGGTTATTGCTGATGCCGCAGTCTCCTACTCTAATATGTGCAGCTTGGAGAAAGTCTCTCTATTACCACGGACAGCGAGAACTGCGGGATCTGACTACACAGGGGCTGGGTGTAGTCTGTTACCATGGAGACACATAGATCTGCATAGGAGCTGTATACAGTCAGGGACTTCATTCTTGTAATTTTAATACATTGGAGAAATATAAAAACTAACTGCAGAAATGTCCGCACCCCCTGAGCGATAGTGTTCACTAAAATATATATAACCTACCCTGCGTCTCCAGCGTCTGCATCCTGCCTGCACGCGGATCCGCACCTCTATGATAGACATGTAAGTGTTGCGACATGTGAGCGTGGCCGGAGCTGTGGGGGGGCTGGTGTGGATCAGCAGCGCTTCCTTCCCGCCGGCGTTCCATGATACATTGTGTCTTGTTTGTTCTCTTGCCTACCTGTCATCGCTGACACTAAGTATTCGGATTTGCAGTTGGTGGATTTTTCGGCGACATCTGTTCGGCTATTATTACGGTAATTAGTCCTGGGCGCTAAGTAGTACACAAGACTTGTTATTTTCTCCTGTCAGATTCCTGTCCCGCCGACGTCGTGCTGGGCGCAGCGTTTGTTACACAACTGATTTACCGTCAGCGAGAAGTCGTCTTCCACTCAGGGAGCGGCACTTTTATCTCTCAGCCTTGTCATATTCCTTGTTCTTGGATTGCTTCAGGGAGGTTTTCTTCTCGGCTGTGACGGCCCTTCTGTAAGAACAGCCCCAAAATCTCCGCTGCCTGCAAGACGCTGCACAGAGGCGGGGTGCCCATATTGTATCTGCGGAGTCAGAGGCTCTGACCAAGGTAACGTCTCCATATAGAACGCCTGCTCAAAACTTACATTATGGCTTATAGCAGTCACCTCCAGAGCTGCATTTATAATTCCGCCACCTACCTGCAAACTCTGCTTGATGTGACTGCTGGTCCTAGTGTATACCTATATACTACAGAACCTGTGGTCTCCGAACAAGCTAATAATATAATAAAAGATATACTGTATATGATGTGATACAAGATACGTTGTATATAATGCACGATACATTGTATATGATAAGTGATACATGATACATTATATATTATACAAGATACACTGTATATGATATAATTCAAGATACATTGTATATGATAAGTGATACACGATACATTGTATATGATAAGTGATACAAAATACATGGTACATGATAAGTGATACACGATACATTGTATATGTGATACAAAATAAACTGTATATGATAAGTGATACAAGATACACTGTATATGATATAATACACAATACATTCTATATGATATACTGTATGATACAAGATACAGTGTATATGATATAATACACGACACACTCTGATATAATACAAGATACACTGTATATGATAAGTGATACAAGATACATTATATATGATATATAATACACGATACATTGTATATGAGTGATACAAGATACATTGTATATGATGCAAGATACACAGTACAGTATATGTGATATGATACATTGTATATGATACAGAATACATTGTATCCAGCATATGGAAAGCTCCATGTTTTCCATGCAATGTATAGGCACATCCAATGAGTCCATGTCCCATGGTGGCTTCTAAGATCATAACAGTAAAAGACTATCCTTTGGATGACCATTAAAGGGGTACTCCTGGAAAAATCTTTTTCTTTCAAATATAGTTATATAGATTTGTAATTTATGTCTATTTAAAAATCTCAAGTCTTCCAGTATCAGCTGTTGTATGTCCTGCAGGAAGTGGTGTATTCTCTCTGGTCTGACACAGTGCTCTCTGCTGCCACCTCTGTCCATGTCAGGAACTGTTCAGAGCAGCAGCAAATCCCCATAGAAAACCTCTCCTGCTCTGGACAGTTCCTGACGTGGACAGAGGTGGCAGCAGAGAGCTTTGTGTCAGACTGGAGAGAATACACCACTTCCTGCAGGACATACAACAGCTGATAAGTACTGGAACAATGGAAATATTTAAATAGAAGTAAATTACAAGTCTACAGTGGTTTGCAATAAATTAGAATATCAACAATTTTTTCCCAGTAATTCAACTCAAAAAGTGACCTGATATATTCTATAGAGTCATTACATACAGAGTGAACTTTTTCAAGCGTTTATTTCTGTTAAAGTTAATGATTATGGATTACAGCCAAGAAAAACCCAAAAGTCAGGATTTCAGAAAATTAGAATATTATATAAAACCAACTGAAAAAGAATGTTTTTAACACAGAAATGTCGACCAAATGAAAAGTCTGTACAGTAAATGCCCTCAGTACTTGGTCGGGGCACCTTTTGCATGAATGACAGCATCAATGTGGCATGGAGGCGACCAGCTGATGGCACTGCACAGGGGTTAGCGAAGCGTAGCTTGCTCTGATAGCGGCCTTCAGCTCGTCTGTATTGTTAGCTCTGGTGTCTTCCATCTTCCTCCTGACAATACCCTATAAATTCTCTATGGGGTTAAGGTCTGGAGTTTGCTGGTTAATAATGCACAATGATGCTGTCGTTAGTAAACCAGGGATTGGTACTTTTGGCCGTGTGGACAGGTGCCAAATCCTGCTGGAAGATGAAAATTCCATCTCCAAGAATCTTTCCAGCACAGGGAAGCATGAAGTGCTGGTGATGTCCTGGTAGACGGCAGCGGTGACTTTGGTGTTGATGAAACCCAGTGAAGCTCCACCAGCAGATGACATGGCTCCCCAAACCATCACTGAATGTGGAAACTTCACACTAGACCTCCAGCAGCTTGGATTGGGCCTCTCCACTCTTCCTCCAGCAGCTTGGATTGTGCCTGTCCACTCTTCCTCCAGCAGCTTGGATTGGGCCTCTCCACTCTTCCTCCAGCAGCTTGGATTGGGCCTCTCCACTCTTCCTCCAGCAGCTTGGATTGGGCCTCTCCACTCTTCCTCCAGTAGCTTGGATTGGGCCTCTCCACTCTTCCTCCAGCGGCTTGGATTGGGCCTCTCCACTCTTCCTCCAGCGGCTTGGATTGGGCCTCTCCACTCTTCCTCCAGCAACTTGGATTGGGTCTATCCACTCTTCCTCCAGCAGCTTGGGTTGGGCCTCTCCACTCTTCCTCCAGCGGCTTGGATTGGGCCTCTCCACTCTTCCTCCAGCGGCTTGGATTGGGCCTCTCCACTCTTCCTCCAGCGGCTTGGATTGGGCCTCTCCACTCTTCCTCCAGACTCTGGGACTGAGATTTTCAAATAAATGCAAAATTTACTTCCATCTGAGATCCGCCCCTTGGACCCGTGATCACCAGTCTAGTTCTTCTTTTCCTTGGCCCAGATAAGACGCTTCTGGCCTTGTTTATTGGTCAGGAGTGACACATGGGATGTAACACCTGTAGCCCATGTCCTGCAGACGTCTGGATGTGGTGGCGGCTTTTGAAGCACTGACTCCAGCAGCAGTCCGCTCTTTGTGAATCTCTCCCATGGCATTGAATGGCATTTTCATTACAATCCTGGTAAGACTGTGGTTCTCCCAGTTGCTTGTGCACCTTTTTTTACAACACTTTTTCCTTCCACTCAACTCTCCATTAATCTGCTTTGATCCCGCACTCTGAGAACAGCCAGCTTCTTTAGCAATGAACTTTTGTGGCTTCCCCTCTTTGTGGAGTGTGTGAATGACTGCCTTCTGGACATCTGTCAGCAGTCTTTCCCATGATTGTGTTGCATACTGAACCAGACTAAGGGACCTTTTATAACACTCAGGAAGCCACTGCAGGGGTTTTGGGTTAATTATTCTAATTTTATAAAATACTGACTTTAGGCTTTTTCTTGGCTGTAATCCATAATCATCAGCTTGAAAAAGTTCACTCTGTATGTAATGACTCTATAGAATATATCAGGTCTCTGAATTGAATTACTGAAAAAAAAAATGTTGATATTCTAATTTATTGCAAACCACTGTATATAACTTTGACACCATCAGAAAAAGATTTTCACTGGAGTACCCCTTTAATATTGGGGGGGGGGGGATGATTCTCTGCACCCCTGGTGATGAGCTCGGATCTGCAGGCTGTAACTTCTTCATTGCCATTCCCATTGATAGGGTAGAGGTGCAGTTGGTGGTGTTTCGGGCCGCACTATGGCGGTCCCACTCCCCTGCATTGTGCTGTTCTATAAATGCGGTCCCCCATACAGTCCTCTCCCAGAGCCCGGCTCTGCATCACATTAATAAATGGAATAGAGTGCCACAATGTCACATTAACAATTTGATGTCACTTTTGCACCAGCGTACGCAATGAAGCGTAGTAACATCACTTTAGCAAATTAAATGGAGCATACCACCGGTGCTTTAACAAATTGAATGAAGAATAGTGACATTGCTGTCACAGGATGAGATCCCATTCTCCCCTCCAGATCTGCACTGAAGGCGCCCAACCTGATTGTCTCAGCAATGATTATCTGCAGAATATGTGGGTTTGATGGCGAGAATATTACAGCTTTATCTGCTGCAGGGAAATTAAGGGAGATTGTACCGACGACAGCAAAATCTCATTTTTCAGGAAAATCTCACAAGACAAACGTAGGCAGAATGCTGAAATGTGTCAGGACTGAAGGCTCAGGTCCAGCGAACACCAGATCATAGACAACCATGTCTACATACTGATCCTCATATCCTGTATTGTACTCCAGAGCTGCACTCACTATGCTGCCGGAATGGTTGCTGAACTCACTGTATCAGCTGTGTATATATAATTATATACAGTATATACCCAGGTTATATCAGCTGTACATATATAATTATATACAGTATATACCCAGGTTATACCAGCTGTACATATACTGTATAATTATATACAGTATATATCCAGGTTATACCAGCTTTACATATATAATTATATACAGTATATACCCAGGTTATACCAGCTGTACATATATAATTATATACAGGAGATACCCAGGTTATACCAGCTGTACATATATCATTATATATAGGAGATACCCAGGTTATACCAGCTGTACATATATAATTATATACAGTATATACCCAGGTTATACCAGCTGTACATATATAATTATATACAGTATAAACCCAGGTTATACCATCTGTACATATATAATTATATGCAGGAGATCCCCAGGTTATACCAGCTTTACATATATAATTATATACAGGAGATACCCAGGTTATACCAGCTGTACATATATCATTATATATAGGAGATACCCAGGTTATACCAGCTGTACATATATCATTATATACAGTATATACCCAGGTTATACCAGCTGTACATATATAATTATATACAGTATATACCCAGGTTATACCAGCTGTACATATATAATTATATACAGTATATACCCAGGTTATACCAGCTGTATATATATAATTATATACAGTATATACCCAGGTTATACCAGCTGTACATATATCATTATATATAGGAGATACCCAGGTTATACCAGCTGTACCTATATAATTATATACAGGAGATACCCAGGTTATACCAGCTGTACCTATATAATTATATACAGGGGATACCCAGGTTATACCAGCTGTACATATATAATTATATACAGGGGATACCCAGGTTATACCAGCTGTACATATATAATTATATACAGTATATACCCAGGTTATACCAGCTGTATATATATAATTATATACAGTATATACCCAGGTTATACCAGCTGTACATATATCATTATATATAGGAGATACCCAGGTTATACCAGCTGTACCTATATAATTATATACAGGAGATACCCAGGTTATACCAGCTGTACCTATATAATTATATACAGGGGATACCCAGGTTATACCAGCTGTACATATATAATTATATACAGGGGATACCCAGGTTATACCAGCTGTACATATATAATTATATACAGTATATACCCATCTTATACCAGCTGTACATATATAATTATATACAGTGTATACCCAGGTTATACCAGCTGTACATATATAATTATATACAGTGTATACCCAGGTTATACCAGATGTACATATATAATTATATACAGTATATACCCAGGTTATACCAGCTGTACATATATAATTATATACAGTATATACCCAGGTTATACCAGCTGTACATATATAATTATATACAGGAGATCCCCAGGTTATACCAGCTGTACATATATAATTATATACAGGAGATCCCCAGGTTATACCAGCTGTACATATATAATTATATACAGTATATACCCAGGTTATACCAGCTGTACATATATAATTATATACAGGAGATCCCCAGGTTATTCCAGCTGTACATATATAATTATATATAGGAGATCCCCAGGTTATACCAGCTGTACATATATAATTATATACAGGAGATCCCCAGGTTATTCCAGCTGTACATATATAATTATATATATAGGAGATGCCCAGTATATATCAGTGTGCTCCCTATCACTATATACAGTATATAAGTATAGTTGAGCAGCCCCTTTGGCTCCGGTGGTCGGGGTAGCTGGGGCCCCGCTCTGTGTCCGTTCTCGGTAGCGGGGACATCTGCTGCGCTGACTGCACACAATGCAGGAACACGCTATAACATCCTCCATCGCAGCCTCCGGACGGGAGAAGGGTTACCATGGCGACTTCTTCTTAAGCCCTTCCCGCCGTTGAGAATTGCTGAGAGTAAAGGTCGCTGGTTTCATCTGTTATCAGCAGTGACCGGAGATAGTGGAGAACGGACGCAGAGGGCATGGATGGAGGACCCCCAGCAGGAGCCACCGGACAAAGCCCAACGGCCCAACTACCGTATACACCTAGGAGACGCCAAAGAGTTAATAAGACCACAGCAGGGACCAAACTAAGCCCCCTGGACCCCCATTTCTAGCACTGCTGTCTTCTTATGGGGGCCATTGTGCACCAGGGCTTAAAAAGGTCATACATGTCCTGGATGGGGTCCTTATAGTGTCTGCACTGACACATTGTAACAACTATGTAGCTGTGTGCCCCCGGGATCCTTATAGTGTCTGCACTGACACATTGTAATGACTATACAGCTGTGTTTTCCTTCACTGTCACATTGTAACGACTGTTCTCCTTCCCTGACACATTGTAACGACTGTTCTCTTTCCCTGACACATTGTAACGACTGTTCTGCTGTGTTCTCCTTCCCTGACACATTGAAATGACTGTTCTCCCCTGACACATTGTAACGACTGTTCTGCTGTGTTCTCCTTCCCTGACACATTGTAACATCTCTTCTCCTTCCCTGACACATTGTAACATCTCTTCTCCTTCCCTGACACATTGTAACATCTCTTCTCCTTCCCTGACACGCAGCCAGGGATCTTAATGATTGGAAACTATTTGTACAATTTATACAGTTTGTAAGTTACTTTGTTCTCCTCGTCTATATTTTGGCTGGTTGATTGTCAGCTCATGTGTGCTGTCTTCTCTATGGCCGGTATATACCGTACACTCATCCGAGGCTGGTACTCAATCCGTTACTTTTACTATGGTGATGGCGTGAGCCCCCACCTCCTCCGGGGACCCGGCCACATGAAGCCATGGTCTCCGATACCTTCTGTAATAATCCTCGTGTGTAACAGCCGGTGCAGCTCTGGCCGCGTGGACTCGGGCCCCGGGCACCGCCAACACTCCAGGGTTTAATTAAAAGTCCAAGTGCCATGAAAACAGGTTGAGCTGCCCCCTGTGTAAGGTCAGATTGGGGCCGCGGCCCCTATAAGTTATTTAATCTCCCACCTCCAGCAAGAGAAGATGAGAAATTATTAGCAGCCTCTGCGTCCATCACCTGTGGGTGAGTGATGTGCACGGCCGCGTGGAGTGGACACAGTGATTGACGGTGTAAGGTCCCATCATGTCTGCTGGAGATTACACACACCCTGCAAATAACACAGCCAGGCTGGAGCGGGACCATCGGACAATGCACAAGAGCAGTCCGCATACCTCAGCCCAATATCTAGTTAGTAGGACCCCCCCACCACCACTTCATGTGTAGATGATGCTGGAAGAAGACGAATTTTTATCAATTTTTCTAATGGCCACTCAGCATTCTTCTATCTTAAATTAGCAGTAGAAGTGATATAAAGCAAGTCGGCAATTTACATAATTATATATAATTTACATAAGTTATCATGCTGCAAAACAAAGCTATACATACCAGAATTCCTGGTCCAGTCTCCTGAAGGCAGCTATATAACAGCTATACTTACTGTATCCAGGTCCAGTCTCCAGAAGGCTGCTATATAACAGCTATACTTACTGTATCCAGGTCCAGTCTCCTGAAGGCAGCTATATAACAGCTATACTTACTGTATCCAGGTCCAGTCTCCTGAAGGCAGCTATATAACAGCTATACTTACTGTATCCAGGTCCAGTCTGCTGAAGGCTGCTATATAACAGCTATACTTACTGTATCCCGGTCCAGTCTCCTGAGGGCTGCTATATAACAGCTATACTTACTGTATCGAGATCCAGTCTCCTGAAGGCTGCTATATAACAGCCATACGTACTGTATACAGGTCCAGTCTTCTGAAGGCTGCTATATAACAGCTATACTTACTGTATCCAGGTCCAGTCTCCTGAAGGCAGCTATATAACAGCTATACTTACTGTATCCAGGTCCAGTCTCCTGAAGGCAGCTATATAACAGCTATACTTACTGTATCCAGGTCGAGTCTCCTGAAGGCTGCTATATAACAGCTATACTTACTGTATCCAGGTCCAGTCTCCTGGAGGCAGCTATATAACAGCTATATTTACTGTATCCAGGTCCAGTCTCCTGAAGGCAGCTATATAACAGCTATACTTACTGTATCCAGGTCCAGTCTCCTGAAGGCTGCTATATAACAGCTATATTTACTGTATCCAGGTCCAGTCTCCTGAAGGCAGCTATATAACAGCTATACTTACTGTATCCAGGTCCAGTCTCCTGAAGGCTGCTATATAACAGCTGTACTTACTGTATCCAGGTCCAGTCTCCTGCAGGCTGCTATATAACAGCTATACTTACTGTATCCAGGTCCAGTCTCCTGCAGGCTGCTATATAACAGCTATACCTACTGTATCCAGGTCGAGTCTCCTGAAGGCTGCTATATAACAGCTATACTTGTACCCAGGTCCAGTCTCCTGAAGGTAGCTATATAACAGCTATACTTAGTGTATCCAGGTCGAGTCTCCTGAAGGTAGCTATATAACAGCTATACTTAGTGTATCCAGGTCGAGTCTCCTGAAGGTAGCTATATAACAGCTATACTTAGTGTATCCAGGTCCAGTCTCCTGTAGGCAGCTATATACCAGCTATACTTACTGTATCCAGGTCCAGTCTCCTGAAGGCAGCTATATAACAGTATACTTACTGTATCCAGGTCCAGTCTCCTGAAGGCTGCTATATAACAGCTATACTTACTGTATCCAGGTCTGCGGATGTCCGCTCTGCGGCCTTCTCTCCTCTCCGATCTCTGCCGCCTTCTCTCCTCTCCGATCTTCGCTGCTTTCTCTTCTCTCCAATCTCCGTCGCCTTCTCTCCTCTCCGATCTCCGCTGCCTTCTCTCTATCACCACTGCCTTCTCTTCTCTCCGATCTCTGCTGCCTTCTCTCCTCTCTGCTCTCCGCCACCTTCTCTCCTCTCCGATCTCCGCTGCCATCTCTCCTCTCTGATCTCTGCCTCCTTCTCTCCTCTCCATCGCCACTGCCTTCTTTTCTCTCCAATCTGCCGCCTTCTCTCCTCTCTAATCTCTCCTCTCCGATCTCCGCCGCTTCTCTCCTCTCCAATCTCTGCCGCCTTCTCTTCTTTTTGATCTCTGCCACCTTCTCTCCTCTCCGATCTCTGCTGCCTTCTCTTCTTTTTGATCTCTGCCGCCTTCTCTCCTCTCCGATCTCCGGCCTTCTATCCTCTCCATAACCACTGCTTTTTCTTGGCTCTGATCTCTGCCACCTTCTCTCCTCTCCGATCTCTGCCGCTTTCTCTCCTCTTCAATCACCCCCTATCTATCACTGCTTCTTTCCGATATCTGCCGCCTTCTCTCCTCTCCGATCTCCGCCACCTTCTCTCCTCTCCATCTCCACTGTCTTCTTTCCTCTCTGATTCCTCTCTGCCGCCTTCTTTTCTTTTTGATCTCTTCCGCCTTCTCTCCTCTCCGATCTCTGCCGCCTACTCTCCTCTCCATAACCACTGCTTTTTCTTGGCTCCGATCTCTGCCACCTTCTCTCCTCTCCAATCTCTGATGCTTTCTCTCCTCTCCGATTACCCCCGCCTTCTCTCTATCACCGCTTCTCTCCGATCTCCGCTGCCTTCTCTCCTCTCCGATCTCCGCCACCTTCTCTCCTCTCCATCTCCACTGTCTTCTTTCCTCTCTGATCTCCGCCGCCTTCTCTCCTCTCAGATCTCTTCTGCCTTCTCTTCTCTCCAATCTCTTCTGCCTTCTCTCCTCTCCAATCTCCGCCACCTTCTCTCCTCTCTGATCTCCGTTGCCTTCTTTCCAATCACTGCCGCCTTCTCTCTTCTCTGATCTCTGCCGCCTTCTCTTCTTTTTGATCTCTGCCACCATATCTCCTCTCCGATCTCTGCCGCCTTCTCTTCTTTTTGATCTCCGCCACCTTTTCTGCTCTCCGATCTCCGCGGCCTTCCCTCCTCTCCGATATCGTCTGCCTTCTCTCCATTCTCCACCGCCTTCTCTCCTCTTCATCGCCACTGCCTTCTCTCCTCTCCGATCTCCGCCGCCTCCTCTCCGATCTCTGACGCCTTCTCTTCTTTTTGATCTCTTCCGCCTTCTCTACTCTCTGATCTCTGCCGCCTTCTCTTCTTTTTGATCTCTTCCGCCTTCTCTCCTCTCTGATCTCTGCCGCTTTCTCTTCTTTTTGATCTCTTCCGCCTTCTCTCCTCTCCGATCTCTGCCGACTTCTCTTCTTTTTGATCTCTTCCGCCTTCTCTCCTCTCTGATCTCTGCCGCCTTCTCTTCTTTTTGATCTCTTCCGCCTTCTCTCCTCTCCGATCTCCGCCGCCTTCTCTCCTCTCCATAACCACTGCTTTTTCTTGGCTCCGATCTCTGCCGCCTTCTCTCCGATCTGTGCCACCGTCTCTCCTCTCCGATCACTGCCGCTTTCTCTCCTCTCCGATCACCCCCGCCTTCTCTCTATCACCGCTTCTCTCCGATCTCCGCCACCTTCTCTCCGATCTTTGCCGCCTCCTCTCCTCTCCGATCTCTTCTGCCTTCTCTTCTCTCCGATCTCTTCTGCCTTCGATCACTGCGGCCTTCTCTCCTCTCTGATCTTTGCCGCCTTCCTTCTTTTTGATATTCGCCGCCTTCTCTTCTTGTCAATCTCCACCACCATTTCTGCTCTCTGATCTCCACGGCCTTCCCTCCTCTCAAATCTCTTCTGCCTTCTCTTCTCTCCGATCTCCGCCGCCTTCTCTCCTCTTCATCGCCACTGTCTTCTCTCCTCTCCGATCCCTGCCGCCTTCTCCTATTTCAGATCTCTGCCACCTTCTCTCCTCTTCATCACCACTGCTTTTTCTTGTTTCTTGTCTCCGATCTCCCCCGCCTTCTCTCCTCTCCAATCTCTGCAGCTTTCTCGCCTCTCTGATCTTTGCCGATTCTCTTCTCTCCAATCTTTGCGGCCTCCTCTCCTCTCTGATCTCTGCTGCCTTCTCTCCTCTCCGATCTCTGACGCCTTCTCTCTGATCTCTGCCGTCTTCTCTCCTCTCCGATCTCTGCCAACTTCTCTTATCTCAGATCTCCGCCGTCTTCTCTCCTCTACGATCTCTGCTGCCTTCTCTTCTTTCCGATCTCTGCCGCCTTCTTCCTCTCCGATCTCTGCCGCCTTCCCTTATCTCCGATCTCCGCCGTCTTTTCTCCTCTACAATCTCTGCTGCCTTCTCTTCTTTCCGATCTCCGCCGCCCTCTCTCCTCTCCGATCTCCGCCGCCCTCTCTCCTCTCCGATCTCCACCGCCTTCTCTCCATTGCCACTGCTTTTTCTTTTCTCCGATCTCTGTCGCCTTCTCTCCTCTCCGATATCTGCCGCCTTCTCTTTATCGCCACTGCCTTCTCTTCTCTCCGATCTCTGCTTCTTTTCTTCTTTTTAAAAAAAAAAAAAAATCATAAATATTTAAAATCTGATGGAATAAACCTCAGCGTTTATATGATTAAATCTGGGCACTGCGGAGATCTCCAACCCTGCGCCTCCATTGCTGGAGATGTGACGCTGCTGCCTCTGCTCTCCGTGGGACGCTCTCTTTGTTTTTACTCTTTTTTTTTTTTTTTTTTTTACCTTTTTGATTTATTCTGGCTCCCCAGCAGTGATCCATTGTATCTATCGGTGTCTATAAACATGATTAAAGTCCTGTGATGGGTGAGGGGATGTGGGGGCTCTCTGATATTTACCGCTGAGGAGACAAAGGCGAGTAAATAAACCTACGGTAAATAATGGCGATGGGGCTTGTATTTACATGTGTTTATTCCTGGTCACACTCTGCACTCACCGATACAACATATACACATACATCAGGTCAACCGGACGGGGAGAGATCCCACAGCTGGGACTTCCTGCTTCATGTAGCGTATGAGACACAGGAGGAGTAAGACCCCATTCACATCATGTTTTATGCATATAATATATATATATAATATATACTGCACCTGCCAGCAGACCCACTGACTGTAATAGACTCTGTAATAGACTGAAGATGCAATAATAACACACCGGACCACTCCTCTATGTGTAATGCCTCTTATTCTGACACTTGGGGTACAGGATAGTGACATGCTGACACTTGGGGTACAGGATAATGACACTTGGGGTACAGGATAGTGACATGCTGACACTTGGGGTACAGGATAATGACACGTGGGGTACAGGATGGTGACACTTGGGATACAGGATGATGACACACTGACACTTGGGGTACAGGATAGTGACACTTGGGGTACAGGATAGTGACATGCTGACACTTGGGGTACAGAAAGATGACACTTGGGGTACAGGATAGTGACACTTGGGGTACAGGATAGTGACATGCTGACACTTGGGGTACAGAAAGATGACACTTGGGGTACAGGAAGATGACACTTGGGGTACAGAAAGATGACACTTGGGGTACAGGATAATGACACTTGGGGTACAGAATGGTGACACTTGGGGTACAGGATAGTGACACTTGGGGTACAGGACAGTGACACTTGGGGTACAGGATAATGACACGTGGGGTACAGGATGGTGACACTTGGGGTACAGGATAATGACACTTGGGGTACAGAATGGTGACACTTGGGGTACAGGATAGTGACACTTGGGGTACAGGACAGTGACACTTGGGGTACAGGCATGTATTTATTAGAGTTAGTGAGAACATTTCCAGACTGAAAAGCTTACAGTCTTTTATGGTCTCACAGCTGATGTTCCCCCTGACAGGACAGGTAGATTATTGGATTAGGTGCAAGAAAATAGTTGGCTTTTCTCTCTGGTATGTAATGAGGAGGCCCTGCAGTCCCTCTATCCCGCCGCAGCTCTGTAGTGATTGGGTTTGGGGGCCTTGTATGCTTGGCCCCTCTATCCTCGCTTGGCTCTGTAGTGATTGGGTCTTAGGGTCTTGTACACAGTCCCGGCCCCTCTGTACTCGCTCGGCTTTGTAGTGATTGGGTCTGGGGGCCTTGTATACAGTCCCGGGCCCCTCTATCTATGCGCGGCGCTGCAGTGATTGGGTCTGTGGGTCTTTTACACAGTCCCAGCCCCTCTATCCTGGCGCGGCTCTGTAGTGATTGGGTCTGTGGGTCTTGTACACAATCCTGGCCCGTCTATCCTGGCGCGGCTCTATCCAGGCGCAGCTCTGTAGTGATTGGGTCTGGGAGTCTTGTACACAGTCCCGGCCCGTCTATCCTGATGCGGCTCTGTAGTGATTGGGTCTGGGGGTCTTGTACACAGTCCCGGCCCCTCTATCCTGGCGTGGCTCTGTAGTGATTGGGTCTGGGGGTCTTTTATACAGTCCCGGCCCCTCTATTCTAGCGCGGCTCTGTAGTGATTGGGTCTGGGGGTCTTGTACACAGTCCCGGCCCCTCTATTCTAGCGCGGCTATGTAGTGATTGGGTCTGGGGGTCTTGTACACAGTCCCGGCCCCTCTATCCTGATGCGGCTCTGTAGTGATTGGGTCTGGGGGTCTTGTACACAGACCCGGCCCCTCTATCCTGGTGCGGCTCTGTAGTGATTGGGTCTGGGGGTCTTGTATACAGTCCCGGCCCCTCTATTCTAGTGCGGCTCTGTAGTGATTGGGTCTGGGGGTCTTTTACACAGTCCCGGCCCCTCTATCCTGGTGCGCCTCTGTAGTGATTGGGTCTGGGGGTCTTGTACACAGTCCCGACCCCTCTATCCTGGTGCAGCTCTGTAGTGATTGGGTCTGGGGGTCTTGTACACAGTCCCGGCCCCTCTATCCTGGTGCAGCTCTGTAGTGATTGGGTCTGGGGGTCTTGTACACAGTCTCGGCCCCTCTGTCCTGGTGCAGCTCTGTAGTGATTGGGTCTGGGGGTCTTGTACACAGTCCCGGCCCCTCTATCCAGGCGCGGCTCTGTAGTGATTGGGTCTAGGAGTCTTGTACACAGTCCCGGCCTCTCTATCCTAGTGCGGCTCTGTAGTGATTGGGTCTGGGGGTCTTGTACACAGTCCCAGCCCGTCTATCCTGGCGTGGCTCTGTAGTGATTGGGTCTGGGGGTCTTGTACACAGTCTCGGCCCCTCTATCCTGGCGCGGCTCTGTAGTGATTGGGTCTGGGGGTCTTGTACACAGTCCCGGCCGCTCTATCCAGGCGCGGCTCTGTAGTGATTGGGTCTAGGAGTCTTGTACACAGTCCCGGACCCTCTATCCTAGTGCGGCTCTGTAGTGATTGGGTCTGGGGGTCTTGTACACAGTCCCAGCCCCTCTATCCTGGCGCGGCTATGTAGTGATTGGGTCTGCGGGTCTTGTACACAGTCCCGGCCCCTCTATTCTGGCACGGCTCTGTAGTGATTGGGTCTGGGGGTCTTGTACAGAGTCCCGGCCGCTCTGTAGTGATTGGGTCTGGGGGTCTTGTACACAGTCCCGGCCCCTCTGTCCTGGTGCAGCTCTGTAGTGATTGGGTCTGGGGGTCTTGTACACAGTCGCGGCCCCTCTATCCTGGCGTGGCTCTGTAGTGATTGGGTCTGGGGGTCTTGTACACAGTCCCGGCCCCTCTATCCTGGCGTGGCTCTGTAGTGATTGGGTCTGGGGGTCTTGTACACAGTCCCGGCCTCTCTATCCAGGCGCGGCTCTGTAGTGATTGGGTCTGGGGGTCTTGTACACAGTCCCGGCCCCTCTATCCTGGCGCGGCTCTGTAGTCATTGGGTCTGGGGGTCTTGTACACAGTCCCGGCCCCTCTATCCTGGCGTGGCTCTGTAGTGATTGGGTCTGGGGGTCTTGTACACAGTCCCGGACGCTCTGTAGTGATTGGGTCTGGGGGTCTTGTACACAGTCCCGGCCCCTCTATCCTGGCGCGGCTCTATCCTGGCGCTGCTCTGTAGTGATTGGGTCTGGGGGTCTTGTACACAGTCCCGGCCCCTCTATCCTGACGCGGCTCTCTTCTCGTTTCGTTCGGTTGCAGTTCCCGCAGTCATTTCTCGCTGTCCGTCTCGCCGGCGATTCCCTCCGCCAGCCGCGCTTCCATTACTCTTCATTTGTGCTATTTGTATTTCTTCCTTACATATGTATTGCAGGATGTGTGTAATGTAACCTGCTCCTCAGAGAGAGGTCACTAATGTAATATCAGCCAAACAAAACATTACAAATCATCTGCAATGTGTCATTGCCTCCATAACTGCCTGTTAACTCTCTGCCTGCTGGAGGGATTGCCAGGCTCTCATGTGGCTCCGAGGGGCCGCCAAGGCTCCAGCTCATTTTCTCCGCTTCCACAGCGCGGGACGTGATGGGAATTAAGAGAACACTTTATATATTACAGCGTTTCCTGACGCAGGATTGTGTAAGACGGTGGTGGAATGAACGGGAATACCGGGGACAGGGGACGATCCCGCAGGAGCATTGGCCATCCAGACGTCTATAGGAGGCATTGGACTCCATGCTGTTATCTCTGTGCAACTATTCATATAATAGTGGATGCAGGATGCAACCATTCTTATAATAGTGGATGCAGGATGCAACCATTCATATAATAGTGGATGCAGGATCCAACCTCTCATATAATAGTGGATGCAGGATGCAACTATCCATATAATAGTGGATGCAGGATGCAACCATTCATACAATAGTGGATGCATGATGCAACTATCCATATAATAGTGGATGCAGGATGCAACTATCCATATAATAGTGGATGCAGGATGCAACCATTCATACAATAGTGGATGCATGATGCAACTATCCATATAATAGTGGATGCATGATGCAACTATCCATATAATAGTGGATGCAAGATGCAACTATTCATATAATAGTGGATGCAGGATGCAACCATTCATACAATAGTGGATGCAGGATGCAACCGTTCATATAACAGTGGATGCATGATGCAACTATCCATATAATAGTTGATGCAGGATGCAACTATCCATATAATAGTGGATGCAGGATGCAACTGTTCATATAATACTGGATGCAGGATGCAACTATCCATATAATAGTGGATGCAGGATGCAACTATCCATATAATAGTGGATGCAGGATGCAACTATCCATATAATAGTGGATGCAGGATGCAACTATCCATATAATAGTGGATGCAGGATGCAACCGTTCATATAATACTGGATGCAGGATGCAACCGTTCATATAATAGTGGATGCAGGATGCAACCGTTCATATAATAGTGGGTGCAGGATTCAACTATCCATATAACAGTGGATGCAGGATGCAACCATTCATACAATAGTGGATGCATGATGCAACTATCCATATAATAGTGGATGCATGATGCAACTATCCATATAATAGTGGATGCAAGATGCAACTATTCATATAATAGTGGATGCAGGATGCAACTATTCATATAATAGTGGATGCAGGATCCAACCCCTCATATAATAGTGGATGCAGGATGCAACTATTCATATAATAGTGGATGCAGAATGCAACTATTCATATAATAGTGGATGCAGGATCCAACCCCTCATATAATAGTGGATGCAGGATGCAACTATTCATATAATAGTGGATGCAGGATGCAACCATTCATACATTAGTGGATGCATGATGCAACTATCCATATAATAGTGGATGCAGGATGCAACCATTCATACAATAGTGGATGGATGATGCAACTATCCATATAATAGTGGATGCAGGATGCAACCATTCATACAATAGTGGATGCAGGATGCAACCGTTCATATAACAGTGGATGCATGATGCAACTATCCATATAATAGTTGATGCAGGATGCAACTATCCATATAATAGTGGATGCAGGATGCAACTATCCTTATAATAGTGGATGCAGGATGCAACTGTTCATATAATAGTGGATGCAGGATGCAACTATCCATATAATAGTGGATGCAGGATGCAACTATCCATATAATAGTGGATGCAGGATGCAACTATCCATATAATAGTGGATGCAGGATGCAACTATCCATATAATAGTGGATGCAGGATGCAACTATCCATATAATACTGGATGCAGGATGCAACTATCCATATAATAGTGGATGCAGGATGCAACTATCCATATAATAGTGGATGCAGGATGCAACTATCCATATAATACTGGATGCAGGATGCAACCGTTCATATAATACTGGATGCAGAATGCAACCGTTCATATAATAGTGGATGCAAGACGTTATTGTGACAAGGTGACCTGACGCCCAAGGCGAGGGGTCTTATCCCCCCCCCCGGCCGCATGCTCCCCCCTCCACTACCTGCTCACACAGTCCTTTTATACTTATATAGTCACAGGATTATGTCCTCTCCCTATGAACCACAGTTACCAGTGTGATACTTGTTCTTCCATACTACAGCCTTACTGATCTTAGATCTACCAGCCGATACTCCACCAGAGATCACACCAATTCCTGCACTCCAAGTGCAACAGGTATCTGGGCGCAGCTCACAGAGAAGGGGGGCCAATAACATAGGACAAAAAAAGTCCCCGCATTTCACGACCGGAGTGGCCTCTTCCTCAGGTGTTTGTATTTGAAGTGGAGGAATTGGTCTGATGTGTGTCCTGAGGGGGTAGTGCAGGGGGGCTGCTGTATCCTTATGCTGTGTACCCTGCACAGTACCATCAGGTGGCAGTGTCATTGGCACACAGGGAGTGGCACCGTTTTACTGTTTTTGCAGCATTGAGAACTATTTTCCTATTTCTTGAATGCCCCACCAGTGGCTCCCCCTCTACCCACCAAGGGGAGAACCATGTGCTGGTTAGGGGTCACCTATAAAGGGCCTTCCCAGAAGGTTATCATCTCAGCTTTTTCTGTGTTGTGACGAATAGTGAACACACACTTAGAAATAGTGAACACACACAATTATTTTTGTTAGATTGATATGCTCCTCCTCTTTATTTAGGCTCCTCCCCTAAGTATCTGTACAATGATTTCTCTTTATACTGCTGATTACTGTCCAGCTCCGCCTCTGTCTTTTTTTCATTCTGATGACCATTGTCCAGGCCCCTCCCCTTAATCACTAATCATTCTTTATACTGCTGATCACTGACCAGTCCCCTCCCTCTTATTCAGGCTCCTCCCCTCATTCTGTGTGTTACAAAACATAAGTTACACTAATTAGGCTCCTCCCCTCTTCTTATTTCTTGTGTATTGAGCTCCTGCTGGGCTTATGCTTAGTGTAAACCAGGGAGGAAGAGGTATAGAGCCGCAGTGTAAACCACAGAGGAGGTATGGAGCTGGAGTGTAAACCAGGGAGGAGGAGGAGGTATACAGCCGCAGTGTAAACCAGGGAGGAGGGGGTATAGAGCTGTGGTGTAAACCAGGGAGGAGGAAGTATGGAGCTGTGGTGTAAACCAGGGAGGAGGAAGTATGGAGCTGTGGTGTAAACCAGGGAGGAGGAGGTATGGAGCTGGAGTGTAAACCAGGGAGGAGGAGGAGGTATGGAGCTGCAGTGTAAACCAGGGAGGAGGAGGAGGTATACAGCCGCAGTGTAAACCAGGGAGGAGGAGGTATGGAGCTGTGGTGTAAACCAGGGAGGAGGAGGAGGTATGGAGCTGTGGTGTAAACCAGGGAGGAGGAGGTATGGAGCTGTGGTGTAAACCAGGGAGGAGGAGGTATGGAGCTGTGGTGTAAACCAGGGAGGAGGAGGTATAGAGCCGCAGTGTAAACCACAGAGGAGGTATGGAGCTGGAGTGTAAACCAGGGAGGAGGAGGAGGTATACAGCCGCAGTGTAAACCAGGGAGGAGGAGGTATACAGCCGCAGTGTAAACCAGGGAGGAGGAGGAGGTATGGAGCTATGGTGTAAACCAGGGAGGAGGAGGTATAGAGCCGCAGTGTAAACCACAGTGGAGGTATGGAGCTGGAGTGTAAACCAGGGAGGAGGAGGAGGTATACAGCCGCAGTGTAAACCAGGGAGGAGGAGGTATAGAGCAGCAGTGTAAACCAGGGAGGAGGAGGTATAGAGCAGCAGTGTAAACCAGGGGGGAGGAGGTATAGAGCTGTGGTGTAAGCCAGGGAGGAGGAGGTATAGAGCCGCAGTGTAAACCAGGGAGGAGGAGGTATAGAGCCGCAGTGTAAACTAGGGAGGAGGAGGTATAGAGCAGCAGTGTAAACCAGGGAGGAGGAGGTATAGAGCAGCAGTGTAAACCAGGGGGGAGGAGGTATAGAGCTGTGGTGTAAACCAGGGGGGAGGAGGTATAGAGCTGTGGTGTAAGCCAGGGAGGGGGAGGTATAGAGCTGTGGTGTAAGCCAGGGAGGGGGAGGTATAGAGCAGCAGTGTAAACCAGGGGGGAGGAGGTATAGAGCTGGAGTGTAAACCAGGGGGGAGGAGGTATAGAGCTGGAGTGTAAGCCAGGGAGGAGGAGGTATAGAGCTGTGGTGTAAGCCAGGGAGGAGGAGGTATAGAGCCGCAGTGTAAACCACAGAGGAGGTATAGAGCCGCGGTGTAAACCAGGGAGGAGGAGGTATAGAGCCGCAGTGTAATACGGGGAGGAGGGGGTATAGAGCCGTGGTGTAAACCAGGGAGGAGGAGGTATAGAGCCGCAGTGTAATACGGGGAGGAGGGGGTATAGAGCCGTGGTGTAAACCAGGGAGGAGGAGGAGGTATGGAGCTGTGGTGTAAACTAGGGAGTAGGAGGAGGTATAGAGCTGTGGTGTAAACCAGGGAGGAGGAGGTATAGAGCCGGAGTGTAAACCAGGGAGGGAGAGGTATAGAGCCGCAGTGTAAACCAGGGAGGAGGAGGTATAGAGCCGCAGTGTAAACAAGGGAGGGGGTATACAGCCGCAGTGTAAACCAGGGAGGAGAAGGAGGTGTAAAGCTGCAGTGTAAACCAGGGGGGAGGAGGTATAGAGCCGCACTGTAAACCAGGGAGGGGGAGGTATAGAGCTGCAGTGTAAACCAGGGAGGAGGAGGTATAGAGCTGATCCCACCACCATGGAGGACCCTTAACCTCTCCTCTGGCCTCAGTGCCCTGCGGGATGGTGGCACATTGTATTCCTGGGTTCTGTGCCGCCGCTGCTGTTGCTTGTTCTGTGCTGTTCACGTCTCCGGGAGGGATGGATGATAGTGACCTGAATAGAAGCGGCTGATAAGTGTTTCTTATCCTCTATACATATGAAGATAGGTTTATGCCAGAATTACCTTTAATCTCTCTTTAATTTTATTCTAATCCATCCTACAAGGGTTTTGTATTATGGGGCGGCTATTAATAATCGCTCAGCTCTTTCCTCTGTTTGCTAATGTGATGAGGATAAATAATTCCCTCTCGTCGGGTGGCGGCCCCCCCAGGTGGATAATGAGAGGAATACCGGGGCCTCATAAATGTTGCATGGCCTGTATTATGTATATGTGCAGCGTTGCATTCCTATAGTGAGGAGCCTGCACCGAGGAGATGACGCCCTCCATCTGCTACGTCACCCCTCAGCTGTCTGGGTTCTAGGCTACAAAGTTCTAGATATAGTAACATAGGTGTATAGGTCTCCAAACTGCGGCCTCGGACAGCTAAAGCTTTGGATTTGGCTCTCCAGGCATGATGGGAAATGTAGTATTGCAACAGCTGGAGGGCCGCAGTTTGGAGACCCATGCTATAGTACAATGCTGAACAAGTTCTAGACTTTAGATTGTAATACAATCCTTGATGTATCATATAAAAGATCCTAGTGAGTTCTAGATAGTGGATCTGGTAAAGCCATCAAAATGGGTGTAATATAGCGGAACACTAGACAAGCTCTAGAATACACAGATCTAATACCATCCTACATGTATTAGACCAGAATAGTGAACAGGGTTCTAGATTAATCTGTGGTGTTATAACACGTCCTGGTAAAGCCAATGACTGATGCATTATATACAGCTTTTTGGTATGTGTGATATATGTTGAGCAAGTTCTAGACTATTTTGTTCTATTAGGCTATGTTCACACTACGTAAAAGTACGGCCGTTATTGCCATTGGCAACAACGGTTGTACTTTATGCAGGGGGGAACAATGCCTTATTTTCAATGGGATCCCGGCTGGAGCGTATACACATTGTACACGCTCCGGCTGGGATCCCATGCGGGGCCGCAAATAACGAATTTAACTGAATTTCTGCGGCCGCAATTTAATGAATTGCGTCAGTAGGAAACCATGTTAGTTCACACAGTGAAGCGAGCGGCTGCAGCCGGAAACATCATCCGGCCGGGATGATCCGGGCAGAGACCGGCTGTTCCGTGACCCGGGGTCACGGAACGGACGGTTGTTCACGTTAAACAGATTGGTAATTCATGTTGGGTGTGTGCTACTACCTAGACTCTGTATATCTGATGTAAAACCCGATATGATATTCGGTAGGTTCCGTCACCCTTATGATGGGTGTACTGTATGTGACACTTTATATAGAATGTGTAAACCGGTTTTAGACTTTATGTATTGGATTAATAATACCCCAGTGATGTTTTGTTTGTTATTCTGTGTGTTATATAGCATGTGTAAGCCGGTTCTAGGTTCTGTGTATTGGATGAATAATATCCCGGTGATGTTTTTGTTTGTTATTCTGTGTGTTATATAGCATGTGTAAGCCAGTTCTAGACTCTGTGTATTGGATGAATAATATCCCAGTGGTGTTCATGTTGTTTGTTATTCTATGTGTTATATAGCAAGTGTATGCAAAAGGACGCTGGTTGACCTCAGGGAGATCAACCAAAACACCGCAGAGACACCATCACGTGTCTCAACGTCAGTGTATTCTAGAACATTGCCCCCTGGGAAATATGCAAATATGCAAAAGAACACTGCAGAGACACCATCAACGTCAGTGAACTAGCCAGACCTTCCCTCCGGGAAGGAACAACCAAGCCAAAGGCCTTCTCCAGTTAAGGAAACCACCTCAGCAAGGTATCCATCCACAGACAGCTGTTTCGGGTTTTTTGCCCCTCATCAGTGTGGAGTAGGTTTCTGGCTAGTGGGAGCAATGACTAGTAAGTGCATGCAAAAGGACGCTGGTTGACCTCAGGGAGATCAACCAAAACACCGCAGAGACACCATCACGTGTCTCAACGTCAGTGTATTCTAGAACATTGCCCCCTGGGAAATCAACTTGAGACACGTGATGGTGTCTCTGCGGTGTTTTGGTTGATCTCCCTGAGGTCAACCAGCGTCCTTTTGCATGCACTTACTAGTCATTGCTACCACTAGCCAGAAACCTACTCCACACTGATGAGGGGCAAAAAACCCGAAACAGCTGTCTGTGGATCGATACCTTGCTGAGGTGGTTTCCTTAACTGGAGAACGCCTTTGGCTTGGTTGTTCCTTCCCGGAGGGAAGGTCTGGCTAGTTCACTGACGTTGAGACATGTGGTGGTGTCTCTGCAGTGTTCTTTTGCATATAGCATGTGTAAGCCGGTTCTAGACTCTGTATATTGGGTAAATAATACTCCAGTTATGTAGATGTTTGTTATTCTGTGTGTGTTTATATATCATGTGTAAGCCGGTTCTAGACTTTGTGTATTGGATGAATAATATCCCGGTGATGTTTTTGTTTGTTATTCTGTGTATAATATAGCATGTGTAAGCCGGTTCTAGACTCTGTGTATTGGATGAATAATATCCCAGTGATGTTTTTGTTTGTTATTCTGTGTGTTATATAGCATGTGTAAGCCGGTTCTAGACTCTATACATTAGGTGAATAATGCTGCGGTGATGTACATGTTTGTTATTCTGTGTGTTATATAGCATGTGTAAGCCAGTTCTAGACTCTATATATTAGGTGAATAATGCTGCGGTGATGTACATGTTTGTTATTCTGTGTGTGTTACATAGCATGTGTAAGCCGGTTCTAGACTCTGTGTATTGGATGAATAATATCCCAGTGATGTTTTTGTTTGTTATTCTGTGTGTTATATAGCATGTGTAAGCCGGTTCTAGGTCGTGGTATCCTAGTATAATAGAAGGACCTTGTGGCGGCGGTTTACACCATTGACAGGCAGAACACTTAGCCCAGCTGTTATTATATACGGGAAGGTGTTCCGTGCAGCCTTCATGGTGTATAATAAGTGGGGTGCATTATGTGTTTGCTCGGTTCCTATAACAGTGATGTATGGAAGCGTTCTCTGCATTCAGCCTTATCTATGTGGCTTCCAGTTATCATTAATATTGCTCTTCCGGTAGAGCTTACCCCCCCCCCTGGTGTGATTACTGCCGGCTGCTGCTGTTTAACCCCTGACCCACCAGGAGGGTTCCTCTCCTATGCCGGAGCGGTCCCGGTGCTGCAGCCTCTGGCCCGGTGGGGTTAATGGCAGCTGATACGGTGTCCCTGGGATTCCTGATACTGTCTGTATATTATATTTCTATTGGAGCCCCCTCCTCACTTTATCTCTCCCGCTCCTCCATCTTTATTCATGTCCCGTTTCTCGCCTATCACTCCACAATATTGCAATATTTTCTCCGGCTCCTTTTAACCCCTTTGCAACCAAAGTCATTTATTATTACAATGCAAATGTTTCTGCACATTGCACTACAAAGCCGGAATATATTGTGTCATTTTAATAATAGTGCCCCCCCCCCATTCCCTGCAAATCTCCGTTCTTTGTACACAGAGAGATGAAAAGACATTGGGGGGGGGGGGGGGCAATGTGGTCCTCTGGCGGCGGCAGTGCCGGCTGTGATTTCTCTCCTGTCGGGCAGAGTGCAGCCGGCTCCCTATCTATCCATCATCTCGTTCCGGCCCTGACACAGCCTGATGATTTGATGCACTGCTAACATTTCTGAAAATTACACATCATTTCTCGCTACAAAAGCTCCCACCTTGGCTGCGGTAATATTTATTTGTCCGCGGCGGTAATTCCAAGGTATTGCTTAAGGTGCAGGTCAGGCAGAAAGCAAGCCAGGAGAGTGCGGCGAGGCCGCCGGCCCACCCCGCTACGCTGATGTTTTGTTTCTGCTTCTATTCCGCCTTGAAGGCCGCCCGGCGCTTTGTCTCCGTATCGGAGCGCTTTGCCGCCTCTTCGGCAGCTGATGGCCGATAAGAAGCTCTTGACCCACTTACGGCGCCCATATGGCCTCATCCCGCTGTATTGAATTTCTATTTCTGTCAATGCTGCTGACTCTGGACTGGTGGGGGGGGGGGGGGCTGGTATATTGGGGAGGGGGCACATGGATTCATTATCTCTGCCACGTTATGCCATGAATAATTTAACCTGAATGGGAAGCGTTGGGTTTTTCGCTCCACATCTCTGGACGAGGATTTTTATTTTTTTTTTGCCTTTTCGGCTGGATGGATCCAGTGATGTGAAGTCTTTCCGCCCACACACAGATTACACCCCCTGCACCCGTGCTAAACGTCTGCTGGCACGACTGGAACATATGCCATGCCCCGACCGGAATCATAGCAGAGAAGGCAACGAGGCGCCGAGGTAGAAGACCACCGTGTGTTACCAGCTGTGTACACTCCATGGCTACATTACCATGTCAGTGTACGGCCCAGGTTATAGCGGGGTCCAGCTGTGCTGTATAATGGCATGAATCACTGGACGGCAACGGTAATGCCGCCATGGTGGTACCAACAAAGCATCCATAGCAATACATCAAGAGCAGCCACGTCTCCACAACAGAGATTCTCTACATGACTCAAAAACCACATGGGTCCCAGCGTCATTGTCCTGATGGCCAACAGCATGGCGGGTGGATCAGCATCGGGCCATTCTGGGATTGGTAATTCATAGTGGAGTCCTCCTGTCCTGTCATATTTCACTCCCAGCCTCTCATAGTGATGGTGGAGTCCTCCTGTCCTGTCATATATCACCCCCAGCCTCTCATAGTAATGGTGGAGTCCTCCTGTCCTGTCATATATCACTCCCAGCCTCTCATAGTAATGGTGGAGTCCTCCTGCCCTATCATATATCACCCCCAGCCTCTCATAGTAATGGTGGAGTCCTCCTGTCCCATCATATATCACCCCTACCTTCTCATAGTAATGGTGGAGTCCTCCTGCCCCATCATATATCACCCCCAGCCTCTCATAGTAATGGTGGAGTCCTCCTGTCCTGTCATATATCACTCCCAGCCTCTCATAGTAATGGTGGAGTCCTCCTGTCCCATCATATATCACTCCCAGCCTCTCATAGTAATGGTGGAGTCCTCCTGTCCCATCATATATCACCCCCAGCCTCTCATAGTAATGGAGGAGTCCTCCTGTCCCGTCATATATCACCCCCAGCCTCTCATAGTGATGGTGGAGTCCTCCTGTCCCGTCATATATCACCCCCAGCCTCTCATAGTGATGGTGGAGTCCTCCTGTCCTGTCATATTTCACTCCCAGCCTCTCATAGTAATGGTGGAGTCCTCCTGTCCTGTCATATTTCACTCCCAGCCTCTCATAGTAATGGTGGAGTCCTCCTGCCCCATCATATATCACCCCCAGCCTCTCATAGTAATGGTGGAGTCCTCCTGTCCTGTCATATATCACCCCCAGCCTCTCATAGTAATGGTGGAGTCCTCCTGTCCTGTCATATATCACCCCCAGCCTCTCATAGTAATGGTGGAGTCCTCCTGTCCTGTCATATATCACCCCCAGCATATATCACCCCCAGCCTCTCATAGTAATGGTGGAGTCCTCCTGCCCCATCATATATCACCCCCAGCCTCTCATAGTAATGGTGGAGTCCTCCTGCCCTATCATATATCACCCCCAGCCTCTCATAGTAATGGTGGAGTCCTCCAGCCCCATCATATATCACCCCCAGCCTTTCATAGTAATGGTGGAGTCCTCCTGCTCCCATCATATATCACCCCCAGCCTCTCATAGTAATGGTGGAGTCCTCCTGTCCCGTCATATATCACCCCCAGCCTCTCATAGTAATGGTGGAGTCCTCCTGTCCTGTCATATATCACTCCCAGCCTCTCATAGTAATGGTGGAGTCCTCCTGTCCTGTCATATATCACCCCCAGCCTCTCATAGTAATGGTGGAGTCCTCCTGTCCCATCATATATCACCCCTACCTTCTCATAGTAATGGTGGAGTCCTCCTGTCCTGTCATATATCACCCCCAGCATATATTACCCCCAGCCTCTCATAGTAATGGTGGAGTCCTCCTGTCCCATCATATATCACCCCCAGCCTCTCATAGTAATGGTGGAGCCTTCCTGTCCCATCATATATCACCCCCAGCCTCTCATAGTAATGGTGGAGTCCTCCTGTCCTGTCATATATCACCCCCAGCCTCTCATAGTAATGGTGGAGTCCTCCTGTCCTGTCATATATCACCCCCAGCCTCTCATAGTAATGGTGGAGTCCTCCTGTCCTGTCATATATCACCCCCAGCCTCTCATAGTAATGGTGGAGTCCTCCTGTCCCATCATATATCACCCCCAGCCTCTCATAGTAATGGTGGAGTCCTCCTGTCCCGTGATATATCACCCCCAGCCTCTCATAGTAATGGTGGAGTCCTCCTGTCCTGTCATATATCACCCCCAGCCTCTCATAGTGATGGTGGAGTCCTCCTGTCCTGTCATATATCACCCCCAGCCTCTCATAGTAATGGTGGAGTCCTCCTGTCCTGTCATATATCACCCCCAGCCTCTCATAGTAATGGTGGAGTCCTCCTGTCCTGTCATATTCTCCTGTGGACTGAACTCTTCTTCATGTTTTCCGCCCGTTGATGCCTCCTCGATCAATACACAATAAATGTCAATGGGTAATAAAATAAATATTGTCAAATCAATGAATGTAGGATGTCACTGTACGGTATATATACTGCACCCCGAGCCACTCATCCCCGTCCTCACATCACCTCACAGGAAATACAGCTCTGGCATGTAATACAGGATGTAACTCAGGATCAGTAATGTATGTACACAGTGACCCCACCAGCAGAATAGTGAGTGCAGCTCTGGGATATAATACAGGATGTAACTCAGGATCAGTAATGTATGTATGTACACAGTGACCCCACCAGCAGAATAGTGACTGCAGCTCTGGAGTATAATACAGGATGTAACTCAGGATCAGTAATGTATGTACACAGTGACCCCACCAGCAGAATAGTGAGTGCAGCTCTGGAGCATAATACAGGATGTAACTCAGCTTCAGTAATGTATGTACACAGTGACCCCACCAGCAGAATAGTGAGTGCAGCTCTGGAGTATAATACAGGATGTAACACATATATATGTGTATTTGGATTATTTAGTGTAGCTTAGCTTCGATTCTTGTACACTGGATGATGCCGCTCAGCACTCTATAGAGCAGCCTTCCCTCCTCTCTGCCCCTCTCTATAGAATAGCCTTCCCTCCTCCCAGCCCCTCTATGAAGCAGCCTTCCTTCCCTCCTCTCTGCCCCTCTCTATAGAGCAGCCTTCCTTCCCTCCTCTCTGCCCCTCTCTATAGAGCAGCCTTCCTTCCCTCCTCTCTGCCCCTCTCTATAGAGCAGCCTTCCTTCCCTCCTCTCTGCCCCTCTCTATAGAGCAGCCTTCCTTCCCTCCTTTCTGCCCCCCCTCTATAGAGCAGCCTTCCTTCCCTCCTCTCTGCCCCTCTCTATAGAGCAGCCTTCTCTCCTCTCTGCCCCTCTATATAGAGCAGCCTTCCTTCCCTCCTCTCTGCCCCTCTCTATAGAGCAGCCTTCCTTCCCTCCTCTCTGCCCCTCTCTATAGAGCAGCCTTCCTTCCCTCCTTTCTGCCCCCCCTCTATAGAGCAGCCTTCCCTCCTCTCTGCCCCTCTCTATAGAGCAGCCTTCCCTCCTCTCTGCCCCTCTCTATAGAGCAGCCTTCCCTCCTCTCTGCCCCTCTCTATAGAGCAGCCTTCCTTCCCTCCTCTCTGCCCCTCTCTATAGAGCAGCCTTCCTTCCCTCCTCTCTTCCCCTCTCTATAGAGCAGCCTTCCTTCCCTCCTCTCTGCCCCTCTCTATAGAGCAGCCTTCCTTCCCTCCTCTCTGCCCCTCTCTATAGAGCAGCCTTCCTTCCCTCCTCTCTTCCCCTCTCTATAGAGCAGCCTTCCTTCCCTCCTCTCTGCCCCTCTCTATAGAGCAGCCTTCTCTCCTCTCTGCCCCTCTCTATAGAGCAGCCTTCCTTCCCTCCTCTCTGCCCCTCTCTATAGAGCAGCCTTCCTTCCCTCCTCTCTGCCCCTCTCTATAGAGCAGCCTTCCTTCCCTCCTCTCTGCCCCTCTCTATAGAGCAGCCTTCCTCCCCTCCTCTCTGCCCCTCTCTATAGAGCAGCCTTCCCTCCTCTCTGCCCCTCTCTATAGAGCAGCCTTCCTTCCCTCCTCTCTGCCCCTCTCTATAGAGCAGCCTTCCTTCCCTCCTCTCTGCCCCCCTCTATAGAGCAGCCTTCCTTCCCTCCTCTCTGCCCCTCTCTATAGAGCAGCCTTCCTTCCCTCCTCTCTGCCCCTCTCTATAGAGCAGCCTTCTGCCCCTCTCTATAGAGCAGCCTTCCTCCCCTCCTCTCTGCCCCTCTCTATAGAGCAGCCTTCCCTCCTCTCTGCCCCTCTCTATAGAGCAGCCTTCCCTCCTCTCTGCCCCTCTCTATAGAGCAGCCTTCCCTCCTCTCTGCCCCTCTCTATAGAGCAGCCTTCCCTCCTCTCTGCCCCTCTCTATAGAGCAGCCTTCCTTCCCTCCTCTCTTCCCCTCTCTATAGAGCAGCCTTCCTTCCCTCCTCTCTTCCCCTCTCTATAGAGCAGCCTTCCTTCCCTCCTCTCTGCCCCTCTCTATAGAGCAGCCTTCTCTCCTATCTGCCCCTCTCTATAGAATAGCCTTCCCTCCTCTCTTCCCCTCTCTATAGAGCAGCCTTCCTTCCCTCCTCTCTGCCCCCCTCTATAGAGCAGCCTTCCTTCCCTCCTCTCTGCCCCTCTCTATAGAGCAGCCTTCCCTCCTCTCTGCCCCTCTCTATAGAGCAGCCTTCCTTCCCTCCTCTCTGCCCCTCTCTATAGAGCAGCCTTCCCTCCTCTCTACCCCTCTCTATAGAGCAGCCTTCCTTCCCTCCTCTCTACCCCTCTCTATAGAGCAGCCTTCCTTCCCTCCTTTCTGCCCCCCCCCTCTATAGAGCAGCCTTCCTTCCCTCCTCTCTACCCCTCTCTATAGAGCAGCCTTCCTTCCCTCCTCTCTGCCCCTCTCTATAGAGCAGCCTTCCTTCCCTCCTCTCTGCCCCTCTCTATAGAGCAGCCTTCCTTCCCTCCTCTCTGCCCCTCTCTATAGAGCAGCCTTCCTTCCCTCCTCTCTGCCCCTCTCTATAGAGCAGCCTTCCCTCCTCTCTGCCCCTCTCTATAGAGCAGCCTTCCTTCCCTCCTCTCTGCCCCTCTCTATAGAGCAGCCTTCCTTCCCTCCTCTCTGCCCCTCTCTATAGAGCAGCCTTCCCTCCTCTCTGCCCCTCTCTATAGAGCAGCCTTCCTTCCCTCCTCTCTGCCCCTCTCTATAGAGCAGCCTTCCTTCCCTCCTCTCTGCCCCTCTCTATAGAGCAGCCTTCCTTCCCTCCTCTCTGCCCCTCTCTATAGAGCAGCCTTCCTTCCCTCCTCTCTGCCCCTCTCTATAGAGCAGCCTTCCTTCCTTCCCTCCTCTCTGCCCCTCTCTATAGAGCAGCCTTCCTTCCCTCCTCTCTGCCCCTCTCTATAGAGCAGCCTTCCTTCCCTCCTCTCTGCCCCTCTCTATAGAGCAGCCTTCCTTCTCTCCTCTCGGCTCCTTTATTCCTATTTATCACCCAGCACATTCTGTTTCTCAGCACACGGCATCCCGCGGACGGCTTGGCATTTGTTACCATACACACGGTGTAAATTTTATGTCACTTGCCCAAATTTTGCTGGGCAGATCACATCACAGGACTTTAGAGTCGGGCACAAATCCAAAGGCTGTCGCAGCTGAATAGAGAGCGAGTGAATGAGCAGCTAATGTGCGTTTGTGAGGGTGGAATACGCTACTCTGTGAGTAACAAAGAAGCTGAAAGGTATTCTGAAATATGGAAAGATCTGGAATCCAGCTGGCGCCGGGCGCAATTATACCCAGAACATCACCCGGGGATGGGACTGTGTAATGGGGCTGCAAAATGTCAGGCAGGAAGAGCAAGCGGCATCTCTGTGCTCCAGATATGTGACATCAGGCCTCCTGCTCATACACAGCAATGTGCTGGGACACATAGATTGTACCTATAGGGGATAGGACTGATCCATACTGTGCATAATGTACCCTCTGTATACTGTGCACACTGTACCCTGTATATACTGTACACACTGTACCCTCTGTATTCTGTGCACACTGTACCCTCTATATACTGTGCACACTGTACCCTCTATATACTGTACACACTGTACCCTCTGTATACTGTGCACACTGTACCCTCTGTATACTGTGCACACGGTACCCTGTATATACTGAACACACTGTACCCTCTGTATATACTGTACACATTGTACCCTCTGTATACTGTGCACACTGTACCCTCTGTATACTGTGCACACTGTACCCTCTATATACTGTACACACTGTACCCCTCTGTATACTGTGCACACTGTACCCTCTATATACTGTGCACACTGTACCCTCTGTATACTGTGCACACTGTACCCTCTATATACTGTGCACACTGTACCCTCTATATACTGTACACACTGTACCCTCTATATACTGTGCACACTGTACCCTCTATATACTGTGCACACTGTACCCTCTATATACTGTACACATTGTACCCTCTGTATACTGTGCACACTGTACCCCTCGTATACTGTGCACACTGTACCCCTCGTATACTGTGCACACTGTACCCCTCGTATACTGTGCACACTGTACCCCTCGTATACTGTGCACACTGTACCCTCTGTATGCTGTACACACTGTACCCTCTATATACTGTGCATACTGTACCCTCTATATACTGTGCACACTGTACCCTCTATATACTGTACACATTGTACCCTCTGTATACTGTACACACTGTACCCTCTATATACTGTACACATTGTACCCTCTGTATACTGTGCACACTGTACCCTCTATATACTGTGCACACTGTACCCTCTATATACTGTGCACACTGTACCCTCTGTATACTGTGCACACTGTACCCTCTATATACTGTGCACACTGTACCCCTCTGTATACTGTGCACACTGTACCCTCTGTATACTGTGCACACTGTACCCTCTATATACTGTACACACTGTACCCCTCTGTATACTGTGCACACTGTACCCTCTGTATACTGTACACACTGTACCCCTCGTATACTGTGCACACTGTACCCTCTGTATACTGTACACACTGTACCCCTCGTATACTGTGCACACTGTACCCTCTGTATGCTGTGCACACTGTACCCCTCGTATACTGTGCACACTGTACCCCTCTGTATACTGTGCACACTGTACCCTCTGTATACTGTACACACTGTACCCTCTATATACTGTACACATTGTACCCTCTGTATACTGTGCACATTGTACCCTCTATATACTGTGCACACTGTACCCTCTATATACTGTGCACACTGTACCCTCTGTATACTGTGCACACTGTACCCTCTATATACTGTGCACACTGTACCCTCTGTATATACTGTGCACACTGTACCCCCTGTATACTGTACACACTGTACCCTCTATATACTGTGCACACTGTACCCTCTATATACTGTGCACACTGTACCCTCTGTATACTGTGCACACTGTACCCTCTGTATACTGTGCACACTGTACCCTCTATATACTGTGCACACTGTACCCCTCTGTATACTGTGCACACTGTACCCTCTGTATACTGTGCACACTGTACCCCTCGTATACTGTGCACACTGTACCCCTCGTATACTGTGCACACTGTACCCCTCGTATACTGTGCACACTGTACCCCTCGTATACTGTGCACACTGTACCCCTCTGTATACTGTGCACACTGTACCCCTCTGTATACTGTACACACTGTACCCCTCTATATACTGTGCACACTGTACCCCTCTATATACTGTGCACACTGTACCCTCTGTATATACTGTGCACACTGTACCCCTCTATATACTGTGCACACTGTACCCCTCTATATACTGTGCACACTGTACCCTCTGTATATACTGTGCACACTGTACCCCTCTATATACTGTACACACTGTACCCTCTATATACTGTGCACACTGTACCCTCTGTATATACTGTACACACTGTACCCCTCTATATACTGTACACTTGCACAATACCCCTTGTGCCTGTATATACACTGCCCAGATCGCCATTGACTTCTCTTTAGTATCGGGTACATTTAGCAGCTTCTGCGCTGTTGCCTGGTAACCGGTGTCGGCGCGTTAGAGGGTATTTTTGGATCTCAATAGGACTGGAAAACGGAACCAATTTCCTATAGTTGAAAGGAAAGATGGAGTTGTTGGCAGGTGCAGCTGTCATGTCACACATCCAGCTATACACATGGACAGCACCGGCTGTGATCTGATGGGTGACTAGACGCAAGAATCCGCTTTAGGGTATATTCACACGAACGGGCTCGCAGCGAGATTCTCGCTGCGAGCCCGGCAGGTCCTGGCAGTTCCCATACACTACATACTTGCTGCGGTCTAAACGACCGCAGCGAGTATGTAATTCTGCCGCCCTTAACCCCTTCTGCTCCCGCCCGGCTCCCCCGCTGTAAGCAGCATACATTACCTGTCCTCGCTGCACGGGTCCGGCGTCCTGCTCTCCCGTCCGGCCAATTAGTGTGTTGCCCAGCCGCAGCCACTGATTGGCCGGACGGGAGAGCAGGACGCTGGACCCGTGCAGCGAGGACAGGTAAAGTATGCTTACAGCGGGGGAGCCGGACGGGAGCAGAAGGGGTTAAGGGCGGCAGAAATACATACTCGCTGCTGTCGTTTTGACCGCAGCAAGTATGTAGTGTATGGGAACTGCCAGGACCTGCCGAGCTGGCAGCGAGAATCTCACTGCGAGCCCGTTCGTGTGAATATACCCTTAGTGTACACAAGGCCTGAGGTCTTATTCACACAGTGCAGTAATGCTTGCCAGGTTTTTCCAATTTTTTTTAACATTATTACAATGTGTGACAATGTGTGTACAATGTGTGGCCATATTAAAGGAGAAGTCCAGTGAACATTTTTATTAAAGTATTGTGTTGCCCCCAAAAAGTTATACAAATTACCAATACTTAATTTTTACAGGAAATGCTTATAAAGTGCTTTTTTTCCCTGCACTTACTACTGCATCAAGGCTTCACTTCCTGGATAACATGGTGAGGTCACTTCCTGGATAACATGGTGATGTCACTTCCTGGATAACATGGTGAGGTCACTTCCTGGATAACATGGTGATGCCCCGACTCCCAGAGCTGTGCGGGCTGTGGCTGCTGGAGTGGATGATGGCAGAGGGATGCTTAGTGTCCCTCCAGTGCCCTGTGTCCCTCAGTGTCCCCCTGCCATCATCCTCTCCAGCAGCCACAGCCCACACAGCTCTGGGAGTCGGGTCGTGACATCACCATGTTATCCAGGAAGTGACCTCACCATGTTATCCAGGAAGTGACATCACCATGTTATCCAGGAAGTGAAGCCTTGATGCAGTAGTAAGTGCAGTGAAAAAAAGCACTTTATAAGCATTTCCCGTAATAACTGTATATTGGGGATTTGTGTAACTTTTGGGTTGCAATACAATACTTTAATAAAAATTTTCGCTGGACTTCTCCTTTAAGGGGGATGTATCACCCAGATTAGATACAGATACTGGAACAGGTTTTCTTTTGTCTAATCTGTTTGTATTTTCTATTTGGAATTGTTTTATTTCATTTATTTTACATTGTTATTGGGCGGTCATCTTGCCTGAGCAGTTTTTTAACAGCACTAAGTGATATGCTTTACGGCAAGGCCAATTGACAACAATGATCAGGACCTGTCCCATTCTAATAAATGGGAAATATCACTGAGCTTTTTGATTTTCTAAGAGGTCTTTGTTCAAGGGGAGGAGCTGAGATCTTGTGTCACCTGACGCTGTAATGCTGTGATCTGTACATCATTATCTTCCTCCTCCTCCTCCTCATCATCATCAGAGACAGAACAGGAAGTCTCAGCTTAGATTTAGGTTTAGTGGGGAGAATTGATATTGAAAGTAATTTTGATTTCTGGGCCTCGAAGAGAGTTAAATGGAAAATTAAAGTGTTAGTGATCACCAGTGTAGACCACCACTAAGGACTGGCCATGGTAGATGAATGGGAGGGGTCACGAGCAGAGACCACCACTAAGGACTGGCCATGAAGGATAAATGTAAGTGGTCACTAGTGGGAACCACCACTAAGGACTGGCCATGAAGGATGAGTGGTCACTATTGGAGGCCACCATGAATGACTGGCCATGGTAGATCAGTGTGAGTGATCACTATTGGAGACCACCTGTAAGAAATGGCCATTAATAATGAGCGTTGGTGCTAACAAGTGGAGACCACAACTAAAGATTGGCCATGAAGGATAAGTGTGAGTAGTCACTAGTGGTGACTACCACTAAGGACTGGCGTTGGGGAACTCATAGGGCCCAATCCAAAACTAGAGTTAAAGGAACATTTTGTACAAGCAGATGAGTATTCCTGCTAGGTATTGACCCATTGCAGGGCTGTAATAATAATGGACTCAAACAGATATGGGGCCCAGAACTGCATAAAGTCAGGACCTACTGTATAGGGGAGCGACATGAAGGATAGAAACTGATCACAGATCATTGGGAGATCAATAGACGCAAAGTATCCAGATGGTATTGAGAAAGGCCTATCATGTGCTGGAACCAGTAATATAATAATCTCTCTATTATTACCCTTCTGTACTGTATTTAGCGTGCCATGCACATCAACAGTGTTTGTTTTATGGCTGACGGCTTTGTGTTGTGTAGTACAATACTTATTAATCATCTGATTTATAAAAATAGAGAGGGGCCCTGATCAAGATAAAGGGGTTCTCCACTGATGATCAGCCGATCACAACATGTTCCCTTGCTGAGACCCCCAGTGATCAGTTGTTATATTAAAACCTGGGAGTAGTTGCAGTTACCCAACAGCGCCACTGCTGGCCAGGTGAAGTATTACACAATGCCCCTTCACATCAAATGATTTCCTGTGAAATGCAGGACAAGGCCACCAAGAGACCATAATCCTGGACAGGTCCACCAAGAGGCGATGATCCTGGACAGGTCCACCAAGAGGCGATAATCCTGGACAGGTCCACCAAGAGGCGATGATCCTGGAATGTCCACCAAGAGACGATGATCCTGTACAGGTCCACCAAGAGGCGATGATCCTGGACAGGTCCACCAAGAGGCGATTATCCTGGACAGGTCCACCAAGAGGCGATTATCCTGGACAGGTCCACAAAGAGGCGATGATCCTGTACAGGTCCACCAAGAGACGATGATCCTGTACAGGTCCACCAAGAGGCGATGATCCTGGACAGGTCCACCAAGAGGCGATGATCCTGGAATGTCCACCAAGAGACGATGATCCTGTACAGGTCCACCAAGAGGCGATTATCCTGGACAGGTCCACCAAGAGGCGATGATCCTGGACAGGTCCACCAAGAGGCGATGATCCTGGAATGTCCACCAAGAGACGATGATCCTGTACAGGTCCACCAAGAGGCGATGATCCTGGACAGGTCCACCAAGAGGCGATAATCCTGGACAGGTCCACCAAGAGGCGATGATCCTGGAATGTCCACCAAGAGACGATGATCCTGTACAGGTCCACCAAGAGGCGATGATCCTGGACAGGTCCACCAAGAGGCGATGATCCTGGACAGGTCCACCAAGAGGCGATGATCCTGGACAGGTCCACCAAGAGGCGATGATCCTGGACAGGTCCAGCAAGAGACGATGATCCCGGACAGGTCCATCAAAAGACCATGATATTGGACAGGTCCACCAAGAGACCATGATACTGGACAGGTCCACCAAGAGACCATGATACTGGACAGGTCCACCAAGAGACCATGATCCTGGACAGGTCCACCAACAGACGATGATCCTGGACAGGTCCACCAAGAGACGATGATCCCGGACAGGTCCATCAAAAGACCATGATACTGAACAGGTCCACCAAGAGACCATGATCCGATGATCCTGGACAGGTCCACCAAGAGACCATGATCCTGGACAGGGACCCTCAGAGTTTTCGTACACTGGATATCCGATTTATCTTCATCAAGCCCCACACTAGACTGACATGGCACTGCGATGGTGTGCTTGTCAGGGGTCTCTCGTCCTGACATCCTTATCTTTTCTTTATTCCAATAAGCAACACACTGAGGCTCCAGATCTTTGGTGTTGGACACAACTCACAGCAGTAAACTGGAGCTGTCACAATGAAAAGCTTACATTTCCATCCCATTCTGCGGGGAGATGACTTGAGGGGATCATTATATTGCTGACAGCCGGGAGCTCTGGTATGAATCAGGATGTAAATGATATGGGCTGGCGGGCGGATGGGGGCATTGTGACTGCGGTGACCCCGGTGAGGACGGTCCCAGGGCAGGAGATGGCAGTCATTAGTATCCCAACCAGGATAATTCCATCATAGCTGGCGGACAGGGATCTCACAGGTGTGAATAAAGAACCAAGTGCAAACCACATTTTACATCTTAAAACCCGAAGAAAACAAGGTGAGAATCCATCGAGGTGACACCAGGAAGAGCGCGGAGAGTTGGAATTACCAGATGAAGGATCGCTGTGTAGTCAAGGAGATGTGTTAGGATGTGGAATTGGCCCCTGAGGCTGCAGAAGGTGACATCTATTATTTATCACCAGCGCTATAAAACCCATCCCTGACAAGTGGCCATTTCCAGTCATTCTTTGACCTTTTCACGTCTCAGAAGAAGCCGGGGACACCTCCTATTATAAGCCCCTTCCTCCCTTTACAGCTCTTCGCCACGCCGCGTCGCGGCTGAATGTCGCACAAAGGCTGCCGTGAGTGATAATTTGCTCTCCTAAAGCCTATTTGGGAGCTGGAGTTTTGACAGAGACAGCTGGTGTCATAAATTGCCTTGTCTCATTTGGTTACTATACGGTGGCAGACAGCGCCGAAACCACGAGGTCTTCGGAGAACGCTTAAAACCTATTAAACCTTTGGAGCTAAGAGTTTGCAAAATAGCATTGAAGGAGCTGGGGACAGTGGCGGAATCAGCGGACAGTGCCGGGTAATGTGAACCGGGAGCTGCTTTATGGCTGCCGGAGAGATTTATACTGTCATAATAAACTCAACTTCAGGAACTGGTTTCTTTATTGCTAACCCTGTTCCTGTAGATCCACTAAGTACCATCCCCGCTCCATAACTCATCGCGCCTGACACACAGCTCAGGAAATAGAGGCCTCTGGGCATCGCAGAGCTCACATCGACCAGTGTGCATGCTGGATGGCCAAAGGAGCTAAAGAATCACCCCAGACTTATGGAGAATGTAAAGTACCCCCCCCCCCCCCCCACACACACACACACACACACACACAAACACACCATGTACTGAGATGTCCTGCAATCCAGATCGGTGTATTACTTCCATCATTCTGTTCATCCGTTCTCCTAATATGCAGGAGAATGACAGGTGAGGGACAGGTGACTGCCTATACACAGCATGGATAGATAACTGCCAATGAGCAGCTGGTGGGCGGAGTTTTCTGCTTCCCATACATATCCAGGACTGCTGAGCACATGCACATAATGGAGAGGACTACTTATTGTCCATGATATTTAGGAGGTGATCTCTGGACGCTCAGCGTACCGATTGGCTGAGCGGTACGAGCAGACATCGGGAACCCCCCAAGCTGGAGCCTGGATCCGCAGTGGATTGGGTGTGTGTGAAGGCACCCTTAAAGAAGCACTCCCAGATTTTTTTTATTATTGTTATTATTAATTTTTAATATTTTTTTTTATATTTTTTATTATTTTTATTATTAATTTTTTAATAATATTATTATTATTATTATTATTATTAAATCTGTAGCTATATGTTATTAATATTATTATTATTATTATTATTATTATTATTATTATTATTATTAATAATAATAATAATTATTATTATAATTATTATTATATTTTTCCTTTTCATTTAGTTTTACCTCATTCAGTTCTTTTCTTAATGAAAAGTGCTGGAATCCTTTACTTCATCTTGGTCATGTGATCTCAAGGTGACCCCCTGGGAAGAACATGTGTTTCTGTACCCTCATGTTCTCACCATCTCATCCCTGTATGATGAAGCCACATGGACTGTACTACACAGGCTCTCCATGGGGGGGAGACAGAAACAACTAGTTACTGATAATGATTACACATCTTCTGTCACAGTTATAATGAATGTTTATATAGAGACTATTCTAGCAGGCAGAGATGGTACTAGCGTGATGCTGTACTGGGGCATCATGGGGTTAAGAGCATATTCAAAAGGGAGAGGATTCAGTATGCAATCTGAAAGCCAAGATGGCGTCTGAATAGAGGTCACATGACTCAGATACAGTAATGAAATGTATGGATGCAGCAGAGCTGGGATGAAACAGATGACACTGCAGGAAGGAATAGTGATGGTGAATGTAAATTATATGGGCAAAAATAAGGGGGGGGGGGGGGAGAGAATCATGGAGTTCTTCTCTGTCTCTTCTAGATCTGTAGGAATGGCCTGAATTCCAGACCAATTCCTTGTACATGCACATTATACTGATACACTGTAACAAACCCAGAATGTGAGCGAGCAGATCAAGGGCCTGAATGTTACAGACCATCATACAATAGGCAGAGCTTTACAATGGTGAAGACCAGAAACCTGGAGTCTATTGGAAAGTTGCTGAATGTTTCATTCTCGGAGGATGTAAGAGAGGACAGACCCTCCGGAGCAGCGCTCCCCTGATCTCCACCCATTATAGGACTACAAGCCTCACAGACTGCAGCATCTAGAGCAGTATTCCCCAGCCTGTGGCCTGCCATCACTCACAGCCATGTGCCGCTCTTCCTCCCCAGTCCATATAGTCCATCCTCCCCTCTGCCCATCATTCAGCTGTAGCACGGTCGCCCGCTCTGTCCAGTACTTGATGGAATGATATTTTCTGCAGCTGATCATCATCAGATGAAATCTCCTGACGTGATGTGGAGTCCTGCGCTGCCCCTCTGCCCCCACACTAATACAACAAGATGGGCTGGAGGATGAGGGCCGAGGCCGTGCACTGGGCTGGAAGCAGAGAATCACAAAGCTCCAACATTCAATTCACCAATTGGTGCTCAGGAACTGACCAGAGGGCCCAGCGACAACTGTGTCTGTAATGGAGAATTAGGTCCGCTTCACCAGTCGTGCAGAGTGCCTCCGAGCCGGCCACAGGTACAGGGTTAACTCTTTACTGCCTGCACGAACAGAAAACCTGCACAGATCTAATACTTCTCACAGCTGAGGGTTTGTTACAGTTCTCTCCAGTCTAAGTGATCATCTCCAAGATGGACAATATGGTCTCCAGAATGATAACTATTACCTGGGCCGACACATTGTAACAAATGGTATAGACAGGAGCTGAGAGAGGATTTAAAGGGGGTTAGCCGCCATTAATATTATATTCACTGTATAGATCAGAAAATAACAGTTTCCTATTTACCTGCCAGTAACTCATTCAGTGAAGACATTTACTTTACTTTAAGTATAGCGCCATCTGATGTTATGTGTATGTCCATCTAACGTGCTGAGTGCTGGAGGACACACATGCTCAGTCACTGTCCCCATCCACCTGATGTGCTGAGTGCTGGAGGACACACATGCTCAGTCACTGTCCCCATCCACCTAATGTGCTGAGTGCTGGAGGACACACATGCTCAGTCACTGTCCCCATCCACCTGATGTGCTGAGTGCTGGAGGACACACATGCTCAGTCACTGTCCCCATCCACCTAATGTGCTGAGTGCTGGAGGACACACATGCTCAGTCACTGTCCCCTCCACCTAATGTGCTGAGTGCTGGAGGACACACATGCTCAGTCACTGTCCCATCTACCTAATGTGCTGAGAGCTGGAGGACACACATGCTCAGTCACTGTCCTCATCCACCTAATGTGCTGGAGGACACACATGCTCAGTCACTGTCCCCATCCACGTAATGTGCTGAGTGCTGGAGGACACACATGCTCAGTCACTGTCCCCATCCACCTAATGTGCCGAGTGCTGGAGGACACACATGCTCAGTCACTGTCCTCATCCACCTAATGTGCTGGAGGACACACATGCTCAGTCACTGTCCCCATCCACCTAATGTGCCGAGTGCTGGAGGACACACATGCTCAGTCACTGTCCTCATCCACCTAATGTGCTGGAGGACACACATGCTCAGTCACTGTCCCCATCCACCTAATGTGCTGAGTGCTGGAGGACACACATGCTCAGTCACTACCCCATCCACTGCCAGGATGGGGTGGGGGGGGATGCCAGGGGGAGGGGGGCTCCCGGCCATTATGTAATCCGCAGTCTCGGTGACTCCTGGCTGCGAGGGGAACAAGTGCAGAAACAGGATTTCCAAAAAGCAGAAAATGAGCCAAATCCTGTTTATAGAGATAGCGGCCAAATGGAGGCGTCTCCTGTAGATGAAGGGCGCTCGGCTCCTGCGGAGTTTGTGGTTATTTAAATGACCTTTAATGTCTGTGGGAAATCAGACCTGGGAATATTAGACGTAGTCGCAGCTTTTACTATCTGGCAGCAATGGAGATTGTCCTTCAGGGGCACATACAGCCCTCCTCCACGCATGCTTAAATCACCTGCGCTGCTGTGGGTGGTCACATGACCCTACTACTGAGGTATATCTATGGGAAGGATGCTCAACCTGACATTTATGAGTCAGACTCTTTCTCAGTAGCGCCCCCTATATTCTACTCTGTGCTAAGTCATCCATAGCTCACAATGACATTCTGCATTATAGTGGTGGTAGGGAGGATATAGGTCTGTATACTACCCCTGCACAGCGGCCCTCTGTATACTGCTCATCATAGTGGGGGTAGGGAGGATATAGGTCTGTATACTACCCCTGCACAGCGGCCCTCTGTATACTGCTCATCATAATGGGGGTAGGATATAGGTCTGTATACTACCCCTGCACAGCGGCCCTCTGTATACTGCTCATCATAGTGGGGGTAGGGAGGATATAGGTCTGTATACTACCCCTGCACAGCGGCCCTCTGTATACTGCTCATCATAGTGGTGGTAGGGAGGATATAGGTCTGTATACTACCCCTGCACAGCCGCCCTCTGTATACTGCTCATCATAGTGGTGGTAGGGAGGATATAGGTCTGTATACTACCCCTGCACAGCCGCCCTCTGTATACTGCTCATCATAGTGGTGGTAGGGAGGATATAGGTCTGTATACTATCCCTGCACAGCCGCCCTCTGTATACTGCTCATCATAGTGGTGGTAGGGAGGATATAGGTCTGTATACTACCCCTGCACAGCCGCCCTCTGTATACTGCTTATCACAGTGGTGGTAGGGAGGATATAGGCCCTCTGTATACTGCTCATCACAGTGGTGGTAGGGAGGATATAGGCCCTCTGTATACTGCTCATCACAGTGGTGGTAGGGAGGATATAGGCCCTCTGTATACTGCTCATCACAGTGGTGGTAGGGAGGATATAGGCCCTCTGTATACTGCTCATCACAGTGGTGGTTGGCGGTCTGGGACCCTGTATACACCATACACCACCCATGAATTATTATGGTGCAGTGTATATACTGCCGGCGTCTCACCTCTTGTGTTCTCTCTGTTCAGGTGACGGATGGAGGAACCATCAAACAGAAGATCTTTACTTTCGATGCCATGTTCTCAACCAACTACTCTCACATGGAGAATTACCGCAAGAGAGAGGACCTCCTGTACCAGTCAACTGTCCGGTGAGTGTCTGATTATGCCGCCAGACTGTTCTCTGACCCCCATCATGCCTTGAAATCCTGCTGCTATCAGAGGATAATGGAGTTGTAGTTTTCCAGTGACTCTTCAGCTGTTCCAAAACTACATGTGAATCTGCATTTGCTTTCAGTGTATGATGGGAGTCATAGTTTTGCATCTGTGATTGCCTAGCTGTTGCAGTCCTGCAGCATGATGGGAGATATAGCTTTACCACAGGTTTGCTGAGTGTCCCGCTTTGTAGGAATCTGCAGGAAATATAAATTGCTGATTTTTTTTCATTCATTGGGATATGCTTCCTCCAGGGGGTCCAGTACTTACCTGTTGTTTATAGCAGATTGTGCTCCTTCCTCCTCTGGGGTCCTGTACTTACCTGTTTTGTATAGTGGATTGTGCTGTTTCCTCCTCTGGGGGTCCAGTACGTATCAGTTTTGTATAGTGGATTGTGTAGTTTCCTGCTCCTCTGGGGGTCCAGCACTTACCTGTTGTGTATAGTGGGTTTTGCTGTTTTCTCCTCTGGGGTCCAGTACTTACCTGTTGTGTATAGCCGATTGTGCTGTTTACTCCTCCTCCTCTGGGGATCCAGTACTTACCTGTTTTATATAATGGATTGTGCTGTTACCTCCTTTTCCTCCTCTGGGGGTCTAATACTTACCTGTTGTATATAATGGATTGTGCTGTTTCCTCTTCCTCCTCTGGTGGTCCAGTACTTACCTCTTGTGTACAGTGGATTTTGCTATTTCTTCCTCCTCTGGGGGTCCCATACTTACCTGTTGTGTATAGTGGATTGTGCTGTTTCCTTCTCCTCTGGGGTCCAGTACTTACCTGTTGTGTATAGCCGATTGTGCTGTTTCCTCTTCCTCCTCTGGGGATCCAGTACTTACCTGTTTTATATAATGGATTGTGCTGTTACCTCCTTTTCCTCCTCTGGGGGTCCAGTACTTACCTGTTGTATATAATGGATTGTGCTGTTTCCTCTTCCTCCTCTGGGGGTCCAGTACTTACCTCTTGTGTACAGTGGATTGTGCTATTTCCTCTTCCTCTGGGGTCCTATACTTACCTCTTGTGTACAGTGGATTGTGCTATTTCCTCTTCCTCCTCTGAGGTCCCATACTTACCTGATGTGTACAGTGGATTGTGCTGTTTCCTCTTCTTCCTCTGGGGTCCAGTACTTTCCTGTTGTGTACAGTGGATTGTGCTGTTTCCTCCTCTGGGGGTCCAGTACTTACCTGTTGTGTATAGTGGATTGTGCTGTTACCTCCTCCTCCTCTGGGGGTCCAGTACTAACCGGTTGTGTATAGTGGATTGTGCTGTTTCCTCTTCCTCCTCTGGGGGTCCAGTACCTACCTGTTGTGTATTTTGGATTGTGTAGTTTTCTCCTCCTCCTGGGGTCCCGTACTTACCTGTTGTTATAGTGGATTGTGTTGTTTCCTTTTCCTCCTCTGGGGTCCCGTACTCACCTGTTGTGTATAGTGGATTGTGTAGGTTCCTCCTCCTCTGGGGGTCCAGTACTTACCTGTTGTGTACAGTGGATTGTGCTGATTCCTTTTCCGGTGGGGGTCCTGTACCTTCCTGTTGTGTATAGTGGATTTTGTAGTTTCCTCCTCCTCTGGGGGTCCAATACTTACCTGTTGTGTACAGTGGATTGTGCTGTTTCCTCCTCTTCCTCCTCTGGGGGTCCAATACTTACCTCTTGTGTATAGTGGATAGTGCTGTTTTCTCCTCTGGGGGTCCAGTACATATCTGTTGTGTATAGTGGATTGTGTAGTTTCCTCCTCCTCTGGGGGTCCCGTACTTACCTGTTTTCTATAGTGGATTGGGCTGTTTCCTCCTCTTCTGGGGGTTCTGTACCTTCCTGTTGTGTATAGTGGATTGTGTAGTTTCCTCCTCCTCTGGGGGTCCCGTACTTACCTGTTTTCTATAGTGGATTGTATAGTTTCCTCCTCCTATGGGGGGTCCAGTACTTACCTGTTGTGTATAGTATATTGTGCTGTTTCCTCTTCCTCCTCTTGTAGTCCTGTACCTTCCTGTTGTGTAAAGTGTATTGTGTAGTTTCCTCCTCCTCTGTGGTCCCGTACTTACCTGTTTTGTATAGTGGATTGTGCTGTTTTCTCCTCCTCTGGGGGTCCAGTACTTACCTGTTGTGTATAGTGGATTGTGCTTTTTCTTCTTCCTCCTCTGGGGTCCCTTACCTACTTGTTGTGTATAGTGAATTGTGCTGTTTCCTCCTCCTCTGGGGGTCCCGTACTTACCTGTTGTGTTTAGTGGATTGTGCTGTTTCCTCCTCTGGGGGTCCAGTACTTACCTGTTGTGTATAGTGGATTGTATATTTTCCTCCTCCTCTGGGGGTCCAGTACTTACCTGTTGTGTATAGTGGATTGTGCTTTTTCTTCTTCCTCCTCTGGGGTCCAGTACTTACCTGTTGTGTATAGTGGATTGTATATTTTCTTCCTCCTCTGGGGGTCCAGTACTTACCTGTTGTGTAAATGTGGATTGTGCTTTTTCTTCTTCCTCCTCTGGGGTCCCGTACTTACCTGTTTTGTATAGTGGATTGTGCGGTTTCCTCCTCCTCTGGGGGTCCCGTACTTACCTGTTGTGTATAGTGGATTGTGCATTTTCTTCTTCCTCCTCTGGGGTCCCGTACCTACCTGTTGTGTATATTGGATTGTGCTGTTTCCTCCTCCTCTGGGGGTCCCGTACTTACCTGTTGTGTTTAGTGGATTGTGCTGTTTCCTCCTCCTCTGGGGGTCCCGTACTTACCTGTTGTGTTTAGTGGATTGTGCTGTTTCCTCCTCCTCTGGGGGTCCCGTACTTACCTGTTGTGTTTAGTGGATTGTGCTGTTTCCTCCTCCTCTGGGGGTCCCGTACTTACCTGTTGTAAATAGTGGATTGTGTCGTTTCCTCCTCCTCTGGGGGTCCCGTACTTACCTTTTGTTATAGTGGATTGTGTTGTTTCCTTTTCCTCCTCTGGGGTCCCGTACTTACCTGTTGTGTAAATTGGATTGTGCTGTTTCCTCCTCCTCTGAGGGTCCCGTACTTACCTGTTGTGTTTAGTGGATTGTGCTGTTTCCTCCTCCTCTGGGGGTCCCGTACTTACCTGTTGTGTATAGTGGATTGTGCTGTTTCCTCCTCCTCTGGGGGTCCCGTACTTACCTGTTGTGTTTAGTGGATTGTGCTGTTTCACCTCCTCTGGGGGTCCCGTACTTACCTGTTGTGTATAGTGGTTTGTGCTGTTTCCTCCTCCCCTGGGGGTCCCGTACTTACTTGTTGTGTATAGTGGATTGTATATTTTCCTCCTCCTCTGGGGGTCCAGTACTTACCTGTTGTGTATAGAGGATTGTGCTGTTTCCTCCTCCTCTGGGGGTCCCGTACTTACCTGTTGTGTTTAGTGGATTGTGCTGTTTCCTCCTCCTCTGGGGGTCCCGTACTTACCTGTTGTGTATAGTGGATTGTGCTGTTTCCTCCTCCCCTGGGGGTCCCGTACTTACTTGTTGTGTATAGTGGATTGTATATTTTCCTCCTCCTCTGGGGGTCCAGTACTTACCTGTTGTGTTTAGTGGATTGTGCTGTTTCCTCCTCCCCTGGGGGTCCCGTACTTACCTGTTGTGTATAGTGGATTGTGCTGTTTCCTCCTCCTCTGGGGGTCCCGTACTTACCTGTTGTGTATAGTGGATTGTGCTGTTTCCTCCTCCCCTGGGGGTCCCGTACCCTCCCGTTATGTATAGTGAGAGGTGATAGCCTCCGGAGTGGTGTGTGATGATATTTTATCTGAAATCCAATGTGACGCCCCCTAGCCGGTGAAAAGACTAGAAAGTGAGAATATTTCCTCCCCAGCGTTTGTCAGTCACTACAGCCGTGTAACGTGTAGCTGCCGCCGCGGTGGGGGAGGGATGAGCCTGTCGCATGGCATCAGCTCATGGATGACCGGACCGCCATCCGCACGTTACCTGTCAGCAGCCAGCGCACATAGCGTCAGCAGTGCTCACCCCTCGTCCGCAGAGGAAACTTCTCCCAAGGTCACAGGCGGCGCGGGCACCGGGCGCAGTCTGAAGTCATTAACTTCACAGGCGAGAGACGCCAGCGCAGACGCCTTTCTGATTCGTGGCGCAGGGCGAGAAGCGGCATTAGTATACAGAGTCACCGTGTAATGGGGAGAGGGAGAGCAGATGAAAGGGAGGAAAAGATAAAAGTCATTTTTTGTGGCGGATCCTGAGGGTACACAAAGACGATCAACCGGCGAGAGGCAAATTTTATCATTTCAAAGATAAAAATACACTTCTCCTTCTATCCTCCGGAGCGGCGGCCGTGTCATCATTGATAAGCTCTGAGGTTGGCATTGTCGCCATCCCACGAGAAACCATCACTATTCAAGGGAAGACATCTCCGATGGCTCCGCAAACATAGAGGTTTGGTCCAAGGACTTTCAGCTGCAGGTTTGTTACAATGTATCATCACAAGCTGCACAGATCTCTCCTGTATTCTACAGTGTACGCCTCCCCCAGGATTCTCTCCAGCGGATACAATGTAACAAACCTGCAGCTGTGAGGCGTGACAAGGAAGTAAAATCACACAGGATTGGGTCCCTTGTAATTCTTTCACGGCAGGGAGCTCACGAGCCGGCGGGCGTGCTGGACGTTGTAGTTGCAGGTTTTATGTCCGTGACTCAGTATAGGCCATTCAGTGGGAAATCCAAAGTTAGTGAAGGAAGAAGAGAGACTTGAATTAAAGAGGAGTAAATGTTGCATTAAGGCATGGAGCGCCGGGTAATACTGGCAGCAATAGCGCGAGATGGGAAGGTGGAAAAAAGGGGCACATTTACATTTAAATGAAGATATTTAGATTTTCGCTTTTTTCCAGCAGAGAATAGAAGCAGCAGGAGAGATGGACATGGTGGAGGGGAGGAAGAGGGGCAGAGGGGAGGAAGAGGGGCGGAGGGGAGGAAGAGGGGCGGAGGGGAGGAAGAGGGGCAGAGGGGAGGAAGAGGGGCAGAGGGGAGGAAGAGGGGCAGAGGGGAGGAAGAGGGGCGGAGGGGGGGAAGAGGGGCGGAGGGGAGGAAGAGGGGCAGAGGGGAGGAAGAGAGGAAGAGGGGCAGAGGGGAGGAAGAGGGGCAGAGGGGAGGAAGAGGGGCGGAGGGGAGGAAGAGGGGCGGAGGGGAGGCTGCGGAGAACACGAGGAGAGGGGGGACCAGGAGACCCGGGGGGGCTAAGGATCAGCTAACTTGTACTATGGTCACGTTACAGAAAGAGATATAGAGATAGCGAGAGAGATAGATAGATAGATAGATAGATAGATAGATAGATAGATAGATAGATATACATAGAAATGCCCACAGCACTCCAGGTTGGCAAAAGCAAACGTGATTTATTGCATAGTGAAACAGCACAAAGTAGTCAGAAGCGACGTTTCAACGACCTCCGTCGTCTTTTTCAAGCGTGATAGATAGATAGATAGGAGATAGATAGATAGATAGTAGGTAGATAGATAATGGAGAGATAGATAGATAGGAGATAGATAGAGATAGATAGATAGATAGATAGATAGATGATAGATAGATAGATAGAGATAGATAGATAGATAGATAGATAGATAGATAGATAGATAGGAGATAGATAGAGATAGATAGAGATAGATAGAGATAGATAGATAGATAGATAGATAGATAGATAGAGATAGATAGATATATAATGGATAGATAGATAGATAAATAAATCCAAGAATTTTGCGGCACATCCGTATAGTGAAAAAAAGTTGTGGTATTTATTGGTACATCAAAAAGCAAGTGCAACGTTTCAGTCTCATCTCGAGACCTTTCTCAAGCAAAAGCACCTTTCTCAAGCACCTTTCTTTTGCTTGAGAAAGGTCTCGAGATGAGACTGAAATGTTGCACTTGCTTTTTGATGTACCAATAAATACCACAACTTTTTTTTCACTATACGGATGTGCCGCAAAATTCTTGGATTTATTTAGTGGAGATTTTTATCCAATCTCCGTTGCTTGGCACTCCAGCACTGGAACTGAGAGTGCGCTCTATTGTGGACATTAGATAGATAGATAGATAGATAGATAGATAGATAGATAGATAGATAGGAGATAGATAGATGGATAGATAGGAGATAGATAGATAGGAGATAGATAGATAGATAGATAGATAGATAGATAGATAGATAGATAGATAGATAGGAGATAGATAGATAGATAGGAGATAGATAGATAGATAGATAGATAGATAGGAGATAGATAGGAGATAGATAGATAGGAGATAGATAGATAGATAGATAGATAGATAGATAGATAGATAGATAGATAATAGATAGATAGGAGATAGATAGATAGATAGATAGATAGATAGATAGATAGATAGATAGATAGATAGATAGGAGATAGATAGATAGGAGATAGATAGATAGGAGATAGATAGATAGATAGATAGATAGATAGATAGATAGGAGATAGATAGATAGATAGATAGATAGATAGATAGATAGATAGGAGATAGATAGATAGGAGATAGATAGATAGATAGATAGATAGATAGATGATAGATAGATAGATAGATAGATAGATAGATAGATAGATAGATAGGAGATAGATAGATAGATAGATAGATAGATAGATAGATAGATAGATAGGAGATAGATAGGAGATAGATAGATAGATAGGAGATAGATAGATAGATAGATAGATAGATAGATAGGAGATAGATAGATAGATAGGAGATAGATAGATAGGAGATAGATAGATAGATAGATAGATAGATAGATAGATAGGAGATAGATAGATAGATAGATAGATAGGAGATAGATAGGAGATAGATAGGAGATAGATAGATAGGAGATATGCTGCGTTTACACAGACAGATTTATCTGACAGATTTTGGAAGCCAAAGCCAGGAATGGATTTGAGAAGAGAAGAAATCTCAGTCTTTACTATGTGACCTGTTCCCTGTTTATAGTCTGTTCCTGGTTTGGGCTTCAAAAATCTGTCAGATAAATCTGTCTGTGTAAACGCACCGATAGATAGATAGGAGATAGATAGATAGATAGATAGATAGATAGATAGATAGATAGATAGGAGATAGATAGATAGATAGATAGATAGATAGATAGATAGATAGGAGATAGATAGATAGATAGGAGATAGATAGATAGATAGATAGATAGATAGATAGATAGATAGATAGGAGATAGATAGGAGATAGATAGATAGATAGATAGATAGATAGATAGATAGATAGATAGATAGGAGATAGATAGATAGATAGATAGATAGATAGATAGATAGGAGATAGATAGGAGATAGATAGATAGATAGATAGATAGATAGGAGATAGATAGATAGGAGATAGATAGATAGGAGCTAGATAGATAGGAGATAGATAGATAGATAGATAGATAGATAGATAGATAGATAGATAGATAATGGAGAGATAGATAGATAGATAATAATAGATAAATGATTGATAGATAAATAGATAGGAGATAGATAATAGATAGATGATTGATAGATAAATAGATAGGAGATAGATAGATGATTGATTGATAGATAAATAGATAGATAATAGATAGATAGGAGATAGATAGATAGATAGATAGATAGATAGATAGATAGATAGGTGATAAATAGGAGATATATAGATAGATAGATAGGAGATTACAGGGAGTACAGGTAATATATATACCCTGTGTACCAGCAGTACAAGTGACCTATAGTAATATATATACCCCCTGTATACCAGCTGTACAGGTGAGCTAAAGATATATAGATATATGTATACCCCTATATACCAGCAGTACAGGTGACCTATATAGCAGGTGTCTTGTTAGTGGTGTTGGTGTCACCGCCTGTCTGTATTGATCAGGGCTGTGTGTTGGCTCGGGGGCATGCTCTGGGCAGCTGTGGGCATGCTCTGTCAGGCAGTGATATGCGGCTCTGATCTGCTCCAGTGACCCAGTTACCAGATCCACACTGAGCAGTGAGAATAGGATTGTACCCCGGCCGCTGCCGCCTTGTGGTATCCGGGACGTTCAGGGGTTCTGGAGTGATATGGGCTTTATATCCAGGACAGGAGGGGTCAAGCATTAGACCCCCATTAAAGCAGGGGAAGCTGATATAATCTCAGCTGCTTCAGAACCTCTTTTGAATTGTGATGTTTTGTATCTGCCTATTAGCATGGAGCCACTAGAGCCCTGGGTGGTACAGGCAGAGCACCCAGCGGCCCCTGAGATGAGGAGTGCTCAAGCAGATGTATACCTGCTACTAAATCAGATTATAGACACAAAGGTCACGGCCATCTCCTGGACGGCATGATGTTCCATCCACGGCCGGAGCGCCACTGGTATCAGGACACTATATCCCTCCCTGGATGATTGTGAGGGTGGGGGTCATCCTCTAACCTGATATTATTTCACAGAATAGGCAACAAGCTGTATCCTACATGTACAAAAAAAATCATGGTCCCTTACACTGTTGATTAATGAGCTCAACACCGAACTGTGCAGGACTGCAGGGTAAAGCATGGAGGAGAGAAGATCAGTCACAGAAGAGGCAGAAGTAGAGCCAATCTCATCATGTGTGTACAGCAAAGTAAGGATCAATACAATAGAAGAAGAGAAGTTCCTACTTGGTGCAGAAACCTTTGTTTGCAGTTATAGAGGTCGGACATTTCCTATGTCTCTCCTGGCTGTTTGTTTCCTCCTTAGTTGTCCCGGCTGTGTGTCTCCTCCTTAGTTGTCCCGGCTGGGGGTTTCCTCCTTAGTTGTCCCGGCTGTGGGTTTCCTCCTTAGTTGTCCCGGCTGTGGGTCTCCTCCTTAGTTGTCCTGTTTGTTTCCTCCTTAGTTGTCCCAGCTGTGGGTTTCCTCCTTAGTTGTCCCGGCTGTGTGTTTCCTCCTTAGTTGTCCCGGCTGTGGGTTTCCTCCTTAGTTGTCCCGGCTGTGTGTTTCCTCCTTAGTTGTCCCGGCTGTGGGTTTCCTCCTTAGTTGTTCCGGCTGTGGGTTTCCTCCTTAGTTGTTCCGGCTGGGGGTCTCCTCTTTAGTTGTGCCGGCTGGGGGTCTCCTCCTTAGTTGTCCCGGCTGTGGATTTCCTCCTTAGTTGTCCTGTGTGTCTCCTCCTTAGTTGTCCCGGCTGTGGGTTTCCTCCTTAGTTGTCTCGGCTGTGTGTTTCCTCCTTAGTTGTCCCGGCTGTGTGTTTCCTCCTTAGTTGTCCCGGCTGTGTGTTTCCTCCTTAGTTGTCCTGTGTGTCTCCTCCTTAGTTGTCCTGTGTGTCCCCTCCTTAGTTGTCCCGGCTGGGGGTTTTCTCCTTCGTTGTCTAGGCTGTGGGTCTCCTCCTTAGTTGTCCTGGCTGTGTGTTTCCTCCATAGTTGTCCTGTATGTCTCCTCCTTAGTTGTCCCGGCTGTGAGTTTCCTCCTTAGTTGTCCCGGCTGTGGGTTTTCTCCTTAGTTGTCCCGGCTGTGTGTCTCCTCCTTAGTTGTCCCGGCTGGGGGTTTCCTCCTTAGTTGTCCCGGCTGTGTGTCTCCTCCTTAGTTGTCCCGGCTGGGGGTTTCCTCCTTAGTTGTCCCGGCTGTGAGTTTTCTCCTTAGTTGTCCCGGCTGTGTGTTTCCTCCTTAGTTGTCCTGGCTGTGGGTTTTTTCCTTAGTTGTCCCGGCTGTGTGTCTCCTCCTTAGTTGTCCCGGCTGTGTGTCTCCTCCTTAGTTGTCCTGGCTGTGGGTTTTTTCCTTAGTTGTCCCAGCTGTGGGTTTCCCCCTTACTTGTCCCGGCTGTGTGTTTCCTCCTTAGTTGTCCTGGCTGTGAGTTTCCTCCTTAGTTGTCCTGGCTGTGGGTTTTCTCCTTAGTTATCCCGGCTGTGGGTCTCCTCCTTAGTTGTCCCGGCTGGGGGTCTCCTCCTTAGTTGTCCCGGCTGTGAGTTTTCTCCTTAGTTGTCCTGGCTGTTTGTTTCCTCCTTAGTTGTCCTGGCTGTTTGTTTCCTCCTTAGTTGTCCCGGCTGTGGGTTTCCTCCTTAGTTGTTCCGGCTGGGGGTTTCCTCCTTAGTTGTCCCGGCTGTGTGTTTCCTCCTTAGTTGTCCCGACTGTGGGTTTCCTCCTTAGTTGTTCCGGCTGTGGGTTTCCTCCTTAGTTGTTCCGGCTGGGGGTCTCCTCTTTAGTTGTGCCGGCTGGGGGTCTCCTCCTTAGTTGTCCCGGCTGTGGATTTCCTCCTTAGTTGTCCTGTGTGTCTCCTCCTTAGTTGTCCCGGCTGTGTGTTTCCTCCTTAGTTGTCCCGGCTGTGTGTTTCCTCCTTAGTTGTCCCGGCTGTGTGTTTCCTCCTTAGTTGTCCTGTGTGTCTCCTCCTTAGTTGTCCTGTGTGTCCCCTCCTTAGTTGTCCCGGCTGGGGGTTTTCTCCTTCGTTGTCTAGGCTGTGGGTCTCCTCCTTAGTTGTCCTGGCTGTGTGTTTCCTCCATAGTTGTCCTGTATGTCTCCTCCTTAGTTGTCCCGGCTGTGAGTTTCCTCCTTAGTTGTCCCGGCTGTGGGTTTTCTCCTTAGTTGTCCCGGCTGGGGGTCTCCTCCTTAGTTGTCCCGGCTGTGAGTTTTCTCCTTAGTTGTCCCGGCTGTGTGTTTCCTCCTTAGTTGTCCTGGCTGTGGGTTTTTTCCTTAGTTGTCCCGGCTGTGTGTCTCCTCCTTAGTTGTCCCGGCTGTGTGTTTCCTCCTTAGTTGTCCTGTGTGTCTCCTCCTTAGTTGTCCCGGCTGTGTGTTTCCTTCTTAGTTGTCCCGGCTGGGGGTTTTCTCCTTCGTTGTCTAGGCTGTGGGTCTCCTCCTTAGTTGTCCTGGCTGTGTGTTTCCTCCATAGTTGTCCTGTATGTCTCCTCCTTAGTTGTCCCGGCTGTGAGTTTCCTCCTTAGTTGTCCCGGCTGTGGGTTTTCTCCTTAGTTGTCCCGGCTGGGGGTCTCCTCCTTAGTTGTCCCGGCTGTGAGTTTTCTCCTTAGTTGTCCCGGCTGTGTGTTTCCTCCTTAGTTGTCCTGGCTGTGGGTTTTTTCCTTAGTTGTCCCGGCTGTGTGTCTCCTCCTTAGTTGTCCCGGCTGTGTGTCTCCTCCTTAGTTGTCCCGGCTGTGTGTCTCCTCCTTAGTTGTCCCAGCTGTGGGTTTCCCCCTTACTTGTCCCGGCTGTGTGTTTCCTCCTTAGTTGTCCTGGCTGTGAGTTTCCTCCTTAGTTGTCCTGGCTGTGGGTTTTCTCCTTAGTTATCCCGGCTGTGGGTCTCCTCCTTAGTTGTCCCGGCTGGGGGTCTCCTCCTTAGTTGTCCCGGCTGTATGTTTCCTTCTTAGTGGTCCTGGCTGGGGGTTTCCTCCTTAGTTGTCCCGGCTGTGGGTCTCCTCCTTAGTTGTCCCGGCTGGGGGTTTCCTCCTTAGTTGTCCCGGCTGGGGGTCTCCTCCTTAGTTGTCCCGGCTGTGGGTCTCCTCCTTAGTTGTCCCGGCTGTGGGTCTCCTCCTTAGTTGTCCCGGCTGGGGGTTTCCTCCTTAGTTGTCTCGGCTGGGGGTTTCCTCCTTAGTTGTCTCGGCTGGGGGTTTCCTCCTTAGTTGTCTCGGCTGGGGGTTTCCTCCTTAGTTGTCCCGGCTGGGGGTTTCCTCCTTAGTTGTCTCGGCTGGGGGTTTCCTCCTTAGTTGTCCCGACTGTTGGTAATTGATCGGCAGCGGATCAGATACTTATTGTCCCCCCTGTGTATAGGGGACTGCTTCTCTTCCTTCTGTATATAGGGGGCTGCTCCTCTTCCTTCTGTATATAGGGGGCTGCTCCTCTTCCTCCTGTATATAGGGGGCTGCTCCTCTTCCTCCTGTATATAGGGGGGCTGCTCCTCTTCCTCCTGTATATAAGGGGCTGCTCCTCTTCCTCCTGTATATAGGGGGGCTGCTCCTCTTCCTCCTGTATATAAGGGGCTGCTCCTCTTCCTCCTGTATATAGGGGACTGCTCCTCTTCCTCCTGTATATAGGGGGCTGCTCCTCTTCCTCCTGTATATAGGGGGCTGCTCCTCTTCCTCCTGTATATAGAGAGACTGCTTCTCATCCTCCTGTATATAGGGGGACTGCTCATCCTCCTGTATATAGAGGGACTGCTCATCATCCTGTATATAGAGGGACTGCTCCTCTTCCTCCTGCATATAGGGGGCTGCTCCTCTTCCTCCTGTATATATAGGGGGACTGCTCCTCTTACTCCTGCATATAGGGGGCTGCTCCTCTTCCTCCTGTATATATAGGGGGACTGCTCCTCTTCCTCCTGCATATAAGGGGCTGCTCCTCTTCCTCCTGCATATAGGGGGCTGCTCCTCTTCCTCCTGTATATATAGGGGGACTGCTCCTCTTCCTCCTGCATATAGGGGGCTGCTCCTCTTCCTCCTGCATATAGGGGGATGCTCCTCTTCCTCCTGTATATATAGGGGGACTGCTCCTCTTCCTCCTGTATATATAGGGGGACTGCTCCTCTTCCTCCTGTATATATAGGGGGACTGCTCCTCTTCCTCCTGCATATAAGGGGCTGCTCCTCTTCCTCCTGCATATAGGGGGCTGCTCCTCTTCCTCCTGTATATATAGGGGGACTGCTCCTCTTCCTCCTGCATATAGGAGACTGCTCCTCTTCCTCCTGCATATAGGGGGCTGCTCTTCTTCCTCCTGTATATAGGGGGACTGCTCCTCATCCTCCTGTATATATGTAGGTATGGAGCAGGTCACATATAGCAGTGTAAAGTATAGAAGAGCGGCCACCTATGAGGCAGAAGGTGATGTCGCAGTGAAGCAGAGCGGACCCCATGCTGTATATATGGGGGTATATAGATATTGTTATAGAGCAGGGATACAATGCAATGTTCCAGACTCCAGAATTGCAGAATATTTCATAGAATTTCACAGTGTCGTCTGGAGGAGCCGAGCCAAGTGGCAGCTGCTGACCTCCTTCTAATAACTCATTTCAATAATGTATAATCCGGTTTTCCTTCTGCGCCTCGTCCACCGCTCAGCTAACAAGTTCTATAGGGTGGTCACTATACGCATCCCCCTGATATACCGCCGCAGTGCCATCCCCTCCCATGTATACCTGGTCCCCAGCGTAGTCCCCCATCTCACTCCTGGGCCCCAACGCAGTCCCCCATCTCACTCCTGGTCCCCAGCGTAGTCCCCCATCTCACTCCTGGTCCCCAGCGTAGTCCCCCATCTCACTCCTGGTCCCCAGCGTAGTTCCCCATCTCACTCCCGGTCCCCAGCGTAGTCCCCCATCTCACTCCCGGTCCCCAGCGTAGTTCCCCATCTCACTCCCGGTCCCCAGCGTAGTCCCCCATCTCACTCCCGGTCCCCAGCGTAGTCCCCTATCTCACTCCCGGTCCCCAGCGTAGTTCCCCATCTCACTCCCGGTCCCCAGCGTAGTTCCCCATCTCACTCCCGGTCCCCAGCGTAGTTCCCCATCTCACTCCCGGTCCCCAGCGTAGTCCCCCATCTCACTCCTGGTCCCCAGCGTAGTCCCCCATCTCACTCCTGGTCCCCAGCGTAGTCCCCCATCTCACTCCTGGTCCCCAGCGTAGTCCCTCATCTCACTCCCGGTCCCCAGCGTAGTCCCCCATCTCACTCCTGGTCCCCAGCGTAGTCCCCCATCTCACTCCTGGTCCCCAGCGTAGTCCCCCATCTCACTCCTGGTCCCCAGCGTAGTCCCCCATCTCACTCCTGGTCCCCAGCGTAGTCCCCCATCTCACTCCCGGTCCCCAGCGTAGTCCCCCATCTCACTCCTGGTCCCCAGCGTAGTCCCCCATCTCAGTCCTGGGCCCCAACGCAGTCCCCCATCTCACTCCTGGTCCCCAGCGTAGTTCCCCATCTCACTCCCGGTCCCCAGCGTAGTTCCCCATCTCACTCCTTAGCCCCAATGTAGGTCCCCATCTCACTCCTGGTCCCCAGCGTAGTCCCCCATCTCACTCCTGGTCCCCAGCGTAGTCCCCCATCTCACTCCTGGTCCCCAGCGTAGTCCCCCATCTCAGTCCTGGGCCCCAACGCAGTCCCCCATCTCACTCCTGGTCCCCAGCGTAGTTCCCCATCTCACTCCCGGTCCCCAGCGTAGTCCCCCATCTCACTCCTGGTCCCCAGCGTAGTTCCACATCTCACTCCTGGGCCCCAGTATAGTTTCCCATCTTACTTCTTGTCCCCAGCGTAGTCCCCCATCTCACTCCCGGTCCACAGCGTAGTCCCCCATCTCACTCCTGGTCCCCAGCGTAGTCCCCCATCTCACTCCTAGTCCCCAGCGTAGTTCCCCATCTCACTCCTTAGCCCCAATGTAGGTCCCCATCTCACTCCCAGTCCCCAGCGTAGTCCCCCATCTCACTCCTGGTCCCCAGCGTAGTCCCCCATCTCACTCCCGGTCCCCAGCGTAGTCCCCCATCTCACTCCCGGTCCCCAGCGTAGTCCCCCATCTCACTCCTGGTCCCCAGCGTAGTCCCCCATCTCAGTCCTGGGCCCCAACGCAGTCCCCCATCTCACTCCTGGTCCCCAGCGTAGTCCCCCATCTCACTCCCGGTCCCCAGCGTAGTCCCCCATCTCACTCCTGGTCCCCAGCGTAGTCCCCCATCTTACTTCTTGTCCCCAGCGTAGTCCCCCATCTCACTCCCGGTCCACAGCGTAGTCCCCCATCTCACTCCTGGTCCCCAGCGTAGTCCCCCATCTCACTCCTAGTCCCCAGCGTAGTTCCCCATCTCACTCCTTAGCCCCAATGTAGGTCCCCATCTCACTCCCAGTCCCCAGCGTAGTCCCCCATCTCACTCCTGGTCCCCAGCGTAGTCCCCCATCTCACTCCCGGTCCCCAGCGTAGTCCCCCATCTCACTCCTGGTCCCCAGCGTAGTCCCCCATCTCAGTCCTGGGCCCCAACGCAGTCCCCCATCTCACTCCTGGTCCCCAGCGTAGTCCCCCATCTCACTCCCGGTCCCCAGCGTAGTTCCCCATCTCACTCCCGGTCCCCAGCGTAGTCCCCCATCTCACTCCTGGTCCCCAGCGTAGTTCCACATCTCACTCCTGGGCCCCAGTATAGTTTCCCATCTTACTTCTTGTCCCCAGCGTAGTCCCCCATCTCACTCCCGGTCCACAGCGTAGTCCCCCATCTCACTCCTGGTCCCCAGCGTAGTTCCCCATCTCACTCCTTAGCCCCAATGTAGGTCCCCATCTCACTCCCAGTCCCTAGTATAGTTTCCCATCTCACTCCTGGGCCCCAGTATGGTTTCCCATCTCACTCCTGGTATTAGACATAAGTACATTTAGTACATTTAGTATTATACATTAGTACCTAGTAAAGTTGGTATTAGGGATTTGTACCTAGTACATTTAGTATTAGAGATCAGTACCTTGTACAGGTAGTATTAGAGATCAGTACCCGGTACAGGTAGTATTAGAGATCAGTACTCGGTACAGGTAGTATTAGAGATCAGTACCAGGTACAGGTAGTATTAGAGATCAGTACCTGGTACAGGTAGTATTAGGGATCAGTACTCGGTACAGGTAGTATTAGAGATCAGTACTCGGTACAGGTAGTATTAGAGATCAGTACCTGGTACAGGTAGTATTAGAGATCAGTACCTGGTATAATATTAGAGATCAGTACCAGGTACAGGTAGTATTAGAGATCAGTACCAGGTACAGGTAGTATTAGAGATCTGTACTCAGTACAGGTAATATTAGAGATCAGTACCAGGTACAGGTAGTATTAGAGATCAGTACCTGGTATAATATTAGAGATCAGTAGTATTAGAGATCAGTACCTGGTACAGGTAATATTAGAGATCAGTACCTGGTACAGGTAATATTAGAGATCAGTACCTGGTACAGGTAGTATTAGAGATCAGTACTCAGTACAGGTAGTATTAGAGATCAGTACCTGGTACAGGTAGTATTAGAGATCAGTACCCGGTACAGGTAGTATTAGAGATCAGTACTCAGTACAGGTAATATTAGAGATCAGTACCTGGTACAGGTAGTATTAGAGATCAGTACTCAGTACAGGTAGTATTACAGATCAGTACCTGGTACAGGTAGTATTAGAGATCAGTACCTGGCAGAGTTAGTATTAGAGATCAGTACCTGGTACAGATAGTATTACAGATCAGTACCCGGTACAGGTAGTATTAGAGATCAGTACCAGGTAAAGGTAGTATTAGAGATCAGTACCTGGTACAGGTGGTAGTAGAGATCAGTACTCAGTACAGGTAGTATTAGAGATCAGTACTTAGTACAGGTAGTATTAGAGATCAGTACCAGGTACAGGTAGTATTAGAGATCAGTACCTGGTACAGGTAGTATTAGAGATCAGTACCAGGTCCAGGTAGTATTGGAGATCAGTACCTGGCACAGGTAGTATTAGGGATTAGTACTCGGTACAGGTATTATTAGAGATCAGTACCCGGTACAGGTAGTATTAGAGATCAGTACCAGGTACAGGTAGTATTAGAGATCAGTACCCGGTACAGGTAGTATTAGAGATCAGTACTCGGTACAGGTACTATTAGAGATCAGTACCTGGCACAGGTAGTATTAGAGATCAGTACCTGGCACAGGTAGTATTAGAGATCAGTACCTGGTACAGGTAATATTAGAGATCAGTACTCGGGAAAGGTACTATTAGAGATCAGTACCTGGCACAGGTAGTATTAGAGATCAGTACCTGGCACAGGTAGTATTAGAGATCAGTACCTGGCACAGGTACTATTAGAGATCAGTACCTGGCACAGGTAGTATTAGAGATCAGTACCCGCTACAGGTAATATTAGAGATCAGTACCTGGCACAGGTAGTATTAGAGATCAGTACCTGGCACAGGTAGTATTAGAGATCAGTACCCGGTACAGGTAATATTAGAGATCAGTACTCAGTACAGGTACTATTAGAGATCAGTACCTGGCACAGGTAGTATTAGAGATCAGTACCTGGTACAGGTAGTATTAGAGATCAGTACCTGGTACAGGTAATATTAGAGATCAGTACCTGGTACAGGTAATATTAGAGATCAGTACCTGGTACAGGTAGTATTAGAGATCAGTACCTGGTACAGGTAGTATTAGAGATCAGTACCTGGTACAGGTAGTATTAGAGATCAGTACCTGGTACATTTAGTATTAGAGATCAGTACCTGGTACAGGTAATATTAGAGATCAGTACCCGGAACAGGTAATATTAGAGATCAGTACCTGGCACAGGTAGTATTAGAGATCAGTACCTGGTACAGGTAATATTAGAGATCAGTACCCGGTACAGGTAATATTAGAGATCAGTACCTGGCACAGGTAGTATTAGAGATCAGTACCTGGTACAGGTAATATTAGAGATCAGTACCCGGAACAGGTAATATTAGAGATCAGTACCTGGCACAGGTAGTATTAGAGATCAGTACCTGGTACAGGTAATATTAGAGATCAGTACCCGGTACAGGTAATATTAGAGATCAGTACCTGGCACAGGTAGTATTAGAGATCAGTACCTGGTACAGGTAATATTAGAGATCAGTACTCGGTACAGGTACTATTAGAGATCAGTACCTGGCACAGGTAGTATTAGAGATCAGTACCTGGCACAGGTAGTATTAGAGATCAGTACCTGGCACAGGTAGTATTAGAGATCAGTACCCGGTACAGGTAATATTAGAGATCAGTACCTGGCACAGGTAGTATTAGAGATCAGTACCTGGCACAGGTAGTATTAGAGATCAGTACCCGGCACAGGTAGTATTAGAGATCAGTACCTGGTACAGGTAGTATTAGAGATCAGTACCTGGTACAGGTAATATTAGAGATCAGTACCTGGTACAGGTAATATTAGAGATCAGTACCTGGTAAAGGTAGTATTAGAGATCAGTACTCGGTACAGGTAGTATTAGAGATCAGTACCTGGTACAGGTAGTATTAGAGATCAGTACCTGGTACAGGTAGTATTAGAGATCAGTACCCGGTACAGGTAGTATTAGGGATCAGTACCTGGTACAGGTAGTATTAGAGATCAGTACCAGGTACAGGTAGTATTAGAGATCAGTACCAGGTACAGGTAGTATTAGAGATCAGTACCTGGTACAGGTAGTATTAGAGATCAGTACTTAGTACAGGTAATATTAGAGATCAGTACCTGGTACAGGTAGTATTAGGGATCAGTACCTGGTACAGGTAGTATTAGAGATCAGTACCTGGCACATACCTGCAGTCTCTTTGCTGATCGGCTATCAGAGCTGTAGATGTCGCCTCCTCTGTTTCTCCTTCCTGTTTATGATTATTGTGCTGTTATATTCTCCATGGCTTTCTCTGCGCCTTTGTCTGACTTATAAAACAGTCCATTACAAACAGCATAGAGCATCAAAAAACCCGCAGCATCATCTTCTGTATACCGCCACAGAGGAGCTGCAGGCACATGTGCTGTATACCGCCACAGAGGAGCTGCAGGCACATGTGCTGTATACTGGTACAGAGGAGCTGCAGGCACATGTGCTGTATACTGGTACAGAGGAGCTGCAGGCACATGTGCTGTATACTGGTACAGAGGAGCTGCAGGCACATGTGCTGTATACTGGTACAGAGGAGCTGCAGGCACATGTGCTGTATACTGGTACAGAGGAGCTGCAGGCACATGTACTGTATACCGGTACAGAGGAGCTGCAGGCACATGTGCTGTATACTGGTACAGAGGAGCTGCAGGTACATGTGCTGTATACCGGTACAGAGGAGCTGCAGACACATGTGCTATATACCGCCACAGAGGAGCTGCAGGTACATGTGCTGTATACCGGTACAGAGGAGCTGCAGACACATGTGCTGTATACCGCCACAGAGGAGCTGCAGGCACATGTGCTGTATACCGGTACAGAGGAGCTGCAGACACATGTGCTGTATACCGCCACAGAGGAGCTGCAGACACATGTGCTGTATACCACCACAGAGGAGCTGCAGGCACATGTGCTGTATACTGGTACAGAGGAGCTGCAGACACATGTGCTGTATACCGCTACAGAGGAGCTGTAGGCACATGTGCTGTATACCGCCACAGAGGAGCTGCAGGCACATGTGCTGTATACCGGTACAGAGGAGCTGCAGGCACATGTGCTGTATACCGCTACAGAGGAGCTGCAGGCACATGTGCTGTATTCTGGTACAGAGGAGCTGCAGGCACATGTGCTGTATACCGCTACAGAGGAGCTGCAGGCACATGTGCTGTATACCGGTACAGAGGAGCTGCAGGCACATGTGCTGTATTCTGGTACAGAGGAGCTGCAGGCACATGTGCTGTATACCGGTACAGAGGAGCTGCAGGCACATGTGCTGTATACCGGTACAGAGGAGCTGCAGGCACATGTGCTGTATACTGGTACAGAGGAGCTGCAGGCACATGTGCTGTATACTGGTACAGAGGAGCTGCAGGCACATGTGCTGTATACCGCTACAGAGGAGCTGCAGGTACATCTGCTGTATACCGGTACAGAGGAGCTGCAGGCACATGTGCTGTATACCAGTACAGAGGAGCTGCAGGTACATGTGCTGTATACTGGTACAGAGGAGCTGCAGGTACATCTGCTGTATACTGGTACAGAGGAGCTGCAGGCACATGTGCTGTATACCGCTACAGAGGAGCTGCAGGTACATGTGCTTTATACTGGTACAGAGGAGCTGCAGGCACATGTGCTGTATACTGGTACAGAGGAGCTGCAGGTACATCTGCTGTATACTGGTACAGAGGAGCTGCAGGTACATGTGCTGTATACTGGTACAGAGGAGCTACAGGCACATGTGCTGTATACCGGTACAGAGGAGCTGCAGATATATGTGCTGTATACCCGTACAGAGGAGCTGCAGGCACATGTGCTGTATACCGGTACAGAGGAGCTGTAGGTACACGGCTCACCCCGGCTACTGCAGATATATGTGCTGTATACCGGTGACCAGACTCCACAGGTGTGCAGAGGAGGCTATCCATCAGTAAGAGATCATTGTGGTGTGCGCCCCCTAGTGTCAGGTGTTACATTCATTGCACTGCTGGCTGCTTACCCTCTGCTGCGTGTTAATCAAAGCCTCCGACTCCTCCGACCAATCTGCCAGAGTATAGGGGCAAAACTCAACTACTCAACTGAAAGAATGACGGCATCGGAAGGATTTCATTGCTGATATACAGTGTAATGTATGTACACAGTGACCCCACCAGCAGAATAGTGAGTACAGCTCTGGAGTATAATACAAGATGTAACTCAGGATCAGTAATGTAATGTATGTACACAGTGACCGCACCAGCAGAATAGTGAGTGCAGCTCTGGAGTATAATACAAGATGTAACTCAGGATCAGTAATGTAATGTATGTACACAGAGACCTCACCAGCAGAATAGTGAGTGCAGCTCTGGAATATAATACAGGATGTGCTCAGTGGTGTGTCTCCTGGTGTCTTGTTCACACCTTGTAATGCCTTTTGCTGCCTGTCTGTGAGGAGGACGTGGCCCGGGGATCGGAGGATCTGCTTCACACCAGAGAAATTGTGACACATTAAAGAATTTCACGACTCCTCCATCCTATTCTCCTTGGATTTTCTTTTCATGCTCGGAGTCATGTAGGTTAGAAAGGAAGAGAAACTCCAGTCTTCAATGTTCAAGTGGGATACCTTCTGCTGAGCTGCGGTATCTCATTCTGTAAGGTGTGATACCTTCTGCTGAGCTGCGGTATCTCATTCTGTAAGGTGTGATACCTTCTGCTGAGCTGCGGTATCTCATTCTGTAAGGTGTGATACCCTCTGTTTATCCCACCTGTTGATTTGCTGTATCCAGTCCTATCATGTGATGTATATGTATCTCTTGTGTATCTCTTGTATGTATGAATATGTATCTCTTGTGTATCTTAGCTTATTGTAAGTGCTGAGTCCTTCCATGTTGGTGTGGAGTCTCTCTCCTTAGTCCCTCCATGTTGGTGTGGAGTCTCTCTCATCAGTCCTTCCATGTTGGTGCAGAGTCTCTCTCCTCAGTCCCTCCATGTTGGTGTGGAGTCTCTCTCCTCAGTCCCTCCATGTTGGTGTGGAGTCTCTCTCCTTAGTCCCTCCATGTTGGTGTGGAGTCCCTCTCCTTAGTCCCTCCATGTTGGTGTGGAGTCTCTCTCCTTAGTCCCTCCATGTTGGTGTGGAGTCTCTCTCCTCAGTCCCTCCATGTTGGTGCGGAGTCTCTCTCCTTAGTCCCTCCATGTTGGTGTGGAGTCCCTCTCCTTAGTCCCTCCATGTTGGTGTGGAGTCTCTCTCCTTAGTCCCTCCATGTTGGTGTGGAGTCTCTCTCCTCAGTCCCTCCATGTTGGTGCGGAGTCTCTCTCCTTAGTCCCTCCATGTTGGTGCGGAGTCTCTCTCCTTAGTCCCTCCATGTTGGTGCGGAGTCTCTCTCCTTAGTCCCTCCATGTTGGTGCGGAGTCTCTCTCCTTAGTCCCTCCATGTTGGTGTGGAGTCTCTCTCCTCAGTCCCTCCATGTTGGTGCGGAGTCTCTCTCCTTAGTCCCTCCATGTTGGTGCGGAGTCTCTCTCCTTAGTCCCTCCATGTTGGTGCGGAGTCTCTCCTCAGTCCCTCCATGTTGGTGTGGAGTCTCTCTCCTCAGTCCCTCCATGTTGGTGTGGAGTCCCTCTCCTTAGTCCTTCCATGTTGGTGTGGAGTCTCTCTTTTTAGTCCCTCCATGTTGGTGCGGAGTCTCTCTCCTTAGTCCCTCCATGTTGGTGCGGAGTCTCTCTCCTTAGTCCCTCCATGTTGGTGTGGAGTCTCTCTTTTTAGTCCCTCCATGTTGGTGCGGAGTCTCTCTCCTTAGTCCCTCCATGTTGGTGCGGAGTCTCTCTCCTCAGTCCCTCCATGTTGGTGCGGAGTCTCTCTCCTCAGTCCTTCCATGTTGGTGCGGAGTCTCTCTCCTCAGTCCTTCCATGTTGGTGCGGAGTCTCTCTCCTCAGTCCTTCCATGTTGGAGCGGAGTCTCTCTCCTTAGTCCCTCCATGTTGGAGCGGAGTCTCTCTCCTTAGTCCCTCCATGTTGGAGCGGAGTCTCTCTCCTTAGTTCCTCCATGTTGGTGCGGAGTCTCTCTCAGTCCCTCCATGTTGGTGCGGAGTCTCTCTCCTCAGTCCTTCCATGTTGGTGCGGAGTCTCTCTCCTCAGTCCTTCCATGTTGGAGCGGAGTCTCTCTCCTTAGTCCCGCCATGTTGGTGTGGAGTCTCTCTCCTTAGTCCCTCCATGTTGGTGCGGAGTCTCTCTCCTCAGTCCTTCCATGTTGGAGCGGAGTCTCTCTCCTTAGTCCCTCCATGTTGGTGTGGAGTCTCTCCTCAGTCCCTCCATGTTGGTGCAGAGTCTCTCTCCTTAGTCCCTCCATGTTGGTGCAGAGTCTCTCTCCTTAGTCCCTCCATGTTGGTGTGGAGTCTCTCTCAGTCCCTCCATGTTGGTGCGGAGTCTCTCTCCTTAGTCCCTCCATGTTGGTGTGGAGTCTCTCTCCTTAGTTCCTCCATGTTTGTGTGGAGTCTCTCTCCTTAGTCCCTCCATGTTGGTGTGGAGTCTCTCTCCTCAGTTCCTCCATGTTGGTGCGGAGTCTCTCTCCTTAGTCCCTCCATGTTGGTGCGGAGTCTCTCTCCTTAGTCCCTCCATGTTTGTGTGGAGTCTCTCTCCTTAGTCCCTCCATGTTGGTGCGGAGTCTCTCTCCTTAGTCCCTCCATGTTGGTGCGGAGTCTCTCTCCTTAGTCCCTCCATGTTGGTGCGGAGTCTCTCTCCTCAGTCCCTCCATGTTGGTGTGGAGTCTCTCTCCTTAGTCCCTCCATGTTGGTGCGGAGTCTCTCTCCTTAGTCCCTCCATGTTGGTGCGGAGTCTCTCCTCAGTCCCTCCATGTTGGTGCGGAGTCTCTCTCCTTAGTCCCTCCATGTTGGTGCGGAGTCTCTCTCCTTCGTCCCTCCTTGTTGGTGCGGAGTCTCTCTCCTTCGTCCCTCCATGTTGGTGTGGAGTCTCTCTCCTTAGTCCTGGTGATATATGTGCCGGTGCGGCTGCTGCACCGTCCATCACAGCCTCTTTATTTGCGGTTTGTGGTTTTGTTTCGGTCGTGTTCTCCTTGTGACTTGCGGCCGCCCTGAGGAATATCTGCAGGTAATGAGTTTCTTACCATACACCTAGTAATAAGCGGCGCCTCCACCTCTCTGGCTACAAATCTCATTTATTTACCGTGTGAATGACATATTAATTTATGATGGAGAATGTATGGGCTTGTATTGCGTTACCTCCGCCACACTCCGTGCCCGCACTGCTAATAATTTGTGCGTGATGGTCCCATTTGCTGAGACGGCGGCGGCTCCGCACACGCCCCACTAAGCCGCTACTCAATTGAAATTGGTATTTTAGCAATAAAACAAAGCTCTCACAAATAATGAATATCATCTCTTTTATCCATCCCCTGCCGTCCATTCATGGATACAGTGCCTGCCGTGCCTGCCACTTGACCGCCCGCAGCCTTCATCCTCTGACCAGGGATGACATGCTCCACTATATGTCCTGCCAATATGGTGGTGCTTCTATCCCCCCTCTGCATCTGCCAGTCATGTGACATCTATGACATCATCAATGCCGGCTCATCCAATGCAGCTTCCACCAAATCACTGACTGCAACAGAAGACTGGAATCTGCTTAGAATACTGTGGGGGACATTAGGACTATTATGGGGAGTATTTCTTATGGGGCTGTAGTGCAGTATTATTACTATTATGGGGAGTATTACTATTGGTGCTCTGTAGTGTAGTAGTATTACTATTATGGGGAGTATTATTCATGGGGCTCTGTAGTGTAGTATTATTACTATTATGGGGAGTATTACTATTGGTGCTCTGTAGTGTAGTAGTATTACTGTTATGGGGAGTATAACTCATGGGGCTGTAGTGTAGTAGTATTACTAATATGGGGAGTATTACTCATGGGGCTCTGTAGTGTAGTAGTATTACTATTATGGGGAGTATTACTCATGGGGCTGTAGTGTAGTATTATTACTATTATGGGGAGTATTATTCATGGGGCTGTAGTGTAGTAGTATTACTATTATGGGGAGTATTACTCATGGGGCTCTGTAGTGTAGTAGTATTACTATTATGAGGAGTATTACTCATGGGGCTGTAGTGTAGTAGTATTACTATTATGGGGAGTATTACTATTGGGGCTCTGTAGTGTAGTATTATTACTATTATGGGGTGTATTACCCATGGGGCTGTAGTGTAGTAGTATTACTATTATGGGGAGTATTACTCATGGGGCTGTAGTGTAGTAGTAGTATTACTATTATGGGGAGTATTACCCATGGTGCTCTGTAGTGTAGTAGTATTACTATTATGGGGAGTATTACTCATGGGGCTCTGTAGTGTAGTAGTATTACTATTATGGGGAGTATTATTCATGGGGCTCTGTAGTGTAGTAGTATTACTATTATGGGGAGTATTATTCATGGGGCTCTGTAGTGTAGTATTATTACTGTTATGGAGAGTATTACCCATGGGGCTCTGTAGTGTAGTATTATTACTGTTATGGGGAGTATTACCCATGGGGCTATGTAGTGTAGTAGTATTACTATTATGGGGAGTATTACTCATGGGGCTCTGTAGTGTAGTATTATTACTGTTATGGGGTGTATTACCCATGGGGCTCTGTAGTGTAGTATTACTATTATGGGGAGTATTACTCATGGGGCTGTAGTGTAGTAGTATTACTATTATGGGGAATATTACTCATGTGGCTGTAGTGTAGTATTATTACTATTATGGGGAATATTACTCATGGGGCTGTAGTGTAGTATTACTATTATGGGGAGTATTACTCATGGGGCTCTGTAGTGTAGTAGTATTATTACTATTATGGGGAGTATTACTCATGGGGCTCTGTAGTGTAGTAGTATTATTACTATTATGGGGAGTATTACTCATGGGGCTCTGTAGTGTAGTATTATTACTATTATGGGGAAGTATTACTATTGGGACTCTGTAGTGTAGTAGTATTACTATTATGGGGAGTATTACTCATGGGGCTCTGTAGTGTAGTAGTATTATTACTATTATGGGGAGTATTACTCATGGGGCTCTGTAGTGTAGTATTATTACTATTATGGGGAAGTATTACTATTGGGACTCTGTAGTGTAGTAAAATTACTATTATGGGGAGTATTACTCATGGGGCTGTAGTGTAGTATTATTACTATTATGGGGAGTATTACTCATGGGACTGTAGTGTAGTATTATTACTATTATGGGGAGTATTACTCATGGGGCTCTGTAGTGTAGTATTATTACTGTTATGGGGAAGTATTACTATTGGGACTCTGTAGTATAGTGTAGTGTAGCCTTCACCCCCTTCATGGCTCTACCTCTATCCTACGTGTAGCCGTGACTCCCCCCCCCCCCCCCCCCTCACTTTTATGGCTCTTCCTCTATCCTATATGTAGCTCTGACTCCCCCCTTGTGGCTCTACCTCTGTCTTATGTGTAGCTGTGCCCCCCCCCCCCTTTATGGCTCTACATCTATCTTACGTTCTGCCGTGACACCTTCCCCCCTCCCCTGAATTTTGTGACTCTACCTCTATCCTATTTGTGGCCGTGCCTGCCCCCCCTCCCCCCCTCTCGTGGCTACCTCTATCCTACGTGTAGCCGTGACACCCCCCCCCCTCCCCCTTCACTTTTTTGGCTCTACCTTTATCCTATGTGTAGCCATGACTCCCCCCTCGTCTTGGCTCTTCCTCTATCCTACGTGTAGCTGTGACCCCCATAAGGAAACATCAGGCAGCTTTCCCTTCATTTTCCTCAGTAAACCTTCCATTACACAGCGGCTGACCTCCTCTGGATTAGCTTCCTCCCACTCCCCAGCCGCAGTTTTTCGTGTAGATTGCTGCGTTTTATGCCTCCGACCCTTGGAAATAAAATTCCATTCAAAGTGGGGGCAGCGGATGAAGATCAGAAAGGGAATCTACATCTCATGTGTCGCCTGGCTGGTTATGCATGGATGGGGCACGTACGCTGCTCTGTAGGTACAAGAAGGGGTATAGGCTGGGTACATGGTATATCACAGGGACATGGGCATGGACTAAATACACACTACATCACAGGGCTGTATGGAGGGGTATGGACTAAATACACACTACATCACAGGGCTGTATGGAGGGGTATAGGCTGGGTACATAGTACATCACAGGGCTGTATGGAGGGGTATAGGCTGGGTACATGGTACATCACAGGGCTGTATGGAGGGGTATAGGCTGGGTACATAGTACATCACAGGGCTGTATGGAGGGATATAAGCTGGGTACATGGTACATCACAGGGCTGTATGGAGGGGTATAGGCTGGGTACATGGTACATCACAGGGCTGTATGGAGGGGTATAGGCTGGGTACATGGTACATCACAGGGCTGTATGGAGGGGTATAGGCTGGGTACATGGTACATCACAGGGCTGTATGGAGGGGTATAGGCTGGGTACATGGTACATCACAGGGCTGTATGGAGGGGTTTAGGCTGGGTACATGGTACATCACCGGGCTGTATGGAGGGGTATAAGCTGGGTACATGGTATATCACAGGGTATTTACCCATCTTTACTGTTACACCCTCTCCCCATCCTCCTCCTGAGAGGTATATACATACATATCCTAGGTGTCTCTGTGTATGCAAGATACAGACAGCCTTTCTTCTGTCGTTGTATGGGGGTCACAGGTTACCCCACAAGTGAGAAGCAGAAAGATCCTGGGAATAGTCTTTAGCATTGGCCGAGCGTCGCCCGTGTTGGGGGGAAGAGACGCCGGATGGCTACATTGTATTACACGGTAAATAAATTTCAATTAATCTCCCACAATCGATTCCCTTCAGAAGCCTTTGACCCCTCGTGCTTTCTGCTACCTGGCAGCTCGGCACAATACTTTTATAGAACGGAATCTTTTATGTGTCACATTGTATCAGAAACTGAAGAGTAATATGGATTTGATGTTCCTAGTCTCTGCCTATTGTTTGCCGCGTTCCACTTGCCGTCATCTTTGGGACTTTGATCATGAAAGCCGAGCATCCAGTTGTCTCTAGTAATTTACTATTTGGTCTTATGTCCATAGCTGCTGGAAAGGAAAATCTGCCGTCTGAGCGTGCGCTTCATCTGCGGATATTTATAGCAACCATAGAGCAACGTTCCTCGACCTGCAGCTCTTCGGCTGTAACAGAACTACTACCCCCTTCATGTCCCACAGCCAAAGCATGATGGGAGTGACCACCACCGTTTTAGATGCAGCAATTGCATCCAAAGGCCATCTGGGCATGCTGAGAGTTGTAGTTATGTGGTTGTTGGAGACCTACAGATTGGCGAACACTTCTCTAGATGCTACGGATTCTGCCAGGGCATGCTGGGGGTTGTAGTTCTGTGAATGCTAGAGGGCTGCAGATTGGGGAACACTTATGTAGATTCTCTGTATGCAGCCAGGGCATGCTGGGAGTTGTAGTTCTCTGACTGTTGGACAGCTGCAGATTGGGGAACACTTATGTAGGTGCTCCGGATGCAGCCAGGACATGCTGGGAGTTGTAGTTCTACAAAAGCTGAAGATCCGTATGTTTGGGAACACTGCTATAGATATAGGCTTTATGGGGGAATCTTACAGATGCTGTGGTCAAGCTGAACAGATGGTGAGACAGGAGCGTCCAAGCCACATGGAAGACCGCACTCTCAACGCCATATTTATATCTGTCAAACAGATGGGTGAATTGGATAAAATTCAGTTTGTTTCATGTTCTTGTCAACAAAGTTTGGGAATTCAATGCAGGGGAGCAGGGTGGCTGCAGAATCTGGAAAAGTACAAAGTGTGGTGAGCAAGCAATGAAAATGACAATGGCTGCCCTGACAGATCTGAGGAGATGGCGGAGAGCCGAGGGGCTGCCGCTACCGGCCTCGTCCTGTCATCCATTCCTCTACATCCACCTCACCATACTGACGTTATGTGCCTGTTATCAGGTGTGCCCGGAAACTATTGATTATCTATTGGTGATAATATCCGGTGCTCAGACTCTTGGTTCTTACATTGAGTCTGCAGAACAAAGACTCGCTGTTACCTTACAGGGAGATATCGTTTATGATTGAAACTGTTATTGCACCATCAACAGCGAACACAGGAAGCCGGGGAAAAGCTGCAGATCGTGCACAAATAGCAATCTGACCGACGCATTTCACTGGCAAAGGGCCCCCAATAATAAAGCATCGGAAGACCGGGGAAAACCTGCAAGTCGTGCACAAATAGCAACCTGACCAACGCATTTCACTGGCAAAGGGCCCCCAATAGCGAAGCACAGGAAGACCAGGTGAAAACATAACCTGACCGGCGCATTTCACTGGCAAAGGGCCCCCAATAATAAAGCACAGGAAGACCAGGGAAAACCTGCAGATCATGAACAAATAGCAACCTGACCACTGCATTTTACTGGCAAAGGGCCCCCAATAGCAAAACTAAGGAAGACTGGGCCAAACATAACCTGACCGCTGCATTTCACTGGCAAAGGGCCCCCAATTGCAAAGCAGAGGAAGACTGGGTCAAACCATTGAACATGTCAAAATACTACAAAAAAGTGCAGGCCTACCCAATCCTGAACTCTTGGGTGATACCAAATGGTTCCTAGATCTTTTAAGAATATTATATTTCTATTGCATATGCATTAACAGCTGTGTTCAAACATGTACCTGTGCGTTTTAGAAAACTTCTCATGGACGTTAATATTTTTTTTAAAAAGTATAATATTTTGTGGCTATTTCAATCTGGACCAAAAAACGTGGTTGGCCACAATTCGACCGGATCAAAACAGACATGTATTTTTCTTTACAGGTTTTTTTTTACCATACAACCTATAAATAATGTAATACTGTCCTTACAGTAATTCTAGCTGCGTTCACACTGTACTCCCTGGTGATTGGTTACAGGCGCAGTATACAGCCGTCTCCACCAGCTCTTCGCTATTCATCCCAATAATTCAGCTTTAATAGGACACGGACGCTGTGATCTTCTGTCCTGGTAACAAATTCCTTTTTCTGGAACATCATCTAAAATACTCCCCCTACTGGCCGTCTGCCACATTACAGCTATAGACTGTGCAGTCTCCCATAGGGGTTTATTGAGTTACACAATGAGGACGATGAGTTCTGTATAAAGCTCTGTCCTCAGAACACCATAGAGCATGTGGGCGACAGTAGTGCTTTATGATCTAGGCCAGGCACCAGCAGTACTACGCTCTACATTTCATACAAGTTTGCAGCATCATATTCTCATTGTTCCATTAATGCTTTATTGAACGTAACACGAGCTACAATGTTGTTATATGCTTGAACTAGTGGAACACGGAAAGAGAACTGATAGGAAGGAGAAGATAAAAGGTCAAGAGAATAGACCGCCACGAGGAGAGGACACTGGTCCCAGGTCAGCGGACGCCGCGGTTATACACCTGCATGCTCTCCACCAGACAGGACTTAATAAAGATCCTGGGGTATTGGAACATCTTTGTTTGCACAAGACAGGAGGTGTTATCCTTGTCCCGGCTGCTTGTTGTGATCCTTAGATCTCCAGCCACCGAGCAATTACACAGGAAAAAGAACTCCAGATGCTCCACAAATAACCTGTATATAACACTACAGGTTATGTATAATATCTGTCAGTCCAAGCCACAGTCACCCGGTGAAGACAGTCCATGAAATAAATAATACAGCTGCTATATGCCAAAATATATTATACCATACCATCTAGATGACAAAATATTAAAGCTATAATACTTCCCCTATATAAAAAAATATAACTACTATAATCTATAGTGGAGAGAGCGGTTGCCGGCACCACGTGAAACACAGACGTCTCGGACCACTGAAAAGTGGCAACACGTAGCTCCCACGTTATGAAAACAGACCCTTGGAGGTGCTCAACTTAAATGCAGAAAAAACGCACAGTGTGAATACTGGTAAGGAAAAAACAGTTGGCACTCACCGCTTGGGGTCGTGAAAATCTTTAATGAGATGAACGTGGTACACTCAGCTTGGAAGGGGGAAGGTGGTAAAGGCAGGAAGCGTCACTGATACAACGAACGTTTTCGCCCTGTGCCGGGCTTCGTCTGGTTGTGTTTTTTCCTTACCAATAACTACTATAATAATGCCCCTATATACAAGAATATAACTACTATAATACTGCTCCTATATACAGGAATATAATTACTATACACATATACTATATACTATATACTATGCACAGCACCCTTGGACCTCTCTCTCCCTGCCCTGAAGTTGCCTGTATGATGACATCTTGTAAATAAACCACGATTACTGCATTAACCCGGTGAGTGCCACTGGTTTCTACTGTCTATCTCAATGGCTTGTGCTTATATAATTACTATAATACTGCTCCGATATACAGGAATATAACTACTATAATACTGCCCCCTATATACAGGAATATAACTACTATAATACTGCTCCTATATACAGGAATATAACTACTATAATACCGCCCCCTATATACAGGAATATAACTACTATAATACTGCTCCCTATATACAGGAATATACTACTATAATACTGCCCCCTATATACAGGGATATAACTACTATAATACTGCTCCTGTATACAGGGATATAACTACTATAATACTGCCCCCTATATACAGGAATATAACTACTATAATACTGCTCCTATATACAGTAATATAACTAATATAATAAAGTTCAAGAAGAGAAACACGTAGTAGCACTCACCCTTTCTTCAGCTTAGCGGCTTTATTACATTCACAAGTTGCGGGGAGGGGAAGGATTCAGGTGTGTGCGCGTCCTGGGACGGCCGTTTCGGGGATACGCCCCCTTTGTCGACCAGGTGACAAAGGGGGCGTATCCCCGAAACGGACGTCCCAGGACGCGCACACACCTGAATCCTTCCCCTCCCCGCAACTTGTGAACGTAATAAAGCCGCTAGGCTGAAGAAAGGGTGAGTGCTACTACGTGTTTCTCTTCTTGAACTTTGGTATACCTTGCCTCTGTAGTTTGCACCCCCACCCAGCAGCCACATTCACACTCATTGTCTGGCTCAAGACCGTTCCATAGATCCAATCCACAGGAATATAACTACTATAATACTGCTCCTATATACAGGAATATAACTACTATAATACTGCTCCTATATACAGGAATATACTACTATAATACTGCCCCCTATATACAGGGATATAACTACTATAATACTGCTCCTATATACAGGAATATAACTACTATAATACTGCTCCTATATACAGGAATATAACTACTATAATACTGCTCCTATATACAGGAATATAACTACTATAATACTGTCCCCTATATACAGGGATATACTACTATAATACTGCCCCCTATATACAAGAATATAACTACTATAATACTGCTTCTATATACAGGGATATAACTACTATAATACTGCTCCCTGTATACAGGAATAAAACTACTATAATACTGCTCCTATATACAGGGATATAACTACTATAATACTGCTCCTATATACAGGGATATAACTACTATAATACTGCTCCCTGTATACAGGAATAAAACTACTATAATACTGCTCCTATATACAGAAATATAACTATAAGGCTATGTTCACACTACGTAAATGTACGGCCGTTGTTGCCATTGGCGGAGTGGAACATTGCCTTATCTGCTATTGGATTCCGGCCGGAGTGTACACACATCGTATGCGCTCCGGCTGGGATCCCATGCGGACCCGCAAATAACTGACATGTCGGTTTTCTGCGGCCGCAATTGAATGAATTGTGGCCGCAGAAAGGTCTGTCAGTTCACACAATGAAGCGAGCCGGCCGGGAGGATCTGGGCAGAGAACGGCCGTTCCATGACCCGGACAGGTTACGGAACGGCTGGTCTCTTTACCTTGTGTGAACATAGCCTAACACTGCTCCTATGTAACCGTTAGTATGCACATAAGAAGCTGTGTGAGTTACATGTATGACTGTAATATATACCGTATATAGTGTGTATGTTGTCGTGTATCTCCTGTCATCAGGCTTCGGCCCCCGCTCGTTCTTCCTCTCTCATTTTGCAGTCGGATTTCTCCAGATATTAATGTTCCTTTGGATGAGACTATCGGAGGGTATTAGGGAAATCTCGGGTGACTTGCGGTATTTGATCCTCTGCTCCTCGGATTACATGGGGATTCTTGGTAAATGTCTGTGTCGTTATAGATGGTATTTGTGCTATATTAGAGTCTATGATGGTGCGGCCTCTTGTATTGCAGCGCTGGGGCCCTGGATCACGTTTTCTGGCTCCCGGTAGAGCCCGCTCTGTCACGCTGTGTTCTGAGCGAGCGATCCGCGGCCACGACAGGAGAATTCCTTCTGTAAATCTCTCCCCTGTAACCTGTCCTTTGTTTCATCATGGTGTGTCAGTAATTTATGACAAGTTTCACTACAGTCGGCTGCTCTCAAACATCATCTATCCAAGCATGGCGAGCGCCGGAGGGCCTGCAAAGAACGCAGCGCAACAAATCTGAGAGAAACCACTCACCGGGGGAGTCCGGGCCGCGCTCACCCATCAGGAATGGACAGCGGCTGCACCTGCCAGGAACACAGGGGCATTACTGTCACCGCTGATAGCAGCAGAAAAACTGCAGGAGGCAATCACACGTAACGTGCTGAAGACACAGGAAAACAAATACGAGTGCCGCCCTCCCATCATGCCTCAGGACCAAGCCAAAGATTCACATATAATACATGCAGCCATGCCATGAATTCTGGCTGAAATCCACAATGGAAGTGATCTGCAGTGTGTGTTGTCACCTGAACATAGCTCCATGACCCCTCTACTGCCAGTGTAATGTATAGTAGGTGGCGTCCTAGTATAGAGGTTGCATTGGGGCCCAGTACTGTGTCAGGCACCGGGACATGTGAAGTGTTGGAATAGATGTTGCGATGTTGCGTTCAGATGGTATGTCCATCATTCCGGTTATGTTAGGTGGCTATTGGGGATAAATGGGGTGTGGGGACATTCCAAATGCAAATGTGGGGGGGTGATTACGTACAGTTACATCCAGTGACTGACAGGGGGCATTGTCTCTGACCTTTAAATATAATCTTTTCTTCATTAGGCTCAGAACGCCATGACGTCTTGGGTTCTTGGTCACTTCTCTTACCAAGGTCCTTCTCCCCCAGTGGTTAGTTTAGGGACTGGCATCTCCGAGATGGTCAGGAGCACTGATAGCCCTAGAGCAGAATGTCATGTGTTATAACAGAGGCTCTGAGTACTCATGTCCATAACAGTTTTCATGTATATATAGTAAACACTTGTAAACTTTTCTAAAATTCTATTTTCACATTCTTGTTTATGGGGCATCGAGAGCCGGATGATGATAGGGAAACTTATGAGTCTGCAACATTACACACATGAAGTTTCTATGTCAGGGCTCCTTCACCTAGAGACAGGATGAAGCTGTATCTTATAGGATACACTAAGGTTGTATATTGTGAGTAAGGCTAGGTTCACACTGCGTTTTCAGCATCCGTTTAACGGATCCGTTTTTTTGCAAAAAACGGATTGCAAAAAACGGATGCATTTGTGTGCATCCGTTTTTCCATTGACTTCCATTATAAAAAAAAAACGGATGCGTTTTTTTTTACGCACAATAAAGTACTGTTGACACTACTTTTTTGACCGCTAAAAAAAAACGGATCCGTTAAACGGATGCTAAAAACACAGGGTGAACCTAGCCTAATGTAACAGAGATTCTGTGTCACTGATCTATTACTAAAAGTCAGGATGAAGCTGCATCTCATTGTAATACACAGAGACTCTATACAGTGAGTTATGTAGGTGTGTGTGGCGTGTATTCATGTGGTTGGCATGAGTGTGGCATGTATTCTTCATGTGGTAGGTGTGTGTGTCGTGTATTCCTTATGTGGTAGACCTGTGTGACGTGTATTCTTCATGTGGTAGGCGTGTGTTTGGCGTGTATTCTTCATGTGGTAGGTGTGTGTGGCATGTATTCATCATGTGGTAGGTGTGTGTGGCGTGTATTCATGTGGTAGGCGTGTGGTGTGTATTCTTCTGGTAGGCGTGTATTCTTCATGGGGTAGGCGTGTTTGGCGTATATTCTTCATGTGGTAGGCATGTGTGGCGTGTATTCATGTGGTAGGCGTGTGGTGTGTATTCTTCTGGTAGGCGTGTATTCTTCATGTGGTAGACCTGTGTGGCGTGTATTCATGTGGTAGGCGTGTGGTGTGTATTCTTCTGGTAGGCGTGTATTCTTCATGGGGTAGGCGTGTTTGGCGTGTATTCTTCATGTGGTAGGCATGTGTGTGGCATGTATTCATGTGGTAGGCGTGTGGTGTGTATTTTTCTGGTAGGCGTGTATTCTCCATGTGGTAGGCGTGTGGTGTGTATTTTTCTGGTAGGCGTGTATTCACCATGTGGTAGACGTGTGTGGTGTGTATTCATGTGGTTGGTGTGTGTGGCATGTATTCATGTGGTAGGCATGTGTGTGGCGTGTATTCATCATGTGGTATGTGTGTGTGTCGTGTATTCATCATGTGATAGGTGTGTGTGTGTGGCGTGTATTCATCATGTGATAGGTGTGTGTGTGTGTGTGGCGTGTATTCATGTTGTAGGTGTGTGTGGCGTGTATTCTCCATGTGGTAGGCATGTGTGTGGCGTGTATTCATGTGTCATGTATGTGGTGTTAGCGGCGGGTGTGTTCTGTATTTTGGTAATACGTGGCTTCTGCCCCCGGTTATCCGTGTCTGGTGTTAACCCTTTCCTGTGGTGGTGCTCAGCCTTACCTATGGAGTAGCAGGGATAATGATAGGTACGGCTCCTCGGCACCCGGAGCTGCAATTAGCTGTCAGAGACGAGGAGAAAGATTAGCGCACTTTAATGGAAAAACTGCCCCCCTCGTGTAACGTCTTAAATTACTTGGCTTCAAAATAGAAACAGTGCGGCGGTGTTAACTCAGCGCGAGCGGCGGCGGCTGCACCCATAGGACGAATTCATTAAACTTCAAACTCATTTACAACCTATTCTGAGTCCAGGAGATGATCCTGGCCCAGGCCTGCCCCTAATGCCCCGTCCGGGGGCTTCTGATGACATCATCAGGCGGGATAATGAGATGTCAGACACGTACGAGCGCTAAGTGGCTGTATGGAAGGACGGACGCTTATTATACATCCCATTCCCTGATATATCATAGACTGTACAGCCGTGCCGGGGGGCAGAGCTGCAGTGTAAAGCACCAGGTACAGTCAGGGCAGACGTATGATCTCAGACCGTCTTAATCTGTAGAAGATAATGGTGCTAAATCACTGACCATATCCGAGCGGGCCGAGATAAAAGCCGCTCACACTGAGGACGATAAATAGCGGTGATCATCCACCGGAGAACAGAACATCCTCATCGAACAAGAGAAGGACGAACGGAGAGCACAAAGCGGCGAGAGATTCCTGGGAACGCTCCCCACGCCGGCCCAGCTCTGCTACATCCAGTGCACAATGGTCTGCTACAATTCATCCATATTATTATATATGATTGTACTGGGATAAAACCCACTGGCTGTTTGACCTCTGTCGCCTCTCCTGACCTTGGCTTGTGACATTGAGTGGCACCGTGACCTTCATCTATGAGGCTGCGGATACAATGTCTCTTATATTGTGATACATTAGAGAGAGCGCCCGGTTACCTGTGAAAGAGAGGCAGAGAGAGCATCTGTGAGAGGCGGAGAGAGAGTGTCTGTTACCTGTGAGAGAGATATGGAGTAGAGCGCCTGGTTACCAGTGAGAGACGAGCAGAGAGAGCGCCTGGTTACCTGTGAGAGAGGGGGAGAGAGCGCATGGTTACCTGTGAGAGAGGCGGAGAGAGCGCCTGGTTACCTGTGAGAGAGGAGCAGAGAGAGCGCCCGGTTACCTGTGAAAGAGAGGCAGAGAGAGCATCTGTGAGAGGCGGAGAGAGAGCGCCTGGTTACCTGTGAGAGAGATATGGAGTAGAGTGCCTGGTTACCAGTGAGAGACGAGCAGAGAGAGCGCCTGGTTACCTGTGAGAGAGGGGGAGAGAGCGCATGGTTACCTGTGAGAGAGGCGGAGAGAGCGCCTGGTTACCTGTGAGAGAGGAGCAGAGAGAGCGCCCGGTTACCTGTGAAAGAGAGGCAGAGAGAGCATCTGTGAGAGGCGGAGAGAGAGCGCCTGGTTACCTGTGAGAGAGATATGGAGTAGAGTGCCTGGTTACCAGTGAGAGACGAGCAGAGAGAGCGCCTGGTTACCTGTGAGAGAGGGGGAGAGAGTGCCTGGTTACCTGTGAGAGAGGCGGAGAGAGCGCCTGGTTACCTGTGAGAGAGGCGGAGAGAGCGCCTGGTTACCTGTGAGAGAGGAACAGAGAGAGTGCCTGGTTACCTGTTAGAGAGCGTCAGAGAGAGTGCCTGGTAACCTGTGAGAGATCGGCGAAGAGAGCACCTGGTTAACAGTGAAAAAGGCGGAGAGAGCACCTGGTTACCTGTGAGAGAGGGGGAGAGAGCACCTGGTTACCTGTGAGAGAGGGGGAGAGAGCGCCTGGTTACCTGTGAGAGAGAGGCCGAGAGAGAGTGCCTGGTTACCAGTGACAGAGGAGCAGAGAGAGCGCCTGGTTACCTGTGAGAGAGAGGCCGAGAGAGAGTGCCTGGTTACCAGTGACAGAGGAGCAGAGAGAGTGCCTGGTTACCCATGAGAGAGCGGCCCCATGCCATCACCCATGCTGCTGCGGATATGTTCTCTCTTGTATTGTGATACATCCTGTCCGTATCCGTCAGGTGCGGCTGCCATTCGCTTCACGCCTCTCGCGACCCGCGTCCGTCACATTCTAGCGGATACTGGATCGGTTCCTTACTGGTGTGTGGAGAATTCTCCCGTTTCGGAGGCTGCTGGACCCTTCAGTGCCGGCTTTGGTCCTGCTGTAATCTTCTCCCCGACCCTGTTGCTCGGCAACCGTCCATTCATACTTTTACTGCTGTTCCAAAGCCGTCGCTTTATGTCAGGAGAGCGTCCTCGGCGTGTTATCCTGCCGACAGTAACGTCTATTTATGTGCCGGCTGATAGCCGACGTCTAACAAGGGCGGGCGGCTTATCAAATGCAGATTTTAAATTTGAGGAGTTATTTTTTTATTCCTCACAGGTTTCAGGATCTCTGCTTGATGTCAGTGAAATGAAACCTTTGCTTTTTACCTCCATACCTGCTGCTGCTGACCTCATATCCCTTACAGCCCAGGGGTGCACAACCTGCCGCCCTCCAGCTGCTGCAAAACATGGGTACAGACTATGGCTTATGGCTGCATCCATATTTTCCAGGACTCCCTAGGGCGCCATCCAATTTCTCCAGCCACTGGGAGTTAAATGCAGAGCGTTCGGGTTGAGAGAACGTTGCAGAACCTTGTACAGTTCAGTCCGCTCAGCGCTCGTCTAGAATGATTGGGTCACTGATAGCTTAGCCGCGTTCTCCGAAACCAATGGTCAGTGTTGGATTGTCATCTGGAAGATGGATGCCGCCCCAGGGGGTCCTGGAAAACATGGACACTCATCGGCTGTGTCCATGTTTTTCTGGCGGCCCCAGGGCTGCATCCAACTTCTTCAGATGCCGAATGTTGCAAGCACAAACTTTTTCCAAGTCTGCTCAACGCTAGTCACCGACTGCTGCACAACTCCCAACATTCCCCAATAGCCGAGCGCCGCAGCTTTGGGGACACTGTCGTACCTGGTTGTCATGCATGAGGAGAGTTGTAGTTTAGCGTATCCGGCTGTCTGGTCTTGATACAGTTTGCGATAGACGGACATTCACAATGAGAGTGTCAGGAACTCACCTGACCTGGCTCCTGCGGCGTCTTCCCCGGCCTCTGCTCCGGCGGCCGGCTTGAGAACGCGCCGGAGCTCCGCCCGCCGGAGCAGAGTGACGTCACGGAGACCCGACGGCGTCCCTAGTAACCGGGGACGCCGCGGTCTCACGTGACAGTCTGTCAGCTGACCGGCCAGCGCAGCTATGCGGCTTGTGCAGGCTGAGTGGCAGATCGCTCTGCCAACACAGAACCATGAACCTCTTCCAATACACGGAGCCGGAGATTCGGCGGTACAAACAAGAGAGACTCAGGAGTGTTATGGGGGGCCATACTCTGAGACTGCGTGACGAGAGTCACTAAGTCTGGTTGCAAAACCGATACTACAACACCAGGTTTCAGTATCGTATCGACATGGTTTTCGGGCATACCTTCAAAATCAAAGCTGCGGGAGAGGGCGTCAGCTCTGATATTACGAGAACCGGGTCGATAGGTGATTTCAAAGTCAAACCTATCAAAAGTATGCCAACAAAAGACGCATATCTGGCCATCAATATGTTGTAGGTGAGAAAGTCTGGCTCTCAACAAAAAACCTTAAATTGAGAGTCCAATCAGGAAAACTGGCACCCAAATACATTGGGCCATACATGATCGTAGAGGTTATTAACCCAGTAACTTTCAGGCTTAAACTACCATCATCCCTAAAGATTCATTCTGTTTTTCATAAAGCCTTGCTGAAAAAATATGTGCCACCAGTGTTTCTGTCACCTCCTCCTGCTCCGCTAGTCGTCCAGGGTGAACTGGAGTATGAGGTAGAGAGAATTCTAAACTCTCGGTGGGTGCAGGGTTCGTTACAATACCTAGTCCACTGGAAGGGTTTTGGACCAGAGGAGCGTACATGGGTGGCAGTTAGAGATATACACGCTCCTCAGTTAATCCGACGATTTCATACCCAGAATCTGTCTAAACCCGGTCCAATGGATAAGGGTCCTGAGGCCCCTCATAAGAGGGGGGGTAATGTCAGGAACTCACCTGACCTGGCTCCTGCGGCGTCTTCCCCGGCCTCTGCTCCGGCGGCCGGCTCGAGAACGCGCCGGAGCTCCGCCCGCCGGAGCAGAGTGACGTCACGGAGACCCGACGGCGTCCCTAGTAACCGGGGACGCCGCGGTCTCACGTGACAGTCAGTCAGCTGACCGGTCAGCGCAGCTATGCGGCTTGTGCAGGCTGAGTGGCAGGTTGCTCTGCCACTTGGTCTGCAGCACCGCAGCTGCAGTGAATTCTGGATCAGGAGACCGGACCAATCAGTGTCTGGTCTGGGCTCCTGGTCCAGTATAAAGTAATGTGAAAGTCAGCTGGTAATTGCTGGCTATTAGTTGTTCTGATCCCAGCTCCCCTTGTCCTTCTCCTGCGTATCCCGTCCTAATCCCTTCTGCCTGACTGCTCGTGTTCTGACCTCTGCCTGACCTCCGACTATCCCTTGTATTCCGATTTTGTACTGCGTTGCCTGTGTGGTTTGACCCGGTTTGTTTGACTATCCTTTATTGTGTTTGTCTGTCCGTGCTGTTCTGTGTTTCACTTACACAGTGTAGGGAACGCCTTCGTGGTTGTCCGCGACCGTTTAGGGTCGGCCGAGGCAATTAGGCAGGGCCAGTGGTGGGTTCAGATTAGGGCCCACTGTCTCTGTCCTGTCTGTTCCAGCCTGTCCTGACAGAGAGATCCTGATTACTGCTGAGCATGCCACACTGAAACAAACCCTCAGCTGTGCAGGCACTCAGGTAAGACATGGATTTGTAAACCTACTGACAGCAGATGACTATAGTGAGGCCCCTGGATATCTGCGTAGTGGTCCCTGTGATATCACTGGGGTTTGGTGTGTGGGTTGTATATATTGGGGGGGGGAGGTTACTGTATTGGGGTGCAGTAAGTCAGTGTAATTGTGAGCGCAGCATTTCTTTAGTGAGTCGGAGGAATTGTGATCTCTGGCCGCTGCCTCCATTCTTCTGTGTGATTAGTGTATGAGAGGAGGACGGCGGCCGCTCAGCTCCTCACAGCACGCCGCTGAAAATGCTTTCCCTTTATGTCTCTCCGCGGCCTTCAGGCTGGAGACGCTAATACAGAGTTTTGGGGAAAAGATCAGTGGCGGCCCTATTGTCATCCTCTCCCCGGAGCCGCCGCCATCCTGCGGGACCATTATCGCTTGATGTTCCTCTAATTGGCGCCATTATCATCCGCTTCGGCCTCTATTGTCCATATCCAGACTTGTAACTCGGCAGCGGAGATGTGCGCTATAACCAGGTGTAAAACTGTCTCTGCGAGAGCGCCTGGTTACCTGTGAGAGAGAGGCAGAGAGAGTGCCTGGTTACCTGCGAGAGAGAGAGATTGCGAGAAAGCGCCTAGTTACCTGTGAGAGAGAGGCAGAGAGCGCCTGGTTACCTGTGAGAGAGAGAGGCAGAGAGAGTGCCTGGTTACCTGCGAGAGAGCGCCTAGTTACCTGTGAGAGAGAGGCAGAGAGAGCGCCTGGTTACCTGTGAGAGAGAGGCAAAGAGAGCGCCTGGTTACCTGTGAGAGAGAGGGCCTGGTTACCTGTGAGAGAGAGCGCCTGGTTACCTGTGAGAGAGAGGGCCTGGTTACCTGTGAGAGAGAGGCAGAGAGAGCGCCTGGTTACCTGTGAGAGAGAGGGCCTGGTTACCTGTGAGAGAGAGCGCCTGGTTACCTGTGAGAAAGAGGGCCTGGTTACCTGTGAGAGAGAGGCAGAGAGAGTGCCTGGTTACCTGTGAGAGAGAGGCAGAGAGAGCGCCTGGTAACCTGTGAGAGAGAGGGCCTGGTTACCTGTGAGAGAGAGGGCCTGGTTACCAGTGAGAGAGAGGCAGAGAGAGCGCCTGGTAACCTGTGAGAGAGAGGGCCTGGTAACCTGTGAGAGAGAGCGCCTGGTAACCTGTGAGAGAGAGGGCCTGGTTACCTGTGAGAGAGAGGGCCTGGTTACCAGTGAGAGAGAGGGCCTGGTTACCTGTGAGAGAGAGGCAGAGAGAGCGCCTGGTAACCTGTGAGAGAGAGGGCCTGGTAACCTGTGAGAGAGAGCGCCTGGTAACCTGTGAGAGAGAGGGCCTGGTTACCTGTGAGAGAGAGGGCCTGGTTACCAGTGAGAGAGAGGGCCTGGTTACCTGTGAGAGAGAGGGCCTGGTTACCTGTGAGAGAGAGGGCCTGGTTACCTGTGAGAGAGAGGGCCTGGTTACCTGTGAGAGAGAGGGCCTGGTTACCTGTGAGAGAGGCGGAGAGAGCGCCTGGTTACCCGTGTGAGAGGCAGAGAGAGCGCCTGGTTATCTGTGAGAGAGAGGCAGAGAGAGAGTCTAGTTACCTGTGAGTATACACCTGATGTACCTGGTCTGCGCCCCTTATAAGTGTATACACCAGGTCTTCACTCCCTATAGGTGTATACACCGGGTCTGTACCCCCTATAGGGGTATACACCGGGTCTGCACCCCCTATAGGAGTATACACCAGGTCTGCACCCCCTATAGGTGTATACACTGGTTTTGCACCCCCTATAGGAGTATACACTGGGTCTGCACCCCCTATAGGAGTATACACCAGGTCTGCACCCCCTATAGGTGTATACACTGGTTCTGCACCCCCCATAGGTGTATACACCGGGTCTGTACTCCCTATAGGTGTATACACCGGGTCTGTACCCCCTATAGGTGTATACACCAGGTCTGTACCCCCTATAGGAGTATACACACCAGGTCTGTACCCCCTATAGGAGTATACACACCAGGTCTGTACCCCCTATAGGAGTGTACACACCGGGTCTGCTCCCTCTATAGGAGTGTACACAGGGTCTGTACCCCCTATAGGTGTATAGACCGGGTCTGCTCCCCCTATAGGTGTATACACTGGGTCTGCACCCCCATAGGTGTATACACCGGGTCTGCTCCCCCCATAGGTGTATACACCGGGTCTGCACCCCCATAGGTGTATACACTGGGTCAGCACCCCCTATAGGAGTATACACCGGGTCTGTACCCCCTATAGGTGTATACACCGGGTCTGTACCCCCTATAGGTGTATACACCAGGTCTGTACCCCCTATAGGTGTATACACCAGGTCTGTACCCCCTATAGGAGTATACACACCAGGTCTGTACCCCCTATAGGAGTATACACACCAGGTCTGTACCCCCTATAGGAGTATACACACCAGGTCTGTACCCCCTATAGGAGTATACACAGGGTCTGTACCCCCTATAGGTGTATAGACCGGGTCTGCTCCCCCCATAGGTGTATACACTGGGTCTGCACCCCCATAGGTGTATACACCGGGTCTGTACCCCCTATAGGAGTATACACCAGGTCTGCGCCCCCTATTTCATCATGTCGGACCCCACACGGCCCCCGTCTGCACATGGCTGCTTCTTACTGACCCCTGGAAATTACCTGACTCTCCGTCCCCGCCAGCCTGCACGCTCCATGTACGGAACGCCTCCGACTCAGGGAAAATGGTTTCCTCTCCCTCCTCTGCTGTGTATCTGGAATCCTGGAACATGGACAGGAAATAATGCGGGAGGTTTTTCTAGGTCAAGCGGAACGAGCCCGTAACCGACACCTCCGATCTGCGCGGTAATTGAGGTCGCTTGTATTGCAATTAGAATCAGGTGGAGGTCACCCCGCCGCGCTCTTCCGGGCCGCCGCTCCTCGTATTACATCTTCTCACTAACCGGGCCGGCATTCATATTTGCATGACAAAAGTCTGATTGTCTCCATTCATTCCGTCCTGTTCAGATGATGGCAGAATCCTGCTGGAGGTAACGGAATGGGACTCTAGAGTGCAAGCTTCTCTGCCGAGGACCGGACATCAGCAACAGCTGCTCTTGTTCTATAGAGCCCATGGAGCTGCTTTCTGGCTGTTGCTAAACTACGATACCCACATGCTCAGACAGTCATCGGACGTCTCTGCTTGCTGGGAGTTGTAGTTTTGCAGCAGTTTTGGCGATCAATGCCATAGAGATTGGTCCTGACCTCGAGAACATGCCAGGGCTCCCTGCCTCCCCAGCCTGGAGCCTGTTACCTTCCCTCTCCTATACAGGTGTGTAACCTGATCTCTCAGTCCATAGTGAATTGGTTCAATTTACTTTTTTTCTTCTTTTTGAATTTCCTTGATGCAACAAAGTGCTCACTCAACCACTATTGTAAGTCCTCTCCAAAAGGGGAGACACTGACTTGTCACCAAATCCTGTGACTGTAGCCTCTCCCGCCAGACTTCTGTGCTCCGGGAGTGTGTACAGGGAAACAGCAGGCCAGGGGTACCAGATACAGTGGTGCCTCCTAGATGAATGGTGTGGCCCCACGTCAGTAGGGCCCCCAGCTGTGCTGGATGGAGCTATAGCTGGAGGGGCCGCTTTCTGCTGACGGATAATCGGCCTCCTTTATTGCTGACAGTCTGAGTGTATTGTTGTGCGCTCCCCGCGCTTCGCCGCCATGAATTATGCAGAGTCCGGGAGTCGTCGGCTCATGCAGCTCGGGGGCAAATATCCTCGTTTTTATACAACAGTAAGAAAGTTGGATAAATTGCATAAACGGCACAATGGCGCGTTCTATTCCTGGAGGAGAGATAGTGAGAGCGGCAGATGAAAGAGATTGGGAGCAGCCGAGGTGAAAAAAAATGAGACAACCGGAGATAGCGGCGAAGGAAGCTAAAGACTCCGCCACCGAATCAGATACCATCATCTGTGACTAACAAACAGGAGCGCCAAACACTGGAGTAAGATGGTGCCAAAGGAATATGGTAATGTGTGCCAACATGGAAGATGGTGCGAAACACTGGAGGAAGATGGGGAATGTGCCAACATGGAAGATGGCGCCAAACACTAGAGGAAGATGGGGAATGTGTGCCAACATGGAAGATGGTGCGAAACACTGGAGGAAGATGGGGAATGTGCCAACATGGAAGATGGCGCCAAACACTGGAGGAAGATGGAAATTGTGCCAACATGGAAGATGGCGCCAAACACTGGAGGAAGATGGGGAATGTGTGCCAACCTGGAAGATGGTGGCAAACACTGGAGGAATATGGGGAATGTGCCAACATGGAAGATGGCGCCAAACACTGGAGGAAGATGGGGAATGTGTGCCAACATGCAATATGGCACCAAACACTGGAAGAAGATGGGAATGTGTGCTAACATGGAAGATGGTGCCAAACACTGGAGGAAGATAGGGAATGTGTGCCAACATGGTACAAAACACTAGAGGAAGATGGCGCCAAACACTGGAGGAAGGTGGTAATGTATGCCAGCATGGAAGATGGTGCCGAACACTGGAAGAATATGGGGAATGTATGCCAACATGCAAGATGGCGCCAAACACTAAAGGAAGATAGGGAATGTGTGCCAACATGGTACCAAACACTGGAGGAACATGGGGAATGTATGCCAACATGGAAGATGGTGCCAAACACTGGAGGAAGATGGGGAATGTATGCCAACATGGTACCAAACACTGGAGGAAGATGGTGCCAAACACTGAAGAATTATGGGAATGGGCCAATATAGAAGATGGTGCCAAACACTGGAGGAATATGGGGAATGTGCCAAAATGATGAAGATGGCGCCCAACACTGGAGGAATATGGGAAATATATGCCAACATGGAAGATGGCGCCAAACACTGGAGGAATATGGGGAATGTATGCCAACATGGAAGATGGCACCAAACACTGGAGGAAGTTGGGGAATGTGTGCCAACATGATGAAGATGGGGCCAAACACTGGAGGAATATGGGGAATGTATGCCAACATGGAAGATGGTGCCAAACACTGGAGGAATATGGGGAATGTATGCCAACATGGTACCAAACACTGGAGGAATATAAGGAATGTATGCCAACATGGTACCAAACACTGGAGGAAGATGGTGCCAAACACTCGGGGAATATGGGGAATGTGTGCCAACATGATGAAGATGGCGTCCAACATTATAGTAGTAGCAGTATAGTGTGGTATACATTGCCCCTATAGTAATAGCAGTATAGTGTGGTATATATTGCCCCTATAGTAGCAGTATAGTGTGGTATACATTACCCCTATAGTAGCAGTGTAGTGTGGTATATATTGCCCCTATAGTAGCAGTATAGTGTGGTATATATTGCCCCTATAGTAGCAGGATAGTGTGGTATATATATTGCCCCTATAGTAGCAGTATAGTGTGGTATACATTACCCCTATAGTAGCAGTATAGTGTGGTATATATTGCCCCTATAGTAGCAGTATAGTGGGGTATACATTACCCCTATAGTAGCAGTATAGTGTGGTATATATTGCCCCTATAGTAGCAGTATAGTGTGGTATACATTACCCCTATAGTAGCAGTGTAGTGTGGTATATATTGCCCCTATAGTAGCAGTGTATTGTGGTATACATTGCCCCTATAGTAGCAGGATAGTGTGGTATATATATTGCCCCTATAGTAGCAGTATAGTGGGGTATACATTACCCCTATAGTAGCAGTGTAGTGTGGTATATATTGCCCCTATAGTAGCAGTATAGTGTGGTATACATTGCCCCTATAGTAGCAGTATAGTGTGGTATATATTGCCCCTATAGTAGCAGTATAGTGTGGTATACATTACCCCTATAGTAGCAGTATAGTGTGGTATATATTGCCCCTATAGTAGCAGTATAGTGTGGTATACATTACCCCTATAGTAGCAGTATAGTGTGGTATACATTGCCCCTATTGTAGTAGCAGTATAGTGTGGTATACATTGCCCCTATAGTAGCAGTATAGTGGGGTATACATTACCCCTATAGTAGCAGTATAGTGTGGTATATATTGCCCCTATAGTAGCAGTATAGTGTGGTATACATTACCCCTATAGTAGCAGTATAGTGTGGTATATATTGCCCCTATAGTAGCAGTATAGTGTGGTATACATTGCCCCTATAGTAGCAGTATAGTGTGGTGTACATTGTCCCTATAGTAGCAGTATAGTGTGGTATACATTGCCCCTATAGTAGTAGCAGTATAGTGTGGTGTACATTGCCCCTATAGTAGCAGTATAGTGTGGTTTACATTGTCCCTATAGTAGCAGTATAGTGTGGTATACATTACCCCTATGGTAGTAGCAGTATAGTGTGGTATATATTGCCCCTATAGTAGCAGTATAGTGTGGTATACATTGCCCCTATAGTAGCAGTATAGTGTGGTATACATTGCCCCTATAGTAGCAGTATATTGTGGTATACATTACCCCTATGGTAGCAGTATAGTGTGGTATACATTGCCCCTATAGTAGCAGTATAGTGTGGTATACATTGCCCCTATAGTAGCAGTATAGTGTGGTTTACATTGTCCCTATAGTAGCAGTATAGTGTGGTATACATTACCCCTATGGTAGTAGCAGTATAGTGTGGTGTACATTACCCCTATAGTAGCAGTATAGTGTGGTGTACATTACCCCTATAGAAGCAGTATAGTGTGGTATACATTGCCCCTATAGTAGCAGTATATTGTGGTATACATTACCCCTATGGTAGTAGCAGTATATTGTGGTATACATTGCCCCTATAGTAGCAGTATATTGTGGTATACATTGCCCCTATAGTAATAGCAGTATAGTGTGGTATATATTGCCCCTATAGTAGCAGTATAGTGTGGTGTACATTGCCACTATAGTAGCAGTATAGTGTGGTATACATTGCCCCTATAGTAGCAGTATAGTGTGGTATACATTGCCCCTATAGTAGCAGTATAGTGTGGTATACATTGCCCCTATAGTAGCAGTATAGTGTGGTATACATTACCCCTATAGTAGCAGTATAGTGTGGTGTACATTGCCCCTATAGTAATAGCAGTATAGTGTGGTATACATTACCCCTATGGTAGTAGCAGTATATTGGGGTATACATTGCCCCTATGGTAGTAGCGGTATAGTGTGGTATACATTGCCCCTATAGTAGCAGTATAGTGTGGTATACATTGCCCCTATAGTAATAGCAGTATAGTGTGGTATACATTACCCCTATAGTAGCAGTATAGTGTGGTATACATTACCCCTATGGTAGCAGTATAGTGTGGTATATATTGCCCCTATAGTAGCAGTATAGTGTGGTGTACATTACCCCTATAGAAGCAGTATAGTGTGGTATACATTGCCCCTATAGTAGCAGTATATTGTGGTATACATTACCCCTATGGTAGTAGCAGTATATTGGGGTATACATTGCCCCTATGGTAGTAGCGGTATAGTGTGGTATACATTGCCCCTATACTAGCAGTATATTGTGGTATACATTGCCCCTATAGTAGTAGCAGTATAGTGTGGTATACATTGCCCCTATAGTAGCAGTATAGTGTGGTATACATTGCCCCTATACTAGCAGTATAGTGTGGTATACATGGCTCCTGCACATCCATCATGCTTTGCACTCGGTGGGGTTCCCTCCACGTCCTCCATCATTATTCTTCCTCTTATAGCTGACGCCTCCTCCTCCCCTGTGGTATAGCCCTGACACTGTAGATTTTCCGCTGCTTTGCTCTCATGACTGATCTGTGTAGTGATATCATCAGACGCCATGAGACCTGCCTGGGGATGAGTATCACATATGGTGCACAGAGCGCCCCCGGCAGGTCATAGGGGTCCTGTTAGTCATGTGACCCCTGGAGGAATCCTGGGGATGGATGTGATTCCATGGCATCGGCCCCCGTGGTTTCTACAACCTTCAAGATTTTCCCTCCAACATTTAAGCTGTGATTCATCTTGGGTTCTGAGAATTTCCTGAGCCCAGAGGGAGCACATTTCCTGCTGCACCATTACTTCCTGAGCTCCAGGCCCCGGGGATCCGCCTGATATGAGGCATGTGGGCCCGCTCTTCTGTGGATAATGTGCCGTCCTTATGGGATGGAAAACTCTACCGCTTATTATTGTATTTCACCATGTCTGCTTGCTGTCAGTGAATGAAGCCGGCACCCACCCTGCCCCCACCCAGCACTGAGCGTTTATCATCATGCTCTTAGGGATCTTCTGTCTTTTACTTTGTGACAGTGTATCAGCGCCTGAAAATGTATCAAAACTGATTCTAACAGGCTGGAGTCCCATGGGGCCACATTTGATGACCGGCGGCTGAAGAAGTTGGATGCCGGGGAACCTCATAGGCTACAATGACAGGCCATAGGCTACAATGACAGGCCATAGGCTACAGTGACAGGCCATAGGCTACAATGACCGGCCATAGGCTACAATGACAGGCCATAGGCTACAGTGACAGGCCATAGGCTACAGTGACAAGCCATGGGCTACAATGACAGGCCATAGGCTACAATGACAGGCCATATGCTACAATGACAGGCCATAGGCTACAGTGACAAGCCATGGGCTACAATGACAGGCCATAGGCTACAATGACAGGCCATATGCTACAATGACAGGCCATAGACTACAGTGACAGGCCATAGGCTACAGTGACAGGCCATAGGCTGCAATGGCAGACCATAGGCTTCAATGGCAGACCATAGGCTACAATGACAGGCCATAGGCTACAATGACAGGCCATAGGCTACAGTGACAGGCCATAGGCTACAGTGACAGGCCATAGGCTACAGTGACAGGCCATAGGCTACAGTGACAAGCCATAGGCTACAATGACAGGCCATAGGCTACAGTGACAGGCCATAGGCTACAATGACAGGCCATAGGCTACAGTGACAGGCCATAGGCTACAGTGACAAGCCATAGGCTACAATGACAGGCCATATGCTACAATGACAGGCCATAGACTACAGTGACAGACCATAGGCTACAATGACAGGCCAAAGGCTACAATGGCAGACCATAGGCTACAATGGCAGGCTGTATCCTGTAATGATAGGCTGTATCCATGTTTTCCCCATCTCCTTAGGGCTACATCCCACCTTTTCAGTTATCACATGTCCCATGGTCAGAGGCTCGATGTTCCAGCAATGTTCTAGCTGTGTCCATCTCTAATTCTAACCTATCCTTCTCATAGAGGCCATCCTCTCTGGATGCAACTGTAACAAGCACCCAGCTGTGAGAAGCATTAGATCTCTTCATTCACAGACAGAAAGCAGAGATCTCAGACACGGAATCCATTAGAAAGTTTGGTATTTGTTGACCTGCGATCAGTCGGTGTTCACACTTTCCGGATCCAGTGGTAACAGGAGATCACGTCACCCCCTGCTGGTTCAGGGTCTGTTACACATCATCAGCCTTGGTGTATCAGACTGCCTAGATCTCCATACCAAACGTGTCAGATTGCACCATATTCCCCAACGCCGCCAGGAAATAACGCTCAACTTCTTTTGCTGGGTGATGGCCGGCCACAGCTTTTATTAACCGTACTAACCGTAACTAACCAACCGGCACTAAGAAGGGAAGCCACGGTGTGCCACCGGCGGACTCCCAATGTACACGAGCGCCCGTTTAACCCTTTAACCTGATGGGCAGGTGTACTCAGCCAGCTGTGACTTGTAAACCCACACACAAATATCTAACATCTTCCAAGTCTTCAACTTATATAGAATTTACATATATATATTTTTTTTTTATTTATTTATTTTTTGCACAATTTGCACAAGGGGAGGGAGGGCAGGAAACCGCTCTTGTAAGCAATGAAATGAAAGCGCGGGCTGCGCCAACCCCTATAGATGAGCTCTGATGCCACTTCTCACTCTTCCCTGATCTCCAGCACAGGCGGGAAGGGAACAGTTCCTATTAACCCTCTCCTGGCGGCCATAAGAAAAACAGAGCGAGGGGCATATTATGGAGGATGAGACAGGCCGTCTGTGAGCACCCTCCATAATCAGTCAGGTGCTTGCTATAAAACACTTGATGTAAGAGAATGGGGAGCAGTGCATTATGGGAGTGTGTGGTGGGGTGAGCTGATGACTGGCAGCAGTATTGTGATTGCAGCTCTTGCTGTGAGTGGGTCATAGGACTATCAGTGGCCGAGCTGTGTCCCGTAACGGGCTGTGTTCTCATCTGCTCCTTCTATATCTGCCTGGACGTTGGTGGGAATAGATTCCGTCCTCGGAGGAGAGTTATAGACCCTTGTAATTAGTTTTTGTTCGGATTGAATAATCTTTGATCTCTGGTTGTGAAAGTATAATTATGAATCGGGGAAATAGACGGTCGTGTCCGGTCCCTGAGCTCCGAAACTTCATTCAGCTGCCAGGAGGGAAAGTTTTATCTGTGGTTTATAAGGAGTCCTGTCTATACAGGTGACTGTATACATACCGCTGTATACTGCAGCATATCATGTTTATTGAGAGGCCATAGAGGTGTATAGAGAGGTAGTCACAGCCCCGCCCACTGTATATCCTGTGTGTAGAAATGTAGTTACAGCCCCGCCCCCTGTATATCATGTGTATAGGGAAGTAGTCACAGCCCTGCCCCCTGTATATCATGTGTATAGAGGTAGTCACAGCCCCGCCCCCTGTATATCATGGGTATAGAGAGGTAGTCACAGCCCCGCCCCCTGTATATCATGTGTATAGAGAGGTAGTCCAGAGCCCCGCCCCCTATATATCATGTGTATAGAGAGGTAGTCACAGCCCCGCCCCCTGTATACCATGTGTATAGAGAGGGAGTCACAGCCCCACCCCCTGTATATCATGTGTATAGAGAGGTAGTCACAGCCCCGCCCCCTGTATATCATGTGTATAGAGAGGTAGTTACAGCCCCGCCCCCTGTATATCCTGTGTATAGAGAGGTAGTCACAGCCCTGCCCTCGTATATCATGTGTATAGAGAGGTAGTTACAGCCCCGCCCCCTGTATATCCTGTGTATAGGTAGTCACAGCCCCGCCCCCTGTATATCCTGTGAATAGAGAGGTAGTCACAGCCCCGCCCCCGTATATCATGTGTATAGAGAGGTAGTTACAGCCCCGCCCCCTGTATATCCTGTGTATAGGTAGTCACAGCCCCGCCCCCTGTATATCCTGTGTATAGGTAGTCACAGCCCCGCCCCCTGTATATCCTGTGTATAGGTAGTCACAGCCCCGCCTCCTGTATATCCTGAGTATAGAGAGGTAGTCACAGCCCCGCCCCCTGTATATAGTGTATAGAGAGGTAGTCACAGCCCCGCCCCCTGTATATCCTGAGTATAGAGGGGTAGTCTTAGCCCCGCCCCCTGGATGACACTGATATAATGACATGTGATCAGCACACTGTATACTCTAGCTATTCATCTATTACTGATCCCCCTATGTTCTGTGATGGATGACGCCCGCGCTTTTCTCTTGTTACTCTTTGCAGATCTATAAGCAGCGTCTCAGGGTATAGAAGCCATATGGTTTGTGAATCTTCCATGCGGCTCCTTAGAATTCTCCAGCAGCTGCCAAAACGTCATTCAATTAATAATCAGCTCGCTCATCGGGTTTCTGGCGTCTTTTCTCCTTCTGACTGCGAGGAAGCAACCAGCCATGGAAACACCTTGATACACACCGCTCAGGAAATCTGTAGAAGTTACAAGATATGTATATATATATATATATATAGAGAGAGAGAGAGAGAGAGAGAGAGAGAGGATGCTGTTATACATATATTTATATATATATATATATATATATATATATATATATATATACACTCACCGGCCACTTTATTAGGTACACCTGTCCAACTGCACGTTACCACTTCATTTCTAATCAGCCAATCACATGGCGGCAACTCAGTGCATTTAGGCATGTAGACATGGTCAAGACAATCTCCTGCAGTTCAAACCGAGCATCAGTATGGGGAAGAAAGGTGATTTGAGGCCTTTGAACGTGGCATGGTTGTTGGTGCCAGAAGGGCTGGTCTGAGTATTTCAGAAACTGCTGATCTACTGGGATTTTCACGCACAACCATCTCTAGGGTTTACAGAGAATGGTCCGAAAAAGAAAAACCATCCAGTGAGCGGCAGTTCTGTGGGCGGAAATGCCTTGTTGATGCCAGAGGTCAGAGGAGAATGGGCAGACTGGTTCCAGCTGATAGAAAGGCAACAGTGACTCAAATAGCCAACCGTTACAACCAAGGTAGGTAGAAGAGCATCTCTGAACGCACAGTACGGCCAACTCTGAGGCAGATGGGCTACAGCAGCAGAAGACCACACCGGGGGCCACTCCGCTCAGCTAAGAACAGGAAACTGAGGCTACAATTTGCATAAGCTCATCGAAATTGGACAGTAGAAGATTGGAAAAACGTTGCCTGGTCTGATGAGTCTCGATTTCTGCTGCGACATTCGGATGGTAGGGTCAGAATTTGGCGTCAACAACATGAAAGCATGGATCCATCCTGCCTTGTATCAGCGGTTCAGGCTGGTGGTGGTGGTGTCATGGTGTGGGGAATATTTTCTTGGCACTCTTTGGGCCCCTTGGTACCAATTGAGCATGGTTACAACGCCACAGCCTACCTGAGTATTGTTGCTGACCATGTCCATCCCTTTATGACCACAATGGACCCAACATCTGATGGCGACTTTCAGCAGGATAATGCGCCATGTCATAAAGCTAGAATCATCTCAGACTGGTTTCTTGAACATGACAATGAGGTCACTGTACTCCAATGGCCTCCACAGTCACCAGATCTCAATCCAATAGAGCATCTTTGGGATGTGGTGGAACGGGAGATTGGCATCATGGATGTGCAGCCGACAAATCTGCGGCAACTGTGTGATGCCATCATGTCACTATGGACCAAAATCTCTGAGGAAGCTTCCAGCACCTTGTTGTATCTATGCCACCAAGAATTGAGGCAGTTCTGAAGGCAAAAGGGGTCCAACCCGTTACTAGCATGGTGTACCTAATAAAGTGGCCGGTGAGTGTATATATATATATATATATATATATATATATATATATATATATATATATAGAGAGAGAGAGAGAGAGAGGATACTATTATATATATAGAGAGAGAGGATAATATTATATATAAATCGAGAGAGAGAGGATGATATATATATATATATAGAGAGAGAAAGGATACTATTAAAAATATGTATATAGAGAGAGAGAGAGCGAGGATACTATTATATATAGGAAGAGTGGGGGGGGCGATATATATCTATATATTTAGAGAGAGAGGGAAAGAGGATACTATTTTATATATATAGAGAGAGAGATAGGGGATATATATGTATATATATAGAGAGAGAGAGGATACTATTACATATATATACAGTCATGGCCAAAAGTTTTGAGAATGATACAAATATTGATTTTTACAAAGTCTACTGGTTCAGTTTTTAAAATGGCAATTTGCATATACTCCAGAATGTTATAAAGAGTGATCAGTTTAACAGCAATTACCTGCACAGTCAGTATTTGCCTAGAAAATGAACTTTATCCCCCAAAACACATTTCAACATCATTGCAGCCTTAAAAGGAGCAGCTAACATCGTTTTAGTGATTGCTCCATTAACACAGGTGTGGGTGTTGCTGAGGACAGGGCTGGAGATCAATCTGTCATGATTAAGTAAGAAGGACACCACTAGACACTTTAAAAGGAGGCTGGTGCTTGGCATCATTGTTTCTCTTCTGTTACCATTGTTATCTCTAAAGAAACACATGCAGTCATCATTGCACTGCACAAAAATGGCTTAACAGGGAAGAGTATCGCAGCTAGAAAGATTGCACCTCAGTCAACAATCTATCGCATCATCAAGAACTTCAAGAAGAGAGGTTCCATTGTTGACAAATAGGCTCCAGGGCGTCCAAGAAAGACCGGCAAGCGCCAGGACCGTCTCTTAAAGGTGTGGTCAGCTGCGGGATGGGGCTACCAGCAGTGCAGAGCTTGCTCAGGAATGGCAGCAGGCAGGTGTGAGGGCATCTGCACTGTGCACTGTGAGGCGGAGACTCTTGGAGCACGGCCTGGTCTCAGGGAGGGCAGCAAAGAAGCCACTTCTCTCCAGAATAAACATCAGGGACAGACTGATATTCTGCAGAAGGTCCAGGGAGTGGACTGCTGAGGACTGGGGGAAAGGTCCAGGGAGTGGACTGCTGAGGACTGGGGGAAAGGTCCAGGGAGTGGACTGCTGAGGACTGGGGGAAAGGTCCAGGGAGTGGACTGCTGAGGACTGGGGGAAAGGTCCAGGGAGTGGACTGCTGAGGACTGGGGGAAAGGTCCAGGGAGTGGACTGCTGAGGACTGGGGAAAAGTCATTGTCTCTGATGAATCCCGTTTCCGATTGTTTGGGACATCTGGAAAACAGCTTATTGGGAGAAGACGAGGTGAGCGCTACCACCAGTCTTGTCTCATGCCAACTGTAAAGCATCCTTAAACCATTCATGTGTGGGGTTGCTTCTCAGCCAAGGGAATCTGCTTTCTCACAGTGTTGCCTAAAAACACGGCCATGAATAAAGAATGGTACCAGAATGTCCTCCAAGAGCAACTTCTCCCAACCGTCCAAGAGCAGTTTGGCGATCAACAATGCCTCTTCCAGCATGATGGAGCACCTTGCCATAAAGCAAAGGTGATAACTAAATGGCTCAGGCAACAAAACATAGAGATTTTGGGTCCATGGCCTGAAAACTCCCTAGATCTTAATCCCATTGAGAACTTGTGGTCAATCATCAAGAGACGGGTGGACAAACAAAAACCAACAAATTCTGACAAAGTGTGAGCATTGATTGTGCAAGAACGGACGGCTATCAGTCAGGATTTGGTCCAGAAGGTGATGAGAGCAGCCGGGGAGAATTGCAGAGGTCCTGAAGAAGAAGGGTCAACACTGCAAATATTGACTTGCTGCAGTAACTCATCTAGCTGTCAGTATAAGCTTCTGTTACTCATAATATGATTGCAATTATATTTCTGTATGTGATAAAAACATCTGATAAACACACATAAAAACCAGAGGGCAGAGGATCATGGGAAAATAGAAGTTTCGTATCATTCTCAAAACTTTTGGCCATGACTGTATAGAGAGAGAGGATGGAGAAGCAGGAGACTGTGAAGCTGTCTGTGTCCCTGTGTATAATAGGACACTATGTGGCTCGGGTATGGGGCCAGTCATTGTCCAGTTTCTCGGGGGCGGGCCCATATGACCCGGCTCTTCCTGATTGGCCACAAACCATCAGGGGAGGGGTATAGAGCTTGCAGGGATATAATAGCTGCTATCACGCTTTCTTGTGCTACTGTATGATCTCCTATACTGTGCTCATGTCTGGACTCCAGCACTGCCGCACGCTGCGCTCAAGGATGAGTCCCCCCCCCCTCCCCCCCGCTGCCTTGTTTGCGGGTAATATTACATATAAATACACGGCTGTTATAATGAAGCCCACGTAAAGAGTAATGAGCCGTGACTCCATTGTGTTCGCCGATCGTCCTCACGCTGGAGAAATATTTGAGTTTTTCCCCCGTTCGTGTTCTGTTTGAATGCAGCGTCTGAGCGCGTCTGCGGACACGGCCGCCATCAATAGGAGCTGTCAGCAGCGGAGACGGCTGACACATGTTTGGGAGAAGTATCAATTTTTGTGTCACTCGCTGCCGTTATTGTCTCTTACTCTTCGGTAAATATTCCGCCTATTTTCACACCACGCAGCTGATTAATGGGGAGCGACTCCCCCCCCCCCCCGTGTGACACCAGCGCACTCACAGAGGATGGCGGGGTAACGGCCGCCATATCCTGCCCAGAGCTACCACTTGTCTGTATTATGAAATGCACCAAACCTGATGGGCCAAGACTTCGGCGCGGTTTTCAAGTCGTGTTTCTGTGCAGTGACGGGAATGTAAGGCAACTTTGCAACTTAAAAAAAAATGCACAAATTGCTAATATTACTCCCCCCCCCCCCCACGGCTAAGGACGAAGAAAGGAAAAGTGGTGCAAATTTGTGCAGAAAGTGAGGGGGGGAGGGCAGTACATGGCATCAGGGATAGGCTGGCAGAATGCGGGGGGGGGGGGGGAGGTTAGTATATGGCATCAGGGGTAGGCCGGCAGAATGTGTGGGGGGGGGAGGGGGTCAGTGTATGGCGTCAGGGATAGGCTGGCAGAATGCAGAGGGGGGGCAGTACATGGCATCAGGTATAGGCAGACAGAATGCGGGGGGAGTACATGACTTCAGGTATAGGCTGGCAAAATGTGAGGAGGGGTCAGTATATGGCATCAGGTATAGGCTGGCAGAATGTGGGGGGGCAGTATATGGCATCAGGTATAGGCTGGCAGAATGCGGGGGCGGGGTCAGTAGATGGCATCAGGTATAGGCTGGCAGAATGCGGGGGGGGGCAGTATATGGCATCAGGTATAGGCTGGCAGAATGCGGGGGCGGGGTCAGTAGATGGCATCAGGTATAGGCTGGCAGAATGCGGGGGCGGGGTCAGTAGATGGCATCAGGTATAGGCTGGCAAAATGTGAGGAGGGGTCAGTATATGGCATCAGGTATAGGCTGGCAGAATGTGGGGGGGCAGTATATGGCATCAGGTATAGGCTGGCAGAATGCGGGGGGGCAGTATATGGCATCAGGTATAGGCTGGCAGAATGCAGGGGGGGTCAGTAGATGGCATCAGGTATAGGCTGGCAGAATGCGGGGGCGGGGTCAGTAGATGGCATCAGGTATAGGCTGGCAGAATGCGGGGGGGGGGGGTCAGTAGATGGCATCAGGTATAGGCTGGCAGAATGCGGGGGGGGGGCAGTAGATGGCATCAGGTATAGGCTGGCAGAATGCAGGGGGGTCAGTAGATGGCATCAGGTATAGGCTGGCAGAATGCAGGGGGGGTCAGTAGATGGCATCAGGTATAGGCTGGCAGAATGCGGATGGCAGGGAGGCAATAAGCTGCTCACATTTGGCAGCCCCTCGGCCTTGGACGCAGGTGCTGGCCCCTCAGTCAGGTACGCGAAGCCAAGAGGAGGACGGCTTCTCTTGGATTTGCTCGGCGACGTCTCTTTGTCACAAAAAATAAATAAAATACTTGTCCCCCCTTCCCCCCAGCCGCCCAGCTCGCCCGCTGTGTCCGTGTCGCCCATTGTCTGGCTGTATGATTTTGCTTCAATAGAAAAGATAGAGGAGAAGAGAAAGGGCAAAGCTCCCCGAGTCTGAGCTCCAAACATTGCTCTCTTCTATTACATACAAGAGGCAGCGGCACCCCAGAGACCCCAAAGACCCCCACACCTGAGAGTTCTTAGCCTTCCTATACTGATGGGCCAATACACCAAGCTGGTACCCCTGTGTATCCCTGTATATACACACAACACTATACACACCCTGTACATGTCTCACTAGTATATAATACACTTCAATATGTATCCTCTTATATAGCTCACTAGTATATAAGTATGCAGGGGTGGCGGCAGCAGCGGGGTAGGGGTAGCAGCAGGGGCAGAATAGGGGTAGTAGTAGAAGCAGCAGCGGGGTAGGGGTAGCAGCAAGGGCAGAATAGGGGTAGTAGTAGCAGCAGGAGCGGGGTAGGGGTAGCAGCAAGGGCAGAATAGGGGTAGTGGTAGAGGGGGTAGCGGTAGCAGCAAGGGCGAGGTAGAGATAGAAGTAGCAGCAGTGGGGTAGTGGTAGTAGCAGGGGCAGAGTAGGGGTAGTAGTAGCAACAGGAGCAGGGTAGTGGTAGTAGCAGGGGCATTATTAGAGTAGGGGTAGCAGCAGGGGCTGTGTAGGAGTAGTGGCAGGGGATGTGGAATGGCAGAAGCAGAGGCGGTGTCAGGGTAGAAGTAGTGGCAGGGGTAGCGGTAGCAGCAAGGGTAGGTAGAGGGTAGTGGTAGTAGCAGGGGCAGGTAGGATTAGTGGTAGCAGCAGCAGTAGGGGTAGTGGTAGTAGAATGGGCTGTGTAGGGGTAGAGGTAGCAGCAGGGGCAGGTAGGGGGTAGTAATAGCAGGGGTAGTGGCAGGAGCAGGGTCAGTGTAGGGGTAGAGGTAGTAGCAGGGGCAGGTAGGGGGTAGTAATAGCAGGGGTAGTGGCAGGAGCAGGGTCAGTGTAGGGGTAGTAGCAAGGGCAGGTAGGGGGTAGTTGTAGCAGGGGCAGGTAGGGGTAGTGGTAGCAACAGGGGCAGATAGGGGTAGTAGGGGTAGTGGTAAAAGCAGTGGCAGGGTGGTGGTAGTAGCAGGGGCAGGTAAGGTTAGTGGTAGCAGCAGGAGCAGGTAGGGGTAGTAGCATTGACGGGTAGGGGTAGTGGTAGTAGCAGGCGCAGGTAGGGGTAGTAGCATTGGCGGGTAGGGGTAGTGGTAGTAGCAGGCGCAGGTAGGGGTAGTAGCAGGGGCGGTGTAGGGGGAGTGGTAGCAGCGGAGGCAGGTAGGGGTAGTAGCAGGGGCAGGTAGGGGTAGTAGCGGGGGCAAGTAGGGGGTAGTAGCAGGGGCAGGTAGGGGTAGTGGTAGTAGCAGGCGCAGGTAGTGGTAGTAGCAGGCGCAGGTAGGGGTAATAGTAGGGGTAGTGGTAGTAGTAGGGGTAGTGGTAGCAGCGGGGTCAGGTAGAGGTAGTGGTAGTAGCAGGTGTCGGATGGATTAGCTTATTTCTATAACCCTATAGAGGTTGTGCAGGCTGCGGTGAGCCGTAGGAGCTGACAGTCTCCAGCTGTAGAGCAGCGTCGTGGCTCGGGGGGGCGGTAGTCGGCCTCATTGAGTATGTAGTTAGCATCCATGGCGGCAGCAGGCTGGGTGTGGGGGAGGGGTGCTGTGGGATTAATACTTCCATTATCTCCTCGGCTCTGATCGCCATGTCAGCTGCAGCCCCGTAACACAATTACTTACCCTTCTGAGGATCTGTCAGTGTTGGTAAACTCCAGCAACTAAACTGCATTAGGCGGCAATCTGCTTGTCCTGTGAGGTTATTAATAGTTTATTGATTTTACCATATTGCTGCTGAAAGTAGCTCCGGCCTGCGCGGCGCTTATCTGAGTCCTGACCGCTGACTGCTCGGCCGCCCCTGATCGATGCTCCGCAACTCCTGGAGTGAATGTGCCGCCTGTGTTCTTAATCCACTTTACAGAGGGGGTCGGTGATAGAGGGAAGCGAATAGATCACAACTTCATCTAACAGACGCACAGAAAAAACCTCCGCAAACCCACAGTCACGAAGGACGAGGCACACGACAAGTGTCCATCGCTGTCCCCAACGGGGGAGAGCGCCCAGTAATACTGGAGTCACCCCCTCTGGTTATAGCGCTATCTGGGACCAGTATAGCCGCCATTGCAGCTCTCACAAGACTCAGCTTTCCTGGAGTTCTGAATCACAGATCTGTCAAGGTATTCCGGCCTATCTAGTGTCACTGTACCAGGAGAGACTGTCACTCCGGCCTATCTAGTGTCACTGTACCAGGAGAGACTGTCACTCCTGCCTATCTAGTGTCACTGTACCAGGAGAGACTGCCACTCCGGCCTATCTAGTGTCACTGTACCAGGAGAGACTGTCACTCCTGCCTATCTAGTGTCACTGTACCAGGAGAGACTGTCACTCCGGCCTATCTAGTGTCACTGTACAAGAAGAGACTGTCACTCCGGCCTATCTAGTGTCACTGTACAAGAAGAGACTGTCACTCCGGCCTATCTAGTGTCACTGTACTAGGAGAGACTGTCACTCCGGCCTATCTAGTGTCACTGTGTACCAGGAGAGACTGTCACTCCGGCCTATCTAGTGTCACTGTGTACCAGGAGAGACTGTCACTCCTGCCTATCTAGTGTCACTGCATACCACATCTGGTGTCTGTTACAGTGTATCGGGGAATACTGATACTCCGGCACATCTAGTGTGTGTTACAGTGTTTCGGGGAATACTGATACTCCGGCACATCTAATGTCTGTTACAGTGTATCGGGGAATACTGATACTCCGGCACATCTGGTGTCTGTTACAGTGTATCGGGGAATACTGATACTCCGGCACATCTAGTGTCTGTTATAGTGTATGAGGGAATACTGATACTCCGGCACATCTAGTGTCACTGTACCAGGAGAGACGGTCACTCCGGCCTATCTAGTGTCACTGTACAAGAAGAGACTGTCACTCCTGCCTATCTAGTGTCACTGCATACCACATCTGTTGTCTGTTACAGTGTATCAGGGAATACTGATACTCCGGCACATCTAGTGTGTGTTACAGTGTTTCGGGGAATACTGATACTCCGGCACATCTAGTGTCTGTTACAGTGTATCAGGGAATACTGATACTCCGGCACATCTAGTGTCTGTTACAGTGTATCAGGGAATACTGATACTCCGGCACATCTAGTGTCTGTTATAGTGTATCAGGGAATACTGATACTCCGGCACATCTGGTGTCTGTTACAGTGTATCAGGGAATACTGATACTCCGGCACATCTGGTGTCTGTTACAGTGTATGAGGGAATACTGATACTCCGGCACATCTAGTGTCTCTTACAGTGTATCAGGGAATACTGATACTCCGGCACATCTAGTGTCTCTTACAGTGTATCAGGGAATACTGATACTCCGGCACATCTAGTGTCTTACAGTGTATCAGGGAATACTGATAATCCGGCACATCTAGTGTCTCTTACAGTGTATCAGCAGAGATTACTGCCGGTGTCTTGGGATTCCAGGTGGGTTTTTAGATGGAGTCACAGAATGAGGATCCCGGTATAAGTCAGGCATAAAGGGCGAGCTGAATTATTAAAGTCACGGTGTGAATAATATATGACAGGAGAATAGATTCCAGTGTCGTAGTACCGAGCAAATCTCCAAAAATGTAATAAGTGTATGAAGTGCTGATCAGAGGAAGGGGGGCCCGTCTGGTGTCATCAGAGAAAGTGGGGGTCTGTCCAGAGTCATCAGAGGAAGGGGGTCTGTCCGGTGTCATCAGAGGAAGGGGGGGTCTGTCCGGTCTCATCAGAGGAAGGGGGGGACTGTCCGGTGTCATCAGAGGAGGGGGGGGGGGTCTGTCCGGTGTCATCAGAGGAAGGGGGGACTGTCCGGTGTCATCAGGGGAAGGGGGGGCTGTCCGGTGTCATCAGAGGAAGGGGGGGCTGTCCAGAGTCATCAGAGGAAGGGGGGGTCTGTCCGGTGTCATCAGAGGAAGGGGGGTCCCTCTAGTGTCATCAGAGGAAGGGGGGTCTGTCCAGTGCCATTAGAGGAAGGGGGGTCTGTCCGGTGTCATCAGAGGAAGGGGGGGGTCTGTCCAGTGTCATCAGAAGAAGGGGGGTCTGTCCAGTGTCATCAAAAAAAGGGGGGGGGTCTGTCCGGTGTCATCAGAGGAAGGGGGGTCTGTCCAGAGTCATCAGAGGAAGGGGGGTCTGTCCGGTGTCATCAGAGGAAGGGGGGGCCTGTCCGGTGTCATCAGAGGAAGGGGGGGGGGGTCTGTCCGTTGTCATCAGAGGAAGGGGGGGTCTGTCCGGTGTCATCAGAGGAAGGGGGGGTTCTGTCCGGTGTCATCAGAGAAAGGGGGGTCTGTCCGGTGTCATCAGAGGAAGGGGGGTCTGTCCGGTGTCATCAGAGAAGGGGGGGGGTGTCTGTCCAAAGTCATCACAGGAAGGGGGGGTCTGTCTAGAGTCATCAGAGGAATGGGGGTCTGTCTGGTGTCATCAGAGGAGGGGGGGGGGGTCTGTCCAGAGTCATCACAGGAAGGGGGGGGTCTGTCCAGAGTCATCAGAGGAAGGGGGGGTCTGTCCGGTCTCATCAGAGGAAGGGGGGGTCTGTCCGGTCTCATCAGAGGAAGGGGGGGTCTGTCCGGTCTCATCAGAGGAAGGGGGGGTCTGTCCGGTCTCATCAGAGGAAGGGGGGTCTGTCGGGTGTCATCAGAGGAAGGGGGGGGGGTCTTCCAGAGTCATTAGAGGAAGGGGGTCTGTCCGGTGTCATCAGAGGAAGGGGGTCTGTCCAGTGTCATCAGAGGAAGGGGGGTCTGTCCGGTGTCATCAGAGGAAGGGGGGGTCTGTCCGGTGTCATCAGAGGAAGGGGGGGTCTGTCCGGTGTCATCAGAGGAAGGGGGGTCTGTCCGGTGTCATCAGAGGAAGGGGGGTCTGTCCAGAGTCATCAGAGGAAGGGGGGTCTGTCCGGTGTCATCAGAGGAAGGGGGTCTGTCCGGTGTCATCAGAGGAAGGGGGGGTCTGTCCGGTGTCATCAGAGGAAGGGGGTCTGTCCGGTGTCATCAGAGGAAGGGGGGTCTGTCCGGTGTCATCAGAGGAAGGGGGGGACTGTCCGGTGTCATCAGAGGAGGGGGGGGGGTCTGTCCGGTGTCATCAGAGGAAGGGGGGACTGTCCGGTGTCATCAGGGGAAGGGGGGGCTGTCCGGTGTCATCAGAGGAAGGGGGGGCTGTCCAGAGTCATCAGAGGAAGGGGGGGTCTGTCCGGTGTCATCAGAGGAAGGGGGGTCCCTCTAGTGTCATCAGAGGAAGGGGGGTCTGTCCAGTGCCATTAGAGGAAGGGGGGTCTGTCCGGTGTCATCAGAGGAAGGGGGGGGTCTGTCCAGTGTCATCAGAAGAAGGGGGGTCTGTCCAGTGTCATCAAAAAAAAGGGGGGGGGGGTCTGTCCGGTGTCATCAGAGGAAGGGGGGTCTGTCCAGAGTCATCAGAGGAAGGGGGGTCTGTCCGGTGTCATCAGAGGAAGGGGGGGCCTGTCCGGTGTCATCAGAGGAAGGGGGGGGGGGGTCTGTCCGTTGTCATCAGAGGAAGGGGGGGTCTGTCCGGTGTCATCAGAGGAAGGGGGGGTTCTGTCCGGTGTCATCAGAGAAAGGGGGGTCTGTCCGGTGTCATCAGAGGAAGGGGGGTCTGTCCGGTGTCATCAGAGAAGGGGGGGGGGTGTCTGTCCAAAGTCATCACAGGAAGGGGGGGTCTGTCTAGAGTCATCAGAGGAATGGGGGTCTGTCCGGTGTCATCAGAGGAGGGGGGGGGGGGTCTGTCCAGAGTCATCACAGGAAGGGGGGGGTCTGTCCAGAGTCATCAGAGGAAGGGGGGGTCTGTCCGGTCTCATCAGAGGAAGGGGGGGTCTGTCCGGTCTCATCAGAGGAAGGGGGGTCTGTTCGGTCTCATCAGAGGAAGGGGGGGTCTGTCCGGTCTCATCAGAGGAAGGGGGGGTCTGTCCGGTCTCATCAGAGGAAGGGGGGTCTGTCGGGTGTCATCAGAGGAAGGGGGGGGGTCTTCCAGAGTCATTAGAGGAAGGGGGTCTGTCCAGTGTCATCAGAGGAAGGGGGGTCTGTCCAGAGTCATCAGAGGAAGGGGGGTCTGTCCGGTGTCATCAGAGGAAGGGGGTCTGTCCAGTGTCATCAGAGGAAGGGGGGTCTGTCCGGTGTCATCAGAGGAAGGGGGTCTGTCCAGTGTCATCAGAGGAAGGGGGTCTGTCCGGTGTCATCAGAGGAAGGGGGGGTCTGTCCGGTGTCATCAGAGGAAGGGGGGGTCTGTCCGGTGTCATCAGAGGAAGGGGGGTCTGTCCGGTGTCATCAGAGGAAGGGGGGTCTGTCCGGTGTCATCAGAGGAAGGGGGTCTGTCCGGTGTCATCAGAGGAAGGGGGGATCTATCCGGTGTCATCAGAGAAAGGGGGGGTCTGTCTGGTGTCATCAGAGAAAAGGGGATCCGTTCAGTGACCTACAATACGTCCCCGACCCCCCCCCCCACACACACACACCTTACAGCCATGAGCCCCCCACCAGCTGGTTTATACTTTCCTCCTACTGTCTCCCCCCTTCTTTTCCATTCCCCACCCCCCCTCTTATTTTTTATCACTGTTTCCTTCCGTCCTCTAATTTCTCTCCTTATTTCTTCTTCCCTTCCTTTTTTTCATCCTTCTTTGTCCTTACCTCCATTTTTTTCTTCCCATCCCTCCTTCTTTTCTATCTTTCTTGTTTTTTCCCCACTTCTTTTTCCCTCTTACATTTTCCCCACAACCTTCCCCTACCCCACTCTGCTTCCTTCCTTCCTTCCTTCCTCCCATCCTCCCCTTCTTTTCTCTCTTCAAACCTCTCCTTCCTTCCTCCCATCCTCTTCTTCCTTTCTCTCATTCTCTCCTTCCTTCCTGCATCCTCTCCTCTTCTTCCATCCTTCCATCCTTCCTTCCTTCCATCTTCTCCTTCCTCCCCCCTACCTCCCTCTCATCCTTTCCTTCCTCCTTTCCTGTCTTCCTTTTCTGACCGTTTCCCCTCTCTCCTTCCTTCTTTCCTTCCATCGTCCCGTCCGAGGATGGGATAGAGGAAGGAAATAGAGGAAGGAAAGAGAGGATGGGAGGGAGAAAGAAAAGAAGGAGAAGATGGGAGGGAAGACAAGGGAGGGACGGAGAGGATGGGATAGAGCAGTGCTTCTCAATTCCAGTCCTCAGGCCTCACCAACAGGTCATGTTTTGAGGATTTCCTTAGTATTTAACAGGTGATATAATTATACTCAGTGCATCAGGTATGGTCACAGGTGTTCTCTGTATGGGATAGCCTCAAAACATGACCGGTTGGTGAGGCCTGAGGACTGGAATTGAGGAGCACTGCTCTATCCCATCCTCTCCGTCCCTCCCTTGTCTTCCCTCCCATCTTCTCCTTCTTTTCTTTCTCCCTCCCATCCTCTCTTTCCTTCCTCTATTTCCTTCCTCTATCCCATCCTCTCCTTTCTCTCTCCCTCCCTCCATCCCATTTCCTTCCTTCCTTCCTCTCTCCCATCTTCTCCTTCCTTCCTCTCCTTCCTCTCTCCCATCCTCTCCTTCCTCTCTCCCATCTTCTCCTTCCTCTCTCCCATCTTCTCCTTCCTCTCTCCCATCTTCTCCTTCCTCTCTCCCATCTTCTCCTTCTTCTCTCCCATCCTCTCTTTCCTCTCTCCCATCCTCTCCTTACTCTCTCCCATCTTCTCCTTCCTCTCTCCCATCTTCTTCCTTCCTCTCTCCCATCTTCTCCTTCCTCTCTCCCATCTTCTCCCTCCTTCCTTCCTCTCTCCCATCTTCTTCCTTCCTCTCTCCCATCCTCTCCTTCCTCTCTCCCATCCTCGCCTTACGCTCTCCTTCCTCTCTCCCATCTTCTCCTTCCTCTCTCCCATCCTCTCCTTCCTCTCTCCCATCCTCTCCTTCCTCTCTCCCATCTTGTCCTTTCTCTCTCCCATCTTCGTCCTTCCTCTCTCCCATCTTCTTCCTTCCTCTCCTTCCTCTCTCCCATCCTCTCATTCCTTCCTCTCCTTCCTCTCTCCCATCCTCTCCTTCCTCTCTCCCATCTTCTCCTTCCTTCCTCTCCTTCCTCTCTCCCATCTTCTCCTTCCTCTCTCCCATCTTCTCCTTCCTCTCTCCCATCTTCTTCCTTCCTCTCCTTCCTCTCTCCCATCCTCTCCTTCCTCTCTCCCATCTTCTCCTTCCTCTCTCCCATTTTCTTCCTTCCTCTCCTTCCTCTCTCCCATCCTCTCCTTCTTCTCCCCTTCTCCTTCCTCTCTCTCATCTTCTTCCTTCCTCTCCGTCCCCTTTTCCCTTTCCGCCTTTCCTGTAGCGGCATGAATCCTTCAGAGCTGTCATTGCGTCCTCCCTCATCACCTTAAGGCCCTCGTACACAGGCAGATTATCTGTGGGTAATGGCGGCTGGAGTGATAGAGTGATGGGTGTTGTTGTCTGATCCCTTGCTTCCTCCCTCGCACTCGCTGATAGGTTAATGCCGCTTGTTCCTTTTACTCGCCACTTAATATAATCTAATCGTCTTGGTAAAGTGCAATGTATGAGTGGCCGGGCGGCCAGGTGCCAGACTGCGCCAGAACCGCCAATTACACCCTCACAGATGGCAGCACTCGTGGCGCTAGAGAAAATAACATGTTGAGGGGATAGAAGTGGAATATTTCTTGCGGTGTCAGAACATGGCACGTCACGGCGTCCCATCCAGTAATTATATGTTTACCCGATGTTACGCCGCGTCTTGTCAGGGTTACCTTTAATTGGCGTATTCATTATTCCCGTCCTGGAAGCGCTGGCGTGGGCAGGAGCGCAGCCGGATTCTCCAGCCTTTGCAGTGATCTGATACTTTGTCATTCCTGCCCCCACTCATCTATTTCTCCTCTTGGAAGAAACTTTTGTGAGCGTGCGAGGACACCAGGCGATAAAACAGCCATTTTCACAGCCCATAAAGCCTCGGTGGAGCTCACTCCATTATAGTGGCCGGTGTAATTCCAATAAAGCGGGATCCTTTATGTTTATTGGCTTCTGACTGTGACCATTCCGTGTCCCGGACAGAGGAGCGTTCTGCTCGGCTGACATCATTAACCGCTCTTCTTCTTGTCTTTTCCAGACTCCCCGAGGTGCGAATCTCAGACAACGGCCCCTACGAGTGTCACGTTGGGATATACGACCGTGCGACGCGGGAGAAGGTGGTGCTGGCCTCCGACAACGTATTCCTCAACGTCATGTGTGAGTATCTATCATGGCGCCCTCCGCCCGCTGCATAACACGCTCAGAATAAATAGCTGTGCACAGGGCGCGTCCCAGACAATCAATTGTAGCCGAAGGCTTGTATGTTCCGTATGGAGAGCGTGTGCGCCGCTCCTCGCTAATTAAATCCGAGGTAATATCACCGCCGTAGCATTATCACTCCCGAGACGTCTGAAAGTTACCGCTCTCTTGCCCCCCGGCTCTATGGATGACTTTGGTTAAAGAGAATGTTTCACCTCATCTTTTTTTCACTAATTAAAACCAGAGAGTGATACGTATTCTTTTCTTCTTATCTGTTTTTATTTTCTGATTGTACATTTTGTTTTTGATGATGGGGGCGGCCATCTTCTTGCAGTGGGCATGCTATGTTACCTGTTCAGGGAGTAGGGGAAGATTAGATGTGGGCATGCTCTGCGACCTGTACAGGAAGGAATAGATGAGCCATGACCCTCCCCTGGTAACTATGTGAGTGTGTAGTGAGCATGCTCTCTGTGTGATTAGTAGTAGATGAGTGGTGACCATCACCTATTGACATCTATGGTAAAGTGTACTAGGCATGCTTTGTAACCTGTGCAAAGCCCAATATACAGGGAGAGGAAAGAGTTGGGCTACAATTATCACCTATTCACTTCTGTTGGAGAATATTGTGGACATGCTCTGTAAACTGCAAGGAGGGGAGAAGTGACCATTACTTATAATTGTGAGTGGCGGATCTTGTGTCATCTCTGTGTAGTGGATAGTAAACAAGCGATGTGAACCTGCACCGAAACATTAGCCAATGATTAGCGATGATTTTATGGTCGGCTCAGAACATGCGATCAGCCACATATGAATGAATTCCTGCTCGTCACTTGAGCCGCATGCACACTGAGCGATTATCACTTACAGTCATACAATGTCATCTTGCCGTATAACAGGGCCCTTATGCTGTTGACTGATCTTGTGTGATCTCCCAGGACCCTCTGCAGCAGGCACAGACTCTCTAGGACATGTAATGTAGGACACCAGGAAGGAGAAGGATGCGAAGGTTACAGGATCCGTCCTTCCTCCCACACAGGTAGAGCTGCCAACACGTCAGCTCCTGCTCACCCGGGCCGGGGGGAGCGGCAGATGCTGGGATTATTTTTACACCTCCGTCTTCATGGTGCTTGGCACGCTATAGAGAGGCTGCTGGGCTGACACATGGAGGGGATGGGTGAGAGGCTGCGGGGCTGACACATGGAGGGGATGGGTGAGAGGCTGCGGCACAGGGTGGAGGCTGCGGCACAAGGTGGAGGCTACAGAGGCTGCGGCACAGGGTGGAGGTTACAGAGGCTGCGGCACAAGGTGGAGGCTGCGGCACAAGGTGGAGGCTGCAGCACAGGGTGGAGGCTACAGAGGCTGTGGCACAGGGTGGAGGCTACAGAGGCTGCTGCACATGGTGGAGGCTACAGAGGCTGCTGCACAGGGTGGAGGCTACAGAGGCTGCTGCACAGGGTGGAGGCTACAGAGGCTGCACCACAGGGTGGAGGCTACAGAGGCTGAGGCACAGGGTGAAGGCTACAGAGGCTGAGGCACAGGGTGGAGGCTACAGAGGCTGCACCACAGGGTGGAGGCTACAGAGGCTGCGGCACAGTGTGGAGGCTACAGAGGCTGAGGCACAGGGTGAAGGCTACAGAGGCTGAGGCACAGGGTGGAGGCTACAGAGGCTGCGGCACAGGGTGGAGGCTACAGAGGCTGCTGCACAGGGTGGAGGCTACAGAGGCTGCACTACAGGGTGGAGGCTACAGAGGCTGAGGCACAGGGTGAAGGCTACAGAGGCTGAGGCACAGGGTGGAGGCTACAGAGGCTGCACCATAGGGTGGAGGCTACAGAGGCTGCGGCACAGTGTGGAGGCTACAGAGGCTGAGGCACAGGGTGAAGGCTACAGAGGCTGAGGCACAGGGTGGAGGCTACAGAGGCTGCAGCACAGGGTGGAGGCTACAGAGGCTACAACACAGGATGGAGGCTACAGAGGCTGCGGCACATGGTGGAGGTTACAGAGGCTGCGGCACAGGATGGAGGCTACAGAGGCTGTGGCACAGGGTGGAGGCTACAGAGGCTGCGGCACATGGTGGAGGCTAGAAAGGCTGCGGCACATGGTGGAGGATCCAGAGGCTGCGGCACAGGGTGGAGGCTACAGAGGCTGCAGCACAGGACGGAGGCTACAGAGGCTGTGGCACATGGTGGAGGCTACAGAGGCTGAGGCACAGGATGGAGGCTACAGAGGCTGCAGCACATGGTGGAGGTTACAGAGGCTACAGCACAGGATGGAGGCTACACAGGCTGCGGCACATGGTGGAGGCTACAGAGGCTGTGACATACAGTCAGTCAGTCTTACTGTTTATATAAACCCCTCCAGGGACCCTGTGACCCCCCCCCCCCCCCCCCTTATAAGATCAGCACCCTCCTCTCCTGACATCCTCTGTGCTGCTGTGACCCCCCCCCCCTTATAAGATCAGCCCCCTCCTCTCCTGACATCTTCTGTGCTGCTGTGACCCCCCCTTATAAGATCAGCCCCCTCCTCTCCTGACATCCTCTGTGCTGCTGGGACCTCTCCTGTGGGATCAGCCCCCTCCTCTCCTGACATCCTCTGTGCTGCTGTGACCTCTCCTGTAGGATCAGCACCCTCCTCTCCTGACGTCTTCTGTGCTGCTTTGACATCTCCTATATGATCAGCCCCCTCCTCTCCTGACATCCTCTGTGCTGCTGTGACCTCCCCTATAAGATCAGCACCCTCCTATCCTGACATCCTCTGTGCTGCTGTGACCCTGTGACCTCTCCTATATGATCAGCCCCCTCCTCTCCTGACATCCCCTGTGCTGCTGTGACCTCCCCTATAAGATCAGCACCCTCCTCTCCTGACATCCTCTGTGCTGCTGTGACCCCGTGACCTCTCCTGTAGGGTCAGCCCCCTCCACTCCTGTCATCCTCTGTGCTGCTGTGACTCTGTGACCTTTCCTATAAGATCAGCCCCCTCCTTTCCCGACATCCTCTGTGCTGTTGGGACCTCTCCTATAAGATCAGCCCCCTCCACTCCTGACATCCTCTGTGCTTCTGAGACCCTGTGACCTTTCCTATAGGATCAGCCCCCTCCTCTCCTGAAGTCCTCTGTGCTGTTGGGACCTCTCCTGTAGGGTCAGCCCCCTCCTCTCCTGACATCCTCTGTGCTGCTGAGACCCTGTGACCTTTCCTATAGGATAAGCCCCCTCCTCTCCTGACGTCCTCTGTGCTGTTGGGACCTCTCCTATATGATCAGCCCCCTCCTCTCCTGACGTCCTCTGTGCTGCTGGGACCTCTCCTATATCATCAGCCCCCTCCTCTCCTGACATCCTCTGTGCTGCTGGGACCTCTCCTGTAGGATCAGCCCCCTCCTCTCCTGACATCCTCTGTGCTGCTGTGACCCTACTCCTTCCTCTATGTAACTTTTAGTCCATACTCTTCCACAAGGTCAGGCTCCTGCTGACATCCTCTGTGCTGCTGGGGCCCCTGCTCCTTCCTCTATGTAACTTTTAGTCCATACTCTTCCACAAGGTCAGGCTCCTGCTGACATCCTCTGTGCTGCGGCGCTCCTTCCACTGATGGATGCCTGCCTCTGTAGCTGCCATTGGAAGCAGATGTAATAGCGTGTTGCGGTGAAGCTGTGTGCGGCGTGCCGGGCACCGGGGGATCTTTAGTCGCGCCGTCCTTCGCCTCAGGCTTCGCTCCAATATGTTTATCACATTAATCTGTTGACAATGCAATAACTCAATGATTTTCAGGCCAAGATTGTGATGCGGCAATTATGATGTGATGAGGGCTGCAGCCATGACTGCTGGCCCGCCACGCTCGCCCGCGCCTCCCTCATACCTTCCATTCCATTTAACTTCCTTCTAGATGACTTTGTGAGAAAATCCTGACAAGAAATCAATCACGGAATTAGAAGTTGCATCTGGTGTAGTGATTAGCGCTGAGCCGGCTCTGCGCTGACTGCAGATGACTCCCACGCTGCAGCCAGGACCCCGAGGACAGGGACCCCCAGGTGCTGGCGGCAGGACCCTCTCCATGTTGTATGTAGAGCAATGGCCGTGTGCGCCTTCCATCTGGATCCATCTTCCTGGACTCGGCCACAGCTCAGGGAGACATTATGCAGCCATTAATAATTCAGTGTCCTAGTTGGCCGCTTCTTAGAGGAGTCGCAGCTAAATGTCGCTGACAGCTTCTACATTGTCTGTACTGATACACTGTAACAAACCCTCTGCTGCATGGACTGGATATACACATTGCTTTATCAACCAAAACAAAATCAGGTGTAAGAAGTGACTATAGGGGGCGATAGTGAATTATTATCATCTATAACCAGCATCCCATTAGATTGGAGGAGTCACGGCTATATACACCCTAAAAGGATATCCCATGCAAAGAACAGCTGTGATAATATCTATATTATATTACCTGTGATACTACCTGATGAGTATGATGATATCACCAGTGATAATACCTGATGGATATAATGATATCACCTGTGATAATACCTTATGGGTATAATGATATCACCTATGATACTACCTGATGGATATAATGATATCACCTGTGATACTAACTGATGGGTATAATGATATCACCTGTGATACTACCTGATGAGTATAATGATATCACCTGTGATACTACCTGATGAGTATAATGATATCACCTGTGATACTACCTGATGGGTATAATGATATCACCTGTGATAATACCTGATGGATATAATGATATCACCTGTGATAATACCTTATGGGTATAATGATATCACCTGTGATACTACCAGATGGGTATAATGATATCACCTGTGATACTACCTTATGGGTATAATGATATCACCTGTGATACTACCTGATGAGTATGATGATATCACCTGTGATAATACCTGATGGGTATAATGATATCACCTATGATACTACCTGATGGGTATAATGATATCACCTGTGATAATACCTTATGGGTATAATGATATCACCTGTGATACTACCTGATGAGTATAATGATATCAGCTGTGATACTACCTGATGAGTATAATGATATCACCTGTGATACTACCTGATGGGTATAATGATATCACCTGTGATAATATCTTATGGGTATAATGATATATCACCTGTGATACTACCTGATGGGTATAGTTATATATCACCTGTGATACTACCTGATGAGTATAATTATTTATCACCTGCTGTGATAATACCTGATGAGTATAATGATATCACCTGTGATAATACCTGATGAGTATAATTATTTATCACCTGTGATACTACCTGATGGGTATAGTTATAAATCACCTGTGATACTTTCTGATGAGTATAATTATATCACCTGTGATACTACCTGATGGGTATAATGATATCACCTGTGATACTACCTGATGAGTATAATGATATCAGCTGTGATACTACCTGATGGGTATAATGATATCACCTGTGATACTACCTGATGGGTATAATGATATCAGCTGTGATACTACCTGATGGGTATAATTATAGATCACCTGTGATAGTACCTGATGGGTATAATTATATATCACCTGTGATACTACCTGATGGGTATAATGATATCACCTGTAATACTACCTGATGAGTATAATGATATCAGCTGTGATACTACCTGATGGGTATATTGATATCACCTGTGATACTACCTGATGGGTATAATGATATCACCTGTGATACTACCTGATGGGTATAATGATATCACCTGTGATACTACCTGATGGGTATAATGATATCACCTGTGATAATACCTGATGGGTATAATTCTATCACCTGTGATATTACCTGATGCACAGAGTATAATGATATCACCTGTGATACTACCTGATGAGTATAATTATATATTACCTGTGATAATACCTGATGAGTATAATTATATATCACCTGTGATGCTACCTGATGAGTACAATTCTATTACCTGTAATAATACCTGATGAGTATAATGATATCACCTGTGATAATACCTGATGAATATAATTATATATCACCTGTGATAATACCTGATGAGTACAATTCTATTACCTGTAATAATACCTGATGAGTATAATGATATCACCTGTGATAATACCTGATGAATATAATTATATATCACCTGTGATAATACCTGATGAGTACAATTCTATTACCTGTGATAATACCTGATGGGTATAATGATATTACCTGTGATAATACTTGATGAGTATAATTCTATTACCTGTGATACTACCTGGTGAGTATAATTATATCACCTATGATACTAACTGATTCATTATAATTCTATTGCCTGTGGTAATACCTGATGGGTATAATGATATTACCTGTGATAATACTTGATGAGTATAATTCTATCACCTGTGATACTACCTGATGAGTATAATTATATCACCTGTGGTAATACCTGACAAGTATAATTATATCACCTGTGATAATACTTAATTAGTATAATTCTATTACCTGTCATAATACCTGATAAATATAATTCTATCACCTGTCATAATACCTTATGTACCTGATGAGAACTGAGTATATAGCACTGCTATATACTATGGCTGTGCTGTCATCATGGCCTTGTGCATCTTCACAACATACCATTATATGGTTACACAGTCACCCAGGTTTCGTAGAAGTTCATGATCCTCTCAGCCTTTGTATCTGGGTCCTGGAGTGGAAGGGTCAGTTTTTACAGATCAGGGTTTTCATTGGGGATATTTGCAGGGACAGAGAGAGTCAGTATTCATTGTCATATCTAGGGAAAGGATGAGGGATAGCTAGCCAGGGTCAGGGTTCAGGAACAGATCTAGGAATAGGTTCAGGGATAGCTAGCCAGGGTCAGGGTTCAGGAACAGATCTAGGAATAGGTTCAGGGGTAGCTAGCCAGGGTCAGTGTTCAGGAACAGATCTAGAAATAGGTTCAGGGATAGCTCGCCAAGGTCAATGTTCAGGAACAGATCTAGGAATAGGTTCAGGGATAGCTCGCCAAGGTCAGTGTTCAGGAACAGATCTAGAAATAGGTTCAGGGATAGCTAGCCAAGGTCAGTGTTCAGGAACAGATCTAGCAATAGGTTCAGGGATAGCCAGGGTCAGTGTTCAGGAACAGATATAAAAATAGGTTCAGGGATAGCTAGCCAAGGTCAGTGTTCTGGAACAGATCTAGGAATAGGTTCAGGGGTAGCTAGCCAGGGTCAGTGTTCAGGGACAGGTCTAAAAATAGGTTCAGGGATAGCTAGCCAAGGTCAGAGTTCAGGAACAGATCTAGGAATAGGTTCAGGGATAGCCAGGGTCAGTGTTCAGGGACAGGTCTAGGGAAATGTTCAGAGATAGCTAGCCAGGGTCAGTGTTCAGGAACAGATCTAGGAATAGGTTCAGGGATAGCTAGCCAGGGTCAGTGTTCAGGAACAGATCTAGGAATAGGTTCAGGGATAGCCAGGGTCAGTGTTCAGGGATAGGTCTAGAAAAAGGTTCAGGGATAGCTAGCCAGGTTTAGTGTTCAGGAACAGATCTAGGAATAGGTTCAGCGATAGCCAGGTTCAGTGTTCAGGGACAGGTCTAGAAATAGGTTCAGGGATAGCTAGCCAGGGTCAGGGTTCAGGAACAGATCTAGGAATAGGTTCAGGGATAGCTCGCCAAGGTCAGAGTTCAGGGACTGGTCTAGGGAAATGTTCCGGGATAGCCAGGGTCAGTGTGTGTAGTTTGTCAGTCCTCTGTCTATTGGTGAGCTCCTATTCTCTTTATTTGTTAGCTGCCTGTGTATATTTGTTCTGGTAGTTACACAGTGCTGTTCTTCTGTAAGTCCTGGGGGTATCTGAGTACTGGGAGCCCTATTAGGACCCAGGAAGGGCAACTGCTATAGGTAAGGCCTAGGTCCCTGCTGTTTGTTACAGGACACTCAGTGTTCCCATACACCAGTCCTTCAGACCTGAATAAGCAGAACAGTGGAAATGTCACCTGCTCTGGGCGCCGTGGAGCAGAAATCACTGCGCTTGTGGCTTTTCCTGATGACCGGTCCCGCAGTGCCAGATGGTTGTGCTGCTGGTTATGGATCCAGCAGGGAGCGATCTGCTGCCATGTGCTGGATGTCACCTACAGACGCCGGGTGAGCATTAACTCTATACAGGAAACACCTCTATAAGAGTATGGGTAATATCTGTAGTGCAGATGATGAAGACAAAGATGTGGTGGGATCACGGGTCTATGGGGGGCGCATCACAGGTCTATGGGGGGGTCACATTACAGGTCTATGGGGGGGTCACATCACATGTCTATGGGGGTCACATTACATGGATATGGGGATTACATCACAGGTCTATAGGGGTCACATCACAGGTCTATGGGGGGTCACATCACATGTCTATGGGGGTCACATCACAGGTCTATGGGGGACGCATCACAGGTCTATGGGGGACGCATCTCAGGTCTATGGGGGTCACATCACAGGTCTATGGGGGGGGGGTCACATCATATGTCTATGGGGGTCACATGGTACCCCCCCATACCGGCACCGCTCCTCCCATCCACTGACTTGTAACCATTAGGATGAGTGGGGTATATAGTGCACTTCTCTGGCTGACAGCTAGGGGGCAGCACCAGCTGTCACTCATCCCCCTCACTTTATGACTCACAGAGCATTGTGACCTTGCTCCTTGCTATCAGACGGGTTTTGTTTCCTTCTATAAAAGACGTTTTCTTTTTCGGGGGAAGCGGCAGACTTTCTTCCCGTTGTTGTCTCAATCTGATTCCAATTAATGCATTTTTATTAAACACCAAAGAACCTAATTAACGATGTAAAGCGATTTGTCGTTTGCAGCGATGATCATGTGACTCGTTAACATTTAGCTGAAAATATCATTTACATTTAAATTTGTGGCGCGTTGCATTGTGGTCACCGGCGCCCCCCGCTGTACTGACATCTGACATACTGCTCACAGCTGGAGGGTCCTTACTCATCTGCCCTCAACTGAGACACTGTAACAAACCATCAGCAGGGATACAGCTGTGATACAGATGAATAGAAGCCCCTCTGCTATCACCGCATGCTGGGAGTTGTAGTTTTGCAGCAAGTCGTAAAGCAAAGTTCCCCAACCTGTTTCTGAGCAGCCTTCTGCTGTCAGGGCATGCTGGGAGTTGTAGTTTTTTCAGCAGGCTGTAAAGCTATGTTCCCCAACCTGTGTTTGAGCAGCCTTCTGCTATCAGGGCATGCTGGGAGTTGTAGTTTTGCAGCAGGTCTTAAAGCGTTGCTTGCCCCTCAGCATATGCGGCTATTTTCCGGCGCTCCGGCATCTGTAATATTTGCCGGGATCTTTTGTGGGCCCAGAGTTGTAAGCGCTCAGGAAACAGGCGGCGGAGGAAGTTAATATAAGATGGACAGAGAGAGATTAAAATGAGCGGAATGGCCGGCAGCATCCATCATATCTGACAGATGAGGAGCCGCTTATTACTTATTTTATCTGTTTCTTGCCGCTTCTTGGGGCTTCTTGTTAGAAGTTGAGGAGCTGCGGGTCTGTGGCTGCCGAGCGCGGCGCCTCCATGTACCACTTACCACTCAGGTTATTCAAGTTTAATAACTTTTCCATCATTCTGAAGGGCTGATGTCAGAGAGATGAATCGAGAATCCTCTCCGGGGCCGTCGCCATGCCCTCAGCCGCTAATACCCGATAACTGGGGGACGAGGAAATCCAGACTCCCAGAGCAAGAATTAACCGGAGTGTTAGATATCACCTGTCAGATATATAACATCCAATGATATATCCTACCCAGAGCGCACATACATAGCCACAGACCAGACTGATATCATGTATGGAAGATCCCCATTCAGCTGCTCTACTGATCCTTATTACATCCTGTCTTATCCTCCAGAGCTGCACTCACTATTCTGCTGGTGGGGTCACTGTTTACATACATTACATTACTGATCCTGAGTTACATCCTGTATTATACTCCAGAGCTGCACTCACTATCCTGCTGGTGGGGTCACTGTTTACATACATTACATTACTGATCCTGAGTTACATCCTGTATTATACTCCAGAGCTGCACTCACTATTCTGCTGGTGGGGTCACTGTGTACATACATTACATTACTGATCCTGAGTTGTATCCTGTATTATACTCCAGAGCTCGGCTCTGCAGTTAGTCAGTAGAGCAGTCAGTCCTGCAGTTAGTCAGTACAGCAGTCGGTCCTGCAGTTAGTCAGTAGAGCAGTCGGTCCTGCAGATAGTATGAGCAGTCAGTTCTGCAGTTAATATGAGCAGTCGGTCCTGCAGTTAGTCAGTATGAGCAGTCTGTCCTGCAGTTAGTCAGTATGAGCAGTCTGTTCTGCAGTTAGTATGAGCAGTCTGTTCTACAGTTAGTCAGTATGAGCAGTCTGTTCTGCAGTTAGTCAGTAGAGCAGTCTGTTCTGCAGTTAGTCAGTATGAGCAGTCTGTTCTGCAGTTAGTGAGTATGAGCAGTCTGTCCTGCAGTTAGTCAGTAGAGCAGTCGGCCTTGCAGTTAGTCAGTATGAGCAGTCTGTCCTGCAGTTAGTCAGTATGAGCAGTCTGTTCTGCAGTTAGTGAGTATGAGCATTCTGTCCTGCAGTTAGTCAGTATGAACAGTCTTTCCTGCAGTTAGTAGAGCAGTCTGTTCTGCAGTTAGTCAGTATGAGCAGTCTGTTCTGCAGTTAGTCAGTATGAGCAGTCTGTCCTGCAGTTAGTCAGTATGAGCAGTCTGTCCTGCAGTTAGTCAGTATGAGCAGTCTGTTCTGCAGTTAGTGAGTATGAGCAGTCTGTCCTGCAGTTAGTCAGTAGAGCAGTCGGTCTTGCAGTTAGTCAGTATGAGCAGTCTGTCCTGCAGTTAGTCAGTATGAGCAGTCAGTCCTGCAGTTAGTCAGTATGAGCAGTCTGTTCTGCAGTTAGTGAGTATGAGCAGTCTGTCCTGCAGTTAGTCAGTATGAGCAGTCTGTTCTGCAGTTAGTCAGTATGAGCAGTCTGTTCTGCAGTTAGTCAGTATGAGCAGTCGGTCCTGCAGTTAGTCAGTATGAGCAGTCTGTTCTGCAGTTAGTGAGTATGAGCAGTCGGTCCTGCAGTTAGTCAGTATGAGCAGTCTGTTCTGCAGTAAGAGAGTATGAGCAGTCGGTCCTGCAGTTAGTCAGTATGAGCAGTCTGTTCTGCAGTTAGTCAGTATGAGCAGTCTGTTCTGCAGTTAGTCAGTATGAGCAGTCTGTCCTGCAGTTAGTCAGTATGAGCAGTCTGTCCTGCAGTTAGTCAGTATGAGCAGTCTGTTCTGCAGTTAGTCAGTATGAGCAGTCTGTCCTGCAGTTAGTCAGTATGAGCAGTCTGTCCTGCAGTTAGTCAGTATGAGCAGTCGGTCCTGCAGTTAGTCAGTATGAGCAGTCTGTTCTGCAGTTAGTCAGTATGAGCAGTCTGTCCTGCAGTTAGTCAGTATGAGCAGTCTGTCCTGCAGTTAGTCAGTATGAGCAGTCTGTCCTGCAGTTAGTCAGTATGAGCAGTCTGTCCTGCAGTTAGTCAGTATGAGCAGTCTGTCCTGCAGTTAGTCAGTATGAGCAGTCTGTTCTGCAGTTAGTCAGTATGAGCAGTCTGTCCTGCAGTTAGTCAGTATGAGCCGTCTGTTCTGCAGTTAGTCAGTATGAACAGTCTGTCCTGCAGATAGTCAGTATGAGCAGTCTGTCCTGCAGTTAGTCAGTATGAGCAGTCTGTCCTGCAGTTAGTCAGTATGAGCAGTCTGTTCTGCAGTTAGTGAGTATGAACAGTCGGTCCTGCAGTTAGTCAGTATGAGCAGTCTGTCCTGCAGTTAGTCTGTATGAGCAGTCAGTCCTGCAGTTAGTCAGTATGAGCAGTCTGTTCTGCAGTTAGTCAGTATGAACAGTCGGTCCTGCAGTTAGTCAGTATGAGCAGTCTGTCCTGCAGTTTGTCAGTATGAGCAGTCTGTTCTGCAGTTAGTCAGTATGAGCAGTCTGTCCTGCAGTTAGTCAGTATGAGCAGTCTGTCCTGCAGTTAGTCAGTATGAACAGTCTGTTCTGCAGTTAGTCAGTATGAGCAGTCTGTCCTGCAGTTAGTCAGTATGAACAGTCTGTTCTGCAGTTAGTCAGTATGAGCAGTCGGTCCTGCAGTTAGTCAGTATGAGCAGTTGGTCCTGCAGTTAGTCAGTATGAGCAGTCGGTCCTGCAGTTAGTCAGTATGAGCAGTCACAGAAACACGGCACTTCCAAAACAGGTTTTTTCTGCTCCTGAAAGAATTTTTATTCAAATGAAAAATCACAATCCAACCAGATCAAGGTACAAGAGAAGTGTAAGTAGGTAACGTTACTGGCTGGCGACGTTTCGGTCGTGCATCCGACCTTCCTTAGGCCAATGTAGCCATACTACGAAGAAAGAATACAGCATTAAGTATACCATGGAATAAATATATACAAAGAGTGCAAAAATGAGTATAAAAAATAATTGTGGTATACAGTGTGCAAGCTTACATATTATCATGAACTGGTATGGGCAGTGATCCATCTCAATAGATATAAGTCAAGAAATTGTAATCCAAATACATACATATATACACCAAAAGAAACAAGAAAAAATAACTGTAGAATCACAGAATAGAGGCGGCTGGGGCAGTAACATAAGGAAAATCTATAGAGATAGGGGCTCAATATGCATAGGTACTAACTAGAGGTATGCGACATGGACAATGTTATTGACATATAAGAACAAAGTAGGGCAACTAGGTCCGGAGATGCCAAATGAGTAAGGAAAGAAACAGAGAAGAGAAGATAGATACATATGCAAGAAAAGACATGCAGGAACATAGTATCGGTAAGCTGTGATGTGGATGGAGATCTGGTGGTCTGACATGTGAGTGTCCATATTGGTTTAAATAGGAGGATAAGGCGTAACGGGATGACGCGACAACACCATGACGCAAGCGCGCCACACCACGTGACCACGCGGCCGTGACACGGCGACGCACGCCACCATAGTGTGTATCTATGTGTCCATAGTAACCAGAGGGGGAAGCGGCGCCTGTGCACTGTAGTGGTCCCGATATGTGTCTATGTATCCATGGCAACTAAAGCGGCGCCTGCGTACTGTAATGGTCCTACGTAAAGAGCGTAATGACATGAGAGTCATGTGATCGGCTATGAATTAGAGCAGTGGCCGTGGCGTCTACATAGTCATGGTAACAAAGACACAATAAGGTAAGAGCAGAATATATACTGAGAGTAGAGTGTTAGTGACACATAGAAATAGAATAAAAATAAAAAATGAACCAAAGAGAAGAAAAAGAAAAAAATAAGGGAATAGAGAAGAAAATAAAGAATAGAGGACAAACACCGGGCCATAGTTACCACATACGATTAATTCTTGCTGCTTGCCAGAGCCTAAAGTATAGAAAGGGAGAAAGAAAAGAATCTATTACACATAAGGAAAAGAATTATAAACAGAAACTCCTATTATATTCAATCGTCTGGAGTGTATGGATCCAGTACGATTCACGTTTTTTTAAAAGAGCAATACGGTTGCCGCCTCTTCTAGGAGGAGGAACGTGTTCAATGATTTGGAACCTAAGTTGAGCTATAGAGTGTTTTTTGTCAGAAAAATGCTCGGGAATAGGGAGTAAGAGGTTCCCACATCTGATGGTGGATTTGTGTTTAGAAACGCGGTCTCGGATACGCTGCGAAGTCTCACCAACGTATCCGAGACCGCAAGGGCATTTGATAAGATATACCACGAAGTTGGTATCACACGTGAAAAAGCCCGGAATGGGGAATTTTTTCCCTGTATGGGGGTGGGTAAAGGTGTTGCCCTTGGTGACAGACGAACACTGAGAACAGTGGAGACACGGAAATGTGCCCTCCTGTGGTGGACCTAGGAAGCGTTGCACCGGCCTCCGGCTGAGGGGGCCAATATCAGCCTTCACTAGATGGTCACAAAGATTTTTTTCCCTTTTGTAACATAATAATGGTGGACTATCAAACTCTTCTACTTGGGGTAGGGCTTGATGTAAAATTGGCCAATGTTTCTTAACTATGCTGGTAATCTTATTACTGTAGGGGTGAAATTTATGTACAAAGGGTATTCGATTGCCACTTTGGGGCTTACGTGGTCTCTCAGTGGGTACCTTAGATTTGTCCAAAATTTCGGATGGATAACCTCGGTGGAAAATTTAAGTGTCATCTCTTCTAGTCTCGTCCCCAATTTCTCGGGGTCTGAGACTATCCTTTTCACACGACTAAATTGAGAGCATGGTAAGGATTTCTTCACGTTGGGGGGATGATTGCTGCTGTAATGAAGCAAACTATTTCTATCGGTTGGCTTAGTATATAAATCAACCGATAGTTCTCCCAATGCATTTTTAAGTATCAGGGTGTCAAGAAAATTCATCTCGCAAGAATCATGATGCAACGTAAATTGTAATTCTGGGTAAACAGAGTTTAAGTAAGTATGGAACTCTTGCAGGGTGTCCAATCAGCCCCTCCATATGCATAAAATGTCGTCAATATATCGATGCCAGGTATAGGCATGATCCAAAAATAATTGATGGGTATAAATAAAGTTTTTTTCAAAAAAATCCATGTAAATGTGCGCATATGGAGGGGCCACATTGGACCCCATGGCCGTACCCTGTAAGTACATTTTGTCCCCAAAAAGTTGTTAGTAAGTGTTAATTCTAGTAATTCAAGACAGAAACTTTTATGTTGCAGTGTAAATGCATGGCTTTCAAGGAAGGTATCCACCGCTTTCAATCCTTTGCTATGTTGTATCGATGTATATAGACTACATACATCCCAAGTGACCAATATGGCCTCAGGTGGGATGGGTGAGGTCTGGTGTATCACATTAAGGAACTGTGTTGTATCCAACAAGAAAGATCTTGTAGTTTTAACTAGAGGAGTAAAGATTTTTTCCAAGAGGATTGAAAGGGGTGCTAGAATCGAATCGGTGGAGGCCACTATGGGCCTCCCTGGTGGGTGATCTAGACCCTTATGAATTATAGGCAGAATGTACAATGTTGGCATAATAGGATGATCATCTATAATACCTTCCATTACATAATTGTCCAATATGTTCTTAATCCTGGCAGACAGTTGAGGAGTCGGATCACGTGAGAGGGGTGCATAGGTGGTGGTGTCGGACAGATGGCTTTCTATCTCAGCAATGCACCCCCTTTGTCCGCCGGTTTAATAATTAAGTCTTTAGACTGTTGTAGATCCTGTAGGGCTCGTCTTTCTTCAGGCGTAATGTTAGTATGGTTACGTAGTTGGTTGATCTGGTTGGATTGTGATTTTTCATTTGAATAAAAATTCTTTCACGAGCAGAAAAAACCTGTGTTTGGAAGTGCCGTGTTTCTGTTTCTATATATACTACGGGAATGAGGAATCCTTCTACACTGGCACCCAATACCATCAAAATAGGGTGTGCGGTCTGTTGATGCTGTAGTATGAGCAGTCAGTCCTGCAGTTAGTCAGTATGAGCAGTCTGTTCTGCAGTTAGTCAGTAGAGCAGTCAGTCCTGAAGTTAGTCAGTAGAGCAGTCTGTTTTGCAGTTAGTCAGTATGAGCAGTCTGCTCTGCAGTTAGTGAGTATGAATAGTCTGTTCTGCAGTTAGTCAGTATGAGCAGTCTGTTCTGCAGTTAGTCAGTATGAGCAGTCGGTCCTGCAGTTAGTCAGTATGAGCAGTCTGTTCTGCAGTTAGTCAGTAGAGCAGTCTGTTCTGCAGTTAGTCAGTATGAGCAGTCGGTCCTGCAGTTAGTCAGTAGAGCAGTCGGTCCTGCAGTTAGTCAGTATGAGCAGTCTGTTCTGCAGTTAGTCAGTAGAGCAGTCTGTTCTGCAGTTAGTCAGTATGAGCAGTCGGTCCTGCAGTTAGTGAGTATGAGCAGTCTGTTCTGCAGTTAGTCAGTATGAGCAGTCGGTCCTGCAGTTAGTCAGTATGAGCAGTCTGTTCTGCAGTTAGTAGAGCAGTTTGTTCTGCAGTTAGTCAGTATGAGCAGTCGGTCCTGCAGTTAGTCAGTATGAGCAGTCGGTCCTGCAGTTAGTCAGTATGAGCAGTCTGTTCTGCAGTTAGTCAGTATGAGCAGTCTGTTCTACAGTTAGTCAGTAGAGCAGTCAGTCTTGCAGTTAGTCAGTATGAGCAGTCTGTCCTGCAGTTAGTCAGTATGAGCAGTCGGTCCTGCAGTTAGTCAGTATGAGCAGTCTGTTCTGCAGTTAGTCAGTATTAGCAGTCTGTTCTGCAGTTAGTCAGTATGAGCAGTCGGTCCTGCAGTTAGTCAGTAGAGCAGTCTGTTCTGCAGTTAGTCAGTAGAGCAGTCTGTTCTGCAGTTAGTCAGTATGAGCAGTCGGTCCTGCAGTTAGTCAGTAGAGCAGTCGGTCCTGCAGTTAGTCAATATGAGCAGTCTGTTCTGCAGTTAGTCAGTAGAGCAGTTTGTTCTGCAGTTAGTCAGTATGAGCAGTCGGTCCTGCAGTTAGTGAGTATGAGCAGTCGGTCCTGCAGTTAGTCAGTAGAGCAGTCAGTCCTGAAGTTAGTCAGTAGAGCAGTCTGTTTTGCAGTTAGTCAGTATGAGCAGTCTGCTCTGCAGTTAGTGAGTATGAATAGTCTGTTCTGCAGTTAGTCAGTATGAGCAGTCTGTTCTGCAGTTAGTATGAGCAGTCAGTTCTGCAGTTAGTCAGTATGAGCAGTCTGTTCTGCAGTTAGTCAGTATGAGCAGTCTGTTCTACAGTTAGTCAGTATGAGCAGTCTGTCCTGCAGTTAGTCAGTATGAGCAGTCGGTCCTGCAGTTAGTCAGTATGAGCAGTCTGTTCTGCAGTTAGTCAGTATTAGCAGTCTGTTCTGCAGTTAGTCAGTATGAGCAGTCGGTCCTGCAGTTAGCCAGTAGAGCAGTCTGTTCTGCAGTTAGTCAGTAGAGCAGTCTGTTCTGCAGTTAGTCAGTATGAGCAGTCGGTCCTGCAGTTAGTCAGTAGAGCAGTCGGTCCTGCAGTTAGTCAGTATGAGCAGTCTGTTCTGCAGTTAGTCAGTAGAGCAGTCTGTTCTGCAGTTAGTCAGTATGAGCAGTCGGTCCTGCAGTTAGTGAGTATGAGCAGTCGGTCCTGCAGTTAGTGAGTATGAGCAGTCTGTTCTGCAGTTAGTCAGTATGAGCAGTCGGTCCTGCAGTTAGTCAGTATGAGCAGTCTGTTCTGCAGTTAGTAGAGCAGTTTGTTCTGCAGTTAGTCAGTATGAGCAGTCGGTCCTGCAGTTAGTCAGTATGAGCAGTCGGTCCTGCAGTTAGTCAGTATGAGCAGTCTGTTCTGCAGTTAGTCAGTATGAGCAGTCTGTTCTACAGTTAGTCAGTAGAGCAGTCAGTCTTGCAGTTAGTCAGTATGAGCAGTCTGTCCTGCAGTTAGTCAGTATGAGCAGTCGGTCCTGCAGTTAGTCAGTATGAGCAGTCTGTTCTGCAGTTAGTCAGTATTAGCAGTCTGTTCTGCAGTTAGTCAGTATGAGCAGTCGGTCCTGCAGTTAGTCAGTAGAGCAGTCTGTTCTGCAGTTAGTCAGTAGAGCAGTCTGTTCTGCAGTTAGTCAGTATGAGCAGTCGGTCCTGCAGTTAGTCAGTAGAGCAGTCGGTCCTGCAGTTAGTCAATATGAGCAGTCTGTTCTGCAGTTAGTCAGTAGAGCAGTTTGTTCTGCAGTTAGTCAGTATGAGCAGTCGGTCCTGCAGTTAGTGAGTATGAGCAGTCGGTCCTGCAGTTAGTGAGTATGAGCAGTCTGTCCTGCAGTTAGTCAGTATGAGCAGTCTGTTCTGCAGTTAGTGAGTATGAGCAGTCTGTCCTGCAGTTAGTCAGTATGAGCAGTCGGTCCTGCAGTTAGTCAGTATGAGCAGTCTGTTCTGCAGTTAGTCAGTATGAGCAGTCGGTCCTGCAGTTAGTCAGTATGAGCAGTCGGTCCTGCAGTTAGTCAGTATGAGCAGGGTGGACTGATACACTGTAACGCAGCCTCTTCACCTCTGTGCTGCTCTCAGGGTAAGTGGATATTAAATAACCTTGTGAAGTGATTTTACCTCAGACCGCTATAATTTAGCTGATTAAAATCTTGTGGCGCCTCCTGAGCGGTCAGCGCTGACGGAACATATGTCTGTCTGGCAGCGGACAGTGCGCAGGTGCTTCCAATCCCAGGTCCTGGCAGCTATGGAGATGTCAGATGAATCACAGCGGCGGCTCCAGTGACTGCATCTTACTGACAGCGTCCGCAGGAGATCACCGCTACCCTGGGATCCACCAGCTTACTTCATGATGTGATCATAGACATCAGAGCTGATCCACTCCTTCCTCTCCACAATCTAGTGTGATCCACTCCTTCCTCTCCACAATCTAGTGTGATCCACTCCTTCCCCTCCACCATCCAGTGTGATCCACACCTTCCCCTCCACTGTCCAGTGTGATCCACACCTTCCCCTCCACCATCCAGTGTAATCCACACCTTCCCCTCCACCATCCAGTGTGATCCACTCCTTCCCCTCCACCATCCAGTGTGATCCACTCCTTCCCCTCCACCATCCAGTGGGATCCACACCTTTTCCTCCACCATCCAGTGTGATCCACTCCTTCCCCTCCACCATCCAGTGGGATCCACACCTTCCCCTTCATCCAGTGTGATCCACTCCTTCCCCTCCACCATCCAGTGTGATCCACACCTTCCCCTCCATCCAGTGTGATCCACACCTTCCCATCCACCATCCAGTGTGATCCAAACCTTACGCTTCACCATCCAGTGTGATCCACTCCTTCTCCTCCACCATCCAGTGTGATCCACTCCTTCCCCTCCACCATCCAGTGTGATCCACACCTCCCCCTCCATCCAGTGTGATCCACAACTTCGCCTCCATCCAGTGTGATCCACACCTTCCCCTCCACCATCCAATGTGATGCACACATTCCCCTCCACCATCCAATGTGATTCACACCTTCCCCTCCACCACCAGTGTGATACAAATCTTACCCTGAACCATCCAGTGTGATCCACACCTTCCCCTCCATCCAGTGTGATCTACACCTTCCCCTCCATCCAGTGTGATCCACACCTTCCCCTCCACACCAGTGTGATCCACACCTTCCCCTCCACCACCAGTGTGATCCACACCTTCCCCTCCACCATCCAATGGGATCCACACATTAAGCTCCACCATCCAGTGGGATCCACGCCTAACCCTCCACCATTCAATGTGATCCACACCTTACCCTCCATCCAATGGGATCCACACCTTACCCTCCACCATCCAGTGTGATCCACAACTTCCCCTCCGCCATCCAGTGGGATCCACACATTAAGCTCCACCATCCAGTGGGATCCACGCCTAACCCTCCACCATTCAATGTGATCCACACCTTACCCTCCATCCAATGGGATCCACACCTTACCCTCCAACATCCAGTGGGATCCACACCTTACGCTCCACCGTTTAATGTGATCCACACCTTACCCTCTATCCAGTGGGATCCACACCTTCCCCTCCACCATCCAATGGTCACTTGTTGGCACAGTTTATTTCTCACGGATCCTGAGATCCCCCCCTTCCGGGGTCTGCAGCTTCAGCAGAATGGAGCTCCATAGCAGTCCCTGATAGGGCTGGACTCCTGGGGTGACTTTGCCCCCCAGGACAGTAGCCCTCTCCAGCAGACAGATTAGGGCTCATTTATTTTTCTGGTGTTTTTTTTTTAGATCTGTATTTAGCAAATTTACCAAAAATAACAAAAATAAGAAAACCGGCGAATATAGAACAAAAGACATGAAAACCTATTGTAACAGAACCCCAGAGCATAGGCTGGCTCCCGGGGTAAGGGGTCAGGGCGGTGTGTGTGGTCAGGGGGACAGCAGTGTGTTATATCGCTTGGTCTCCAGCTCTCAGGGCATGATGGGAGTGGTAGTTCTGCAGGAGCTCGGCTGACTATAGAGCCATCGAGGAATCCCTCCCTCCTGGGTGAGGCGGTCGGTGTCTCTGCAGGGTCAGCTCTCCCCGTTATTGCCCCCTCCCCCTCAGCTTTGTACATTCTGCTCTCCGCTCAGCCCCGCACTCTCCTTCCTATTATTTTTGGATCTCTGCTATGTAAGAAGTTTGGGACTCGGCACCAGCTGCGATGAAAGAAGACGAAGGCTTTGTGGCTGCGATTAGTATGCCAGGCCGATGGGAAAGGCAATTAATTTACAAGGGGGGTGAGTGCAGATCCCGGCCTCCTTTATCTGACTGACGCTCGGAGAAACGCACAAGACTTCAAGGGACATTTCAAGTCTCTAGGGAGCGGAATCTGAAAGGGGGACGTGCACACTGCTTGTGAGTGTAAGGTGACACGCTTATTGTGGGGGCGGCGAGACACTAAACGGGGTGCAAAGTTCTCTATGTCTGTACGGGAGGTGCACACAGTGTACGTCTCCTCCTCCTGCACCCTCAGACATGGACCTGGAGGGGTTACAGTGTACGTCTCCTCCTCCTGCACCCTCAGATGTTACCTGAATGGGGTCACAGTGTACGTCTCCTCATCCTGCACCCTCAGATGTTACCTGAATGGGGTCACAGTGTACGTCTCCTCCTACTGCACCCTCAGATGTTACCTGAATGGGGTCACAGTGTACGTCTCCTCCTCCTGCACCCTCAGATGTTACCTGAATGGGGTCACAGTGTGTGTCTCCTCCTCCTGCTCCCTCAGACATGGACCTGGAGGGGTTACAGTGTACGTCTCCTCCTCCTGCACCCTCAGATGTTACCTGAATGGGGTCACAGTGTACGTCTCCTCCTCCTGCACCCTCAGACATGGACCTGGAGGGGTCACAGTGTACGTCTCCTCCTCCTGCACCCTCAGACATGGACCTGGATGATTACCTGAATGGGGTCACAGTGTACGTCTCCTCCTCCTGCTCCCTCAGATGTTACCTGAATGGGGTCACAGTGTACGTCTCCTCCTCCTGCACCCTCAGACATGGACCTGGATGGGGTTACAGTTTAGCTGTGATCAGTTTTTTTGAATTCCATTACAGAAGATAAAGTTTTGCTCTATAATAACGTCCACATTCAAGTCTTCTCTGTTTTTCTGGAAGGCTTCTGTATTATCTCCCCCCTCCTTTATCCCTCAGGGGCAGGGACTTGGAGAGCAGGGATGTGGAGAACAGAAGGATTGGGAAAGGCATCAAGCTTTAGGTATCTTGTATTTGGCTGAGACACTATAGACCCCCCCCCCCCCACATCAAATCAAGCTAATCCACGTCTCTTCTCACACAAGTTAGAGAAGGAGAGAGCCGAGATGGGAACAGCCCCCATTTCTCCCCTGAATGTTGGTAAAATTGTTTGTTTCTGGAGCATGTACAAATTACTGCAGCCTGGCAGATGGGCATGCTTGTTATATAGCCATGTTCCCATTGCTACACCATCCTCGGGATCAGGACATCACTACTCCACTATCCTCAGGGTCAGGAAACCACTGCTCCTCCATCCCCAGGGGTAGGACATCACTACTCCACTATCCTCAGGATCAGGACTACTCCACTATCCTCAGGGGCATGACATCACTACTCCACTAACCTCTGGGTCAGGACATCACTACTCCACTATCCTCAGGGTCAGGACATCACTACTCCACTATCCTCAGGGTCAGGACATCACTACTCCACTATCCTCGGGGTCAGGACATCACTACTCCACTAACCTCTGGGTCAGGACATCACTACTCCACTATCCTCAGGGTCAGGACATCACTACTCCACCATCCTCAGGGGCAGGATATCACTACTCCACTATCCTCAGGGTCAGGACATCACTACTCCACCATCCTCAGGGGCAAGATATCACTACTCCACTATCCTCAGGGTCAGGACATCACTACTCCACTATCCTCAGGGTCAGGACATCACTACTCCACTAACCTCTGGGTCAGGACATCACTACTCCACTATCCTCAGGGTCAGGACATCACTACTCCACTATCCTCAGGGGCAGCACATCACTACTCCACCATCCTCAGGGGCAAGATATCACTACTCCACTATCCTCAGGGTCAGGACATCACTACTCCACTATCCTCAGGGTCAGGAAACCACTGCTCCTCCATCCCCAGGGGTAGGACATCACTACTCCACTATCCTCAGGATCAGGACTACTCCACTATCCTCAGGGGCATGACATCACTACTCCACTATCCTCAGGGTCAGGACATCACTACTCCACTAACCTCTGGGTCAGGACATCACTACTCCACTATCCTCAGGGTCAGGACATCACTACTCCACTATCCTCAGGGTCAGGACATCACTACTCCACTAACCTCTGGGTCAGGACATCACTACTCCACTATCCTCAGGGTCAGGACATCACTACTCCACCATCCTCAGGGGCAAGATATCACTACTCCACTATCCTCAGGGTCAGGACATCACTACTCCACTATCCTCAGGGTCAGGAAACCACTGCTCCTCCATCCCCAGGGGTAGGACATCACTACTCCACTATCCTCAGGATCAGGACTACTCCACTATCCTCAGGGGCATGACATCACTACTCCACTATCCTCAGGGTCAGGACATCACTACTCCACTAACCTCTGGGTTAGGACATCACTACTCCACTATCCTCAGGGTCAGGACATCACTACTCCACTATCCTCAGGGTCAGGACATCACTACTCCACTATCCTCAGGGTCAGGACATCACTACGCCACTATCCTCTGGGTCAGGACATCACTACTCCACTATCCTCAGGGGCAGTACATCACTACTCCACTATCCTCAGGGGCAGGGCATCACTACTCCACTATCCTCTGGGTCAGGACATCACTACTCCACTATCCTCGGGGTCAGAACATCACTAGTCCACCATCCTCAGGATCAGGACAACACTACTCCACTATCCTCAGGGGAGGACATCACTACTCCACTGTCCTTAGGGACTGGGCATCACTAGTCCACTATCTTTAGAGACTAGACATCACTTCTCCTTTATCCGCAGTGGCAGGACATCACTTCTCCACTATGCTCAGGGGCAGGATATCACTACTCCACCATCCTCAGGGGCAGGATATCACTACTCCACCATCCTCAGGGGCAGGATATCACTACTCCACCATCCTCAGGGGCAAGATATCACTACTCCACCATCCTCAGGGGCAGGATATCACTACTCCACTATCCTCAGGGGCAGAACATCACTACACCACTATCCTCAGGGGCAGGGCATCACTACTCCACTAACCTCTGGGTCAGGACATCACTACTCCACTATCCTCAGGGGCAGGGCATCACTCTGTTCTTAGTAGTAGGGCTTTCCTCAGGGGCAGGACATCTGTACTCCACTATCCTCAGGAGCATGGCATCTGTACCCCACCATCCTCAGGCGAAGGACATCACTCTGTTATTAGTAGTAGGGCTTTCCTCAGGGGCAGGACATCTGTACTCCACTATCCTCTGGGGCAGGACATCTGTACTCCACCATCCTCTGGGGAAGGACATCACTCTGTTCTTGGTAGTAGGGCTTTCCTCAGGAGCAGGACATCTGTACTCCACCATCCTCTGGGGAAGGACATCACTCTGTTCTTAGTAGTAGGGCTTTCCTCAGGGGCAGGACATCTGTACTCCACTATCCTCTGGGGCAGGACATCTGTACTCCACTATCCTCAGGAGCATGACATCTGTACTCCACCATCCTCAGCGGCAGGACATCACTCTGTTCTTAGTAGTAGGGCTTTCCTCAGGGGCAGGACATCTGTACTCCACTATCCTCAGGAGCATGGCATCTGTACCCCACCATCCTCAGGGGAAGGACATCACTCTGTTCTTAGTAGTAGGGCTTTCCTTAGGGGCAGGACATCTGTACTCCACCATCCTCAGGGGAAGGACATCACTCTGTTCTTAGTAGTAGGGCTTTCCTCAGGGGCAGAAGTATCGCTGTTGCACCAGCCTCAGAGGTTCAGTATTTCTGCTCTAACACCCTCAGGGGTACGATTGCTTCTCCATTCTCGGGAGCAGGGTATTTTTCTCCTCCATCCTCAGGGGCCAGGTGTGTCTGTGCTGCCATCCTCGGGGGTGGGACATCATTGCTTAGCCATCCTGAGGAGCTCTGCCCACTAGGAGTATATCATGGTCACTGTCATTGAATGAACACAGTTTGCAGCAGTGTTTAATGCTATGTAAATGCTCCAGACCTCGGTGAGTGGTCAGCGGAAGCCACCGGACTGCAGACTAATACAGTATACCTGCACTGATACATTGTAACAAACTACTGGGACAGGAGAGAGACTGGTCACAGACAATTGTCTAGGCTGGATACAAGTGTAGCAGATTTCAGCAATAAGATGGGGCAGGACAGGTGTTCAGACTCTGTGAGCAGTAATGGTTTTATTCAGGAAGATATGAACATTGTGAGGGACTGTCTGACAGCCCATCCATTGTACCCAACCTGAGGTTATATGGAGAGCCACAGGATGGGGGACACTGCTCTCCATAGCCAGCAGGGCATGATGGGAGTTGTATCTTCACAGCAGGTTGAAAAACCGCCGTATTATTACCATAGAAATGGAGAATCCCTTTAAAATGCTCAGGAAGACTCCTGACTCTCCGTGGATTCCGCTTCTTAATATTTCTATCAGGAAATTGTGAAGGACACGCGGCGTCTTCTAGGAAGGACAAAGCAATACGGATGTGTTTATCTGGCGCTGTCAGCGGCCGAGCGTAATCAGGAGCTATAGGATGTGTAATAATCAGTCGTTAACCCTGACAGTGCCGGGCGGCCAGCGACCACAATCGCTTCGGAGCGTCTCCAGCATCTTCGCTTCTTTTATGTTTTAATATTTTTTTATTCAAACTTTTTGACATTTCAGCTGTGACATTTCTGGACTTAAAGTGATTTTACAATCACCGTCTCATCGTTTTCCCGGATCGTCACTTTACATTAATGAGATGGTAACAAAGGCCACTGCGGCCCATAAATCTCAGCGCGGCCGGGGGTGACTCCCCCCAGTGTTACAGGCAGAGGATGACGGCTCCAGTATGGAGGGGTGTGATACTGGGGACCTGCACACAAGGGGTTCAGCTCACAGAGCATTGTCTAGATTAGATTCCACTGTAACAAAACTTCAGCTGTGAGAAATATCAGGCCCCGAGCAGACAACAGATTTCTGTGTTATATATGTGTATCACTGATCCGTATCTAGAAGCCTATCCTGAATCGTGACAACGATTCTCAAAAATCTGCCGTGTATGAACTGTGCCACCTGCTGCCATTGAATATAATACTAGGCTTTTATACTGGATCCCTGTGTGGCCCCTTCCCTCTGTTGTCCTGCACTGGCTCCTGTGTGGTCCCTTCCCTCTGTACTGGCCCCTGTGTGGTCCCTTCCCTCTGTACTGGCCCCTTCCCCCTGTGTGGCCCCTTGCCTCTGCGGTCCTGCACTGGCCCCTGTGTGGTCCCTTCCCTCTGTACTGGCCCCTGTGTGGTCCCTTCCCTCTGTACTGGCCCCTTCCCCCTGTGTGGCCCCTTGCCTCTGCGGTCCTGCACTGGCCCTTGTGTGGCCCCTTCCTTCTGAAGTCCTGCACTGGCCCCTGTGTGGTCCCTTCCCTCTGTACTGGCCCCTTCCCTCTGTGTGACCCCTTCCTTTTGTGGTCCTGCACTAACCCCTGTGTGGCTCCTTCCCTCTGTACTGGCCCCTTCCCCCTGTGTGGCCCCTTGCCTCTGCGGTCCTGCACTGGCCCTTGTGTGGCCCCTTCCTTCTGAAGTCCTGCACTGGCTCCTATGTGGCCCCTTCCCTCTGCACTGCACCGCCACCCGTGCCCGGCGTCAGCTCTTCCTGGCGCTGTGTTGGCTGCACGTAATTCCTCATCCCACACAATATGCGGGCGCAGGCAGATCTGTCGCTGCTGGTTTGTCTGCGGCTGATCTGGGAGCGCTGATCGTTGCTGGAAGGAATTCTCCTCTCACCATTCTCTCTTGTTTTATCTTACGGAGTGTAGACAGGAAAGTCTGTAAATATTTTCTACATGTTGGCGAATATTCAGATCCGGGAAAACGGTTCTGCTGCCGAGCGGTCTCCTGTCTACAGCAATGATCTCCAACCTGCAGCTCTTCAGTGCATGCAGAACTACAACTCCCAGCATGCCCTCTCAGCTTAAGTCTACCAGGGCATGCTGGGAGTTTTAGTGCAGTCACAGGTTGAGGAATAAAAATTTTTTTTACTAAAAATACATAAATTATGCAACTTGTTTCAAAGCCGGACAGCTACTTTATCAGGTGTCATCCAATGAAGTAGAGAAGCAGAGAGAACTCTGGTTAAGAAATGCAGAGAGGATTCCTCCTTAGGTCGACTACAGCTCAGCGGGATTGCACATCCATAGGACAAACCACCTGGCGTTTTATTAGAATAAAAGCAACACATTTCAGCATGAAGATAAAACTGAGCATTCCTTAGGCGTGTCTTAGGCGTGTGGTATACACTAATGTATACTCACCTGTCTTTGGTATACACTAATGTATACTTATCTGTCTTTGGTATACACTGTTGTATACTCACCTGTCTTTGGTATACACTAATGTATACTTATCTGTCTTTGGTATACACTGTTGTATACTCACCTGTCTTTGGTGTACACTGAAGTATACTTACCTGTCTTTGGTGTACACTAATGTATACTCACCTGTCTTTGGTATACACTAATGTATACTTATCTGTCTTTGGTATACACTGTTGTATACTCACCTGTCTTTGGTGTACACTGAAGTATACTTACCTGTCTTTGGTGTACACTGATGTATACTCACTTGTCTTTGGTATACACTGATGTATACTCACCTGTCTTTGGTATACACTGATGTATACTCTCATGTCTTTGGTATACAATGCTGTATACTTGCCTGTCTTTGGTGTACCCTGATGTATACTCTCATGTTTTTTTATGTACACTGATGTATACTCACCTGTCTTTGGTGTACACTGATGTATACTCACATGTCTTTGGTATACACTGATGTATACTCACCTGTCTTTGGTATACACTGATGTATACTTACCTCTCTTTGGTGTGCCCTGATGTATACTCACATGTCTTTGGTATAAAATGGTGTATACTCACCTGTCTTTGGTAGACACTAATGTATACTCACATGATATTGGTATACAATGCTGTATACTCGACTGTCTTTGGTATACGCTGATGTATACTCACAACAATCAAGAAAATCACACCTATTTTTGGCTGTTGGTACGTTTGTCCAGTGGGCGTGCTGAATGACCCATACTCAGGTGTGCCACTATGTCTTCACTGTCACCTGTCCAAAGGTAACTCTGTCAGGTCTCCGGGATGATGGGTGCCTTTACACACTATGACCACTTGGTGTCTCACTTTCCCCTGTTTGTTCTAAGCACAGCAGGAGGTGTAAGGGTTAACTGTTGTTTCATCTGTTCACTGTACTGACCGATCACTGGTGCAGGTCCCACACACTCTAGCCCAGTGATTTTCAACCTTTTTTGAGCCGCGGCACCCTTTTTATACTTAAAAAATCCCGGGGCACACCACCAACCAAAATGGCACAAAATGACACTAAAACAGTACATATTATACATATAGTTAATAATATAGATTCTAAATGTATTTATACTCACTCAGTGTGAAACCTGGGCCTGTTTTCTTCTCCCCCCTGTGCTTCTCTCCTGTGCTTATCTCCCCCATGCTTCTCTCCTGTGCTTCTCTCCCCCATGCTTCTCTCCTGTGCTTCTCTCCACCATACTTCTCCCCCCTACTTCTCTCCTGTGCTTCTCTCCACCATACTTCTCCCCCCTACTTCTCTCCTGTGCTTCTCTCCACCATACTTCTCCCCCCTGCTTCTCTCCTGTGCTTCTCTCCACCATACTTCTCTCCCCCATGCTTCTCTCCTGTGCTTCTCTCCACCATGCTTCTCTCCCCCGTGCTTCTCTCCCCCGTGCTTCTCTCCCCTGTCGTTCTCTCCACCATGCTTCTCTCCCCCTTGCTTCTCTCCTGTGCTTCTCTCCACCATACTTCTCTCCCCCCCTGCTTCTCTACACCAAACTTCTCTCCCCCCTGTTTCTCTCCCCTGTTTCTCCCCCATCCCCAGGTTTCTCTCCCCTATTGTTTTCTCCTGTTTCACAGGGGCACCATAGTTTGGGGAGCTTTCCCCGCAGCACACCCGACCATGTGCCACGGCACACTAGTTGAAAATCACTGCTCTAGCCTATTGCACTTCTTACTTCTCCTCTTTCTAGTATGTTCCCCATCAATAGTAAATATCCCCTATATAAGCTAGTTGGTTCCTGGTGGGAGGGTCTTTGGTCTTCTGTAGTGGAGTTGGTGAGAGACTGAGAGACAAGGTTTTCACAGAGAGAGGTTTGCTAGCCAAGGTGCAGTGCTAAGCCCAGAGGTGCGGTGATTATCACCTGGGCTCAACCTTACCTACTCCTGGGATCCTTCTAGACAAGTCAGGACAATCTACAGTCAAGGATTGATCCTCAGTGGAACAAAGAGCCTAAGCTGAAGTACTCCACTGATACTTGTTTGGACTTCTCAGGTTATCTTCATCTAGTATTTCAGCCTGGGACTCGTGCTACCAAACCTGACAGTTTCTGGACTAGTTTTACAAAAGACGGTCTTATTTTTTGTTCACTTCATCTATCCGTGAGTACATGGATTTCTTCTTCTGTCCCTAAAACAGTCCCTACACCTATCTCAAGTCAAGCAACCCTTCTTCTACTGCAACCTTCTTCTGTCAGTCACTACCTCAAGCACCACCAACACCTGCACCTAGTAACCTATTTCACCTGCATTTCACTAAGGTTCTCTAGTAAAGTCTTTCTGGGTTTAAGTGCTGGACTCTGTGCTCATTTGTCCCGCCGCACCTGCACCCACAGTGTCATTACCCGTGTGTCCGGCGTTGGACAACGCCACTCCTGGCCACTGTGAACACACCCACCTGCTGCTAAGCACCCCAGGCCACGGCACTAATACAAATATACAAACATAATGGAATATTTAATAGTAGTAAAATATTAATAAAATAATAAATCCACTGAAGAAGCCGGTCCAGGTTCAAAACGCGCCGGGTATCTTTTACATATTCCATGTTTGGTTTCTGATCCTTTGTCTGGACCTGCGCCCGGTAATCCTGAGACTTCCCTGGAGGATCCTCGGGGGCGGCTGCGGTCCTCATGATCTACGCTATGGAGCGATGTCCTTTATATTGTCCTATATATGAGATATTAATAGTGAGTGATGGTGCATGTAAACCCGTGCTGGAGCGTCTGCTGGCTGCAGATCTCATCTGATCAGCTCCGTAGGTCTGGAGATCACAACGTCCTTCACCGCAGACTCTGAAAGCATCCCGGAGACAGAACACCCTGCTGGTAGTACAGAGACCGAACATCCAGCTGCCATACAGTGATGGAAGATTCTGGATACATCCATAGACTGTGTCCTACTGAGGCCAATACATCCCCTTCTATGAGAAAGCTGGGTGACGTTCTGCCTGCGCTTTGAGGGTTGTCACCCTGAGTATATCTGACACGTGGCTTGTCACCCAGCTTCTCCAGACTCCTGATGGATCAGCATGAAGGGTTAGTCCAGGATTAGCTAAGCATTGCAGTGTGTGGGAGGAGGCAGCCATGTTCCCTCTGTAGTGTAGTACCCTGTGATCTGCAGATCTCGCCATCGCTCAGGTCCGCCCCTGGCCCACATCTTACTCCGGCTCGTGAAACAAACAGCTTAATGAAACAGATTGTTTATCTGTTGTGTAAATTATATTATCTGCACCGTGGGGACTGCGAGGGAAGCTGCGCAGCGCACAACTGAACGATAGCGCTCCCCCGAGCGGGAAAATGATTTACAGGTCAGAGTGGCAATCTGTTAGTCTAATGCTCTCGGAGGTTCTGCAGCGTTCAGGCGAAAGATCTGTCCATACGGCGGCTGGGGTGAGTGCGCCGCGGCATGCGTCATGGCCCCACTATTATTAATCAGGTCAGATGGTTCCACATGGATCCTCCCAGGTTCTTAATCATTAATTATCATGAATTGTGGGATCCCATCATTATATCCTGTAAGGCATAATTCACACTAAGCGGATCTGCTGCAGACGTGTTCTGCACCAAATTGTGCAGACTTTGCCAAGGATTCCCGAAGACTGGAAAAGTATTTAGTGCATGCATTTTCCATGTGGTGTACAGGTCATAGTTCATTTCTCTGCAGCATGCACAGCGCAGTGTGATCTCTATGCAGCATGCACAGCGCAGTGTGATCTCTATGCAGCATGCACAGCGCAGTGTGATCTCTATGCAGCATGCACAGTGCAGTGTGATCTCTATGGGAGGCATTTATTAAGTCCGGCGTTTTTTACGCCGGACTTAAAAATGCCCCCGCAGCTCCGGCGGTACGGGGATTTATGTAGAGGCGGACTGCCTGTACATAAATCCTGTGCGCGCCGGTGCGCACCGCCGAAAACCTACGCCAGCTGAGGACTGGAGTAGGTTTTCGGCGTAGAATTGGGCGGAACGGATGATAAATCGCGCGGACTCTGAGTCCGCGCCCTCCGTTCCGCCCACTTCCCGCCTACTTCCCGCCCCCTTTCCGCCCCCTGGCGTACTCGGCGGAAAGTGCCGATTTGCGATTATTTTATTCGCAAATCGGCCATTTGCGTATAAAATAATACGCAAATCGGCACTTTCCGCCAAAAATCATCCGTCCGCCGGATGATACATGTGGCCCTATGTAGCATGCACACTGCAGTGTGATCTCTATGCAGCATGCACAGCGCAGTGTGATCTCTATGCAGCATGCACAGTGCAGTGTGATCTCTATGCAGCATGCACAGGGCAGTGTTATCTCTATGTAGCATGCACAGCGATATGTGATCTCTATGTAGCATGCACAGCGCAGTGTAATCTATGTAGCATGCACATTGTAGTGTGATCTTTATGTAGCATGCACACTGCAGCATGATCTCTATGTAGCATGCACACTGCAGTGTGATCTCTATGTAGCATGCACACTGCAGTGTGATCTCTGTAGCATGCACAGTGCAGTGTAATCTACGTAGCATGCACATTGCAGTGTGATCTTTATGTAGCATGCACACTGCAGTGTGATCTCTATGTAGCATGCACACTGCAGTGTGATCTCTATGTAGCATGCACAGCGCTATGTGATCTCTATGTAGCATGCACACTGCAGCATGATCTCTATGTAGCATGCACACTGCAGCATGATCTCTATGTAGCATGCACACTGCAGTCTGATCTCTATGTAGCATGCACAGTGCAGTGTGATCTCTATGTAGCATGCACAGTGCAGTGTGATCTCTATGTAGCATGCACACTGCAGTGTGATCTCTATGTAGCATGCACACTGCAGTGTGATCTCTATGTAGCATGCACAGTGCAGTGTGATCTCTATGTAGCATGCACACTGCAGCATGATCTCTATGTAGCATGCACAGTGCTATGTGATCTCTATGTAGCATGCACAGTGCAGTGTGATCTCTATGTAGCATGCACACTGCAGTGTGATCTATTGAAGACCATGAGATGCACTTAACACTTTCAACAATATCCAGTTGGCCTCCTAGGCAAGCAGCAAGTATCCCATTTGTGGACCCCCCCTTAAGGGTTTTCTTGTGACCGTACAGTATATGTGAGTGTATAAGGGTTGGAGAACGCCCGGGTCTATACTTTTGTACATCATGGGAAGACTTGGCACTTTGGGCTCGGTATAGGTCAACTTCCACCCTACATGTACCTAATCTTGGGGCCCTTCCTGCAGAGTATTACTCTCACATGATAAGTGTGGAAGGCTTCTGATAATGGGACCCACCTAACCCCAGTGAGCGTGATCCCTGCCGGAACCTGCTCCATCTGGATCCATCTGGAGCATAGACGTCACTGGCTGCAGAGAGTGAAGGTGACAGCACAGTCCTGGGTGACAACCCCGATCAGGAGAGATCTGGAAACATCTGGAAGCTTCCATCTTGCTTCTCTTCAGTCTGGACAGTCGCTTCTTTGCTTATTAGATGTGTTTTTTCTCCAATTTGACGCCCATTGTTATAGTAAGTGAGCAGCGTTCCCCCCATGCATCCCTCCTCGCCGTTATCAGCCTCTTCACGTGTCGCAGACGCTTCTCTCCAAGTTTCTAACCCCACTTGAGAACTCATCATCTTTCTCTTTGAGAATGCAGCATAACGGTAAAACGCCTAATTATGACGGATCTGACTGCGGCCGCACTTGACCTGAAGAGCTTGCACTTGTTAATTAATGTACTTCCACTCGTGCTCCATCCGTAATTCTCTCATTACGGCGGCGGGAAGCGGAACGCGGTGCCCGGAGAACATGGGGGTCACACTCACTGGGGGTTACCAAGGTGTCTGGTAATTACATGAAGTGCCTGTGTTCCACCCACCTCCGGGGCGCGTGTAATTACCCGGACCACCCAGAACACCACGTATGATGTCATCACATCGCTCAGGCGCCTATTGGGGAAGAACCTGCCTCCTCTGTGTGAAGAGGAGAATCTGAGACTTTCTAATCCCCTTTGTACATCGACTCCTCAACAATTCATGATCTGTGCTTGCTGTCAGCGAGTGGGATGAACACACTGGAGTATATACTGGTGTATACACCACACATTGCCACATGCGCCATTAATCCAGTGCACACCAGAAGGTGTCACAATGGCCTCCATGTATGTGGTGTAAGTCGGTATCCCTCTAATTCTATAGGGTATACAGCATATGTGGTACTGCATTACTGCTCGACCAGTGACTTGCTAAGTTGTTACTAGTGACGCCACTTCTGTGGTGGGTGGTCGGTGTAGTGTTACAGCTCAGCCAGTGATGGTGATTGTCGTGACGCCAGTGCTAGTCCAGCACACAGGTGTGATCTTGGTACCTGCTTTTAATGTGGCCGGTTTGTATCCCCAAAATGGTCGGTGACCTGCCAGGCTGTGCGCTTCTTACGGTAGTCCAAAGTGGCAATTGACCCACCTGGACTATTGGTACTGCCATTAAAAGAAAGGGGAAAGGGTAACCCAAGGTGTATAACTGGTGTGTGTAGGTGCTGGTGCGGAGGAAAGGATGACTGAGTCCCAGTGATGGAAAAATAGAACAGTTTTACTGTACAGTCTCTTGATAGTACAAATCACTTTTGCAGAAATAGATAAATCTTTGTACAAACTTTATTACTTAAACTCAGTTGTGCGGAGGAGATGCTTGAAAACGTAGAGTAGAGGTAGTTGCAGCTTTGCTTGAAAGTTAGAGTAGAGTAGCGTAAAGGAGAGGTGTTTATCAAGGGAGTCCCAACCCAAGGTAGTACTATGCTCTGCCAGAACTTAAGAGAAGAATACTTGAAAGCCTGAGAGTGAGAAGTTACTTGTGTCTGTGTTTAGACTGTGTTGTCTGACCACCTTCTGCCCTACAGTGTTGATGTACCCGTCCTAATAGGGTTACACAAGCCCCATTCATGGTTACCTGAGTGAAGCTAAGTGTCCAAGCCTTCCCAGTTTCACCTGCACTGCGAGATAGAATACGTAGACCTTCCTTATAGTATCTTTGTTCTATACGGGTCAGTTCCCTTTGTAGCTTAGGAAACTGCCCTGCACTTTGTAAAGTGGTTCTCGGCGTGGGCTCGGTTTATCTCAGACTCGTCCTTCTTGTGTCTAGCACTGCATAGTGGAAGTAGATAGACTAAGGAAACTGAGAGTCTCTGGTTGCTACGTAGACGTGTGAGAGTTAGGCTAAAACTGTCCCAGACAAGGATCCTGGCTCAACTACAGCAGGGACGTCTGCTCTGTGTGTCTTCCTCCCACGAGAATGTGAGTAAGACTGAATCTACACTTCCTCCCACCAAGTGACTCCTCCTTACAGGGGGAGGATGTGTGCAAAAAGAGAATGAAAGTGAATGGAGAGAATGAAAGTGATAGGCTAGATAAGAAGAGTATCTCCATTGGACAATAAAATACATAATATATACAGAACAGTAACCCCTTGTTCACTACAGCTTTGCAATAGATAAAAACACTGACATCTAGTGGTGAAATCAATAAATACCTTTATCACCATTTAGCTTGGAGTAAAACTGCTTTTACGACAGGTGTAACATAGGAAACACCCGTGGTGGGACACCACATACCTATCCTGGTGTATGCCATTGTATGTTCACCCTTAAGCATAAGGATTCAGAATACGGAGGGTTAATTACAATTGTATCCAGTGGCCCCAACTGATACATTGTGATAAACTGTCAGGGGCAGGAGGGAGATTTCAGCTGATGATAGATCACAGAGGATTGTCCACTGTAACAGATCCTCAGCTGTGAGTATTATGTACAGGCTGTGGCCTTTGTGAGGCTCCGGGGTTACCCATGACAGCCTATGCTGCAGCATTGCGGACACTAAGAGTCATGTGACACCCCCCCCAACTCCATCGCAAGCAAACCGCCCCCCCCCCAGTGTCGCTCGGCAGCTGTCGGCCCCTGGATGTGGAGTCACACGTCGTATCCATGCTGATTTCTGAGTTTACATCTATGATTCATGTTACTATAAATACCCTAAAATCCGAGCATCTGTCGCCAGACGGACACTAAGGGATACACCCAGCTCAGATTCTGCTCCACTGTGTATATAGAGCAGCAAAACTACAACTCCCAGCATGCCTGGACAGCCGCTGTGCACTGCAGCATTATCCCCTACAGGTCCAGGCTGCTCCTCTCCCCCTGTGCTTTACACTGCAGCATTATCCCCTACAGGCCCAGGCTGCTCCTCTCCCCCTGTGCTTTATACTGCAGCATTATCCCCTACAGGCCCAGGCTGCTCCTCTCCCCCTGTGCTTTATACTGCAGCATTATCCCCCTACAGGCCCAGGCTGCTCCTCTCCCCCTGTGCTTTATACTGCAGCATTATCCCCCTACAGGCCCAGGCTGCTCCTCTGCCCCCTGTGCTTTACACTGCAGCATTATCCCCTACAGGCCCAGGCTGCTCCTCCCCCCCTGTGCTTTACACTGCAGTATTATCCCCTACAGGCCCAGGCTGCTCCTCTGCCCCCTGTGCTTTATACTGCAGCATTATCCCCTACAGGCCCAGGCTGCTCCTCTCCCCCTGTGCTTTATACTGCAGCATTATCCCCTACAGGCCCAGGCTGCTCCTCTCCCCCTGTGCTTTATACTGCAGCATTATCTCCCTACAGGCCCAGGCTGCTCCTCTCCCCCTGTGCTTTATACTGCAGCATTATCCCCTACAGGCCCAGGCTGCTCCTCTGCCCCCTGTGCTTTATACTGCAGTATTATCCCCCTACAGGCCCAGGCTGCTCCTCCCCCCCTGTGCTTTACACTGCAGTATTATCCCCTACAGGCCCAGGCTGCTCCTCTGCCCCCTGTGCTTTATACTGCAGCATTATCCCCTACAGGCCCAGGCTGCTCCTCTCCCCCTGTGCTTTATACTGCAGCATTATCCCCTACAGGCCCAGGCTGCTCCTCTCCCCCTGTGCTTTATACTGCAGCATTATCTCCCTACAGGCCCAGGCTGCTCCTCTCCCCCTGTGCTTTATACTGCAGCATTATCCCCTACAGGCCCAGGCTGCTCCTCTGCCCCCTGTGCTTTATACTGCAGTATTATCCCCCTACAGGCCCAGGCTGCTCCTCTGCCCCCTGTGCTTTATACTGCAGCATTATCCCCTACAGGCCCAGGCTGCTCCTCTCCCCCTGTGCTTTATACTGCAGCATTATCCCCTACAGGCCCAGGCTGCTCCTCTGCCCCCTGTGCTTTATACTGCAGCATTATCCCCCTACAGGCCCAGGCTGCTCCTCTCCCCCTGTGCTTTATACTGCAGTATTATCCCCTACAGGCCCAGGCTGCTCCTCCCCCCTGTGCTTTATACTGCAGCATTATCCCCCTACAGGCCCAGGCTGCTCCTCTCCCCCTGTGCTTTATACTGCAGCATTATCCCCCTACAGGCCCAGGCTGCTCCTCTCCCCCTGTTCTTTACACTGCAGCATTATCTCCCTACAGGCCCAGGCTGCTCCTCTCCCCCTGTGCTTTATACTGCAGTAATATCCCCTACAGGCCCAGGCTGCTCCTCCGCCCCTGTGCTTTATACTGCAGCATTATCCCCCTACAGGCCCAGGCTGCTCCTCTCCCCCTGTGCTTTATACTGCAGCATTATCTTCCTACAGGCCCAGGCTGCTCCTCTCCCCCTGTGCTTTATACTGCAGTATTATCTCCCTACAGGCCCAGGCTGCTCCTCTCCCCCTGTGCTTTATACTGCAGTATTATCTCCCTACAGGCCCAGGCTGCTCCTCTCCCCCTGTGCTTTACACTGCAGTATTATCCCCCTACAGGCCCAGGCTGCTCCTCCACCCCCTGTGCTTTACACTGCAGCATTGTCTCCCTACAGGCCCAGGCTGCTCCTCTCCCCTGTGCTTTATACTGCAGTATTATCCCCCTACAGGCCCAGGCTGCTCCTCTGCCCCTGTGCTTTATACTGCAGCATTATCCCCCTACAGGCCCAGGCTGCTCCTCTGCCCCTGTGCTTTATACTGCAGTATTATCCCCCTACAGGCCCAGGCTGCTCCTCTGCCCCCTGTGCTTTATACTGCAGCATTATCCCCTACAGGCCCAGGCTGCTCCTCTCCCCCTGTACTTTACACTGCAGCATTATCTCCCTACAGGCCCAGGCTGCTCCTCTCCCCCTGTGCTTTATACTGCAGCATTATCCCCCTACAGGCCCAGGCTGCTCCTCTGCCCCCTGTGCTTTATACTGCAGTAATATCCCCTACAGGCCCAGGCTGCTCCTCTCCCCCTGTGCTTTACACTGCAGCATTATCCCCCTACAGGCCCAGGCTGCTCCTCTCCCTCTGTGCTTTATACTGCAGTATTATCCCCCTACAGGCCCAGGCTGCTCCTCTCCCCCTGTTCTTTATACTGCAGAATTATCTCCCTACAGGCCCAGGCTGCTCCTCTCCCCCTGTGCTTTACACTGCAGCATTATCCCCCTACAGGCCCAGGCTGCTCCTCTCCCCCTGTACTTTATACTGCAGCATTATCCCCTACAGGCCCAGGCTGCTCCTCTCCCTCTGTGCTTTATACTGCAGTATTATCCCCCTACAGGCCCAGGCTGCTCCTCTCCCCCTGTTCTTTATACTGCAGAATTATCTCCCTACAGGCCCAGGCTGCTCCTCTCCCCCTGTGCTTTACACTGCAGCATTATCCCCCTACAGGCCCAGGCTGCTCCTCCGCCCCTGTGCTTTACACTGCAGCATTGTCTCCCTACAGGCCCAGGCTGCTCCTCTCCCTCTGTGCTTTATACTGCAGTATTATCCCCCTACAGGCCCAGGCTGCTCCTCTCCCCCTGTGCTTTACACTGCAGCATTGTCTCCCTACAGGCCCAGGCTGCTCCTCTCCCTCTGTGCTTTATACTGCAGTATTATCCCCCTACAGGCCCAGGCTGCTCCTCTCCCCCTGTGCTTTATACTGCAGCATTATCCCCTACAGGCCCAGGCTGCTCCTCTGCCCCCTGTGCTTTATACTGCAGCATTATCCCCCTACAGGCCCAGGCTGCTCCTCTCCCCCTGTGCTTTATACTGCAGTATTATCCCCTACAGGCCCAGGCTGCTCCTCCGCCCCTGTGCTTTATACTGCAGCATTATCCCCCTACAGGCCCAGGCTGCTCCTCCACCCCCTGTGCTTTATACTGCAGTATTATCTCCCTACAGGCCCAGGCTGCTCCTCTCCCCCTGTGCTTTATACTACAGTATTATCTCCCTACAGGCCCAGGCTGCTCCTCCACCCCCTGTGCTTTACACTGCAGCATTGTCTCCCTACAGGCCCAGGCTGCTCCTCTCCCCTGTGCTTTATACTGCAGTATTATCCCCCTACAGGCCCAGGCTGCTCCTCTGCCCCTGTGCTTTATACTGCAGCATTATCCCCCTACAGGCCCAGGCTGCTCCTCTGCCCCTGTGCTTTATACTGCAGTATTATCCCCCTACAGGCCCAGGCTGCTCCTCTGCCCCCTGTGCTTTATACTGCAGCATTATCTCCCTACAGGCCCAGGCTGCTCCTCTCCCCCTGTGCTTTATACTGCAGCATTATCCCCTACAGGCCCAGGCTGCTCCTCTCCCCCTATACTTTACACTGCAGCATTATCCCCCTACAGGCCCAGGCTGCTCCTCTCCCCTTGTGCTTTACACTGCAGCATTATCCCCTACAGGCCCAGGCTGCTCCTCTCCCCCTGTGCTTTATACTGCAGCATTATCCCCCTACAGGCCCAGGCTGCTCCTCTCCCCTTGTGCTTTATACTGCAGCATTATCCCCTACAGGCCCAGGCTGCTCCTCTCCCCCTGTGCTTTATACTGCAGTATTATCCCCCTACAGGCCCAGGCTGCTCCTCTCCCCCTGTACTTTATACTGCAGCATTATCCCCCTACAGGCCCAGGCTGCTCCTCTCCCCCTGTGCTTTATACTGCAGTATTATCCCCCTACAGGCCCAGGCTGCTCCTCTGCCCCCTGTGCTTTATACTGCAGCATTATCCCCTACAGGCCCAGGCTGCTCCTCTCCCCCTGTGCTTTATACTGCAGCATTATCCCCCTACAGGCCCAGGCTGCTCCTCTCCCCCTGTGCTTTACACTGCAGTATTATCCCCTACAGGCCCAGGCTGCTCCTCTCCCCCTGTGCTTTATACTGCAGCATTATCCCCCTACAGGCCCAGGCTGCTCCTCTCCCCCTGTGCTTTATACTGCAGCATTGTCTCCCTACAGGCCCAGGCTGCTCCTCTCCCCCTGTGCTTTATACTGCAGCATTATCCCCCTACAGGCCCAGGCTGCTCCTCTCCCCCTGTTCTTTATACTGCAGTATTATCCCCTACAGGCCCAGGCTGCTCCTCTCCCCCTGTGCTTTATACTGCAGCATTGTCTCCCTACAGGCCCAGGCTGCTCCTCTGCCCCCTGTGCTTTATACTGCAGCATTGTCTCCCTACAGGCCCAGGCTGCTCCTCTGCCCCCTGTGCTTTATACTGCAGCATTATCCCCCTACAGGCCCAGGCTGCTCCTCTCCCCCTGTGCTTTATACTGCAGTATTATCCCCTACAGGCCCAGGCTGCTCCTCTCCCCCTGTGCTTTATACTGCAGCATTATCCCCTACAGGCCCAGGCTGCTCCTCTCCCCCTGTGCTTTATACTGCAGCATTATCCCCCTACAGGCCCAGGCTGCTCCTCTGCCCCCTGTGCTTTACACTGCAGCATTGCTTTATTAAAGAACCTCTGTGATTAGTGATTCCCCCTCATACTAGGTTGATTCTCTCTTGTCTTATGTGGCGATACATGGCGTAAGTGATCCCCCTGTACCTGCACTTGGGTCCTGGCTTCAGAGGATATACTGTGTGAAATATTCCACGTAAAGAGCTTGGTGGACTACATGTACAAGCATGCACCCAGTGATGACGCCAGGGCCGTGTCCGCAGCTGCACTATACCGGGCTGCCCCCTCCCACGCGGCCGTGCGGCCTTTGTCTTAGTGTTTGTTTCTTGTTCGGCCAGAATTCGTTTTAGGTAGAAAGCCAGAAACGTAATTAAAACTTTGACAGGTCGAAGGTCAACAGTAAAGCGTTCGCGTTTCCCTCGCCATCTGCTGAGAAATTTGATATCTGTATTTTGTAAAATCCTGTTTTCTTACGGACATGAAATGTAATTACCTGCAATGTATTTTGGTAACAGAAGGGAAATCCAGCGTCACGAAGGCCTCAGAAAGAGACGGGGGTCGGGGAGGTCAGCGAAACATTCACACGCCGCCGGTAATGAGCGCTAATGAAGTCGCCACAATGTTACCGGCAATCTATACGTCCTGGACGACGGCCAGCTTCGGGAGCACAGCACTGGAGCAACTCTACAAGTTTAATAGGCATAAGAAAGACGTCTCAATTATTTCACCATCGATCCTTGACCATCATGGAGCCAATGTGCTGAGATTAATGGTGGTAAATAAATGGCTGGATACATCACACCGTGTATGCATTGTCAGAGCCGCCGCCGCCATCTAACCTCCGTAATCTGTAAAGCTGGTTTCTTCTTATCAACGTCCCAATAATACAGGTGACTAGATGACTATAGAGTATTAGGGGACATTATCCCCTCCCCCAGAGCCCATAGATCTCCCTTCAGTGTCTGGGCTGTAAATGTTCACAAACCTTGGTCACCTGGTCCATCTAGCGTAAAACAGACAGGAGGAGGGAGGTGCAGCTGCAGTACAGAGGGGAAGAGGGAGGTGCAGCTGCAGTACAGAGGGGAGGAGGGAGGTGCAGCTGCAGCACAGAGGGAAGGGCAGCTGCAGTACAGAGGGGAGGAGGGAGGTGAAGCTGCAGCACAGAGGGGAGGTGAGAGTGGCAGCCTCTGGTCTAAACTTAGAAATTATGGCCTACAGGTACACCAAATGTATCAAGCAGCCTGAACATAGGTCACACAGGATGATGGAGATCTGAGAACCATAGGTCACACGGAATGATGAGGATCTGTGAACTATAGGTCACACGGGATGATGGAGATCTAAGAACCGTAGGTCACAGGGAATGATGGAGATCTGAGAACCATAGGTCACAGGGGATGATGGAGATCTGAGAACCATAGGTCACAGGGGATGATGGAGATCTGAGAACCATAGGTCACAGGGGATGATGGAGATCTGAGAACCATAGGTCACAGGGGATGATGGAGATCTGAGAACCATAGGTAACACAGGATGATGGAGATCTGAGAACCATAGGTCACACGGGATGATGGAGATCTAAGAACCGTAGGTCACAGGGAATGATGGAGATCTGAGAACCATAGGTCACAGGGGATGATGGAGATCTGAGAACCATAGGTCACAGGGGATGATGGAGATCTGAGAACCATAGGTCACAGGGGATGATGGAGATCTGAGAACCATAGGTCACAGGGGATGATGGAGATCTGAGAACCATAGGTCACAGGGGATGATGGAGATCTGAGAACCATAGGTCACAGGGGATGATGGAGATCTGAGAACCATAGGTAACACAGGATGATGGAGATCTGAGAACCATAGGTCACACGGGATGATGGAGATCTAAGAACCGTAGGTCACAGGGAATGATGGAGATCTGAGAACCATAGGTCACACGGGATGATGAGGATCTGTGAACTATAGGTCAAACAGGATAATGGAGATCTGTGAACTATAGGTCACACAAGATGATGGAGATCTGAGAACCATAGGTCACACAAGATGATGGAGATCTGAGAACCATAGGTCACACGGGATGATGGAGATCTAAGAACCGTAGGTCACAGGGAATGATGGAGATCTGAGAACCATAGGTCACAGGGGATGATGGAGATCTGAGAACCATAGGTCACAGGGGATGATGTAGATCAGAGAACTATAGGTCACAGGGGATGATGGAGATCTGAGAACCATAGGTCACAGGGGATGATGGAGCTCAGAACTATAGGTCACATGGGATGATGGAGATCTGAGAACCGTAGGTCACACGGGATGATGGAGATCTGAGAACCATAGGTCACAGGGGATGATGGGGATCTGAGAACTATAGGTCAAACGGAATGATGCAGATCTGAGAACCATAGGTCACAGGGGATGATGGAGCTCAGAACTATAGGTCACATGGGATGATGGAGATCTGAGAACTATAGGTCACATGGGATGATGGAGATCTGAGAACCATAGGTCACATGGGATGATGGAGATCTGAGAACCGTAGGTCACACGGGATGATAGAGATCTGAGAACTATAGGTCACATGGGATGATGGAGATCTGAGAACTATAGGTCACATGGGATGATGGAGATCTGAGAACCGTAGGTCACACAAGATGATGGAGATCTGAGAACCGTAGGTCACACGGGATGATGGAGATCTGTGACCGCTGCTGTGCAATAACTCCTGACTATTCAGCAATCATCCTGCTTGTTCTTCCTGATCTTCCTGGTTCATGTACAGATTGCCTGGCTGGGAGCTGAGTGCCCACACTCCTGGCACTGCCCCATACACATTGTGCCGCAGCTCCTGCTCTTTATGGTTCCTGCATTCACTCATGTATAAACCGCAGAACAGAAACCATCAGTTTACATTAGCGAGATCCATAGGACGTGTTATAAGTGGGGGGCCTCCCCATCTCCATCAGATCCGGCCCCTCCAGGAGGCATCAGACGGGGCCCGGGACCTCTTACATCTCCAGAACAATAACAAACCCCAAACATGGCCGCCTCTGCACCATCTGCCGACTGGATTCCCTCTCCATTCTGGACGGTTTTACTTTCCCCTCTTCTCCTCCTGCTTTCCTTTCAGAGATGGGAAGAACGCCAATTTCCATTATCTTTTACTGCACTGATTTCTAATCTGTGGCATGCTGGGAGTTGTAGGAAAAGGAAGATATCAGTGCTGGAGCCTGAGAGGCCAGGATCTAACTGACCCCCTCAATACTCCAGACCACCAGGGACGTTAGCAATAATACGGCTACTACCCTAAATCAGCCATGGCTGTCCAGCATGCCTTGACCGCTCAGACAGGGAATGCTGGGAGTCTTAGTTTCACAGCAGTTGGAATTCACTGCTCTAGTCATGTATTGGATGAAATAATGCTAATATCCCTGGTGGTCCGGTGTAAGCTGTAACCCTCCAGCTGCTGCCACACTGACCACCGCCTGCTGGGAGAGTGACAGGTAGTGGGTCACTCATCTATTGGAGTGGCTGGATTTATACTATTATCCCTGGTGGTCTAGTGTAACCTGTGGCCCCTTCAGCTGCTGCAAAACTACATTTCCCAGTATGCCTTGACAGCTGCAATTGGGGCATATTGGGAGTTATAGTTTGGGGCATGTTGGGAGTTATACTTGGGGGCATGTTGGGAGTTATACTTGGGGGCATGTTGGGAGTTATAGTTTGGGGCATGTTGGGAGTTATAGTTTGGGGCATGTTGGGAGTTATAGTTTGGGGCATGTTGGGAGTTATAGTTTGGGGGCATGTTGGGAGTTATACTTGGGGTATGTTGGGAGTTATAGTTTGGGGGCATTTGGGGAGTTATAGTTATGGGGCATGTTGGGAGTTATACTTTAGGGGCATGTTGGGAGTTATACTTTGGGGGCATGTTGGGAGTTATAGTTTGGGACATGTTGGGAGTTATAGTTTGGGGGCATGTTGGGAGTTATACTTGGGGGCATGTTGGGAGCTATAGTTTGGGGCATGTTGGGAGTTATACTTAGGGGCATGTTGGGAGTTGTAGTTTGGGACATGTTGGGATTTATACTTTGGGGGCATGTTGGGAGTTATACTTTGGGGGCATGTTGGGAGTTATACTTGGGGGCATGTTGGGAGTTATACTTTGGGGGCATGTTGGGAGTTATAGTTTGGGGCATGTTGGGAGTTATACTTGGGGGCATGTTGGGAGTTATACTTTGGGGGCATGTTGGGAGTTATACTTGGGGGCATGTTGGGAGTTATAGTTTGGGGGCATGTTGGGAGTTATACTTGGGGTATGTTGGGAGTTATACTTTGGGGGCATGTTGGGAGTTATATTTTGAGGGGATATTAGTGATAGTTATAGGAGTTATAGTTTTGCAGCAGCTGGGGAGGCGCAGGTTGTGGATCAGTTTAGTGTATTAGCTGGATTAATGCTAATATCCCTGGTGGCCTAGAGTAGTGATATCCTCCTCCTTCGGGCATCGATTATGTAGATTGAGTGTCTGTAATGTTATGGGGGCAGGGGCTGTCTTCTATATTCCCTGCCACCCTACCACTACCACCATGCCACCCTGTCTCCCTGCAGGATCAGGACAGCTGGGTGACTGCTCGGGGCGGCCAGGTTACTTGTCTTCTTTATTACATTACATCTTCCTTACATTGTATTATGTATCTTTTGGATGCATAGCCTGGGAGATTTGCCATCCAGGGGGCGAGCCTGGTGCTGAGCCTGTGGCGGCCATATTGGTTAGGATCCATCTTTCCCAGGATTGCACTGTGCAGAGATCCTCTCCGGATCCGATGCATTCTCCACTATTGGGGCTCTGTTATTCGTTCTGGTCTGGTCCACGTAAACAGTGCGTGCGCCTCTACCTGCCGGATCTCCGTAGGGGCCGCGCTGATTTAATAAGCTTGTAAAAGCAAAGTGTTCACTTATATCAATGAGCATCAGGAGACGGGTTTCTGGAAGTGTAAGCAGATAGAAGGAGGTCAGCGTAATCCCATTTATTAATAATAGTATCTCGGGGGTGATGGCGAGTCGTCTTCTGCTCATTAGGTAAATGATCCCCATCCCGGCCCCCCGCCATTACTGCCCTCTCATTGCTTCTCCTTGCTGCAGAATTAATCCTCTTTGCTTGTTGTGTGTTTTGCATCTGCCGGCGGCTTCATTCTCCCAATTACGCGGCAGCCGAGGAGCCAGAAGGGCCGCGGCGCTCGGAAACCAATGGAGAAACGTGGGGAGATTTATAGAGCAAAATAATAGGAAATAATACTGGGGTGCACAGCCCGCGCCCCAGAAGATGGGAGTCTACTGCACTGTGGTGAATGTGGTGCAGGTGCTGTCCCATGATCTGCGGCTGCCGACAGGTCACGGTTATACCAGGTGACCCCGCGCCCCAGAAGATGTGTGATGTGATGTGTGAGCGGCTGCCGACAGGCCACAGGGTTATACTAGGTGACCCCGCGCCCCAGAAGATGTGTGATGTGTAAGCGGCTGCCGACAGGCCGCAGGGTTATACCAGGTGACCCCGCGCCCCAGAAGATGTGTGATGTGTAAGCGGCTGCTGACAGGCCGCAGGGTTATACCAGGTGACCCCGCGCCCCAGAAGATGTGTGATGTGATGTGTAAGTGGCTGCCAACAGGCCGCAGGGTTATACGGGGTGACATCCCGTGCCCCAGAAGATGGCAGTCTACCGCACTGTGGTGAATGTGGTGCAGGTGCTGTCCCATGATCTGCGGCTGCCGACAGGCCACAGGGTTATACCAGGTGACATCCCGTGCCCCAGAAGATGGGAGTCTACTGCACTGTGGTGAATGTGGTGCAGGTGCTGTCCCGTGATGTGCGAGCGGCTGCCGACAGGCCGCAGGGTTATACCAGGCGACCCCGCGCCCCAGAAGATGTGTGATGTGATGTGGCCACAGGGTTATACGGGGTGACGGCCGCACCTCTCTATTTATTGTGTGTTTTCTGGTCTCCGATTTCGATGAATCAGAATTCTGCTAAATTGAAATTTTCACATGTGAACCATGAAGGTAAAATACATTGTAAACCTGACCTCAGATCTGTAAGAGGCAGCTTGCAAATCCAGACGCTGCGTTCCCGACCCAACAAGTGCCAGGCTGACATAATGTGGTTACAGTCGTTGTCCATTGTGGTCTAGGGCAGTGAAGATGGTTAGATCTCTGTCTTGGTGGTCTAGGGCAGTGAAGATGGTTAGATCTCTGTCTTGGTGGTCTAGGGCAGTGAAGATGGTTAGATCTCTGTCTTGGTGGTCTAGGGCAGTGAAGATGGTTAGATCTGTGTCCCTGGTGGTCTAGGGAAGTAAAGGGATTAATATCCGCAGCTACTGTGACCATAGTTACGTCCCTGACTAAGAAGCCCCTTTGTTCAGATGAATTATAAGAAGTGAAGAGTCTGAGTGCAATTCAGGCCGATAAACACAGAACGTGGAGAGGAATTAGTTTTTTGGCGCAGACCTTGTGATTCATTGCTTTATGTTTATTAGTAAAATCCAGGAGCAATGAATAAAATATATTACTGCTGGATTAAAACCCTTGTGAGAGCGCTGACCCCGCTATACGCCGTATGCTGCGCACAGGGTTAGTTGTATACAGACAGAGGAGCGGCATCAGGGCATGGACGTCATCAATCAATATCCTCATACATTCATCTGTACAATGGATATTCTGGGGAATTGTCTTCAGCTCAGTGAGGTAAAGAGTTAACGGGGTAAAGACTGGCGCCAGAGGGTCAGATGGGTAAGGACTGGCACCAAAGGGTCAGATGGGTAAGGACTTACACCAAAGGGTCACATGGGTAAGGACTGGCGCCAAATGATCAGATGGGTAAGGACTGGCGCCAAATGATCAGATGGGTAAGGACTGGCACCAAAGAATCAGATGGGTAAGGACTGGCACCAAACGGTCAGATGGGTAAGGACTGGCGCCAAATGATCAGATGGGTAAGGACTGGCGCCAGAGAGTCAGATTGGTAAGGACTGACAACAAAGAATCAGATGGGTAAGGACTGGCACCAAATAATCAGATGGGTAAGGACTAGCACCAAATAATCAGATGGGTAAGGACTAGCACCAAATAATCAAATGGGTAAGGACTAGCACCAAATAATCAGATGGGTAAGGACTGGCACCAGAGGGGCAGACGTGTAAGGACTGACACCAAAGAATCAGATGGGTAAGGACTGACACCAAAGCGTCAGATAGGTAAGGACTGACACCAAAGAATTAAATGGGGAGGGCCTGGTGGCAAAGCGTCAGATGGGTAAGGACTGGCGCCAGAGGGGCAGTTGGGTAAGGACTGACACTAAAGAATTAAATGGGTAAGGCCTGGTGGCAAAGCGTCAGATGGGTAAGGACTGGCACCAGAGCAGAGCGTCAGACGGGTAAGGACTGGCACCAGAGGGTCAGATGGGTAAGGACTTGCACCAAAGGGTCAGACAGGTAAGGACTGGCACCAAAGCGTCTGATGGGTAAGGACTGGCACCAGAGCGTCAGATGGGTAAGGACTGGCACCAGAGGGTCAGACGGGTAAGGACTGGCACCAGAGCGTCAGATGGGTAAGGATTGGCACCAGAGCGTCAGATGGGTAAGGATTGGCACCAGAGCGTCATATGGTAAGGACTGGCACCAGAGGGTCAGACGGGTAAGGACTGGCACCAAAGCGTCAGATGGGTAAGGATTGGCACCAGAGCGTCATATGGTAAGGACTGGCACCAGAGGGTCAGACGGGTAAGGACTGGCACCAGAGCGTCAGATGGGTAAGGATTGGCACCAGAGCGTCATATGGTAAGGACTGGCACCAGAGGGTCAGACGGGTAAGGACTGGCACCAAAGCGTCAGATGGGTAAGACTGACGCGCATACGATGGTGACCGGAGACGGACTCCCTTTCTCCCTGCACTGTGGATGTTTTCTCAGTAACGCTCGGTGACAGCCATGAATGGTGCGGCCGTCTGTGTGTTATCACTTTGGTTACATTGTGCTTTTATATCATTGGGAAATAGGGAAGAATCAGATCACATTATATTAGTCATAAATGCAGAAACCCCGGAGAGTCTAGAGGGTTCACTTACGTGTCCTCTCTGCACTGTGGGTGCTTACATGTTGTCCTCAATAAAGGACATGACCGGGACAGCTGGCTGTATGTTATCTACCACATATGATATCGCTCTGATGGTAGAAGTTGATATTGAGAATTGGGGGTCACCTGGGGGGTCTGGTCACATGATATGGCTCATCCATGGAATAGCCATGGTTTTGCTGACATTGAGACCCCCGGTTCCATCCCGCGCTCCGTCCTAGGCCGCAGTGCGGGAGATTCTCTTGTTTTTCTGGGTGTGTAATAAGATAATGGTTCGGTGGCGGTCCTGTCTCTCGCACCGGCAGATGTTCCCGGCCCAGCAGTCATGTTCTTGTTGTTCTTTTGCACAGAATAGAAGCATGGGTGATGGATTTGTGGTTTCGCCTCTGGCACATTGTAACTTGCAGTCAGGTGGAAGCAGAGGATGTGAAATCTTTTCTTGTACGGATAGAAGTCTGCATTGCAGGTAATGCGCACACATGAGGGGGTTAAATGACTCTCCCAATGATGCTGTTCATGCCGAGAGAAAACAGCAAGAGTTTAATGGAAGTAAAATGTCTTGTATCCCGTCCCGGTGTGAGGAGGTCTTTATCCGAGCAGATGTTCCCCTCTCACACTGAAGCCCTGCAGCACACAACCTCTTACTTACACATTCTGCCGCTCTCTCGTGTCTTCAGGTCGGGGGGGGGGGTCGTCTCTCTATCTCACTACTTCTCCGTGTAAGACATGAATCTACATCAGCGCTCGTTTACTGGGCCTATTACACGGCCCGATTATCGTTTAACAAAGGCTGCATCATTACCGATGTCCTTAGCAGCCCTTGCTCAAACTGTATACTTTACCTATCCATGCTGCAGGGCTTTAATCGGAGATAAAATCGGGCCGATTCGGCCGATTATCAATCTATGTAACAGTACCCTTAGGGGGCTGTAGTGAGAAGGTAAGACCCCCACCTATCTGTGTACCATAAAACGGTGCCCCCCAATCTATGGCTGTCAGCATGCTGGGATGACCAGTGACAGCCAGTGACCGCCATTGTCTTCAGAAGGTTCTCTAGACTGGATACAATGGTAACAAGGAAGGAAGAAGTCGGGAACTTGTGATCTTCAGAGGTAACAAAGGATCGACCTATTCCATTACAGCAATAAGAGATGGCCGTGTAAACACCGGCCCATAGCCCATCCCCCGCGCCATTCATCTAAATAACTCTCGCAGGGTCCTGAGCGCTTTGCCTTGATGGACGGAGGATATTGATGTTTTCCTGGCAATAGAAAGCTTACGTATTTTAACTAAAAGCCGATATGGCAGAACGCTATTTTTCATTTGTATGAGAAGAAACTTTGTACAAAGTGATTGTGGTGAGTCAGTGGTGACCTTGTGCCAGCGCCGGGGACTCTTAATGGATTGGAGGGGCTCCGTCCATTACAAGCCACCCCTAATTGAGTAATTGTAGCGACCGCCCGCGAATGTGACAAAGTAAAGTTTATGCACAATGAAGATACATTTGTGTTTCTCTACTTTGGATGTGACTTTGTGTTCTCTGCATATGCTGCAAGTCTATGGGGGAGGGGGACGGGGCGGCCGCTGACTGAAGCTTTTAATGTATCAGGATAATAAGGAGCAGATTTACCTGCAGGACGCCGTGTGCCCGCCATGAGGACATCGCCTAGCACAGAGGGCAGGTTATGGAGTCCACTTTTATTTCAGGGGCAATGATTCTACATCTAGATTGTTCTTAGTCAAAAGGTTTTGTCTTGTATGCATTAAAGGTCATCTATCAAACTCACTTAAAGGGGTTCTCCACCTAAATATGCAAGAAAAACCTGATGTACACCTGATGCAGCATGGGCCAAGATATTGCCAGGCAAAAGAAGTAAATAATCCCGGCACTCACCAAAATCAATTGATGCTTATTTATTCAGTGTAGTCAATCACAGAGAGGTTACACGGACGCATTTCAGCCCACTGGCTTTTGTTAACTGATGTTGAAGTTAATGGAGGCCAGTGGGCCGAAACGCACATTGATTGACTACACTAAATAAATAAGCATCAGCTGGTTTTGGTGAGTGCCGGGAATCTTTACCTCATGTGCCTGGATTTAACTACCACGAGCACCACCGACCTAGAGAGTGCCGTATTTCTACTCTAACAAGGATATGCAGGTGACGCTCCTCTCCTCCTGTGGTGCAGTCCTCTTTAGCACGGTGGTCTGTGGGAAAAAATCCAGTCTTGGGTAAACTTAAGACAGATGGCAAAATTTGAAAGTATAGAAGAAGAAGAGCGCTGCACGCTGCACCAGAACCCCATCCCAGCTGGGAAGCCGCCATGCTGGCCGCCTAAGATGGATGAGAACACTGTACAGGATGACGTCCAGGACCTCAAGCTGAAGAGACAACGGCTGATACGAGACAGTGACCCTCAGATCACAAGGAAATCAACCAAAGAATGGGAGAAAAGAAGGTGATTTGTGTTTCGGCCCTCACCCCTGTGGAGATGTTGTGTCCTGACCTGACGAGGCCTGGATCTCCAGAGCTGAAACCGGAATGTTCCGACATCCCTTCTCCTCATTGTACAAAACTTATCTGTAGGTGCAGGAAACATTTCAAAGAGAAGACAACAACTAAGGAAGTAGGATCTTCTGGCTCTTAGCTATTCTCCCTGCACTGTGGATGTTTACTTGATGTAAAAGACAAGAGCCATACACGTGTCCATGTGTTGTCGCATTAGTTACATTATTTGTGTCTATAACTGAACTCACATGGTATTAGTCATCAATGCAGAAATTCAGGCCAAAAAAGTGGATTGCCGAAGTTGGGAATAGTTCCGTATGGCGAGCCATGCGTCAACTACTTTTTATTGGACAAAATTCTTCTGCAAACGCTTCCTGACTTCTACAGCTGCAAGGTCCATGGCTTCCAGGGGCTGCATCTCCTGCCGGTATAGTAACAGAGTATTGTGTTTGTATGGTGTGATGCTATATGGGCCTGTGCTTTAAGAAAAGCATCTGTCCTGCTGATATGTCCCTATAGGGCACAGGGGGCATCTAACCTGCTGATATGTCCCTATAGGGAACAGGGGGCATCTAACCTGCTGATATGTCCCTATAGGGGATGGGGGCATCTAACCTGCTGATATGTCCCTATAGGGGATGGGGGCATCTAACCTGCTGATATGTCCCTATAGGGGATGGGGGCATCTAACCTGCTGATATGTCCCTATAGGGCACAGGGGGCATCTAACCTGCTGATATGTCCCTATAGGGCACAGGGGGCATCTAACCTGCTGATATGTCCCTATAGGACACAGGGGGCATCTAACCTGCTGATATGTCCCTATAGGGGATGGGGGCATCTAACCTGCTGATATGTCCCTATAGGGGATGGGGGCATCTAACCTGCTGATATGTCCCTATAGGGGATGGGGGCATCTAACCTGCTGATATGTCCCTATAGGGCACAGGGGGCATCTAACCTGCTGATATGTCCCTATAGGGCACAGGGGGCATCTAACCTGCTGATATGTCCCTATAGGGGATGGGGGCATCTAACCTGCTGATATGTCCCTATAGGGCACAGGGGGCATCTAACCTGCTGATATGTCCCTATAGGGCACAGGGGGCATCTAACCTGCTGATATGTCCCTATAGGGGATGGGGGCAGCTAACCTGCTGATATGTCCCTATAGGGGATGGGGGCAGCTAACCTGCTGATATGTCCCTATAGGGCACAGGGGGCATCTAACCTGCTGATATGTCCCTATAGGGCACAGGGCACTGAGGATGAAGGTCCATTTCTTACTGATCAATATGCAGAATACTGGTGACATTACTTATCCTGTATTATACTCCAGAGCTGCACTCACTATTCTGCTGGTGAGGTCACTGTGTACATACATTACATTACTGATCCTGAAGAGAAGACTCAAAAAGAGACTGCAATGACCTCGGCGCTGGACTTCAGACATATACTCCAATGGCCAGGGAGCTATTAGAAACCAATATGTCTCAAGTCCAGCGCTGAGGTCATTGCAGTCTCTTTTTGAGTCTTCTCTCCAATGATTATGCAAGTGACAGCATCGTGACGGAGCTGCCCATTGTACGCTGTAGACCTGGCTGCGGACTATTTTACAATTGTCAAGCTTGACTAGTGTTGTGCCTATCGCTCGCACAACACCTAAAGGTTAGTTGCCCTTCTATATGAATTTTATTTCCCAGAGCCTTTGATTACTGCACCATAAGCGCCCCTCTTTGTCCCTCTCTCTTTCTTTTTGCGTCCTCACATTACTAATCCTGAGTTCCATCCTGTATTATACCCCAGAGCTGCACTCACTATTCTGCTGGTGGGGTCATTGTGTACATACATTACATTACTGATCCTGAGTTACATCCTGTATTATACTCCAGAGCTGCACTCACTATTCTGCTGGTGAGGGGTCACTGTGTACATTCAGGGCCGATTCTGGGGTTTCTGCCGCCTGAGGCAAACCTCAGGCGGCCGCCCCGAGTGATGTCCCGCGCGACCCGATCACCCCAGCGCGTCCCCCACCGACCCCGGGCACTCACCACAGCCTGGGGGTCCGTGACAGCTGCAGGGTGACATCGCGGGACCTGACGGGATGTGGAGAGCGCGGGCGACGGGACAGGTGAGCGGCCGCTGTCATTTTTGTTAAGTGATACTTAACAAAAATGACAGCAGGGGGGACATAATGCCGCCCCCCTGCCGGACCGCAAAATCTGCCGCCTGAGGCGGAAGGCTCATTCCGCCTCATGGCAGAAGCGGGCCTGTGTACATTACATTACATTATTGATCCTGTACTTATCCTGAGTTACACCCTGTATTATACTCCAGAGCTTTGCTCACTATTCTGCTGGTGGAGTTGATTTCCCTATGATAACACTTTGGGGCAGCACTGAGGAGGCAGCCATGACACTTGTCATATACTGCGTCTCTCTGAATCCCGGAGGTCTCTGGGTGTTTTCGGGCAGTACGGCAGGAGCTGTGTTCTCCGGGTGGAGCTCGGTTCCTCAGGCCCATTCTGGCAGTACGGCAGGAGCTGTGTTCTCTGGGTGGAGCTCGGTTCCTTGGGCGCATTCTGGCAGTACGGCAGGAGCTGTGTTCTCCGGGTGGAGCTCGGTTCCTGGGGTGCATTCTGGCAGTACGGCAGGAGCTGTGTTCTCCCGGTGGAGCTCGGTTCCTGGGGCGCATTCTGGCAGTACTGGAGGAGCTGTGTTCTCCGGGTGGAGCTCGGTTCCTGGGGCGCATTCTGGCAGTACGACAGGAGTTGTGTTCTCCGGGTGGAGCTCGGTTCCTCAGGCCCATTCTGGCAGTACGGCAGGAGCTGTGTTCTCCGGGTGGAGCTCGGTTCCTGGGGCACATTCTGGCAGTACGGCAGGAGCTGTGTTCTCCGGGTGGAGCTCGGTTCCTGGGGTGCATTCTGGCAGTACGACAGGAGTTGTGTTCTCCGGGTGGAGCTCGGTTCCTCAGGCCCATTCTGGCAGTACGGCAGGAGCTGTGTTCTCCGGGTGGAGCTCGGTTCCTGGGGCACATTCTGGCAGTACGGCAGGAGCTGTGTTCTCCGGGTGGAGCTCGGTTCCTCGGGCACATTCTGGCAGTACGGCAGGAGCTGTGTTCTCCGGGTGGAGCTCGGTTCCTGGGGCGCATTCTGGCAGTACGGCAGGAGCTGTGTTCTCCGGGTGGAGCTCGGTTCCTCGGGCGCATTCTGGCAGTACGGCAGGAGCTGTGTTCTCCGGGTGGAGCTCGGTTCCTGGGGCACATTCTGGCAGTACTGGAGGAGCTGTGTTCTCCGGGTGGAGCTCGGTTCCTGGGGCGCATTCTGGCAGTACGGCAGGAGCTGTGTTCTCCGGGTGGAGCTCGGTTCCTGGGGTGCATTCTGGCAGTACGGCAGGAGCTGTGTTCTCCGGGTGGAGCTCGGTTCCTGGGGCACATTCTGGCAGTATGGCAGGAGCTGTGTTCTCCGGGTGGAGCTCGGTTCCTGGGGCGCATTCTGGCAGTACGGCAGGAGCTGTGTTCTCCGGGTGGAGCTCGGTTCCTGGGGCACATTCTGGCAGTATGGCAGGAGCTGTGTTCTCCGGGTGGAGCTCGGTTCCTGGGGCGCATTCTGGCAGTACGGCAGGAGCTGTGTTCTCCGGGTGGAGCTCGGTTCCTGGGGCACATTCTGGCAGTATGGCAGGAGCTGTGTTCTCCAGGTGGAGCTCGGTTCCTCGGGCGCATTCTGGCAGTACGGCAGGAGCTGTGTTCTCCGGGTGGAGCTCGGTTCCTCGGGCGCATTCTGGCAGTACGGCAGGAGCTGTGTTCTCCGGGTGGAGCTCGGTTCCTCGGGCGCATTCTGGCAGTACGGCAGGAGCTGTGTTCTCCGGGTGGAGCTCGGTTCCTCGGGCGCATTCTGGCAGTACGGCAGGAGCTGTGTTCTCCGGGTGGAGCTCGGTTCCTCGGGCGCATTCTGGCAGTACGGCAGGAGCTGTGTTCTCCGGGTGGAGCTCGGTTCCTCGGGCGCATTCTGGCAGTACGGCAGGAGCTGTGTTCTCCGGGTGGAGCTCGGTTCCTGGGGCGCATTCTGGCAGTACGGCAGGAGCTGTGTTCTCCGGGTGGAGCTCGGTTCCTGGGGCGCAGGAGTACAGTAGTGATAAATGAGGACTCTCTTTCTCATCTTTGCCGACAATAGGGAAATCGGTGTTTCACGTGCAGCGTAATCCTCTTTCCATATTTATTTATGCAAAATACATCTTCAGTTACATCGGCATCCAGGAGCGGCACTCAATCACCGACTGCAGCTGATCCAGGCAGAGAATGATGGCCGTGGCCTGAGGGGGAACTTTCTCACGCTCTCTCAGGAAAATGAATTCCAGGGAAACACATTCATCACCCCTGACTGATCATCTGTAATAAGAGGCTTTATTGTACCTGCAGTGCACACAGCGGGGGATGGGGGGGTCACTAATGTAACCTGTAACTTTCATGGGAGGGTTGGGTCTGTTATCGTGGTATTACATAGGACTGCAGGTGACATGTACTACACTGTTAGCTCTGTGTGTTATCGTGGTATTACATAGGACTGCAGGTGACATGTACTACACTGTTAGTGCTGTGTTATCGTGGTATTACATAGGACTGCAGGTGACATGTACTACACTGTTAGTGCTGTGTTATTGTGGTATTACATAGGACTGCAGGTGACATGTACTACACTGTTAGTGCTGTGTTATCGTGGTATTACATAGGACTGCAGGTGACATGTTCTACACTGTTAGCTCTGTGTGTTATCGTGGTATTACATAGGACTGCAGGTGACATGTTCTACACTGTTAGCTCTGTGTGTTATCGTGGTATTACATAGGACTGCAGGTGACATGTACTACACTGTTAGTGCTGTGTTATTGTGGTATTACATAGGACTGCAGGTGACATGTACTACACTGTTAGTGCTGTGTTATTGTGGTATTACATAGGACTGCAGGTGACATGTACTACACTGTTAGTGCTGTGTTATCGTGGTATTACATAGGACTGCAGGTGACATGTTCTACACTGTTAGCTCTGTGTGTTATCGTGGTATTACATAGGACTGCAGGTGACATGTACTACACTGTTAGCTCTGTGTGTTATTGTGGTATTACATAGGACTGCAGGTGACATGTTCTACACTGTTAGCTCCGTGTGTTATTGTGGTATTACATAGGACTGCAGGTGACATGTACTACACTGTTAGCTCTGTGTTATCGTGGTATTACATAGGACTGCAGGTGACATGTACTACACTGTTAGCTCTCTGTGTTATTGTGGTATTACATAGGACTGCAGGTGACATATACTACACTGTTAGTGCTGTGTTATTGTGGTATTACATAGGACTGCAGGTGACATGTACTACACTGTTAGCTCTGTGTGTTATCGTGGTATTACATAGGACTGCAGGTGACATGTACTACACTGTTAGCTCTGTGTGTTATCGTGGTATTACATAGGACTGCAGGTGACATGTACTACACTGTTAGTGCTGTGTTATTGTGGTATTACATAGGACTGCAGGTGACATGTACTACACTGTTAGCTCTGTGTGTTATCGTGGTATTACATAGGACTGCAGGTGACATGTACTACACTGTTAGTGCTGTGTTATTGTGGTATTACATAGGACTGCAGGTGACATGTACTACACTGTTAGTGCTGTGTTATTGTGGTATTACATAGGACTGCAGGTGACATGTACTACACTGTTAGTGCTGTGTTATCGTGGTATTACATAGGACTGCAGGTGACATGTTCTACACTGTTAGCTCTGTGTGTTATCGTGGTATTACATAGGACTGCAGGTGACATGTTCTACACTGTTAGCTCTGTGTGTTATCGTGGTATTACATAGGACTGCAGGTGACATGTACTACACTGTTAGTGCTGTGTTATTGTGGTATTACATAGGACTGCAGGTGACATGTACTACACTGTTAGTGCTGTGTTATTGTGGTATTACATAGGACTGCAGGTGACATGTACTACACTGTTAGTGCTGTGTTATCGTGGTATTACATAGGACTGCAGGTGACATGTTCTACACTGTTAGCTCTGTGTGTTATCGTGGTATTACATAGGACTGCAGGTGACATGTACTACACTGTTAGCTCTGTGTGTTATTGTGGTATTACATAGGACTGCAGGTGACATGTTCTACACTGTTAGCTCCGTGTGTTATTGTGGTATTACATAGGACTGCAGGTGACATGTACTACACTGTTAGCTCTGTGTTATCGTGGTATTACATAGGACTGCAGGTGACATGTACTACACTGTTAGCTCTCTGTGTTATTGTGGTATTACATAGGACTGCAGGTGACATATACTACACTGTTAGTGCTGTGTTATTGTGGTATTACATAGGACTGCAGGTGACATGTACTACACTGTTAGCTCTGTGTGTTATCGTGGTATTACATAGGACTGCAGGTGACATGTACTACACTGTTAGCTCTGTGTGTTATCGTGGTATTACATAGGACTGCAGGTGACATGTTCTACACTGTTAGCTCTGCGTGTTATTGTGGTATTACATAGGACTGCAGGTGACATGTACTACACTGTTAGTGCTGTGTTATTGTGGTATTACATAGGACTGCAGGTGACATGTTCTACACTGTTAGTGCTGTGTTATTGTGGTATTACATAGGACTGCAGGTGACATGTACTACACTGTTAGCTCTGTGTGTTATTGTGGTATTACATAGGACTGCAGGTGACATGTTCTACACTGTTAGTGCTGTGTTATTGTGGTATTACATAGGACTGCAGGTGACATGTTCTACACTGTTAGCTCCGTGTGTTATTGTGGTATTACATAGGACTGCAGGTGACATGTACTACACTGTTAGCTCTGTGTTATTGTGGTATTACATAGGACTGCAGGTGACATGTACTACACTGTTAGCTCTCTGTGTTATTGTGGTATTACATAGGACTGCAGGTGACATATACTACACTGTTAGTGCTGTGTTATTGTGGTATTACATAGGACTGCAGGTGACATGTACTACACTGTTAGTGCTGTGTTATTGTGGTATTACATAGGACTGCAGGTGACATGTTCTACACTGTTAGCTCTGTGTGTTATTGTGGTATTACATAGGACTGCAGGTGACATGTTCTACACTGTTAGCTCTGTGTGTTATTGTGGTATTACATAGGACTGCAGGTGACATGTACTACACTGTTAGCTCTGCGTGTTATCGTGCTATTACATAGGACTGCAGGTGACATGTACTACACTGTTAGCTCTGCGTGTTATTGTGGTATTACATAGGACTGCAGGTGACATGTACTACACTGTTAGCTCTGTGTGTTATTGTGGTATTACATAGGACTGCAGGTGACATGTACTATACTGTTAGCTCTGTGTGTTATCGTGTTATTACATAGGACTGCAGGTGATATGTACTACACTGTTAGCTCTGCGTGTTATTGTGGTATTACATAGGACTGCAGGTGACATGTACTACACTGTTAGCTCTGTGTGCTATCGTAGTATTACATAGGACTGCAGGTGACATGTACTACACTGTTAGTGCTGTGTTATTGTGGTATTACATAGGACTGCAGGTGACATGTACTACACTGTTAGTGCTGTGTTATTGTGGTATTACATAGGACTGCAGGTGACATGTACTACACTGTTAGTGCTGTGTTATTGTGGTATTACATAGGACTGCAGGTGACATGTACTACACTGTTAGCTCTGTGTTATTGTGGTATTACATAGGACTGCAGGGACATCTACTACATTATCTACTGGGAAATATCACTGTGTTATCTGTGCTGTTACATAGGACTGCAGGTGACATCTACTACATTATCTGTACTCAGAGATATCACTGTGTTATCTGTGGTGTTACATAGGACTGCAGGTGACTACTACATTATCTGTACTCAGAGATATCACTGTGTTATCTGTGGTGTTACATAGGACTGCAGGTGTCATCTACTACATTATCTGTACTCAGAGATATCACTGTGTTATCTGTGGTGTTACATAGGACTGCAGGTGTAATCTACTACATTATCTGTACTCAGAGATATCACTGTGTTATCTGCTGTTACATAGGACTGCAGGTGACATCTACTACATTATCTGTACTCAGAGATATCACTGGTATCTGTGGTGTTACATAGGACTGCAGGTGACAGCTACTACATTATCTGTACTCAGAGATATCACTGTGTTATCTGCGCTGTTACATAGGACTGCAGGTGACTACTACATTATCTGTACTCAGAGATATCACTGTGTTATCTGCGCTGTTACATAGGACTGCAGGTGACATCTACTACATTATCTGTACTAAGAGTTATCACTGTGTTATCTTTGGTGTTACATAGGACTGCAGGTGACTACTACATTATCTGTACTCAGAGATATCACTGTGTTATCTGTGCTGTTACATAGGACTGCAGGGCACATCTACTACATTATCTGTACTCAGAGATATCCCTGTGTTATCTGTGCTGTTACATAGGACTGCAGGTGACTACTACATTATCTGTACTCAGAGATATCACTGTGTTATCTGTGCTGTTACATAGGACTGCAGGTGACTACTACATTATCTGTACTCAGAGATATCACTGTGTTATCTGCGCTGTTACATAGGACTGCAGGTGACATCTACTACATTATCTGTACTAAGAGTTATCACTGTGTTATCTTTGGTGTTACATAGGACTGCAGGTGACTACTACATTATCTGTACTCAGAGATATCACTGTGTTATCTGTGCTGTTACATAGGACTGCAGGGCACATCTACTACATTATCTGTACTCAGAGATATCCCTGTGTTATCTGTGCTGTTACATAGGACTGCAGGTGACTACTACATTATCTGTACTCAGAGATATCACTGTGTTATCTGTGCTCTTACATAGGACTGCAGGTGACCACTACATTATCTGTACTCAGAGATATCACTGTGTTATCTGTGGTGTTACATAGGACTGCAGGTGACTACTACATTATCTGTACTCAGAGATATCACTGTGTTATCTGTGGTGTTACATGGGACTGCAGGTAACATCTACATTATCTGTACTCTGAGATATCAGTGTTATCTGTGGTGTTACATAGGACTGCAGGTGACTACTACATTATCTGTACTCAGAGATATCACTGTGTTATCTGTGGTGTTACATAGGACTGCAGGTGACATCTACATTATCTGTACTCAGAGATATCACTGTGTTATCTGTGCTGTTACATAGGACTGCAGGTGACATCTACATTATCTGTACTCAGAGATATCACTGTGTTATCTGCGCTGTTACATAGGACTGCAGGTGACTACTACATTATCTGTACTCAGAGATATCACTGTGTTATCTGTGGTGTTACATAGGACTGCAGGTGACTACTACATTATCTGTACTCAGAGATATCACTGTGTTATCTGTGCTGTTACATAGGACTGCAGGTGTCATCTACTACATTATCTGTACTCAGAGATATCACTGTGTTATCTGTGCTGTTACATAGGACTGCAGACCTTACTACTTGCAGGGTTTATGGCGGCGGCCTCTGTATGTGGGGTGGGTGGATGTTGGGGTCTCTCGGTGTAGCTGTAATCACCCCATTAATGACCGGTTATAATGACTCCAGCAGTGTCAGGTGCGGCAGCTCTGGGGAGACGATTAATGACCCGGATTATGGTAGAAGAAGTGGCGGTTATGGCTGTGCAGGTTATACAGGGAGAAGACAATGGAGGGGACGGGGCTCATGATCTGTGGAGCAGGATGGCGTCAAGGCTCATTTGTGCTCCTAAATAACACACCGTCCCCCCTCTTCTACCATCTGGAGGCGTATGTAATGGATTGTTCGTGTAGCCCTTTACTTCATTATCGCCCACAGAACAATATGTGTAGCCGGGGCCGCCCATAGGTAGATGACACCCTGTGCCAAATTTACTTCTGTCCTGGCCATGAATGCTCTCTCCAGAATCTGCCAAAATCAGAACAAATTCAGGCTCCCTGCTCCAGCACTTATACTAGCTAGGTCCCCTTTGTCCCCATATCATTGTATTCCCCCCTTCCCATGTGCCCCCACATAATAGTTAGCTATGCTCTGTGCCCCTATGTAGTAGTAAGGTCCCTATATAGTATAGGCCCCTATGTGCAATCCCCATATAGTATCAGTGTTCTCTGTACACCTTCATAAAGTATAAGGTCCCTCTGTGCAGCTACCAAATAGTATAGACCCCCCCCCCCCCCCCCCGCTCGCCCCCCTTGTGCAGGCTCCCCCTTCTTTCTCTGCAGCCCTCATAATAATATCAGTCCCCCCTGTGCATCCCCCCATATAGTATCAGTCCCCCCCCCACACAGCCCCATATATTATCAGCCCTCCCTTGCAGCCCCCATTTAATAACAGTCTCCCTGCCGTCCCCATATAGTATCAGTCCCTGATGCAGTTCCATATAATATCAGCCCTTCCCTCTCCCCCCCGGCTCTCCCATGGAAAATGAAAATTAATAAACACTTATACTCACCCTTTTTCCCACTGGCTCCTGCGATGTCCTGTCTTCTTCCTGCTCCATGCCAACCTGCTCTATCACGCCTCTTGTGACCGAAGACATAACGCTGCCTGTGGTCACAAGAGTGATTGACAGTGCGTGGAGCCAATGGCTTCCTGTCAATCAGCGTGTCCTTTTTTTTTTTTATAACTATAAGCATGTTTTTACATTGCTTATAGTTACAGCACACTGTGTGGAGCTGACAAACTGTGATTTATTGGCCTCCATAGACGAGTATCTATCCTCCTTCATTGGCCGATCACCACCATGCTTCAATGTTTGTTAGCAGGAAGGAAATGTCTGATATTTATAAGCCTAAGGGTCCTATTCCACGGGCCGAGCAGGGCCCGATCAACGATGTAAACGAGCACCGATCTGCTAGATTGGCGCTCGTTTACTGGGCCTATTCCACAACCCGACAATCGTTAGTGAGGGCTGCAGGGACATTGTTACTGATGTCCTTGCAGCCCTTGTTTCATACATTACCTGTCCAGGCGCAGGTCTTCTTCTCCCGGTCCCGCGCGGCAGCATCGGCTTCGGAGCAGCCTGACTGAACTGACAGACCGCTCAGCCAATCACTGGCCGCGGCGGTTCTGGCCAGTGATTGGCTGAGCGCTATGTCAGCTCAGACTGGCCGCTCCGAAGCTGATGCTGCCGCGCGGGACCGGGAGAAGAAGACCTGCGCCTGGACAGGAAATGTATGATGTTTGTGCAATCGTCGGTCTCCCTCCGCGCCTGTTATTCCACGGAGCGATGCGCTGGTGGCGACCGATGATTTTAGGTTTGAACTAAAATAAGCAATCAGCCGATGACACAATCGTTCTCTCTATTCCACGGAGCAATAATCGGCCGAATCGGGCTCCGTGAAATAGGCCCCTTAGGGTCCATTCACACTACGAAATTTGCGCAAAATTTCAAGAGGAGTCTGTGGTGCGCTTAAAATTCTGCACAGATACTGTAGTGTGGAGGGACCCCTAGTCTCCAACCTCTGGCTCTCCAGTTGCTTCGAAACTGCCAACAGCTCTCTGTGCATGCTGGGAGTTGTAGTTTCGATATAGGTCGCAGATGACAGAATGATTATAAAGTATCTGAACTTGTAGTTAGCAAACTCTGGACTGGAGGGGATGAGACCCAGGTGTGGGCGGTCTTTATACCCCCCCCCCTCCCCCATCCCTCTGTATCTAGTTTCAGCGCTTAGTTAATTCCCTGCTCTCATTGACCTTAATAACCAGCTACAGAAACCAATTGTCGCAGCTTTTCATTCTCCGATATAGAGAATCTGCGCGAGTTTAAGGGTCATTAGGAATGTTCAATTAGAGGGATTGGCGGTAATTAGTTTCCTGGCTGGTGTCGGGGCGCAGTAGGATGTTTGCAGCTTCACATCCATCTAGCGGTGGCGGCGGCAGCGCCGAGGATTCCCTAATGTTGGAGCAGAATGCCGTGATGATTTCCTTCCATCAGCTCAGGAAGCGGTAACTCAGCGCAGGGATAATATTGTGGTAATGCGGCCCCTCGCTCCACAACGCTTATTACAGACGTGAATTTTTCATCACTTTGGGACAAACTCAAGGTCTTCATCTCAGTAAACATGCAGAGCCGGGGCTGAGATAAATGGCCGCTAATGGGAGGGAGACGCAAGGCAGATCAATTCATTATGGCCTGAGCCGCTGGCCTACAGGGCGAGAGCGGCACTCAGACGGGGCCGGACAATATCTCATAGACGTCTGGCAGATCGAACGTCGCCTTCAGCTTCAAACACCTACACCACATACGAGGAGCGACTTCTGTCCTTGGTAAGACTAGATATAATCAGCGCTTAAGGAGATCTGAGACGTCTTCAGCCTAAGTGATGAGGTGGTATAACCAAAGAGCGAAGAAGTAAACACTACAGCAAGGATAGCCCAATGTCCACTGAAGACTAAGTAGTCACTCTGCTAAATCAGGAATAAAGGCGAATATAATATACCTTATACTATATCTTATCAGAGAAAAATGCCTCTGCCCCCATTCATCCAGATCCCCCTACCCATGTGCTAAAATCTGTCTGGGAGCAGTGGTCTCCATCCTGCATCTCTGGAGAGAAAAGATGAATCAGTTCACTGAGGGATCAAGTTACAGCAGCCCATAGAAGTATGTAGAGGGGACGAGTGAGACAGAAGCAGAGAGAGAGCAAAGTTGCTGCTAATCTGGAAAGTTCCTGTAACTTTGCACTTTTTCTTTATTCTGAACAAATTAGTTATTATTCAGTGATTATAGAAATGTGAAGCGTCGGGGAGCAGGCAGGTAATACAGGACGCAGGCAGTACACGGGGAGTCCTCCAGCCAAGCCACAGGGAGTCCTCCAGCCAAGGACGCTGCAGTGATCAGGGGGCAGGCAGTACACGGGGAGACTGAGTCCTCCAACCAGGGACGCTGCAGTTATCAGGGGGCAGGCAGTACACAGGGAGTCCTTCAGCCAGGGACACTGCAGTGATCAGGGGGCAGGCAGTACACGGGGAGTCCTCCAGCCAGGGACACTGCAGTGATCAGGGGGCAGGCAGTACACGGGGAGTCCTCCAGCCAGGGACACTGCAGTGATCAGGGGGCAGGCAGTACACGGGGAGACTGAGTCCTCCAGCCAGGGACGCTGCAGTGATCAGGGGGCAGGCAGTACACGGGGAGTCCTCCAGCCAGGGACACTGCAGTTATCAGGGGGCAGGCAGTACACGGGGAGTCCTCCAGCCAGGGACACTGCAGTGATCAGGGGGCAGGCAGTACACGGGGAGTCCTCCAGCCAGGGACACTGCAGTTATCAGGGGGCAGGCAGTACACGGGGAGTCCTCCAGCCAGGGACACTGCAGTTATCAGGGGGCAGGCAGTACACGGGGAGTCCTCCAGCCAGGGACACTGCAGTGATCAGGGGGCAGGCAGTACACGGGGAGTCCTCCAGCCAGGGACACTGCAGTTATCAGGGGGCAGGCAGTACACGGGGAGTCCTCCAGCCAGGGACACTGCAGTGATCAGGGGGCAGGCAGTACACGGGGAGTCCTCCAGCCAGGGACGCTGCAGTGATCAGGGGGCAGGCAGTACACGGGGAGTCCTCCAGCCAGGGACGCTGCAGTGATCAGGGGGCAGGCAGTACATGGTGAGACTGAGTCCTCCAACCAGGGACGCTGCAGTGATCAGGGGGCAGGCAGTACACGGGGAGGGATATTAATAAGTCAACGGGATGAAACATCAGGGTAATAGAAATGGCAGAACAGGATCCCGGAATGTCAGGAGCGGGCAGCCGGTGATGATGGGGTCAGGAGCGGGCGGCCAGTGATGATGGGGTCAGGAGCGGGCGGCCGGTGATGATGGGGTCAGGAGCGGGTGGCCGGTGATGATGGGGTCAGGAGCGGGCGGCCGTTGATGATGGGGTTAGGAGCGGGCGGCCGGTGATGATGGGGTCAGGAGCGGGCGGCCGGTGATGATGGGGTCAGGAGCGGGCGGCCGGTGATGATGGGGTCAGGAGCGGGCGGACGGTGATGATGGGGTCAGGAGCGGGCGGACGGTGATGATGGGTTCAGGAGCGGGCGGCCGGTGATGATGGGGTCAGGAGCGGGCTGCCGGTGATGATGGGGTCAGGAGCGGGCGGCCGGTGATGATGGGGTCAGGAGCGGGCGGCCGGTGATGATGGGGTCAGGAGCGGGCGGCCGGTGATGACGGGGTCAGGAGCGGGCGGCCGGTGATGATGGGGTCAGGAGCTGGCGGCCGGTGATGATGGGGTCAGGAGCGGGCGGACGGTGATGATGGGGTCAGAAGCGGGCGGACGGTGATGATGGGTTCAGGAGCGGGCGGCCGGTGATGATGGGTTCAGGAGCGGGCGGCCGGTGATGATGGGGTCAGGAGCGGGCGGACGGTGATGATGGGGTCAGGAGCGGACGGACGGTGATGATGGGGTCAGGAGCGGGCGGGCGGTGATGATGGGGTCAGGAGCGGGCGGGCGGTGATGATGGGGTCAGGAGCGGGCGGGCGGTGATGATGGGGTCAGGAGCGGGCGGACGGTGATGATGGGGTCAGGAGCGGGCGGACGGTGATGATGGGGTCAGGAGCGGGCGGACGGACGGTGATGATGGGGTCAGGGGCGGACGGACGGTGATGATGGGGTCAGGAGCGGGCGGGCGGTGATGATGGGGTCAGGAGCGGGCGGGCGGTGATGATGGGGTCAGGAGCGGGCGGGCGGTGATGATGGGGTCAGGAGTGGGCGGACGGTGATGATGGGGTCAGGAGCGGGCGGACGGTGATGATGGGGTCAGCCGCAAGGAAGCACCTTACAGCGCCCGCCGTATCTCAACAAGCAGCACAAGGATCCAGGAAATTGAAAATCATATCTGAAGATCGCACCGAGCGACAAGAGACTGCAGAACACGGCACCGCAACGCAGGAGCTCATCTTCCCCACAACGGAAACCAATTAGACTCTCTGGATATGGGACGTTAATCGACCAACGAAACGTATCGGCGGATGAGGAGGGAATGAGCGTTAATAAGAGAGGATATAATGGAGGGTTATACCCCAGAGATGGCAAGATGAGAATGTAAAGATGGAGTCTGACCCTGGGATACATCCTTAATGTGCAAACCCATCACTTACTGTGTGTACAGGATCCCTGTATAGTATATGATGACATCACTGTACAGGATCCAGGGCTCCCTGTATAGCAGATGACATCACTGTGCAGGATCGGGGTCTCTCTGTATAGCAGATGACATCACTGTGTGCAGGATATGACATAGGACATGACTGTAGTCACCATCATAATATTGTTCCTCTGCAGTATAATGGAGTTCTGGGCCTTGCACATGTCATCCAGTGCTCCCTATCAGCACATGTCATCCAGTGCTCCCTATAAGCACCGCTCTGTAGTGTCCCATAGACGGCCATTCTCTCTGTACAATCCTTTCCACCCCTGCTGTACTGTGTATAGGTCGTGACCAGCATGGCGGCATCCCGCTCTCTGGGGTACGCAGTGGGAGGGCACTTAGTCAGGTTTCGATCCACCATCGCCCGGAGACAAATCATTGCATAATTTATGTTAAGTGCTAATTCCGACGTATTTCCATCTCTATTGATGATCTTCCTGACAGTGGAGGCTTTTAAGTACTCAAATCAGCCAGATCTGCAGGTTTTGGACCAGAAAATGACATTTTAATGGAAAAATGCTTTCTTTAATGAGTGAGGCCCCATTTGTCAATTAATCCGCTGATGGTGGAAATCAGCCGGGAGAACGGAACAAGCCGCGTATTATAATCACAGGATGGAGCGGGGGCTGGGACCGACGGGGAATGCAAAATAAATACTCCGAGATGGAGGTGCCAGCATGTGACCATCCCCGGGCAGGGGTCAGAGATGGAGGTGCCAGCATGTGACCATCCCCGGGCAGGGGTCATAGATGGAGAAGCCAGCATGTGACCATCCCCGGGCAGGGGTCATAGATGGAGGTGATGGCATGTGACCATCCCTGGGCAGGGGTCAGAGATGGAGGTGTCAGCATGTGACCATCCCCGGGCAGGGGTCAAAGATGGAGATGCCAGCATGTGACCATCCACAGACAGGGGTCAGAGATGGAGGTGCCAGCATGTGACCATCCCCGGGCAGGGGTCAGAGATGGAGGTGATGGCATGTGACCATCCCCGGGCAGGGGTCAGAGATGGAGGTGCCAGCATGTGACCATCCACAGGCAGGGGTCAGAGATGGAGGTGCCAGCATGTGACCATCCCTGGGCAGGGGTCAGAGATGGAGGTGATGGCATGTGACCATCCCCGGGCAGGGGTCATAGATGGAGGTGCCAGCATGTGACAATCCCCGGGCAGGGGTCAGAGATGGAGGTGTCAGCATGTGACCATTCCCGGACAGGGGTCAGAGATGGAGGTGCCAGCATGTGACCATCCCCGGGCAGGGGTCAGAGATGGAGGTGCCAGCATGTGACCATCCCTGGGCAGGGGTCAGAGATGGAGGTGCCAGTATGTGACTATCCCCGGGCAGGGGTCAGAAATGGAGGTGCCAGCATGTGACCATCCCCGGGCAGGGGTCATAGATGGAGGTGTCAGCATGTGACCATCCCCGGGCGGGGTCCTAGATGGAGGTGCCAGCATGTGACCATCCCCGGGCAGGGGTCATAGATGGAGATGCCAGCATGTGACCATCCTCGGGCAGGGGTCAGAGATGGAGGTGATGGCATGTGACCATCCCTGGGCAGGGGTCAGAGATGGAGGTGATGGCATGTGACCATCCCTGGGCAGGGGTCAGAGATGGAGGTGTCAGCATGTGACCATCCCCGGGCAGGGGTCAAAGATGGAGATGCCAGCATGTGACCATCCACAGGCAGGGGTCAGAGATGGAGGTGCCAGCATGTGACCATCCACAGGCAGGGGTCAGAGATGGAGGTGCCAGCATGTGACCATCCCTGGGCAGGGGTCAGAGATAAGGGTGATGGCATGTGACCATCCCCGGGCAGGGGTCATAGATGGAGGTGCCAGCATGTGACAATCCCCGGGCAGGGGTCAGAGATGGAGGTGCCAGCATGTGACCATCCCTGGGCAAGGGTCCTAGATGGAGGTGCCAGCATGTGACCATCCCCGGGCAGGGGTCAGAGATGGAGGTGCCAGCATGTGACCATCCCCGGGCAGGGGTCAGAGATGGAGGTGATGGCATGTGACCATCCCTGGGCAGGGGTCAGAGATGGAGGTGTCAGCATGTGACCATCCCCGGGCAGGGGTCAAAGATGGAGATGCCAGCATGTGACCATCCACAGGCAGGGGTCAGAGATGGAGGTGCCAGCATGTGACCATCCACAGGCAGGGGTCAGAGATGGAGGTGCCAGCATGTGACCATCCCTGGGCAGGGGTCAGAGATGGAGGTGATGGCATGTGACCATCCACAGGCAGGGGTCAGAGATGGAGGTGCCAGCATGTGACCATCCCCAGGCTGGGGTCAGAGATGGAGGTGATGGCATGTGACCATCCCCGGGCAGGGGTCAGAGATGGAGGTGTCAGCATGTGACCATTCCCGGGCAGGGGTCAGAGATGGAGGTGCCAGCATGTGACCATCCCTGGGCAGGGGTCAGAGATGGAGGTGCCAGTATGTGACTATCCCCGGGCAGGGGTCAGAAATGGAGGTGCCAGCATGTGACCATCCCCGGGCAGGGGTCATAGATGGAGATGCCAGCATGTGACCATCCCCGGGCAGGGGTCAGAGATGGAGGTGCCAGCATGTGACCATCCTCGGGCAGGGGTCAGAGATGGAGGTGCCAGCATGTGACCATCCCCGGGCAGGGGTCATAGATGGAGGTGCCAGCATGTGACCATCCCCGGGCAGGAGTCAGAGATGGAGATGCCAGCATGTGACCATCCCCGGGCAGGGGTCAGAGATGGAGGTGCCAGCATGTGACCATCCCCGGGCAGGGGTCATAGATGGAGGTGCCAGCATGTGACCATCCCCGGGCAGGGGTCATAGATGGAGGTGCCAGCATGTGACCATCCTCGGGCAGGGGTCAGAGATGGAGGTGCCAGTATGTGACCATCCCCGGGCAGGGGTCAGAGATGGAGGTGCCAGCATGTGACCATCCCTGGGCAGGGGTCAGAGATGGAGGTGCCAGTATGTGACTATCCCCGGGCAGGGGTCAGAAATGGAGGTGCCAGCATGTGACCATCCCCGGGCAGGGGTCATAGATGGAGGTGTCAGCATGTGACCATCCCCGGGCGGGGTCCTAGATGGAGGTGCCAGCATGTGACCATCCCCGGGCAGGGGTCATAGATGGAGATGCCAGCATGTGACCATCCTCGGGCAGGGGTCAGAGATGGAGGTGATGGCATGTGACCATCCCTGGGCAGGGGTCAGAGATGGAGGTGTCAGCATGTGACCATCCCCGGGCAGGGGTCAGAGATGGAGGTGCCAGCATGTGACCATCCACAGGCAGGGGTCAGAGATGGAGGTGCCAGCATGTGACCATCCCTGGGCAGGGGTCAGAGATGGAGGTGATGGCATGTGACCATCCCCGGGCAGGGGTCATAGATGGAGGTGCCAGCATGTGACAATCCCCGGGCAGGGGTCCTAGATGGAGGTGCCAGCATGTGACCATCCCCGGGCAGGGGTCAGAGATGGAGGTGCCAGCATGTGACCATCCCCGGGCAGGGGTCAGAGATGGAGGTGATGGCATGTGACCATCCCCGGGCAGGGGTCAGAGATGGAGGTGTCAGCATGTGACCATCCCCGGGCAGGGGTCAAAGATGGAGATGCCAGCATGTGACCATCCACAGGCAGGGGTCAGAGATGGAGGTGCCAGCATGTGACCATCCACAGGCAGGGGTCAGAGATGGAGGTGCCAGCATGTGACCATCCCTGGGCAGGGGTCAGAGATGGAGGTGATGGCATGTGACCATCCACAGGCAGGGGTCAGAGATGGAGGTGATGGCATGTGACCATCCCCGGGCAGGGGTCAGAGATGGAGGTGTCAGCATGTGACCATTCCCGGGCAGGGGTCAGAGATGGAGGTGCCAGCATGTGACCATCCCTGGGCAGGGGTCAGAGATGGAGGTGCCAGTATGTGACTATCCCCGGGCAGGGGTCAGAAATGGAGGTGCCAGCATGTGACCATCCCCGGGCAGGGGTCATAGATGGAGATGCCAGCATGTGACCATCCCCGGGCAGGGGTCAGAGATGGAGGTGCCAGCATGTGACCATCCTCGGGCAGGGGTCAGAGATGGAGGTGCCAGCATGTGACCATCCCCGGGCAGGGGTCATAGATGGAGGTGCCAGCATGTGACCATCCCCGGGCAGGAGTCAGAGATGGAGATGCCAGCATGTGACCATCCCCGGGCAGGGGTCAGAGATGGAGGTGCCAGCATGTGACCATCCCCGGGCAGGGGTCATAGATGGAGGTGCCAGCATGTGACCATCCCCAGGCTGGGGTCAGAGATGGAGGTGATGGCATGTGACCATCCCCGGGCAAGGGTCATAGATGGAGATGCCAGCATGTGACCATCCCTGGGCAGGGGTCAGAGATGGAGATGCCAGCATGTGACCATCCCCGGGCAGGGGTCAGAGATGGAGGTGCCAGCATGTGACCATCCCCAGGCTGGGGTCAGAGATGGAGGTGATGGCATGTGACCATCCCCGGGCAGGGGTCATAGATGGAGATGCCAGCATGTGACCATCCCTGGGCAGGGGTCAGAGATGGAGATGCCAGCATGTGACCATCCCCGGGCAGGGGTCAGAGATGGAGGTGCCAGCATGTGACCATCCCCGGGCAGGGGTCAGAGATGGAGATGCTGGCATGTGAACATCCCGGGCAGGTGGACGACCATTGTCTCTGTGTAGTTGACCCTGTTACCAGATGCCATCCTGCAGAAGGAGGGGGTGTTGTGTGTGCCATTGTGTTGGTGCCCACCCTTTACTTGACAATGGATATTGCTATTAGTGTTGAGCCAAGTTACCAAACTGTTCGGGTTTAGCAACATTCTGCGGACCTGGACGTTGAGTATTTGACTGGTACCCGCTGTAGGGCGTAATCTAGCTTCTACAGACACAGCAAGTCAAGTGCTTAACATTCAGATTCTGGTTATCAGAATGGGATCAATGCTCCAAGTCAAGTGACCAGGAGCTGAGCTGCACATCGCCACCAGTACATACATAAAATACATGCTAATCCATCCCCCCTCCTGGAAACTAACAAATCCTTCCACACTTGTTATTATCTATTCAGTCTCCTTCCCCCAGTTCTCAGCTGCTGCTTTCTGCTGAAGACACTAAATCTGTGTGTGATCTTTTCTCTCTGTCTCCCCCTCCTTCCCCCTCCATTTCCAGACAGCTGATGTAATCTTCACTCTGTAATCCCTGGCTGGCTGTCTCTTCATTGTGTAATCCCTGTCTGGCTGTCTCTTCATTGTGTAATCCCTGGCTGGCTGTCTCTGCACTCTGTAATCCCTGGTGGACTGTCTCTGCACTCTGTAATCCCTGGCTGGCTGTCTCTGCACTCTGTAATCCCTGGTGGACTGTCTCTGCACTCTGTAATCCCTGGCCAGCTGTCTCTTCACTCTGTAATCCCTGTCTGACACCTGTCTTCATTGTGTAATCCCTGGCTGGCTGTCTCTGCACTCTGTAATCCCTGGCCAGCTGTCTCTTCACTCTATAATCCCTGGCCAGCTGTCTCTGCACTCTGTAATCCCTGGTGGACTGTCTCTGCTTTCTGTAATCCCTGGCTGGCTGTCTCTGCACTCTGTAATCCCTGGTGGACTGTCTCTGCACTCTGTAATCCCTGGCCAGCTGTCTCTTCACTCTGTAATCCCTGTCTGGCTGTGTCTTCATTGTGTAATCCCTGGCGGGCTGTCTCTGCACTCTGTAATCCCTGGCCAGCTGTCTCTTCACTCTATAATCCCTGGCGAGCTGTCTCTACACTCTGTACTACCTGGCCAGCTGTCTCTGCACTCTGTAATCCCTGGCCAGCTGTCTCTTCACTCTATAATCCCTGGCGAGCTGTCTCTACACTCTGTACTACCTGGCCAGCTGTCTCTGCACTCTGTAATCCCTGGCAGGCTGTCTCTGCACTCTGTAATCTGAAGTCAAGTTGCTGGTGACCTCACTGCAATTAACCCTCCCGGCATTGCCCAGTACAGAAATAGCTGGCCAGGTATGTTGTCTACATCAGCCGTCTTGGAAGGGAGGGGGGAGGAGGGGGAGACAGAGAGAACAGCCCGCATACACTTTTCTTTGTCTTCAGCAGAAAGCAGCAGCTCAGAACTGGAGGAGACTGAAAAAATAAAACTGAAAAAAACTGAAAGCGGCACTCACCAATCCTATTATATTATCCTATATTATTATATTATCCTATTATATTATATTATCCTATTAATAAATCGCTATTATTGAAGGCTCTTTATTCTCATGGCGGGAACACAGTCAGGGCAGGCGCCAGCCAGGTGGGTGCAGGTAACATCTGTTTTGCGCAAGCATGTGCTTCAACTGTCCTGAGCAGGGACATAGCCCCACCCATCATCATCTAAGCCACACCCAGGCCTTGTTATAGACCACACCCCCACTTTGGAGCAGGTGGATCGAGCGCTTCATCCTGCATCCTCCATCACTACAGCAGCGTCTGCGCCGCTCATACTGATAGTCATCAGAAGAGTAAATAAGACCCCAGTGACCCCGGAAACATTTATTACTGCAAATAATTCAATTACCTCCGGAGCTGAGATCTTAAATCTGGATGAATCGATGGATTAGATTTTCTTCTCTGGCAGAATTAACACTTTTGTTCCTTTGTGCCGTCATGCATTTCAATACTTGTGATTTACATAATTCCTACAGGAGCCGGTGTTTGTAGTGTATGTAGTGTAGTGTCAGGGGGGACTCCAGAACCACGAGGATCAGCACTGACTGCCTATTCAGGGGGACTCCAGGACCGACACTGATTGTCTAGTCGGGAGGGACTCCAGAACCATGAGGACCGACAATGACTGTCTAGTCAGGGGGGACTTCAGAACCGCCAGGACCGACACTGATTGTCTAGTCAGGAGGGACTTCAGAACCATGAGGATCGACAATGACCGTTTAGTCAGGGGGGACTCCAGAACCATGAGGATCGACAATGACCGTCTAGTCAGGGGAACTCCAGAACAATGAGGACCGTCACTGATTGTCTAGTCAGGGGGGACTCCAGAACCATGAGGATCGACAATGACCGTCTAGTCAGGGGGGACTCCAGAACAATGAGGACCGTCACTGATTGTCTAGTCAGGAGGAACTCCAGAACAATGAGGACCGTCACTGATTGTCTAGTCAGGGGGGACTCCAGAACCTCCAGGACCGACACTGATTGTCTAGTCAGGGGGGACTCCAGGACCGACACTGATTGTCTAGTCAGGGGGGACTCCAGGACCGACACTGATTGTCTAGTCAGGGGGGACTCCAGGACCGCGAGGCTCAGCACTGATTGTCTAGTCAGGGGGGACTCCAGAACCACGAGGCTCAGCACTGATTGTCTAGTCAGGGGGGACTCCAGAACCACGAGGCTCAGCACTGATTGTCTAGTCAGGGGGGACTCCAGAACCGTGAGGATCAGCACTGATTGTCTAGTCAGGGGGGACTCCAGAACCGCGAGGATCAGCACTGATTGTCTAGTCAGGGGGGACTCCAGAACCGCGAGGATCAGCACTGATTGTCTAGTCAGGGGGGACTCCAGAACCGCGAGGATCAGCACTGATTGTCTAGTCAGGGGGGACTCCAGAACCGCGAGGATCAGCACTGATTGTCTAGTCAGGGGGGACTCCAGAACCGCGAGGATCAGCACTGATTGTCGCAATTTCCCGCGTTTACTGTATCAGTTCTGGTATAGAACATATCAGGCGACATTAGGACACAGTCTACTCTACATAAGAAGTGATGGCGTCAGTCTGGATCCACAATGGAAACAATTCCAATAATCCAGCACTGCTTGGTGTTATAGTCCAGAGCTGCATTCATAATTTAGCGGCTTCAGAGCTGAGATATCCAGTTTGTGTGGCTGACGTCTGGACAGCTCTCTGTCACTCTCTGTTGTCAGCCGGGCAGCTGTGAAGGTTGAGATTGAAGTGTCCATGATTTAGATAGTTCTGCTCTCCGCTTTCCTCTCGATAACTTTCACTCCAGATGAAGATTTATGAAGGTTTTATTTTTATAATTTTTTGTCTCCTTTACCTGAGAGTCTGTACATCATATCCCCGGCCCCCTCCTCAGCACCTCCGGCCCCCTCCTCAGCACCTCCGGCCCCCTCCTCAGCACCTCCGGCCCCCTCCTCAGCACCCCCGGCCCCCTCCTCAGCACCCCAGGCCCCCTCCTCAGCACCCCCGGCCCCCTCCCCCACACCCCTGCACTGGTTTTGTGCCATTTCCTTCTGATTGCTGATTTCTAAAATCAAGACGTTCAGTCAGTAGATGGCGGCTGCTGGATGAACCACGTCATCTCCTCAAGGTTATCCAGGAGCGTAAAGATGGGAATGTCAGGGTCCTAGTGATGTGGGATCCTGAGGAGAGGAGGATGGATGGAGCGTCAGAGCCCGCAATCCTCTACAGCTCATCATCCCCTCCTTATAGTACAGGAACGGCAGATTACAGTGCACAGATCTGTACTCCATGTGATAGTCTGCAGAGCGGATACAGGGAGCAATGCTCTGCATGTAAGGAAGGGATACAGAGCTTATATCAGTGCTGGAGAGTTATAAGAGGAGCGGCTGATATCAGAGAACATATATATATATATATATATATATATATATATATATATATATATATATACATACATACATACATATACATACAGTGAGGAGAATAAGTGTCTGATCCGCTGCCGATCACCTACACAGAATGGAGAGGGGGGTGATATACGTCACCTGTGAGAGACAGAATCTATAGAACATTCCAGATAATCACATTGTAGGATTTATACATAATTATTCACCATTTTATTCCATGATATAAGGATTTGGTCACCGACCGACCTGCAGGAATTCTCCGCTCTCATTACCTGGATCACCTGCACCTCTGTCATCCCGTTACCTGTATAATAATCACCTGTCCTCACACTCATCACACTCCAACCTCTCCACCATGGCCAAAGAACCAAAGAGCTGTCTAAGGACACCAGGGACAACACTATAGACCTGCACAAGGCTGGGATGGGCTACAGGACAATAGGCAGCAGCTTGGGGAGAAGGAAATAACTATTGGTGCAATTATTAGGAGATGGAAGAAACACAAGATGACAAGATGGACAAGATCACCTTCCTAGGTTTGGGTCTCCATGCAAGATCTCGCCTCATTGGGTAAGGAGGATTCTAATAAATGTCAGGAGTCAGCCCAGAACTACAGGGAAAGACCTGGTCACTGACCTGAAGAGAGCTGGGACCACAGTCTCATAGATTACTGTCAGTAACTCACTACACTGCCATGGATTATAATCCTGCAGGACACACAGGGTCCCTCTGCCCACACCAGCACATGTCCAGGCCCATGTCACGTCACCAATGACCATCTGGATGATGGAGAGGAGACATAGGAGAGGATCATGTAATCAGATGAGCAAAAAAGAGCCTGTGGAGCCTCATTTAACAGCCTCATAACACAAGACTAGCCAGATATCCCTCTGGGAAGGGCCTGGCCAAGGGGATGGCTCCTGTAGGAAAACTACCATATTAATTGGCCCTATAAGTCAATGTAATGACAAGGGAAAAACCAAGGCTAGGTATTCATCCACAGACAGCTGTTTCGGAGTGTTGCCCCTCATCAGTGCGGAGCAGGATTCTGGCTAGGTGATCGGATGACACTAAAATACAACTTTCTGGCATCATCTCCACTCACCATGTTTTAAGGAAGAAGAAGGATGAAAACAACCCCAAGATCACAGTCTCAACCATGAATTCTGGGGAGGGAGGCAACTCACAGCCGGGACAACTAAGGAGGAAACACACAGCCGGGACAACTAAGGAGGAAACACACAGCCGGGACAACTAAGGAGGAAACCCACAGCCGGGACAACTAAGGAGGAAACACACAGCCGGGACAACTAAGGAGGAAACACACAGCCGGGACAACTAAGGAGGAAACACACAGCCGGGACAACTAAGGAGGAAACACACAGCCGGGACAACTAAGGAGGAAACACATAGCCGGGACAACTAAGGAGGAAACACACAGCCGGGACAACTAAGGAGGAAACACACAGCCGGGACAACTAAGGAGAAAACACACAGGACAACTAAGGAGGAGACCCACAGCCAGGACAACTAAGGAGGAAACACACAGCCGGGACAACTAAGGAGGAAATACACAGCTGGGACAACTAAGGAGGAAACCCACAGCCGGGACAACTAAGGAGGAGACACACAGCCGGGACAACTAAGGAGGAGACCCCCAGCCGGGACAACTAAGGAGGAGACCCACAGCTGGGACAACTAAGGAGGAGACCCACAGCCGGGACAACTAAGGAGGAGACCCCCAGCCGGGACAACTAAGGAGGAGACACACAGCCGGGACAACTAAGGAGGAAACACACAGCCGGGACAACTAAGGAGGAGACACACAGCCAGGACAACTAAGGAGGAGACCCACAGCCGGGACACCTAGGGAGGAGACACACAGCCGGGACAACTAAGGAGGAAACACACAGCCGGGACAACTAAGGAGGAAACACACAGGACAACTAAGGAGGAAACCCACAGCCGGGAAAACTAAGGAGGAAACACACAGCCGGGACAACTAAGGAGGAAACACACAGCCGGGACAACTAAGGAGGAAACACACAGCTGGGACAACTAAGGAGGAAACACACAGCCGGGACAACTAAGGAGGAAACACACAGCCGGGACAACTAAGGAGGAGACACACAGCCGGGACACCTGGGGAGGAGACACACAGCCGGGACAACTAAGGAGGAGACACACAGCCGGGACACCTGGGGAGGAGACACACAGCCGGGACAACTAAGGAGGAAACACACAGCTGGGACAACTAAGGAGGAGACACACATCCGGGACAACTAAGGAGGAGACACACAGCCGGGACAACTAAGGAGGAAACCCACAGCCGGGACAACTAAGGAGGAAACCCACAGCCGGGACAACTAAGGAGGAAACCCACAGCCGGGACAACTAAGGAGGAAACCCACAGCCGGGACAACTAAGGAGGAAACCCACAGCCGGGACAACTAAGGAGGAGACCCCCAGCCGGGACAACTAAGGAGGAAACACACAGCCGGGACAACTAAGGAGGAAACACACAGCCGGGACAACTAAGGAGGAAACACACAGCCGGGACAACTAAGGAGGAGACACAGCCGGGACAACTAAGGAGGAAACACACAGCCGGGACAACTAAGGAGGAGACCCACAGCCGGGACAACTATGGGGGTGTATGGAGGAGGGGGACACAATCCCTGCTGCAGGGTCGGCAAACCTGGTCAGGACCTCCAGGAAACGTCCGACCTCTGTATCTGCAAACAAAGGTTTCTGCACCAAATAGGAACTTCTCTTCTTCTATTGTATCACATCCTTATTGCTTGGAATAAAATGGTGAATAATTATGTATAAATCCTACAATGTGATTATCCGGAATGTTCTATAGATTCTGTCTCTCACAGGTGAAGTATATCACCCCCCTCTCCATTCTGTGTAGGTGATCGGCAGTGGATCAGACACTTATTCTCCTCACTGTATATATTTCTCTCTCTCATATATATATATCTGTCACTTGTCACTATATATAATCGGTTTCCATGCTGCCCTTACTTTCGCTCCTCACTTCCGCCGCCGGTGAAGGTTACTGGGCGCAGGTTACGGCCCTCACCACCAGGCGCAGTCATATAATGGTGTCCTTTCCCTTTAAGTTCTCTTGAGTAATGAATATTAATCCGCTGGCATTTTATCTGTGATTTTCCTCTTCCCATTACCCATAATCCACCTGTTCAAAGACGGTCCTTGCAGATTCCGATGTATTTTTTGTCCGTTTTGCCGCTTGATTCATGGAGCTCCATTTGCCGGAGATAATATTCCAAATGCATTTTATTTTATCTGAGACGGATTCATCAAAGTCGTCTCTGATGGAAATATGAGCATTTAGAGGGAGCGCGCATCAAAGCGCCGCAGCTCTCTCACCCTGGATGAATGAGACGTCTTGTCCTATTATTCATCTACATATCTGGGAAGGGGCCCCAATCCGAGATGGTGGAAAACTCCGCAACCCACCGGATCTGCAGACAATAGGAGATTTTACTTCTATCCTGATGATGGAAATCCTCTCTCTGTATAGCGATTCCTGCAGAGCTTGTGCTTGTATACAGCAGCCAATCAGAGCGAGCAGAGCTGCAGTATGAGGCATTCTGCAGCAGTCCCTGTATACCGGGGGTCTCCATCCTTTATGCTTTATAATGCCAGCGGTTGTAACACTACAACTCCCAGCATGCCTGTCCTGCTGAACGTTGTAGTCACAGGATGGAGATCTACAGAAATCTGAGAAAGTTATCGCATCAAAGTTTGCTGATCTCTGTTGCTTTACACTGCGGCTCTTCTTCTTCTGATTGCCTCCTGTATACAAGCACAAGCCCTGCAGGATATCACAGATACATTACAGACAGTCAGTATCCGGAAGAATAGTAATAAGAATAGAATAGTAATAAGCGCCACTGCTTGATGTCTTTTCATTTTGTACAATCTCAGTTCTGGACGTTCATCTGGACATATTGATGTTTGATTCAATTCAGTATCATTTTGTTATGGACTGGCCCTTTAAAGGGGTAGGTCACAAAATTTTTTTTTTTTTTCATATCAACTGGTGCCAGAGATTTGTAATTTAGTATTAAAACATCTCCAGTCTTCCAGCACTTATCAGCTGCTGTATGTCCTGCAGGAAGTGCTGTACTCTTTCCAGTCTGACACAGTGCTCTCTGCTGCCACCTCTGTCCATGTCAGGAACTGTCCAGAGCAGGAGAAGTTTTCTATGGGGATTTGCTGCTGCTCTGGACAGTTCCTGACATGGACAGAGGTGGCAGCAGAGAGCACTGTGTCAGACTGAAGAAAATACACCACTTCCTGCAGGACATACAGCAGCTGATAAGTATTGGAAGACTGGAGTTTTTTTTTGTAGAAGTACACTACCGTTCAAAAGTTTGGGGTCACATTGAAATGTCCTTATTTTTGAAGGAAAAGCGCTGTACTTTTCAATGAAGATAACTTTAAACTAGTCCTAACTTTAAACCAATCCCCTCTATACATTGCTAGTGTGGTAAATGACTATTCTAGCTGCAAATGTCTGGTTTTTGGTGCAATATCTACATAGGTGTATAGAGGCTGATTTCCAGCAGCTATCACTCCAGTCTTCTAATGGTACAATGTGTTTGCTCATTGGCTCAGAAGGCTAATTGATGATTAGAAAACCCTTGTGCAATCATGTTCACACATCTGAAAACAGTCTAGCTCGTTACAGAAGCTACAAAACTGACCTTCCTTTGAGCAGATTGTGTTTCTGGAGCATCACATTTGTGGGGTCAATTAAATGCTCAAAATGGCCAGAAAAAGAGAATTTTCATCTGAAACTCGACAGTCTATTCTTGTTCTTAGAAATGAAGGCTATTCCATGCGAGAAATTGCTAAGAAATTGAAGATTTCCTACAACGGTGTGTACTACTCCCTTCAGAGGACAGCACAAACAGGCTCTAACCAGAGTAGAAAAAGAAATGGGAGGCCGCGTTGCACAACTAAGCAAGAAGATAAGCACATTAGAGTCTCTAGTTTGAGAAACAGACGCCTCACAGGTCCCCACCTGGCATCTTCATTACATAGTACCCACAAAACACCAGTGTCACCATCTACAGTGAGGAGGCGGCTGCCGGATTTGGGGCTTCAGGGCAGAGTGGCAAAGAAAAAGCCATATCTGAGACTGGCCAATAAAAGAAAAAGATTAAGTTGGGCAAAAGAACACAGACATTGGACAAAGGAAGACTGGAAAAAAGTGTTGTGGACGGATGAATCCAAGTTTGAGGTGTTTGGATGACAAAGAAGGTTTGTGAGATGCAGAAGAAATGAGAAGATGCTGGAAGAATGCCTGACGCCATCTGTTATACATGGTGGAGGTCATGTGATGGTCTGGGGTTGGTGCTGGTAAGGTGGGAGATTTGTACAGGGTAAAAGGGATTGTGAATAAGGAAGGCGATCACTCTGCACCGCCATGCCATACCCAGTGGGCAGCGCTTGGTTGGAGCCAATTTCATCCTACAACAGGACAATGACCCTAAACACCTCCAAATTGTGCAAGAACTATATACAGCAGAAGCAGCAGCTGGTATTCTATCCTAGGTAATGGAGTGGCCAGCGCAGTCACCAGATCACCACCCCATTGTGGGAGCAGCTGGACCGTATGGTACGCCAGAAGTGCCCATCCAACCAATCCAACTTGTGGGAGCTGCTTCTAGAAGCGTGGGGGGCAATTTCTCCAGCTTACCCCAACAGATTAATAGCTAGAATGCCAAAGGTGTGCAATGCTGGAATTGCTGCACAAGGAGGATTCTGGGACGGAAGCAAAGTGTGATGGAAGAACAATGTTATTTCCCATACAAATCATTATTTCTAACCTTGTCAATGTCTTGGCTCTATTTTCTATTCATTACACAACGTCTGGTGGTGAAGAAGTGGGACTTTTCATGGAAAACACTAAATTGTTTGGGTGACCCCACACTTTTGAACAGTAGTGTAAATTACAAAAAAATTTGGTGAACAACTCCTCCTCTAGCAGTACATGGCCCAGACTTCTGTAGCCCTCGGCCCTTTGGTTCCCGTCTTCCTGATGATGGCTGTACACGGGAGACCCTCCAGATTCTCTCCATGCCGCCGTCTTTCCAATTTCCTCTTAAACTAATCAACTGATTTGTGGTCTATAGTTTGTGCGGAAGTGAATGGCGGCATCTGATTACGGAGCCAGCTGCTTATTTCTGCTGATACATCTTAACCAGTTGTGCGGCGGCCTCTTGTCTCCTCCCGGCCTCCCGTCTCCTCCCGTTCTCCTGTCTCCTCCTATCCTCCCGGCCTCCCGTCGCCTCCCATCTCCTCCGTCTCTTCCGGACTCCTGTCTCCCCCCCGCCTCCTGTCTCCTCCCAGTCTCCCGTCTCCTCCCATCTCCTTCCGGCCTCCCGTCTCCTCTCGGCCTTCCGTCTCCTCCCGGCCTCCCGTCTCCTCCCGGCCTCCCGTCTCCTCCCGGCCTCCCGTCTCCTCTCGGCCTTCCGTCTCCTCCCGGCCTCCCGTCTCCTCTCGGCCTTCCGTCTCCTCCCGGCCTCCCGTCTCCTCTCGGCCTTCCTTCTCCTCCCGGCCTCCCGTCTCCTCTCGACCTTCCGTCTCCTCCCGGCCTCCCGTCTCCTCTCGGCCTTCCGTCTCCTTCCGGCCTCTCGTCTCCTCCCGGCCTCCCGTCTCCTCCCGGCCTCCCGTCTCCTCCCGGCCTCCCGTCTCCTCTCGGCCTTCCGTCTCCTCCCGGCCTCCCGTCTCCTCTCGACCTTCCGTCTCCTCCCGGCCTCCCGTCTCCTCTCGGCCTTCCATCTCCTCTCGGCCTTCCGTCTCCTCCCGGCCTCCCGTCTTCCCTCGGCCTTCCATCTCCTCCCGGCCTTCCATCTCCTCCCGGCCTCCCGTCTCCTCCCGGCCTCCCGTCTCCTCCGATCCTCGGAATATTTCCTCACTTACTGGTAGATTTCATTTATCCCTGAGTTTAAAGCAATTCCTCCCGCTAACCGGCCTGACCATCTTGTTATTAGACTTGTCCTCGTCCATCGCTTTCGCCTCATACCGGGGGGAGATTTCAATTACCGAGATGCCAAGACACTGACCTGATTTATCTCCCAGTCCTCGCTCTCTATCTGAATGGAGTTTTCTACCTGGCAAAGGATTCTGGAGCCAATATGTTACAGGCAGATTGTGTCCATCTCAGGTCTTAAAGGAATTGTCCATTCTCCATTATTTATACAGAGAGCGGCCCTGTGTAATAGGTTCTTGGTAGAGGACATTTCCATAAAGCGTGTGGCCCCTGATCCTCTGATCCTTATGACCTGTAGGCGGCCGGTTATACAAGGTGTTAGGTTGTGGTTAGGCCTTTGTTTCTGTAGTTCGCCTCCCCTGATGATGCCGGACACATGTGTCGGTGGGAGAAGGAGACAGTCAGTCAGACGGCTCCATGGGCTCCAGCATGGGGAGAAGCCATGTAAGATGTGAGAGCCGCCACCGGGCCGCGCCGCTCTCTACATGCGATTATGCAAAACCTCAGTCATGGATTCAATTGAATTTAGCTGCTGATTTCCCATTATATATGTATGAGTATGGGGTGTGCGCTGAAAGGGGCATGTATAGAGAGGCGCCGTGTATATCTGTATCCTATATACTGCAGGCCCAGACTAGATCTGTTATAGGAAATATAATATACCGATCTCATACTAATTCATGTTCAAGTTCAACACAAACTCATAAAGAAAGCCATAGTGCTGTGCCGGATCAGAGCAGCACCCATTAAAGGGGAACTCTGGTGGGGAGAAAATCAACGAAATAAGCTGATGTCAGAAAGTTATACAAATTTACTTCTATATAAAAATCTCCTGTCTTCCAGTACTTATCAGCTGCTGTATGTCCTGCAGGAAGTGGTGTATTCTCTCCAGTCTGACACAGTGCTCTCTGCTGCCACCTCTGTCCATGTCAGGAACTGTGCAGAGCAGCTGCAGATCCCCATAAAAAACCTCTCCTGCTCTGGACAGTTCCTGACATGGACAGAGGTGGCAGCAGAGAGCACTGTGTCAGACTGGAGAGAATACACCACTTCCTGCGGGACATACAGCAGATGATAAGTACTGGAAGACTGGAGATTTTTAAATAGAAAAAAAAAATACTCCATCTTCTTTACTCATCAAGATGGATTTCAGACGACCCGTCCCGTGACTCCGATAGACAATGTTATCACTGCATGTAAAGCATGGGAAGGGAAGCTGATGATCGGACGGACCCTGTCATGTAGGGCTGTGATCCCCAGCCTAGAGCCGCCATAGTGGTGCATCACATCCATCAGAGCGGCCCCCATTGACGTACAGTGCACTGTATTGTTCTGGTGGTAACTTCTGCTCTGTTCTCCCCATTAAACGGACCGTATCACGAAGGTGAACGTCCCCGACCTCCTTGTTCTCTACCTGAAGAGTGGAGATTCTTAGTTGTCCCCCGAAAACCTCTGCCTTCTACGTCCTCATCGCCAATAAAATCAGATGAGGTCGATGTGACGACGTCGCGGAAGGTTTAATGGATCGCTATAAAGCGTAAAGGCTCCGCTATGTACAATGTGGGGGGAGGGGCGCGGGGAGGAATCGCTCACAGCGGGAGGGAATGGAGAGGAATCTCACAGAGGAGTCAAGTTAATTAAAGGAGTGGGACCGCGCGCACCGTAATAAACCTCTGGCGTGCCGCACTTTTATAGGCCGCCATAATTTGCCGCCGCTGCACGTACAGCGCAGGTAGGTCATTAAGGCCCCCGCCACCGGCAGCGCCGAGGAAAGGAACACAAGCGGCGGAGTCGTCTTAACTGCGGCCCCTTTTCTTTTTTACGGCTCTCTTTTTTTCCCCCTTTTAATTGGCCTCTTTATGATCTATGAGTGAAATACACCGCCAGATATCTGCACTTTTACTGCCGTCTGTCCCCCGAGGCTTTGCGCACCAGGAAGGAAGGCGTCTCCCCCCGCCGCACCTCAGAAGGTTGTTCCTGGGCTCAGATGCTGCAAGCCATGGCGTCCCGCTGAGCGTAAAACACACGACCAGCACTGGAGGCGAATCTCATACAAACGATCCATCCCTCAAAGGGGTCGGCCGGGATCAGGAAAACATGGCCGCTCCCTGCACTTGTTCACTGATCGTGTCTGATATCTTAGATGTGAACTTAGCTGCAGTACCAAAACCAACCTGAGGGGCGCTATATTTCTAATCAAGTAAAATCCTTGTTAGAGCTGAGCTGAACCTGCAGTTGTCTCTGTGCATTTGCCGTGTAGGTGAATGGAAGCAATTGCTCTCTGTTATCAGTCACTTCATATGAGACATGGCAGGAGGGTTGCTCCTCCTGTAAGTCCCTGTATAATCCGGCATAATATAGCAGGGCTGCAGTGTAAAGCATGGGAAGGAAACCATTAGTAACTGTGTATTATTGATCCTGGATGATTATTGTCTGATCTTCCTATCGGCATCAGATAAATAAAAGGACACATTCACTGTGGTGCAGAGTCCCCCAATCTGTGCCTTTTTAGATGGCGCAAAACTACAATTCCCAGCATGCCTCGATAGCATCGCTCATTGAATAGGGCAGTGGTCTCCAGCTGGTGTAACTACAGCTCCCAGCATGCCCTGACAGCGTGCCCTTGCGCTACAAAAATATGGCTACTTCCCCCTACTGTTGTCTCCAGTTGGGTGGGGTTTTGAAACTCAGTTCCATTGAAGTAAATGGAGCTTAATTGCAAACCGCACCTGAACTGGAGACAACAGTAGGGCATTTGGGCAGTGGATAATGAGACATTTGTGTGATTTAGACGCGGCGTTTCCCCTGATTTACTGTTGTACCAGGTAAGTGAGAGATCAATTTCCTCGAGCTTCCCCAGACTTCATTCTGGTGATAGAGTCATTCATCCTGGGCCGGCACAGCCGCACCGCACTCACCGCCGCTAGACGCTCATTTGAATAGATTTAAATATTGAAAATATCTCATTTAAATAAATCTGAATGTAGACTTGTCAGAGGCGAGCGCCGTCTCATCTGCGGTGGCTCCGGGGACGGTCTCCCTCCATTGTGGTGTCCCCCGCCCCATCCAGCGCGGACACGGACACAATAACAGGACCGGGACATAGAACAGTCATTTCCTATTAACATTTGTCAGATTGGAGAAAGAAGGAGCGAGCGAGGAGGACTACAGGTTTATAGGTCTCTGCGGGCCGAGGAGGGGGCCAGGGCGAATGGAGAGGATGGAACAAAAAGAAGAAGAGAAATGAAGGACATAACAACATGGAACACAACCAGAGACAATGAGGCTGAAGCCGACAATGAGGAAACGTTCTGACAACAGAAAGACAGCCGGAATATACACGAGAGATGGGGGGGGGGGGGGGGCAGGACTGGGAGGAGAAAGCTGGAATATACACGAGAGATGGGGGGGGGGGGCAGGACTGGGAGGAGAAAGCCGGAATATACACGAGAGATGGGGGGGGGGGGACGAGGACTGAGGGAAGAAAGCCGGAATATACACGAGAGATGGGGGGGGGGGCAGGACTGGGAGGAGAAAGCCGGAATATACACGAGAGATGGGGGGGGGGGGGGCAGGACTGGGAGGAGAAAGCCGGAATATACACGAGAGATGGGGGGGGGCAGGACTGGGAGGAGAAAGCCGGAATATACACGAGAGATGGGGGGGGGGGGCAGGACTGGGAGGAGAAAGCCGGAATATACACGAGAGATGGGGGGGGGGGCAGGACTGGGAGGAGAAAGCCGGAATATACACGAGAGATGGGGGGGGGGGAGACGAGGACTGGGGGGAGAAAGATGGAATATACACGAGAGATGGGGGGGCAGGACTGGGAGGAGAAAGCCGGAATATACACGAGAGATGGGGGGGGGGCAGGACTGGGAGGAGAAAGCCGGAATATACACGAGAGATGGGGGGGGGGGGCAGGACTGGGAGGAGAAAGCCGGAATATACACGAGAGATGGGGGGGGGGGCAGGACTGGAAGGAGAAAGCCGGAATATACACGAGAGATGGGGGGGGGGGGAGACGAGGACTGGGGGGAGAAAGATGGAATATACACGAGAGATGGGGGGGCAGGACTGGGAGGAGAAAGCCGGAATATACACGAGAGATGGGGGGGGGGCAGGACTGGGAGGAGAAAGCCGGAATATACACGAGAGATGGGGGGGGGGCAGGACTGGGAGGAGAAAGCCGGAATATACACGAGATATAGGGTGGGGGGAGACGAGGACTGAGGGAAGAAAGCCGGAATATACACGAGAGATGGGGGGGGGGGGGAGGACTAGGAGGAGAAAGCCGGAATATACACGAGAGATGGGGGGGGGCAGGACTGGGAGGAGAAAGCCGGAATATACACGAGAGATGGGGGGGGGGGGGCAGGACTGGGAGGAGAAAGCCGGAATATACACGAGAGATGGGGGGGGGGGGGAGACGAGGACTGGGGGGAGAAAGATGGAATATACACGAGAGATGGGGGGGGCAGGACTGGGAGGAGAAAGCCGGAATATACACGAGATATAGGGTGGGGGGAGACGAGGACTGAGGGAAGAAAGCCGGAATATACACGAGAGATGGGGGGGGGCAGGACTGGGGGGAGAAAGATGGAATATACACGAGAGATGGGGGGGGGCAGGACTGGGAGGAGAAAGCCGGAATATACACGACAGATGGGGGGGGGGGGGGAGACGAGGACTGGGGGGAGAAAGATGGAGTATACACGAGAGATGGGGGGGGCAGGACTGGGAGGAGAAAGCGGAATATACACGAGATATAGGGTGGGGGGAGACGAGGACTGAGGGAAGAAAGCCGGAATATACACGAGAGATGGGGGGGGGGGGCAGGACTAGGAGGAGAAAGCCGGAATATACACGAGAGATGGGGGGGGGGGGCAGGACTAGGAGGAGAAAGCCGGAATATACACGAGAGATGGGGGGGGCAGGACTGGGAGGAGAAAGCCGGAATATACACGAGAGATGGGGGGGGCAGGACTGGGAGGAGAAAGCCGGAATATACACGAGAGATGGGGGGGGGGGCAGGACTGGGAGGAGAAAGCCGGAATATACACGAGAGATGGGGGGGGGGGGGGGAGACGAGGACTGGGGGGAGAAAGATGGAATATACACGAGAGATGGGGGGGGCAGGACTGGGAGGAGAAAGCCGGAATATACACGAGATATAGGGTGGGGGGAGACGAGGACTGAGGGAAGAAAGCCGGAATATACACGAGAGATGGGGGGGGGAGGACTGGGGGGAGAAAGATGGAATATACACGAGAGATGGGGGGGGGGCAGGACTGGGAGGAGAAAGCCGGAATATACACGAGATATAGGGTGGGGGGGGGGCAGGACTGGGAGGAGAAAGCTGGAATATACACAAGATATAGGGGGGGGGGGAGACGAGGACTGGGAGGAGAAAGCCGGAATATACACGAGAGATGGGGGGGGGGGGCAGGACTGGGAGGAGAAAGCCGGAATATACACGAGATATAGGGTGGGGGGAGATGACGACTGAGGGAAGAAATCCGGAATATACATGAGATATGGGGGGGGGGGGGGTGAGGGAAGAAAGCCGGAATATACACGAGATATAGGGTGGGGGGGGGGCAGGACTGGGAGGAGAAAGCTGGAATATACACAAGATATAGGGGGGGGGGAGACGAGGACTGGGAGGAGAAAGCCGGAATATACACGAGAGATGGGGGGGGGGAAACTTCACTGTCCTGTCCTCGGTAGTCACTGGGTGTCCCCACCTCCGCTCCTAGGTCTTTTTTTTATGATGGGGGTTTATGTTGGCATAATATGGGTTAAGGGTCTTTCAATGGGTGCTGTCACTTTAACCCCTTAAGGACCAGGCCCCAATTTTCATTTTGGCGTTTTGGTTTCCCCCTTGTCCCAATTGTGACCCCTATAATGGGTTTCCCAGGTACGGGGCAGTTTGGGGTCATTTATTTGCCCCTCGATCTCTGGTGTTTATTGATCATATTGGTGTTGATCGCTTTTTATTATTTTTTTTCTGCTGTACAGTATAATGTAACAATACATCCGCAATCCTCCTGTCCTTGATGCCACTCTTTCTTTGTGCCGATCACCGTGCCGGAACAATATTGTCACTTTTTCGTAGATTGCGCACGCTTTGACATCTAATATTTATTTATTTAATTATTTTACATGTTTTATCTCTAAAATGGTAAAGGGGAGGAGTTAAACACTTATTGGAGGAGGAGCTAAGATTATTTTCCCCTACACATTGTAAGTTCCCCTAGGGGACTGACACATAGAGTCATTAGCCTCCATCTACTGATCAGCGCTATGCTTTATAGTTCTATACTTAAAGGGAGCGTACACTTACAGCCATTCTCACTATAGCCCAGGTGTCGCTCCTGTAGATGCACAGTCCTGGTCCTGAAAGAGTTACAAAAAATGTTTGACATGCCTTAGAGAGGTGACAAAAGTTTAGAATCCGTCATCTTTTGGGGTGTTGAGATCCGATCAATTATTGAATATAACCAGGAGAAGCGCTCGAATGAACTCTTCTCTCTGTGGCTCGCTGCTTCTTCTATCACAAGCTCCATTGTAAGACATCTCCTGAGCGCAGGGAGTAAAGAGCTTTGCCGAGCGCTTCTCCTGACTCTAACAATTGGTTGGGGTCACAGCCCCCAGAGCATACTGACAAATCCTTCTGTGAGGTGCAGTATAGAGATGTGTGTTGTGCTGTGTGCTATCAGGATGACGGCTCGGAGTATAATGATGATTTCTTCTGTCCCTCCAGCTCCTCCTGTATCCATCGCTGTGATCGCCGCAGACACCCCAGCGCCATTCAGCCGGTACCAGGCGCAGAACTTCACTCTGGTGTGCATCGTGTGCGGAGGAAAGCCGGCTCCTCAGGTGAGGGTCCCCCACAGTACGGGGAGAGGAGGGCACCCCAGGGCAGTGTCCCCCACAGTACGGGGAGAGAAGGGCACCCCAGGGCAGTGTCCCCCACAGTACAGGGAGAGGAGGGCACCCCAGGGCAGTAGTGTCCCCCACAGTACGGGGAGAGGAGGGCACCCCAGGGCAGTAGTGTCCCCCACAGTACGGGGAGAGAAGGGCACCCCAGGGCAGTGTCCCCCAAAGTACAGGGAGAGGAGGGCACCCCAGGGCAGTAGTGTCCCCCACAGTACGGGGAGAGAAGGGCACCCCAGGGCAGTGTCCCCCACAGTACAGGGAGAGGAGGGCACCCCAGGGCAGTAGTGTCCCCCACAGTACGGGGAGAGGAGGGCACCCCAGGGCAGTAGTGTCCCCCACAGTACGGGGAGAGAAGGGCACCCCAGGGCAGTGTCCCCCACAGTACAGGGAGAGGAGGGCACCCCAGGGCAGTGTCCCCCACAGTACAGGGAGAGGAGGGCACCCCAGGGCAGTAGTGTCCCCCACAGTACGGGGAGAGAAGGGCACCCCAGGGCAGTGTCCCCCACAGTACTGGGAGAGGAGGGCACCCCAGGGTAGTGTCCCCCACAGTACAGCGAGAGGAGAGCACCCCAGGGTAGTGTCCCCCACAGTACGGGGAGAGGAGGGCACCCCAGGGCAGTGTCCCCCACAGTACAGCGAGAGGAGAGCACCCCAGGGTAGTGTCCCCCACAGTACGGGGAGAGGAGGGCACCCCAGGGTAGTGTCCCCCACAGTACGGGGAGAGGAGGGCACCCCAGGGCAGTGTCCCCCACAGTATAGGGAGAGGAGGGCACCCCAGGGCAGTGTCCCCCACAGTACGGGGAGAGGAGGGCACCTGGATAGTGTCCTACTGACTTCACTTATATCCTGAAGATGCTGTTGCTGGATCTTTCTATCTGAACCACCCCCACCCCCCAGTAATGTGTTCCGTATGACATATAAAAAGATTTAAAAGATTCCTCTGCGTCGTGGTGCCGTCACCGGTCCTACATTGGCCTATTCTGGACTATGGCTCAGTAGGTGGTATAGACAGGGTGTCCCTGTACATTACAGCTCCATCTAGTAGTATGAGGAACCTCCAGAACCTCCCTCGGCCTTCAGAAGCACAAGGATTAGTCTCTGCAGCAATTGTGCCGGGTGAATTGTTGTGCAGGACTATCGGCCCCATTACTGCGAAGGCCGAAAAAAGAGAACTCACTGTTGTGTTCCTGCGACAATCCATGACTATATGACCCTTGTGGAGGGTGCATTGTCTTACTGACAGTTTCCTCAAACCACCTGACCGGCCATATATCTACAGAGATCTGGATCCATCTGACCATGTCATTCCGGCACCAGAACTGTATTTGGCTGCGGTTTCCGGACTGTGCTCCTTCTCTTCTCTGTATACTCTCCTCTCCGTTCTCTGTATACTCTCCTCTCCGTTCTCTGTATACTCTCCTCTCCGTTCTCTGTATACTCTCCTCTCTGTTCTCTGTATACTCTCCTCTCTGTTCTCTGTATACTCTCCTCTCCGTTCTCTGTATACTCTCCTCTCTGTTTACTCTCCTCTCCGTTCTCTGTATACTCTCCTCTCCGTTCTCTGTTTACTCTCCTCTCCGTTCTCTGTATACTCTCCTCTCCGTTCTCTGTTTACTCTCCTCTCTGTTCTCTGTATACTCTCCTCTCCGTTCTCTGTATACTCTCTACGTTTTCTGTATACTCTTTGCACTATTCTCTGTATACTCTCCTCTCCGTTCTTTGTATACTCTCCTCTCTGTTCTCTGTATACTCTCCTCTCCGTTCTCTGTATACTCTCTACGTTTTCTGTATACTCTTTGCACTATTCTCTGTATACTCTCCTCTCCGTTCTCTGTATACTCTCCTCTTCGTTCTCTGTATACTCTCCTCTTCGTTCTCTGTATACTCTCTGCACCGTTTTCTGTATACTCTCCTCTCCATTCTCTGTATACTCTCCTCACCGTTCTCTGTATACTCTCCTCTCCGTTCTCTGTATACTCTCCTCTCTGTTCTCTGTATACTCTCCTCTCTGTTCTCTGTATACTCTCCTCTCTGTTCTCTGTATACTCTCCTCTCTGTTCTCTGTATACTCTCTGCACCGTTCTCTGTATACTCTCCTCTCTGTTCTCTGTATACTCTCTGCACCGTTCTCTGTATACTCTCCACAGCACTAAATAGGAAACCCCCACAAGGCTGGCCGTGAGATGCCGGCTCTGGCTATCCCCAATGACCGGGCCTCGCTCCAATCACTTTATTTCGCGCTCCAGGGTCTCAGGATTGATGTATGAAAGCGGCATTCAGCGTCCGCTAATTCTGCCATCTCTTTCCTGGCCGTTATTGGTGGTGTTTCCAGTGAGAGAGCTGTATATAGTGGGTGAGGGTCCAGAGATACAATACTAGTAATGGAGGGAGATGACCCCATCAATACCACATTGTAATATATCCAGATTTCACGCTTTAACCGGCAGCAGAGAGGGTTTTCTTTAGCTGGTCTCCCTGAGATCAGTGATCTGTTTCCCATAAAATATCTGGGATGATTGATCAGTCATAGAAAAAATCTGTTTACAAGAGAAGATGAGAAGGCGCCATGAGCATTGCTGTCTGGGCATGCTGGGAGTTGTGTTTTTTCTGGAGAGTCACAGGTTGGAAAACTGTTCCAGAAGATGAAAAAACAGCGGAAAGACCAAAATCTGCCAATTGTTTCCCCTTGATGTATCACATCTTGTATCTCGCCCATCATCCGTATCTCTGTGGTCGGCACCTTGTATCTCACCCATCATCCGTGTCTCTGCGGTCGGCACCTTGTATCTCACCCATCATCCGTGTTTCTGTGGTCGACACCTTGTATCTCACCCATCATCCGTGTTTCTGCGGTCGGCACCTTGTATCTCGCCCATCATCCGTATCTCTGTGATCGGCACCTTGTATCTCACCCATCATCCGTATCTCTGTGATCGGCACCTTGTATCTCGCCCATCATCCGTATCCCTGCGGTCGGCACCTTGTATCTCACCCATCATCTGTATCTCTGCGGTCGGCACCTTGTATCTCACCCATCATCTGTATCTCTGCGGTCGGCACCTTGTATCTCACCCATCATCCGTATCTCTGCGGTCGGCACCTTGTATCTCACCCATCATCCGTATCTCTGCGGTCGGCACCTTGTATCTCACCCATCATGCGTGTTTCTGTGGTCGGCACCTTGTATCTCACCCATCATCTGTGTTTCTGTGGTCGACACCTTGTATCTCACCCATCATCCGTGTCTCTGCGGTCGGCACCTTGTATCTCACCCATCATCCGTGTCTCTGCGGTCGGCACCTTGTATCTCACCCATCATCCGTGTTTCTGTGGTCGGCACCTTGTATCTCACCCATCATCCGTATCTCTGCGGTCGGCACCTTGTATCTCACCCATCATGCGTGTTTCTGTGGTCGGCACCTTGTATCTCACCCATCATCTGTATCTCTCCGGTCGGCACCTTGTATCTCACCCATCATCTGTATCTCTGCGGTCGGCATCTTGTATCTCACCCATCATCCGTATCTCTGTGATCGGCACCTTGTATCTCGCCCATCATCCGTATCCCTGTGGTCGGCACCTTGTATCTCACCCATCATCTGTATCTCTGCGGTCGGCACCTTGTATCTCACCCATCATCTGTGTTTCTGTGGTCGACACCTTGTATCTCACCCATCATGCGTGTTTCTGTGGTCGGCACCTTGTATCTCACCCATCATCCGTATCTCTGTGGTCGGCACCTTGTATCTCACCTATCATCCGTGTCTCTGCGGTCGGCACCTTGTATCTCACCCATCATCCGTGTTTCTGTGGTCGGCACCTTGTATCTCACCCATCATCCGTGTTTCTGCGGTCGGCACCTTGTATCTCACCCATCATCCGTGTTTCTGCAGTTAGCACCTTGTATCTCACCCATCATCCGTGTTTCTGCAGTTAGCACCTTGTATCTCACCCATCATCCGTGTCTCTGCGGTCGGCACCTTGTATCTCACCCATCATCCGTGTCTCTGCGGTCGGCATCTTGTATCTCACCCATCATCCGTGTCTCTGCGGTCGGCATCTTGTATCTCACCCATCATCCGTGTCTCTGCGGTCGGCACCTTGTATCTCACCCATCATTCGTGTCTCTGCGGTCAGCACCTTGTATCTCACCTATCATCCGTGTCTCTGCGGTCGGCACCTTGTATCTCACCCATCATCCGTGTTTCTGTGGTCGGCACCTTGTATCTCACCTATCATCCGTGTCTCTGCGGTCGGCACCTTGTATCTCACCCATCATCCGTGTTTCTGTGGTCGGCACCTTGTATCTCACCCATCATCCGTGTTTCTGCGGTCGGCACCTTGTATCTCACCCATCATCCGTGTTTCTGCAGTTAGCACCTTGTATCTCACCCATCATCCGTGTTTCTGCAGTTAGCACCTTGTATCTCACCCATCATCCGTGTCTCTGCGGTCGGCACCTTGTATCTCACCCATCATCCGTGTCTCTGCGGTCGGCATCTTGTATCTCACCCATCATCCGTGTCTCTGCGGTCGGCATCTTGTATCTCACCCATCATTCGTGTCTCTGCGGTCGGCACCTTGTATCTCACCCATCATCTGTGTTTCTGCGGTCGGCACCTTGTATCTCACCCATCATCCGTGTCTCTGCGGTCGGCACCTTGTATCTCACCCATCATCCGTGTCTCTGCGGTCGGCACCTTGTATCTCACCCATCATCCGTGTTTCTGCGGTCGGCACCTTGTATCTCACCCATCATCCGTGTTTCTGCGGTCGGCACCTTGTATCTCACCCATCATCCGTATCTCTGCAGTTAGCACCTTGTATCTCACCCATCATCCGTATCTCTGTGGTCGGCACCTTGTATCTCACCCATCATCCGTATCTCTGCGGTCAGCACCTTGTATCTCACCCATCATCCGTATCTCTGTGGTCGGCACCTTGTATCTCACCCATCATCCGTGTTTCTGTGGTCGGCACCTTGTATCTCACCCATCATCCGTGTTTCTGTTGTCGGCACCTTGTATCTCACCCATCATCCGTGTTTCTGTGGTCGGCACCTTGTATCTCACCCATCATCCGTGTCTCTGCGGTCCGCACCTTGTATCTCGCCCATCATCCGTATCTTTGCGGTCGGCACCTTGTATCTCACCCATCATCCGTATCTCTGCGGTCCGCACCTCGTATCTCACCCATCATCCGTGTTTCTGCAGTCGGCACCTTGTATCTCACCCATCATCCGTATCTTTGCGGTCGGCACCTTGTATCTCACCCATCATCCGTGTTTCTGCGGTCGGCACCTTGTATCTCACCCATCATCCGTATCTCTGCGGTCCGCACCTTGTATCTCACCCATCATCCGTATCTCTGCGGTCCGCACCTTGTATCTCGCCCATCATCCGTATCTTTGCGGTCGGCACCTTGTATCTCACCCATCATCCGTATCTTTGCGGTCGGCACCTTGTATCTCACCCATCATCCGTATCTCTGCGGTCCGCACCTTGTATCTCGCCCATCATCCGTATCTTTGCGGTCGGCACCTTGTATCTCACCCATCATCCGTGTTTCTGCGGTCGGCACCTTGTATCTCGCCCATCATCCGTATCTCTGCGGTCCGCACCTTGTATCTCACCCATCATCCGTGTCTCTGCGGTCGGCACCTTGTATCTCACCCATCATCCGTGTTTCTGCGGTCGGCACCTTGTATCTCACCCATCATCTGTATCTCTGTGGTCGGCACCTTGTATCTCACCCATCATCCGTATCTCTGCGGTCGGCACCTTGTATCTCACCCATCATCCGTATCCCTGTGGTCGGCACCTTGTATCTCACCCATCATCTGTATCTCTGCGGTCGGCACCTTGTATCTCACCCATCATCGGTATCTCTGCGGTCGGCACCTTGTATCTCACCCATCATCCGTGTCTCTGCGGTCGGCACCTTGTATCTCACCCATCATCCGTGTCTCTGCGGTCCGCACCTTGTATCTCACCCATCATCCGTGTCTCTGCGGTCGGCACCTTGTATCTCACCCATCATCCGTATCTCTGCGGTCGGCACCTTGTATCTCACCCATCATCCGTGTTTCTGCGGTCGGCACCTTGTATCTCGCCCATCATCCGTATCTCTGCGGTCGGCACCTTGTATCTCACCCATCATCCGTATCTCTGCAGTTAGCACCTTGTATCTCACCCATCATCCGTATCTCTGCGGTCGGCACCTTGTATCTCACCCATCATCCGTATCTCTGCGGTCGGCACCTTGTATCTCACCCATCATCCGTATCTCTGCGGTCCGCACCTTGTATCTCACCCATCATCCGTGTCTCTGCGGTCGGCACCTTGTATCTCACCCATCATCCGTGTTTCTGCGGTCGGCACCTTGCTCTTTCTGTCATGCTGGCGGCTCGGCTGCCGTCCCTGGAGACTTCTACGCCTGCGCCACGCTTGTTGTATTTCACACAAAGTCAACGCTTCTAGATAAAATAAGCTGAAAAAAATGAGCAAACATGATTGTGCGCGGCTGTTCTAGCTGCCGGTCGCCTTTTGCGGCGGTGACAATCTCGGCAGCCGCCTCCTATTGACGGAATCGACCTGCTAAATGAATACATCTTAATGTGCTTTGTAGATTGGTATCGAGCTCAGCGCTGCGGCTTTTATCCTCTCTCCTTTCACAAGTCTTTCCAATCCCGGCATCTCTTGTTTTCTCGGCCCCTCTCCTGCCTATTATTCATCCTCCGTAATCGGAATGCGTAATTTGGTCCCGTGCCCCCTCGGCAGCCGGTGACGGATGTGAAGCTATGTTAAAATGCTATTTAGAGAGGAAAAGAAAAAAAGTGGGAAAAAAGCCTCATTGAAGCCGCCGCTGACTTACTGACTCCTTCAAATAAAAAAACTGCCATTTCACGTTAAACGCTATTATTTGGCGGCCATTAAACCCTTCTTAAAGCGGCGTTCTCTCTCACCGACACCTGTTATTAACGCGCTCCTAATGGCACCTGGAGAAGCCTCTTGGCAGTGAGGAGAAGGAGTTGCTGCTCTTTAATTGACATAGAGGAGAGGTTTGGTCCTGCGGCCCCCGCTGCGGCTGCACCGAGAGAGATTATGGCGTTTCTGTGTGCAGGCGGCTCTAGAGCACAATGCACACACGTGTTATGGGAGCCGATACATTACACGCAATGAGAAGCTCTTTACCTGATTATGGGCTGGATTACAGCCGCTTGTTTTATGCTCCAGTTACATTGTTCTTGCAGTATTATATAGGGGGTATACATGCAGTATGATATAGAGGGTATACATGCAGTATGATATAGGGGGTATACATGCAGTATGATATAGAGGGTATACATGCAGTATGATATAGAGGGTATACATGCATTCATGCCCTATGACATATAGGGTATACATGCACTATGATATAGGGGGTATACATGCAGTATGATATAGGGGGTATACATGCACCCATGCCCTTTGATATAGGGGGTACATATGCACTATGATATAAGGGGTATACATGCACCCATGCACTATGATATGGGGGTATACATGAACCCATGCAGTATGATATAGGGGGTATACATGCACTCACACACTATGATATAAGGGGTACATATGCACTATGATATAGGGGGTATACATGAGCCCATGCAGTATAATATAGGGGGTATACAGGTACCTATGTACTATGATATAGGGGGTATACATGCACGCATGCACTATGATATAGGGGGTATACAGGCACCTATGCACTATGATATAGGGGTTACACATGCACCATGATATAGGGGGTATACATGCACCCATGCACTATGATATAGGGGGTATACATGCACCATGATGAGGGTATGCATGCGCCCATGCACTATGATATAAGGGGTACATATGCACTATGATATAGGGGGTATACATGCACTCACGCACTATGATATAAGGGGTACATATGCACTATGATATAGGGGGTATACATGCACCCATGCACTATGATATAGGGGGTATACATGAGCCCATGCAGTATAATATAGGGGGTATACAGGCACCTATGCACTATGATATAGGGGGTATACAGGCACCTATGCACTATGATATAGGGGGTACACATGCACCATGATGGGGGTATACATGCGCCCATGCACTATGATATAAGGGGTACATATGCACTATGATATAGGGGGTATACATGCACTCACGCACTATGATATAAGGGGTACATATGCACTATGATATAGGGGGTATACATGCACCCATGCACTATGATATAGGGGGTATACATGAGCCCATGCAGTATAATATAGGGGGTATACATGAGCCCATGCACTATGATATAGGGGGTATACAGGCACCTGTGCACTATGATATAGGGGTTACACATGCACCATGATATAGGGGGTACACATGCACCATGATGGGGGTATACATGCGCCCATGCACTATGATATAGGGGGTACAGACTGATACATTGTAGCAGTAGGATTGTCTACACTGGATACATAAGAACTAACCCGTCCGCTGCGTGATCTCATACAGAATACGATTAACCAATACTGAGGACTACGGCTTCTCACAGCGGAGGGTTTGCTACAATAATCCCTGGCTGGACATATTAGCAGACACATGTATCTTCTTTCCTCATCATTTGCTGATTTCACAGATTCCTTTGTATTAAGCAGTAACCATATCCAAGCCAATGGCCAGCACTGGAGTTCTAGAAAGCTCTATGGCCCCTTACACCAAGCTTCATGGGAGCCGCACTAGAGGATCAGTGAGAAGGTTGGACTCGCTGCCATGGACGTTGTGTTGGCTGAGGATCTGCCGTCCATTAGATGTACAGACGTGTAGTGAACGGTCCCCTCATCTTCTCCGTACGTCAGGAGCCGCCCGGATCCCAGACATGTGACGCCGTCTCTATACTCGTCCGCTAATCCTATAATCCAGAGTCTGAATTCTGGGAAAATCAATTTTTAGACATTAAAGGTTTAATTTGGAAAAATGCAAAGACTTGTTCCGGGAAATACGGAGGGAGCGACGACCCCGCGACGAGATCTGAGCGCGGAGAATTCATTAGACATGGCCGCTGGCAGCTGTCGGGGTGAAAGGTGAGAGGAGAGGGATTAATTCTGCAGCGTGATGATCAGGAGGGGGTTAATGGGCCACGGTTTCATCTCTCTGTCATCTACATTTAGCGCCGTCAGCTCGGGCGGCGGTCACATGGCGGTTACCTGTACGGCTGTCTCTAGGATGCAGCGCGGTGGCGGAGGCGTGCGCGGTGCATGTGCTGAATGATTCCATTAGAAGTCATGAGGAACAACATTACACAGACGCAATGGAGCGCTTCCCAATCAGAGCGCCACGGCTGCCAAACCCAAGCCTTGTTGGCCGCGTTTCCTGGAATTCTTCTGAATGCGGCGAAGATGCGATATCACTTGTTCACTTCAACAGAGAATTGGAGCGAGGAGTATGATGTCAGCCGTGACGGGAGGACGCCGCATCATGTATCCAGCTGTAGATAATAGACAGATACTGAGATAGGAAAAATCCAGCAGCAATGGCGTCTGATGTATGTGGTCACTGCCGGCGGGCCGGGCGCCCCTCTTAGCCGGGCTCACACTGACTTTCTGCTATCAGGTTTTTTATCCATTTTATGGGGGAAAAAAAGATGAAAAATAGTTTGTGTTTGTTTGCATCCATTTTGATCTTTTTTTTTTTTCATTTCATCAAAACGCATTTGTCTTTTTTTTTAGCGAACAGAAAAACAGTCAACCACATTTTGCACAGATGCATTTTTATCCGTTTTTTATTTTATTATGGAAGTCAATAGAAAAATAGATGCACACAAATGCAAATGTTTTTTCATCTGTTTTTCATCAGTTTTTTTTTTTTTCATAAAAGGGATAAAAAAAAAAACTGATTGCAAAAACATAGTGTGAACCTGGCCTTACCTCTCCTGGACATAAGGGAGCAATGGCTGGAAAAAATCATGGCTGAATAACGCACACAGGCAGACGTGCTCACACCCAGATAGCTTCCCCAGCACAAGAACAGCGCAGTCATCCGTCTTCCTTCAGATCGACAAGAAAACTGAAAGAAATGCAAGATGGCAAAACTATTCCCCATATCCTGGCATCATTGTATCTCTGAATCCGCCACAGTATAGGTTTGTGCAGCACCGCTGAGCGTGATGTGAATGGCGGCGTACAGAAGCAGGGCCTCTCCAGGTAAAGCTAATCCCTGTGTAAAGAGACGTCGGCGCTGATGGACTTTGTGCTACATTGTCGCCTCATTAATCTGCTTCATTATTCATCGGCTGAAGAGTCTGGACAGAGCTGAGACTTCTCACAGCTGAGGGTTTGTTACAGGGTCCTGTGCACTGGTGGCAGCTGTGGGGGCAGTATACATGAGTAGGAGGGCAGAGCCTTGCTGGCATGGTGTATAGCAATATTCTGCCTGTATTCCAGCTCAGGAGCTGCGCTCCCCCAATGTGCACCACTGCAGTCATATCAGATGAGGAGGGCACTTAAAGGGTCAGTGTCCTAAGCCACCTACAGGCTTAAAGGGGTATTCCAAGATCAGAAAATTGACACCCTAGGATATATAACTTTCTAATACAGTGATTCATCTAATTATAGTACTCAGTAATAGTTGATTCTCCTCTGACAGGAAGTTGTGTCATTCTTTCATTTTCAGTCTGTGTTGTCTCCAGCTCCTGACTCCGCCTTCTCTTTGTCTCAGGAGGCGTGGCTGGATCTTGTCTCTGAGCTTTAGCCCCGCCCTCTAAGTGATGTCACTATGTTTATACATCTCTTTATTGGGACATGTAGAGAAGAATACAGTGTGATTACAGCATGCTGCCTTGTGCTGAATGATGCCCCAGGCTGAGGGGTGGACAGGCAATGAATACAGCTGCAGATTTACTGACTGCGGAGTAATAGTCTGCTGGGTACTGAAATGGGGGACGGACACCCAAAACTCACACGTTATGATTTCCGTCTGCTTCATGTTCTCTGTTATAAGCTATAGGCAGCACAGGAGATCTGCTTTATCCCTCCGCTATGCGATATACTGCAGACTGCCTGTGTACGGAGAGACAATCACATACATTATAGACAGGAGATTAAACATACAGAGAGCCGGCCTGTCGGGTGATACAGACGCTTCTACCTGTACAACCTAGAGGACTGGAGAGATTGTGGCGTCTGTCCCCTTTAAGACACTAAAATATTCTAGAGTGAGATAATCTGCAGTGATCTCTATGACAGGAGGGAAGGGGAGACCCCACTAAAGAGCCTGCCCATCCCTCATGTGGAACGCAGCCAATCAATGGGACTCGTGTTAAGCAGATGCCGGCGTCCACAGATGAAGCTTGTCAGGAGTGGCAGACGGGATCTCAGACCAATCAATTGCTGAGTTACACAGCCATGAGACAGACAGCCCCTCCACCAGGAGACAGACAGCCACTCCGCCAGGAGACAGACAGCCACTCCGCCAGGAGACAGACAGCCACTCCGCCAGGAGACAGACAGCCACTCTGCCAGGAGACAGACAGCCACTCCGCCAGGAGACAGACAGCCCCTCCGCCAGGAGACAGACAGCCACTCCGCCAGGAGACAGACAGCCCCTCCGCCAGGAGACAGACAGCCACTCCGCCAGGAGACAGACAGCCACTCCGCCAGGAGACAGACAGCCACTCCGCCAGGAGACAGACAGCCCCTCCGCCAGGAGACAGACAGCCACTCCGCCAGGAGACAGACAGCCACTCCGCCAGGAGACAGACAGCCCCTCCGCCAGGAGACAGACAGCCCCTCCGCCAGGAGACAGACAGCCCCTCCGCCAGGAGACAGCCCCTCCGCCAGGAGACAGACAGCCCCTCCGCCAGGAGACAGACAGCCCCTCCGCCAGGAGACAGACAGCCCTGCCAACATACAGCCCCTCCACCAGGAGACAGACAGCCCCTCCGCCAGGAGACAGACAGCCCTGCCAACAGACAGCCCCTCCGCCAGGAGACAGACAGCCCCTCCACCAGCAGACAGCCCCTCCGCCAGGAGACAGACAGCCCCTGCGCCAGCAGGCAGCCCCTCTGCCAGCAGACAGACAGCCCCGCCAACAGACAGCCCCTCCGCCAGCCAACAGCCCCTCTGCCAGCAGACAGACAGCCCCTGTGCCAGGAGACAGACACCCCCTCTGCCAGGAGACAGACAGCCCCGCCAACAGACAGCCCCTCCGCCAGCAGACAGACAGCCCCTCCGCCAGCAGACAGACAGCCCTGCCAACAGACAGCCCCTCCGCCAGGAGACAGACAGCCCTGCCAACAGACAGCCCCTCCACCAGCAGACAGCCCCTCCGCCAGGAGACAGACAGCCCCTCCGCCAGCAGACAGACAGCCCCTCCGCCAGCAGACAGACAGCCCCGCCAACAGACAGCCCCTCCGCCAGGAGACAGACAGCCCCTCCGCCAGGAGACAGACAGCCCTGCCAACAGACAGCCCCTCCGCCATGAGACAGACAGCCCCTGTGCCAGCAGACAGACAGCCCCTCCGCCAGCAGACAGACAGCCCCTGTGCTAGGAGACAGACAGCCCCTGTGCCAGGAGACAGACAGCCCTTCCGCCATGAGACAGACAGCCCCTGTGCCAGCAGACAGACAGCCCCTCCGCCAGCAGGCAGCTACAGTAGGGATGTCACTGACAGCTGCTACATCTCTAGCCTTCATTTACACTTGAGCTTCCGGCTCTCTGGTTGATTCAGTAACACATCGGCCAGATAAGGCTGGGGGTCCGTCATCTTATAGGGGGGCGCTCCGCTCTTATATCTCTATAATGAAGTATTTTACAACTTTTTAATAGACTTTGGTTAATTCTTTACTATTTAGGATTTCTGCTTTCTGTCAGTGAGAGAGACGTTCAGTATGTATTCAGCTGACAGCTTCATAAGATGTCTGGGGGTCCATGTGCTAAGAGCGAGGGTCCGCAGCTGCCCAATCCTCATGTAGCAAAAGCTGGAAAGCAACAAGTTGTTAGAGCATGATGGGAGTTGTAGTTTTCTAGTAGTTGATGAACACTGACACTTGGGGGGGGGGTCAGTGCTCTGTCTGGATCAGTATCAGGAGGGTCTCAGTGCTGGGGCAGTATCAAGGGGGTCTCAGTGCTGCATCAGAATCAGGGGGGTCTCAGTGCTGGGGCAGTATCAAGGGGGTCTCAGTGCTGCATCAGAATCAGGGGGGTCTTAGTGCTGGAGCAGTATCAGGGGTCTCAGTGCTGGATCAGGATTGGGGGGGGGGTCTCAGTGCTAGATCAGGATTGGGGGGTCTCAGTGCTGGATCAGTATTGGGGGGGTATCAGTGCTGGATCAGGATTGGGGGGGGTCTCAGTGCTAGATCAGGATTGGGGGGTCTCAGTGCTGGATCAGTATTGTGGGGGTCTTGGTGCTGGATCAGGATTGGGGGGTCTCAGTGCTGGATCAGTATTGGGGGGGTCTCAGTGCTGGATCAGGATTGGGGGGGTCTCAGTGCTAGATCAGGATTGGGGGGTCTCAGTGCTGGATCAGTATTGGGGGGGTCTCAGTGCTGAATCAGGATTGGGGGGGGTCTTGGTGCTGGAGCAGTATCAGGGGGTCTCTGTGCTGCATCATGATCAGGGGGATCTCAGTGTTCATCAGGATTGGGGGGTCTCGGGGTTCATTAGGATTGGGGGGTCTTGGTGCTCATCAACAATGATCCCCAACCTGTGTCTCTACTACAACTCCCAGCATGCTCTGACAGACAGAGGTTGGGGATCTGGGATCTATAGGGATGTATAAGATGCCTTGATGTAATCTTGTGGCCTGTCTTCCAGGTCTACTTCAAGAGGGACGGTGAGCTGATCGAGGTTGTCCCCATGATGGAGCCCCCGGCCGCAGCAGCCGGACTGATGAATAACCGAGGATCCCGGAATCTTCTGAACCGAGACCTGGATGATACTAAAATGCAAAAATCCCTTTTATTGTTGGACACTGAGGAACGGGGATCGAACTCTTTTACTGAAAACCCCTTCCGATCCCGCACATCGGACCAAGGACCAATGTCCAGCCCTGTGACCGAGGCCATTCCAGAGACTGTGGTCAGCCTGGAGTTCCCCCGCTGGGTCCACAGTACGGACCCCACTTATTTCTTCCACCAAATGCATCTTCCAATGAGTGACGGGACGGTAGAGGTGCGAGCCATGCTCACGTGGACCCTCAACCCACAGGTGGACAATGAGGCGCTGTTCAGCTGCGAGGTGAAGCACCCGGCCCTCACCATGCCCATGCAGTCCGAGGTCACATTAGGTAAGAAGCATTTATGGATCTCACTTTACATTGTATGTCGGGTTTATTGGGTCTTCTGCATGCTGCAGGTGGGGGCCAGGGTAGGGGCTACTGCGGGCATCGACATGTAAAGGGAGGGTGGCGCTGTGCTTGTAGTCCGGCCCTACGACCCTGAGCCCCGCTTCTTCTGGGCCCCATAGCAGCTGCCTGCACAGATACATTATAACGTATGGAAATAATATCCCATAGGTCATTAGATCCAGGGGCCCGAGTGACGGACGGACCCTCACGCCCCCATTGGATAGGTGCCCACAGTCCCACTCATTGTAACAGATGAAGAATTGCTCTGGGGGTTCAGTCTCGTGTGTTGGGGTCCCCCCATGAGACGCTTCTGGCTGACATCTCACATCATGAAGGTCGATATGTGAAACATTTTATTGTTCTCTGCAGAAAGTTATTTCTTTCATTCACTTTGGGAAATGTCAGATAGAAAACGTGAGAATCCGGACACCTTGTTAAGACTCTCGTAAAAAACTGGAAGAAATTACCTCTGTGGGACGTATAGAGGAGGCCACATATAAAAGAGGCCATGTTTAAAGGAGGCCATGTATAGAGGAGGCCATGTATAAAGGAGGCCATGTATAGAGGAGGCCATGTATAGAGGAGGCCATGTATAGAGGAGGCCATGTATAAAGGAGGCCATGTATAGAGGAGGCCATGTATAGAGGAGGCCATGTATAGAGGAGACCATGTATAAAGGAGGCCATGTACAGAGGAGGTCATGTATAGAGGAGGCCATGTATAAAGGAGGCCATGTATAAAGGAGGCCATGTATAGAGGAGACCATGTATAGAGGAGGCCATGTATAGAGGAGGCCATGTATAGAGGAGGCCATGTATAGAGGAGGCCATATACAGATGAGGTCACATATAGAGGAGGCCATATACAGATAAGGTCACATATAGAGGAGGCCATATACAGATGAGGTCACGTATAGAGGAGGCCATATACAGATAAGGTCACATATAGAGGAGGCCATATACAGATGAGGTCACATATAGAGGAGGCCAAATACAGATGAGGTCACGTATAGAGGAGGCCATATACAGATGAGGTCACATATAGAGGAGGCCATATACAGATGAGGTCACGTATAGAGGAGGCCTTGTCCTCTACAGAGTCCATTTATAAGACGCTGCTGGTTTTATTTCACCTAAGTTTTACCCTTTTATCTTCCCTTCCAAAACATTGTACAGTAGGCTGGGTTCACACTACATATATCTCAGTCAGTACTGCAACCAAAACCAGGAGTGGATTAAAAACACAGAAAGGATCTGATCACACACTGATGAAATTGAGTGGATGGCCGCCATATAACAGTAAATAACGGCCATTATTTCAATATAACAGCCGTTGTTTTAAAATACCAGCAAATATTTGCCATTATATGGCGGCCATCCACTCAATTTCATCATTGTGTGAACAGAGCCTTTCTGTGTTTTCAATCCACTCCTGGTTTTGGTTGCAATATGAGGACCACAATACTGACTGAAATATACGTAGTGTGAACCCAGCCCAATATATAGTGTGTATATAAATATATATATATATAGTGTCTGCCCAACCTCCAGAACATTGTACAGTATAACAGTACATAGTGTGTCCAACCTCTAGTATATACAGTATATCAGTACATAAAGTATATAGAGTGTCTGACTGTAAGCACAGACCTCCGGGCCCCACTGAGAGGACAGGATGGTGACACTCGGGGTACAGGATGGTGACACTTGGGGTACAGGATGGTGACATTTGGGGTACAGAATGGTGACACTTGGGGTACAGGATGGTGACACTTGGGGTACAGAATGGTAACACTTGGGGTACAAGATGATGACACTTGGGGTACAGAATGGTAACACTTGGGGTACAAGATGATGACACTTGGGGTACAGAATGGTAACACTTGCGGTACAAGATGATGACACTTGGGGTACAGGATGGTGACACTTGGGGTACAGGATGGTGACACTTGGGGTACAGGATAGTGACACTTGAGGTACAGGATGGTGACACTTGGGGTACAGGAGTCGCTGACTATATGAGATACGGCTGCTCAGCTTACCGGCCGCCATTATTACAGGCCAGTGAATTGTCGCTCGGATTAGAGATGTTCACCGGCTCCGTTTCCATTAATTTTGCATAGATTGTAATGTAATAAATCCAGAGCCGCCACCTCAAGCAGCGGAAAATGAGAATTAGGTGAAGCATTGTTATCGCATTGAGGGTAAATCTGTGACTGGCGGAGAGCGGCGATGATTACTCCTGTAATTGTAACATTTAATGTGTGTCAGGACGCCGGACCGTGTGGACAATGGATCCGCCATTACTGTAACCTTTATAAATCTGCTATTAAGTGACAAGATAGCGATGAACTCTCAATTAGTCGTCGCTGAGGATGAGACCTGCACAGTGGGCGCCCCTCCTGTCATCTCCCCCCGTCCATCCAGCGCTCGCTACACCGGGTACAGACGGAAGCATTCTATGCAATTTTTCATGGTTTGTCTTTATAAGACCTGCCCTCTGTACATCGCCACCCCTGCCCTCCGTACATCCCCGCCCACCAAACATCACCAATCCCTGACCTCTGTACATCCCCGCCCACCATACATCACCACCTCTGCCCTCCGTACAACACCACCCCTGCCCTCCGTACATCCCTGCCCACCATACATCACCGATCCCTGACCTCTGTACATCCCCGCCCACCATACATCACCACCTCTGCCCTCCGTACAACACCACCCCTGCCCTCCGTACATCCCCGCCCACCAAACATCACCAATCCCTGACCTCTGTACATCCCCGCCCACCATACATCACCACCTCTGCCCTCCGTACATCACCACCCCTGCCCTCCGTACATCCCCGCCCACCAAACATCACCAATCCCTGACCTCTGTACATCCCCGCCCACCATACATCACCAATCCTTGACCTCTGTACATCCTCGCCCACCATACATCACCACCTCTGCCCTCTGTACATCGCCACCCCTGCCCTCCGTACATCCCCGCCCACCAAACATCACCGATCCCTGACCTCTGTACATCCCCGCCCACCATACATCACCGATCCCTGCTCTCTGTACATCCCCGCCCACCATACATCACCACCTCTGCCCTCGGTACATCACCAACCCTGCTCTCTGTACATCCCCGCCCACCATACATCACCGATCCCTGACCTCTGTACATCCCCGCCCACCATACATCACCACCTCTGCCCTCCGTACAACACCACCCCTGCTCTCCGTACATCCCTGCCCACCATACATCACCAATCCCTGACCTCTGTACATCCCCGCCCACCATACATCGCCACCTCTGCCCTCCGTACATCACCACCCCTGCTCTCTGTACATCCCCGCCCACCATACATCGCCACCCCTGCTCTCCATCCATGACTGCCCCTGCTCTCCATACATCCCCACCCCGCTCTCCGTACATCCCCACCCCGCTCTCCGTACATCCCTGCCCCTGCTCTCTGTACATTACCGTTCCCACCCACTGTACATCCCTGCCCCTGCTCACCTTACATCACCGCCTCCGCACTTCACCACCTCCGCACATCCCCGCCTCCTGCTTACCTTACATCACCGCCCCTGCTCTCCGTCCATCACCGCCCCCGCACACCATCCATACCTGCCCCCGCTCTATGTACATTACCGCCCCTGCTCTCCATCCATCACTGCCCCTACTCTCTGTACATCCCCGCCCACCGTCCATCTCCGCCCCTGCTCTCCATCCATCCTTGCCCTCACTCTCTGTATATTCCCTTCTCTGCTCTCCATCCATCCCTGCCCCCGCTCTCCATCCATCCCTGCCCCCGCTCTCTTCACATCCCCTCCCTGCTCTCCCTCCATCCCGCCCCCGCTCTCCGTCCATCCCCACCCACTGTACATCCCCTCCCTGCTCTCCCTCCATCCCGCCCCCGCTCTCCGTCCATCCCCACCCACTGTACATCCCCTCCCTGCTCTCCCTCCATCCCGCCCTCGCTCTCAGTCCATCCCCACCTACTGTACATCCCCGCCCACCGTCCATCTCCGCCCCTGCTCTCCATCCATCACTGCCCCTACTCTATGTACATCCCCGCCCACCGTCCATCTCCGCCCCTGCTCTCCATCCATCCTTGCCCTCACTTTCTGTATATTCCCTTCTCTGCTCTCCATCCATCCCTGCCCCCGCTCTCTTCACATCCCCTCCCTGCTCTCCCTCCATCCCGCCCCTGCTCTCCCTCCATCCCGCCCCCGCTCTCTGTCCATCCCGCCCTCGCTCTCCGTCCATCCCCACCCACTGTAAATCCCCGCCCCCGCTCCTCATCAGCAGCGCGGACTCTTCTTTTCCGTCACAGTGTATCAGCAGTTTCCCCCTGGTAGTCATTGCTGGGCTGCTCCCTGGTCGCTCTCTGCGGTGCTGAATCCAGGGCGGCTGCGGTTTCTCTGCCAGTCTGAGGCTGCATTAGGTAATGATGCGATGTTATGGCTCCTGTGTGGCTGCCGCCTCTCTTCCTCCCGGCCGTCCTTGATAGAAGTTTCCCGGTTGTAATGCGGTTTGTATGCAGATCAGGCCGCGCGGTCTCATCCGTTTACAAACCATTAAGGTTAATGCGCTTCTTGTTTAAAGAAAGTGTCGAATTAATAGAGTGAACGCCGGAGAGTCGCCCAGGATCATCCCCCATCCCCCGCTGACTGCGGGTTATACCGGCCCCTGCATGCATACACCCCCCTCCTTATAATAATAATAGCTCTACCTGCTGCAGTACTACATGTCTCAGCATACCCCCTATAATAGTAGCTCTATCTGCTGCAGTACTACATGTCTCAGCATACCCCCCTATAATAATAGCTCTATCTTCTGTAGTACTACATGTCTCAGCATACCCCCTATAATAATAGCTCTATCTGCTGTAGTACTACATGTCTCAGCATACCCCCCTATAATAATAGCTCTATCTTCTGTAGTACTACATGTCTCAGCATACCCCCCTATAATAATAGCTCTATCTGCTGTAGTACTACATGTCTCAGCATACCCCCTATAATAATAGCTCTATCTGCTGCAGTACTACATGTCTCAGCATACCCCCCTATAATAATAGCTCTATCTTCTGTAGTACTACATGTCTCAGCATACCCCCCTATAATAATAGCTCTATCTTCTGTAGTACTACATGTCTCAGCATACCCCCCTATAATAATAGCTCTATCTGCTGTAGTACTACATGTCTCAGCATACCCCCTATAATAATAGCTCTATCTGCTGCAGTACTACATGTCTCAGCATACCCCCCTATAATAATAGCTCTTTCTTCTGTAGTACTACATGTCTCAGCATACCCCCCTATAATAATAGCTCTTTCTTCTGTAGTACTACATGTCTCAGCATACCCCCTATAATAATAGCTCTACCTGCTGCAGTACTACATGTCTCAGCATACCCCCCTATAATAATAGCTCTTTCTTCTGTAGTACTACATGTCTCAGCATACCCCCTATAATAATAGCTCTATCTGCTGTAGTACTACATGCCGCAGCATAACCCCATCCCCCCTCCATCTCTCATGTAATAGCCGTGCCCCCCAGCATATATACTGCCGACCCTGTTACACGGGACAATTATCGTGTGAAAAATCATTATATCGTTCGAATTTAAATGATAATCGTTCTGTGGAATTGCAGGCAACTATTGAAAAATCGTTCATAAGTCGTTAATCATTGATTTAGATCTGAACCTAAAATTATCGTTAATCATTCTTTAATCGTTCGCTGTAGTTCCGCATTTTTTCATCAGTTCAGTGTAATTGCTCATTGTTTTGCTGGGATCAGAAGGGATAAACGATCATAGTAACGATCGCAGCAACGACCATCGTTTTGTCTAATATGGTGAACGATTTCAGGTTAATGATAAACAATCTTGTTTGCGATTATCGTTAGTCGTTAATCGTTAAAAATCGCTTCATGTAATAGGACCCTAACACTTTTCTCATAGATTGTTGTGGGGGCAATTGTCATCTGCCTCCTAAGGGTTTTTACCCCCCTGGGTCACATGATGGGGATTAGGATGGACTCTTGTCTATCAGATGGATGCAATGTAGTGTTTGGTTTGTTCTCCTTGGGATGCTGGATATACAAGAATGAGATCATCATGTATTACACTTTTGAGACCTGCGCAAAAGCCGTGTACGTCCGGTAAATGAGCAGAACGTTGTCACATAATGACTCCGTCCTGCTCATTTAAGTCAATGTGGCCGTCGACCGCACGCCGGGCTGCACGTCGGCATCCTTTTCTCACTGATTCGCCCGACGTGTGGACAAAAACGAGATATGAACATACCCTAACTCAGCTCTGCTGCATCCACACATAGACATTTACAGTGAGATCGAGTTTATTGATGGAAAGACGTGGGAGGGCGAGGAAGCGACTGATGGCGAGGAAGCGACTGATGGCGAGGAAGAGACTGATGGCGAGGAAGAGACTGATGGCGAGGAAGAGACTGATGAGGAGGTGACTGATGATGAGAAAACGACTGATGATGAGGAAACGACTGATGATGAGGAGGTGACTGATGATGAGGAAACGACTGATAATGAGGAGGTAAGTGATGATGAGGAAGCAACTGATGGCGAGGAAGTGACTGATGATGAGGAGGAGGCGACTGATGGCGAGGAAGCGACTGATGATGAGGAGGCTACTGATGATGATGAGACGACTGATGGGGAGGGGGCGACTGATGAGGAGGAGACGACTGATGAGGTGGAGTCAACTGTTGGGAAGGAGGCGACTGATGGCGAGGAAGCAACTGATGATGAGGAGGCGACTAATGGCGAGGAAGCAACTGATGATGAGGAGGTGACTGATGGCTAGGAGACGACTGATGGCGAGGAAGCAACTGATGATTAGAATGTTACTGATGATTAGAATGTTACTAATGGCGAAGAAGTGACTGGTGGAGAAAAAGCAACTGATAAGGAAGAGGCGACTGATGATAAGGAAGCTACTGATGGTGAGGAGGCGACTGATGGTGAGGAGGCGACTGATGGTGAGGAGGCGACTGATGATAAGGAAGCTACTGATGGCGAGGAAGCGACTGATGGTGAGGAGGCGACTGATGGTGAGGAGGCGACTGATGGTGAGGAAGCGACTGATGGTGAGGAGGCGACTGATGGTGAGGAGGCGACTGATGGTGAGGAAGCGACTGATGGTGAGGAGGCGACTGATGGTGAGGAGGCGACTGATGGTGAGGAGGCGACTGATGGTGAGGAGGCGACTGATGATAAGGAAGCTACTGATGGCGAGGAAGCGACTGATGGCGAGGAGGCGACTGATGGCGAGGAGGCGACTGATGGTGAGGAGGCGACTGATGGTGAGGAGGCCACTGATGGTGAGGAGGCCACTGATGGTGAGGAGGCGACTGATGGTGAGGAGGCGACTGATGATAAGGAAGCTACTGATGGCGAGGAAGCGACTGATGGCGAGGAGGCGACTGATGGCGAGGAGGCGACTGATGGTGAGGAGGCGACTGATGGTGAGGAGGCGACTGATGGTGAGGAGGCGACTGATGGTGAGGAGGCGACTGATGATAAGGAAGCTACTGATGGCGAGGAAGCGACTGATGGCGAGGAGGCGACTGATGGCGAGGAAGCGACTGATGGCGAGGAGGCGACTGATGGCGAGGAGGCGACTGATGGTGAGGAGGCGACTGATGGTGAGGAGGCGACTGATGGCGAGGAGGCGACTGATGGCGAGGAGGCGACTGATGGCGAGGAGGCGACTGATGGCGAGGAGGCGACTGATGGTGAGGAGGCCACTGATGGTGAGGAGGCGACTGATGGTGAGGAGGCGACTGATGATGAGGAGGCCACTGATGGTGAGGAGGCGACTGATGGTGAGGAGGCGACTGATGGTGAGGAAGAGACTGATGGTGAGGAGGCGACTGATGGTGAGGAGGCGACTGATGGCGAGGAGGCGACTGATGGTGAGGAGGCGACTGATGGTGAGGAGGCGACTGATGGCGAGGAGGCGACTGATGGCGAGGAGGCGACCACTGATGGTGAGGAGGCGACTGATGGTGAGGAGGCGACTGATGGTGAGGAGGCGACTGATGGTGAGGAGGCGACTGATGGCGAGGAAGAGACTGATGGCGAGGAAGCGGCTGATGGCGAGGAAGCAACTAATGAGGAGGCCACTGATGGTGAGGAGGCGATTGATGGTGAGGAGGCGACTGATGGCGAGGAAGCGGCTGATGGCGAGGAAGCGACTAATGAGGAGGCCACTGATGGCGAAGGAGTGACTGATGGTGAGGAAGCTACTGATGAGGAGGAGACGACTGATGATGATGAGGAGATGACTGATGGCGAGGGGGCAACTAATGAGGAGGAGGCCACTGAAATAACATACAGGAGCTGCATCACCGAGCCGTCTGGGAGTTAATATGGAACTCTGGCAATAATTTTTTTCTTTCAAATCAACTGGTTTCAGAAAGTTCTATAGATTTGTAATTTACGTTTATGTAAAAAAAAAATATCCAGTCTTCCAGTACTTATCAGCTGCTGCATGTCTTACAGGAAATGGTGTTTTCTCTCCAGTCTGACACAGTGCTCTCTGCTGCCACCTCTGTCCATGTCAGGAACTGTCCAGAGCAGCAGCAAATCCCCATAGAAAACATCTCCTGCTCTCCAGGCTGGAAGGAATACACCACTTCCTGCAGGGCATACAGCTGCTGATTAGTACAAGAAGTAAATTACAGATCTGTATAACTTTCTGGCTCCAGTTGATTTGAAAGAAAAATAATTTTGCTAGAGTTCCCCTTTAATAAAGGGAAAAACTCATTACAGGATGGGAAGGTAGTGATGTGTGATTCTGTGATGGTTCATGACATGCTTAGATACATCCGCACAGGTACAGTATCACACTTGATGAGCCTAGATACATCCGCACAGATACAGTATCACACTTGATGAGCTTAGATTCATCCGCATAGATACAGTATCACACTTGATGAGCCTAGATACATCTGCACAGATACAGTATCACACTTGATGAGCCTAGATACATCTGCACAGATACAGTATCACACTTGATGAGCTTAGATACATCCGCACAGATACAGTATCACACTTGATGAGCTTAGATACATCCGCACAGGTACAGTATCACACTTGATGAGCCTAGATACATCCGCACAGATACAGTATCACACTTGATGAGCCTAGATACATCAGCTCAGATACAGTATCACACTTGATGAGCCTAGATACATCCGCTCAGATACAGTGTTACACTTGATGAGCTTAGATACATCCGCACAGATACAGTATCACACTTGATGAGCTTAGATACATCCGCACAGATACAGTATCACACTTGATGAGCTTAGATTCATCCGCACAGATACATTATCACACTTGATGAGCCTAGATACATCCGCTTAGATACAGTATCACACTTGATGAGCTTAGATACATCCGCACAGGTACAGTATCACACTTGATGAGCCTAGATACATCTGCACAGATACAGTATCACACTTGATGAGCTTAGATACATCCGCACAGATACAGTATCACACTTGATGAGCTTAGATACATCAGCACAGGTACAGTATCACACTTGAGGAGCCTAGATACATCCGCACAGATACAGTATCACACTTGATGAGCCTAGATACATCAGCTCAGATACAGTATTACACTTGATGAGCTTAGATACATCCGCACAGATACAGTATCACACTTGATGAGCCTAGATACATCAGCTCAGATACAGTATCACACTTGATGAGCTTAGATTCATCCGCACAGATACAGTATCACACTTGATGAGCCTAGATACATCCGCACAGATACAGTATCACACTTGATGAGCCTAGATACATCCGCACAGATACAGTATTACACTTGATGAGCTTAGATACATCCGCACAGATACAGTATCACACTTGATGAGCTTAGATTCATCCGCACAGATACAGTATCACACTTGATGAGCCTAGATTCATCCGCACAGATACAGTATCACACTTGATGAGCCTAGATACATCCGCTCAGATACAGTATCACACTTGATGAGCCTAGATCCATTCGCTCAGATACAGTATCACACTTGATGAGCCTAGATTCATCCGCACAGATACAGTATCACACTTGATGAGCCTAGATACATCCGCACAGATACAGTATCACACTTGATGAGCTTAGATTCATCCGCACAGATACAGTATCACACTTGATGAGCCTAGATCCATTCGCTCAGATACAGTATCACACTTGATGAGCCTAGATACATCCGCACAGATACAGTATCACACTTGATGAGCTTAGATTCATCCGCACAGATACAGTATCACACTTGATGAGCCTAGATGCATCCGCTCAGATACAGTATCACACTTGATGAGCCTAGATACATCCGCTCAGATACAGTATCACACTTGATGAGCCTAGATTCATCCGCTCAGATACAGTATCACACTTGATGAGCCTAGATACATCCGCTCAGATACAGTATCACACTTGATGAGCCTAGATACATCCGCTCAGATACAGTATTACACTTAATGAGCCTAGATACATCCGCTCAGATACAGTATCACACTTGATGAGCCTAGATACATCCGCACAGATACAGTATCACACTTGATGAGCCTAGATACATCAGCTCAGATACAGTATCACACTTGATGAGCCTAGATACATCCGCTTAGATACAGTATCACACTTGATGAGCCTAGATACATCCGCTCAGATACAGTATCACACTTGATGAGCCTAGATACATCCGCTTAGATACAGTATCACACTTGATGAGCCTAGATACATCCGCTCAGATACAGTATCACACTTGATGAGCCTAGATACATCCGCTCAGATACAGTATCACACTTGATGAGCCTAGATACATCCGCTCAGATACAGTGTTACACATGATAACAGCTGAGGGGTATACAGCGCCACCCAGTTCATCTTGTGGGGGTTCCGGGGGGGGGGGGGGCAGGGTTGTTGGGGTGCTAAGCTCTTCTGGGGGTACACAGTGCCCAGGCCTCCTTGTTACAGCAGGGGGCGCTGACTGGCAGATCAGGGGGCCTCTCTTGTTGCCCCTTGTAGAGCGGGGTCTCCTGGGGGGGGTGACACAAAGACTTTGGCCCTCAGGACTCTGATTCTGCGCCCATCATCATCATCATCATCATCTCCGCTGCTGCCATGATGCAGGGGCCACAAATAATTCATCAGCGCAGTCAGGACGCCGAGCACGGACGTGTCTGATGAAATATTCAAAGCTTCTCCTTAGCACAGAAGGGTCTGTGGAGCAAAATGATGGCCGTGATTTGTGAAAGGGGAGAAAAGGATGGCGGCAGACTGCACAGTCACAGAGAGAGACGGCCAGATGATGAGAGCACGGCCGTATACCAAGACTCCTCCATCTACCCCATCACCATCCAGTGCTGGGACTGCTGGAGAACTACAAGCACCAGCACAGTCACAGAGAGAGACGGCCAGATGATGAGAGCACGGCCGTATACCAAGACTCCTCCATCTACCCCATCACCATCCAGTGCTGGGACTGCTGGAGAACTACAAGCACCAGCACAGTCACAGAGAGACCGCCAGGTGATGAGAGCACGGCCGTATACCAAGACTCCTCCATCTACCCCATCACCATCCAGTGCTGGGACTGCTGGAGAACTACAAGCACCAGCACAGTCACAGAGAGAGGCTGCCGGATGATGAGAGCACGGCCGTATACCAAGACTCCTCCATCTACCCCATCACCATCCAGTGCTGGGACTGCTGGAGAACTACAAGCACCAGCACAGTCACAGAGAGAGGCTGCCAGATGATGAGAGCGTGGGCCGTATACCAAGACTCCTCCATCTACCCCCTCACCATCCAGTGCTGGGACTGCTGGAGAACTACAAGCACCAGCACAGTCACAGAGAGACCGCCAGGTGATGAGAGCACAGCCGTATACCAAGACTCCTCCATCTACCCCATCACCATCCAGTGCTTGGACTGCTGGAGAACTACAAGCACCAGCACAGTCACAGAGAGACCGCCAGGTGATGAGAGCGTGGGCCGTATACGAAGACTCCTCCATCTACCCCATCACCATCCAGTGCTGGGACTGCTGGAGAACAACAAGCACCAGCACAGTCACAGAGAGAGAGACAGCCAGGTGATGAGAGTGTGGGCCGGATACCAAGACTCCTCCATCTACCCCATCACCATCCAGTGCTGGGACTGCTGGAGAACTACAAGCACCAGCACAGTCACAGAGAGAGGCCGCCAGATGATGAGAGCACGGCCGTATACCAAGACTCCTCCATCTACCCCATCACCATCCAGTGCTGGGACTGCTGGAGAACTACAAGCACCAGCACAGTCACAGAGAGAGGCCGCCAGATGATGAGAGCACGGCCGTATACCAAGACTCCTCCATCTACCCCATCACCATCGAGTGTACAGGACTGCTGGAGAACTACAAGCACCAGCACAGTCACAGAGAGAGGCCGCCAGATGATGATGAAGATGAGGAGGAGATGAGAGGGGGGTGGGGCCGTATACCAAGATTTCTCATTGGTCGGTATGGGGTGGATATTTCGGCAGGTCCTGGTCTGCTGGCACTTGTAGTTCCATCCTGCAGCCTCCATTATCCTCTCCAGGTTTCTGGGTCGTGGAGCAGATCTCATCAGGGAGATAAATGACTGATACTAATTTACAATTTATATCTGTTTATTAAGCGACTTGCGGGAATTTAATCGAAGCCGCCGCCTAATTTATTTATTTTCTGCGAAATGAAATGCGAAGGAGACAAATGGGCCGCATCAGCGCCGATCCCCGGAGACGTGATAATCAAGTGGTGACACGGGAAACACGCTGGGAGCGTACGGGGGGGGGGGGGGGGATACAGAGCTAACCTTATGGGATGATTGTGGGGAGGACCCCGTAAGAAGTGCCCCCCATGTGAGTGGTTCGCCCCAGGCTCGGACGTCAGATTGAGAGTGGGCAGAAGACACGTCTCCCCTCAGATTTTTGGGGGGCGCAGGTAGATCTGTGATTTGCGGCTTCTCGTCGGAGACATCAGACCTGACAGACGCCGGCAGGATTGGCTTTTATGGCACATGCAGATGGTGAATTATTTACCGGGCGGCTGAATTATTCACGGCACAGAAGTTTGTTAAAGTCGTCTGGAATGAAATATTAAGAGGAAGTGCGAGACCTGACGGCCCACAGCAGCACAGAGTATTTCCCAGTCTGATGGTGCGCGGTACTCACTGGGAGCCGCAGGATACGTCTGGCGGTTAGCCTCCATCTTTACGGATTACCAGATACCCCTCACTCCGGCATATTTCTTACTGTCACTCTGTTCTCCGCCATCTGGTCCTATGGAGGAGCCCCGACCCCCCTTCCATTTCCATCTGGTTACGGGAGGTTGAGGTCATTAGGTGAATGGAGAACCTCACAGCTCAATTGTACAATTAGTCCCCCCGATTCCTTCAAACATGGCAGTATGGGCGCAACTCACGGAAACAACCGGAAACATAACCCTTCTAGCTCAGTAGGATGGCCCCCCTCCTGGGTACTCCCTGCTCTGTATAGGGGTAATCCAGAATGTTCTGCCCCTGAGGCATGATGGGTACTCCCTGCTCTGTATAGGGGTAATCCAGAATGTTCTGCCCCTGAGGCATGATGGGTACTCCCTGCTCTGTATAGGGGTAATCCAGAATATTCTGCCCCTGAGGCATGATGGGTACTCCCTGCTCTGTATAGGGGTAATCCAGAATGTTCCTTCCCCCTGAGGCATGATGGGTACTCCCTGCTCTGTATAGGGGTAATCCAGAATGTTCTGCCCCTGAGGCATGATGGGTACTCCCTGCTCTGTATAGGGGTAATCCAGAATGTTCTGCCCCTGAGGCATGATGGGTACTCCCTGCTCTGTATAGGGGTAATCCAGAATATTCTGCCCCTGAGGCATGATGGGTACTCCCTGCTCTGTATAGGGGTAATCCAGAATGTTCTGCCCCTGAGGCATGATGGGTACTCCCTGCTCTGTATAGGGGTAATCCAGAATGTTCTGCCCCTGAGGCATGATGGGTACTCCCTGCTCTGTATAGGGGTAATCCAGAATGTTCCTTCCCCCTGAGGCATGATGGGTACTCCCTGCTCTGTATAGGGGTAATCCAGAAAGTTCTGCCCCTGAGGCATGATGGGTACTCCCTGCTCTGTATAGGGGTAATCCAGAATGTTCTACCCTGAGGCATGATGGGTAATCCCTGCTCTGTATAGGGGTAATCCAGAATGTTCTACCCTGAGGCATGATGGGTAATCCCTGCTCCGTATAGGGGTAATCCAGAATGTTCTGCCCCTGAGGCATGATGGGTACTCCCTGCTCTGTATAGGGGTAATCCAGAATGTTCTACCCTGAGGCATGATGGGTACTCCCTGCTCTGTATAGGGGTAATCCAGAATGTTCCTTCACCCTGAGGCATGATGGGTACTCCCTGCTCTGTATAGGGGTAATCCAGAATGTTCCTTCCCCCTGAAGCATGATGGGTACTCCCTGCTCTGTATAGGGGTAATCCAGAATGTTCTACCCTGAGGCATGATGGGTACTCCCTGCTCCGTATAGGGGTAATCCAGAATGTTCCTTCCCCCTGAGGCATGATGGGTACTCCCTGCTCTGTATAGGGGTAATCCAGAATGTTCCTTCCCCCTGTTGCATGATGGGTACTCCCTGCTCCGTATAGGGGTAATCCAGAATGTTCTGCCCCTGAGGCATGATGGGTAATCCCTGCTCTGTATAGGGGTAATCCAGAATGTTCCTTCCCCCTGAGGCATGATGGGTACTCCCTGCTCTGTATAGGGGTAATCCAGAATGTTCTACCCTGAGGCATGATGGGTACTCCCTGCTCCGTATAGGGGTAATCCAGAATGTTCTGCCCCTGAGGCATGATGGGTAATCCCTGCTCTGTATAGGGGTAATCCAGAATGTTCCTTCCCCCTGAGGCATGATGGGTACTCCCTGCTCTGTATAGGGGTAATCCAGAATGTTCTGCCCCTGAGGCATGATGGGTACTCTCTGCTCTGTTTAGGGGTAATCCAGAATGTTCTGCCCCTGAGGCATGATGGGTACTCCCTGCTCTGTATAGGGGTAATCCAGAATGTTCTGCCCCTGAGGCATGATGGGTAATCCCTGCTCTGTAGATTGGAGTGGCCCCGCGGGGCGGCAGGTGTTCCGGTTCGTCCACGTTGCAGACACATAATTTTCTCGGCTTTGCAGATTTTGATATAACGCGGACTCTCCTCCCGTCATTGTCATGTAAAGTATCGGCTGCGCTTGTGGCTTTCCAATCAATGGCGGCCTTTTCTCTGACACTCCGCGTGCCATTTTATCGAGCAGATACTTAATTTTTCATTGATCAGCAGGAAGGCGGAGAAGGGGAATGGCGGCAGGAAGGGTCGATGGTGCGACGTCCGGGACACCAGCAGCAATTCTCTAAACAGCCATTTAGATTCCACCTCGTATTGATGAGCGTCTCCGCACTTTCGCTTCTTTCGTAGAATTTCCTGGTAAATGTGCGACCTTTATCTGTGCGGCAGGAAACCAATTCTCCGGATTCCTTCTGCTCCATTGCAGTCGGGGGATATTTGTGTGAGGCGCGGGGGGGCACGGGGGGGGGCTATTATAACACTCACAAATGGAATAATAGAGCGAATGTGCAGACACCGAATAACAGGGAATAGATGGACAATCCCAGGGTAAAGGGGCACTCCGCAACCAGGGAGAACATTACTGACCCCATAGACACCAGGGAGAACATTACTGACCCCACAGACATCAGGGAGAACATAACTGACCCCATAGACATCAGGGAGAACATTACTGACCCCACAGACACCAGGGAGAACATTACTGACCCCACAGAAACCAGGGAGAACATTACTGACCCCACAGACACCAGGGAGAACATTACTGACCCCACAGAAACCAGGGAGAACATTACTGACCCCATATACACCAGGGAGAACATTACTGACCCCACAGACACCAGGGAGAACATTACTGACCCCATATACACCAGGGAGAACATTACTGACCCCATATACATCAGGGAGAACATTACTGACCCCACAGACACCAGGGAGAACATTACTGACCCCACAGACACCAGGGAGAACATAACTGACCCCATAGACATCAGGGAGAACATAACTGACCCCATATACACCAGGGAGAACATAACTGACCCCATAGACATCAGGGAGAACATAACTGACCCCATAGACATCAGGGAGAACATTACTGACCCCATATACACCAGGGAGAACATTACTGACCCCACAGACACCAGGGAGAACATTACTGACCCCACAGACACCAGGGAGAACATTACTGACCCCATAGACATCAGGAAGAACATTATTGACCCCATAGACACCAGGGAGAACATTACTGACCCCATATACACCAGGGAGAGCATTACTGACCCCACAGACACAAGGGAAAGCGTTACTTATCTGCTAGTCTAGTATAACCTGCTATAACCACTAGGCTCCTGGGATGATGATATTAGCCTCCTACACACCAGGGATGTCAGTCATCCTATATATGGTGGAAGACATTACTTCATTTGCTATAAAACTTTGGGTTTAGACACTATATTTTCTGCATACCATTGTCTGGTGTTACGTGTGGCCATTGGTGGTGCAGATGAGCGATTGCCCTCCGGTGAACACCGCGCCATGTTTTTACAGCTCTCACCGGCCAGAAATGATGGAGGTCCCAAACCCAAATCCAGCCGTGAATCCTAGGGGACCGCTCACTCCCCAGAGGTCAGCGCTCTGCCTGGGCTCAGTAGTTGCCTCCATACTGATGTCGCCTCCGGACAGAGCTGTGATACATACGGGCGGTGTGGGCGGCAGGCGGCGACTCTTGTACTAATAAGATAAAGCTCTTTTTTTCGGGATTATCAGTTGGTGTCAGCGGTGGGATCTCCCGGCTCCGGCTTCATCCAGGATGTGATTGATTCCCGGAGTGATTAGGCTCGGTGTATTATCACCAGCAGAGAGCCAATCACCCTGTCAGCCGCCAGCGCTCATCTCCCGCCACCTATCAGACATGGCATTTTAATCTCCAAAGGAAAGTCATTATAGTAACTGTGCCGATGGCCGAGAGCAGCGCGACCAGCCCCGCCGGCAGCCGATGTTATTACACAGGACAACCCGCCGGCAGCCGATGTTATTACACAGGACAACCCGCCGGCAGCCGATGTTATTACACAGGATACTCCGCCGGCAGCCGATGTTATTACACACGATACTTCGCCGGCAGCCGATGTTATTACACAGGACAACCTGCCGGCAGCCAATGTTATTACACAGGATACTCCGCCGGCAGCCGATGTTATTACACAGGACAACCCGCCGGCAGCCAGTGTTATTACACAGGGTACTCTGCCGGCAGCCAATGTTATTACACAGGACAACCCGCCGGCAGCCGATGTTATTACACAGGACAACCCGCCGGAAGCCGATGTTATTACACAGGACAACCTGCCGGCAGCCGATGTTATTACACAGGATACTCCATCGCCAGCCGATGTTATTACACAGGATACTCCGCCGGCAGCCGATGTTATTACACAGGGTACTCTGCCGGCAGCCGATGTTATTACACAGGACAACCCGCCGGCAGCCGATGTTATTACACAGGACAATCCGCCGGCAGCCGATGTTATTACACAAGATACTCCGCCAGATACCACTACCCATTACCGCAACACTCACAGACCCTGGTGATGTATCTAATGTCATAGAGCCGCTCAGCGGAGCGCTCTGGGTGCGGCTGCTTGATTGTTCCCTTGAAGGCCTGAACGTTACAGGGAGGCGATGTGACCTATTTATGAGGAGATGCATCAGATGCAGAACACACTTTACTATATTTATTTTATTCATCTCCTCCTGGAAGAGTCACAAGCGGCGGCTGCATCAATCTGCTGTATGCTGTGCACATCCAGGGGAGGAAGGAAGGAGGAGGCAGAGACAGCTCCTTATACAGAGAGAGAGATAGGGCCCGCGGCTATAACCTGGGTATCTCCTGTATATAATTATATATGTACAGCTGGTATAACCTGGGTATCCCCTGTATAAAATTATATATGTACAGCTGGTATAACCTGGGTATATACTGTATATAATTATATATGTACAGCTGGTATAACCTGGGTATATACCGTATACAGTTATATATGTACAGCTGGTATAACCTGGGTATACACTGTATATAATTATATATGTACAGCTGATATAACCTGGGTATATACTGTATATAATTATATATGTACAGCTGGTATAACCTGGGTATATACTGTATATAATTATATATGTACAGCTGTTATAACCTGTGTATATACTGTATATAATGATATATGTACAGCTGGTATAACCTGGGTATCTCCTGTATAAAATTATATATGTACAGCTGGTATAACCTGGGTATATACTGTATATAATTATATATGTACAGCTGGTATAACCTGGGCATCTCCTGTATATAATTATATATGTACAGCTGGTATAACCTGGGTATATACTGTATACAGTTATAAATGTACAGCTGGTATAACCTGGGTATATACTGTATATAATTATATATGTACTGCTGGTATAACCTGGGTATATACTGTATATACTTATATATGTACTGCTGGTATAACCTGGGTATATACTGTATATAATTATATATGTACAGCTGCTATAACATGGGTATATACTGTATATAATTATATATGTACAGCTGGTATAACCTGGGTATATACTGTATATAATTATATATGTACAGCTGGTATAACCTGGGTATATCCTGTATATAATTATATATGTACAGCTGGTATAACCTGGGTATATCCTGTATATAATTATATACAGTATGTACAGCTGGTATAACCTGGGCATCTCCTGTATATAATTATATATGTACAGCTGGTATAACCTGGGTATATACTGTATATAATTATATATGTACAGCTGGTATAACCTGGGTATATACCGTATACAGTTATATATGTACAGCTGGTATAACCTGGGTATATACTGTATATAATTATATATGTACAGCTGGTATAACCTGGGTATATACTGTATATAATTATATATTTACAGCTGGTATAACCTGTGTATATACTGTATATAATTATATATGTACAGCTGGTATAACCTGGGTATGTCTTGTATATAATTATATATGTACAGCTGGTATAACCTGGGTATATACTGTATATAATTATATATGTACAGCTGGTATAACCTGGGTATATACTGTATATAATTATATATGTACAGCCGGTATAACCTGGGTATATACTGTATATAAATATACTGGGATGAGGTGACACAGTGAAGCAGTATACGGGCGCCCGTCCCCGGCATATAACGCTGCGGTATATATGTGATAGCTACATCTAGGAGTTTGCCGCTTTCTCCTCCGGAACCTTCCAGTGGGAATCATGTACGGAGCATTCCCTCTGTGATATAATGTGAAATGTCGCGGCCTTTATAAAACCCTTCATTTATTCATGGACTTTTATAAACTCTCCGGCGGCTGATGTGATGTACACAGAGTGCGGCAGTAGCTGGCGGTATATACGGTATATACTCCGGACAAGTTGTGGTTATGAGGACAAGGACATAGACTGGACAGCACTGGTTTAGACCATTGTTCTGCACCCAGCATGGACTGACTGGTGGGAGCCATCATAGGGTGTAATAGTGTCTTTACTCCAATCACCAACGATATACAGGAGAGGCCCGGACTCCATGCACTCCCCATATACAGGAGAGGCCCGGACTCCATGCACTCCCCATATACAGGAGAGGCCCGGACTCCATGCACTCCCCATATACAGGAGAGGCCCGGACTCCATGCACTCCCCATATAGAGGAGAGGCCCGGACTCCATGCACTCCCCATATAGAGGAGAGGCCCGGACTCCATGCACTCCCCATATACAGGAGAGGCCCGGACTCCATGCACTCCCCATATACAGGAGAGGCCCGGACTCCATGCACTCCCCATATACAGGAGAGGCCCGGACTCCATGCACTCCCCATATACAGGAGAGGCCCGGACTCCATGCACTCCCCATATACAGGAGAGGCTCGGACTTCATGCACTCCCCATATACAGGAGAGGCCCGGACTCCATGCACTCCCCATATACAGGAGAGGCCCGGACTCCATGCACTCCCCATATACAGGAGAGGCCCGGACTCCATGCACTCCTCATATAGAGGAGAGGCCCGGACTCCATGCACTCCCCATATAGAGGAGAGGCCCGGACTCCATGCACTCCCCATATACAGGAGAGGCCCGGACTCCATGCACTCCCCATATACAGGAGAGGCCCGGACTCCATGCACTTCCCATATACAGGAGAGGCCCGGACTCCATGCACTCCCCATATAGAGGAGAGGCCCGGACTCCATGGACTCCCCATATAGAGGAGAGGCCCGGACTCCATGCACTCCCCATATACAGGAGTGGCCCGGACTCCATGCACTCCCCATATAGAGGAGAGGCCCGGACTCCATGCACTCCCCATATACAGGAGAGGCCCGGACTCCATGCACTCCCCATATACAGGAGAGGCCCAGACTCCATGCACTCCCCATATAGAGGAGAGGCCCGGACTCCATGCACTTCCCATATAGAGGAGAGGCCCCGACTCCATGCACTCCCCATATACAGGAGTGGCCCAGACTCCATGCACTCCCCATATAGAGGAGAGGCCCGGACTCCATGCACTCCCCATATAGAGGAGAGGCCCGGACTCCATGCACTCCCCATATACAGGAGTGGCCCCGACTCCATGCACTCCCCATATACAGGAGTGGCCCAGACTCCATGCACTCCCCATATACAGGAGAGGCCCGGACTCCATGCACTCCCCATATACAGGAGAGGCCCGGACTCCATGCACTCCCCATATAGAGGAGAGGCCCGGACTCCATGCACTCCCCATATAGAGGAGAGGCCCGGACTCCATGCTCTCCCCATATAGAGGAGAGGCCCGGACTCCATGCACTCCCCATATAGAGGAGAGGCCCGGACTCCATGCACTCCCCATATAGAGGAGAGGCCCGGACTCCATGCTCTCCCCATATAGAGGAGAGGCCCAGACTCCATGCACTCCCCATATAGAGGAGAGGCCCCGACTCCATGCACTCCCCATATACAGGAGTGGCCCGGACTCCATGCACTCCCCATATACAGGAGAGGCCCGGACTCCATGCACTCCCCATATACAGGAGAGGCCCGGACTCCATGCACTCCCTATATACAGGAGAGGCCCGGACTCCATGCACTCCCCATATACAGGAGAGGCTCGGACTCCATGCACTCCCCATATGCAGGAGAGGCTCGGACTCCATGCACTCCCCATATACAGGAGAGGCCCGGACTCCATGCACTCCCCATATACAGGAGAGGCCCGGACTCCATGCACTCCCCATATACAGGAGAGGCCCGGACTCCATGCACTCCCCATATACAGGAGAGGCTCGGACTCCATGCACTCCCCATATACAGGAGAGGCCCGGACTCCATGCACTCCCCATATACAGGAGAGGCCCGGACTCCATGCACTCCCCATATAGAGGAGAGGCTCGGACTTCATGCACTCCCCATATACAGGAGAGGCCCGGACTCCATGCACTCCCCATATACAGGAGAGGCCCGGACTCCATGCACTCCCCATATACAGGAGTGGCCCGGACTCCATGCACTCCCCATATAGAGGAGAGGCCCGGACTCCATGCACTCCCCATATACAGGAGAGGCCCGGACTCCATGCACTCCTCATATAGAGGAGAGGCCCGGACTCCATGCACTCCCCATATAGAGGAGAGGCCCGGACTCCATGCACTCCCCATATACAGGAGAGGCCCGGACTCCATGCACTCCCCATATACAGGAGAGGCCCGGACTCCATGCACTTCCCATATACAGGAGAGGCCCGGACTCCATGCACTTCCCATATAGAGGAGAGGCCCCGACTCCATGCACTCCCCATATACAGGAGAGGCCCAGACTCCATGCACTCCCCATATAGAGGAGAGGCCCGGACTCCATGCACTCCCCATATAGAGGAGAGGCCCGGACTCCATGCACTCCCCATATAGAGGAGAGGCCCAGACTCCATGCACTCCCCATATAGAGGAGAGGCCCCGACTCCATGCACTCCCCATATACAGGAGTGGCCCAGACTCCATGCACTCCCCATATAGAGGAGAGGCCCGGACTCCATGCACTCCCCATATACAGGAGAGGCCCGGACTCCATGCACTCCCCATATACAGGAGAGGCCCGGACTCCATGCACTCCCCATATACAGGAGAGGCCCGGACTCCATGCACTTCCCATATAGAGGAGAGGCCCCGACTCCATGCACTCCCCATATACAGGAGTGGCCCAGACTCCATGCACTCCCCATATAGAGGAGAGGCCCGGACTCCATGCACTCCCCATATAGAGGAGAGGCCCGGACTCCATGCACTCCCCATATAGAGGAGAGGCCCAGACTCCATGCACTCCCCATATAGAGGAGAGGCCCCGACTCCATGCACTCCCCATATACAGGAGTGGCCCAGACTCCATGCACTCCCCATATAGAGGAGAGGCCCGGACTCCATGCACTCCCCATATAGAGGAGAGGCCCGGACTCCATGCACTCCCCATATAGAGGATGGTATAGCCTGTTTGGCCATTCTCTATTGAGGCTTTTATGTAACATGTCTGATGGCCAGGTATGATGAATGTATATGAGCAGTGCCCTATAGGACACTGATGTGATGGCCAGATTTGACTTTGGGGTCGGAGTGGCGGAATCTGTGGCAAGTTATCCGTGTGATTTCTGTAGTGTGCATGTACCCTTACGAGGAGCTCCCCGTGACCCTCCCCCCCCCCCCCCCCCCCCCCCCAAGCTCTTAAACCCACGGGGCTTAAGGCAAGTAAGGCATAAGGGATAGACATAAACAAACAGGAATCAACATGTCATCATCACATAAAAGCCTAAAACAAGTCTACTAGGACCTTACAGTCAGGCGGCTGTACTGTACACTGGGATAAGAGGGGAGGAAGGGGGCGCACGCCGGCTCCACAAACTGCTGGGACCAGAGAAGAATCCAGTTACTTTCCCAAACTGCGAGATTCTGGAGTATCCAAGAGGATCCAGAGAAGGATCTGTAGGAGGCCATGTGACTGCCCCTGATCCCTCTCCCATCCCGCCATCTCTGACTTGGTTTTGCCGTTCTCGCAGCCGTCGGGATGAGCCGCTCTGCGTTGCGGGCTGGTTGTAATAATTCATATTGTTTTTGCAGGGGATGAGTAATGAGGCCACGTGGAGACCATTAGTGATAGCATGTAGCCCTTCCAGCTGTTCTTCATGTCCCACGACACAGCGCAGAACTGATTTGTTCGGCTCTTGCACGGGAACGGTTTTGGCCATAAATAGCGGGAGTAAATTTAAGTCGTATTTCAGCCATTGCCAAGCTGCCTGGGCTGATAATCAGAGCGGTGCGATGGGATCTGCCTGTCCTGTCTCCCCGCAGCCGCCAGATCCGGCATGACGCTGATTGTGAGGGTCCAGGTGTCGGCTCAGGGCCCCCGCCCTTATATAAGAAGGCCGCCACGTTGGGAGTGCCCACCGCTTTGTGGAGTGTGGTGCCAGCGGCTGGCAGGGGGAACATCCTCATCATCAGCCTCTACATAACCTGACGCTTCTGATTGTCCTTTGATGGCAGCTGGGATCTAATCAGCGGGCGTCATTCTGATGAGGGAGAAGAAGTCAACACAGCTGCTTCACGGACGTACCCGCAGCTGCACCGATATAAAAAGAGGCTGCCAGCCCAACCATTATACACCCAGTTATTATAGAAGCGCTGTGTGAGGACGGGCGCTGCTCGTGGGGGTCAGCAGTTCTATCCTCGTCTGATGTGACCCGTACACTGATATAGGGGCAGTCCGGGGGCTATTTCTGAACCGCTAAACTACGTAACACAGAAGTGAACGCTGAGAGGCCAAGAGGTGAGGTATACGAGAAGTATCAGATGGTCGCGACTTGTGGGGTACCGGCAACTACAACATTACCACTCCCAGCCGGCAGCACATGACCCCTGACCCCTAATAGTAGGTATGGGGAACCTTCCGCCCCTGCATTATAGAGATGCTCACGTCCCAGCTGTAGTCACATTGGCTTCCCCACAACCCTGAACAAAGTATAATAAAATGCTGATCCAATGTCCTTCAATACCAATGTTCTATCCATATATATATATATATATATATATATATATATATACACACTACAAACGTGTCCTGAGGGTTATGTACACCAGGCAGAGTCTAACTGGGGTCTGTTTAAATGTGGGACAAAGCATGGTGGGTAATGAAGGGGCATATTACCGCTATACAACTGTCACAGATCTGCACCTATAGAATCTGTTATTTCTTATAGCACCAACATCTGCCGCAGCGCTGTACACTGGTGGATAGGTTTATACCACGGCTACACATGTTCAATGCTCTGATCCGTCATAGAAGCTGAACGGCTGAAGCACCAGCAGTGCTGGATCAGTTATATGGCGTCTGACCCATCCACCATCCGGGGGTCTCGCAGTGTCCGGAGTTATCACTGTATTCTGTATGACTGTATCATCTCAGCCTGTGAATGAAGTGATGAGCGCTCAGCTTCACATGGCTGCCATAAAGTTCAGGGACAGATCTAGGGAGAGATACAGGGATAGCTGGGTCAGTGTTTGTAGTTTGCTCCTGTTTTTTACCTTTCTCGTATATCTGACTGACGTCTTCATCATCTTTTCCTGCCCCGATCTGTGGGGGATTGGCTGTTCTTCTGGTGCCTTGCATTAACACATACTCTCATATTCTTGTGACTGGCTGTCATTCTGTTTGCTTTACGATAAGTCCTGGGGGTATATGAGTACTGGCTGCCAGGAAAGGTGGCGCTGTAGGTATAGAAGTCCAGTTCTGCCATCTTGGTGAGCAGCCGTCCTTGTTACAGAAGCTTTCTCTTTCCTCCCATGTCCGGGGAGGATCAGCGGTCAGCAGCAGGATCTGTCGTCTGGTTAGTTGCCCTATTCTGAGAAAGGGGTACCTGATGTGCCCCTCCCCCACAGTAAAGACAATGATCTCTATCTCATCCAGATGGGGCTATTGGGGTTCACTCTTCAAAGCAGCGACGCAGCAATCAGAGAGGCTGTTGGTTCCTGCGTCCACAGTCCAGTGCTTGGTTCTGATCACCTTCTTGCTGTCTGTGAATCCAGACATCCAGCACATCACCTCTATGTTACTGGAGAGAGGTCTGATCGTATTTGGGCCTCTGTTTAGTACAAGCTTATGGGGGTCCTCTCCCCTCTCTATAGAATTCTGTGCGTAGTATGTGGGCAATTGTGTAGCAATATGGAGCAGTGTAAGCTGTGAATCCAGCTTTGGTGGAAACTACACTTACTGGAGCCCTCACCCTCACAATAATCTAATGGGGACATTATAGAGCAGCCCTGAGCAGTGAAAGCAGTGAATTCTGTACTGAGTAGAAATATACCGTTTACTGCAATTAGCAGCTGTAACCAGATCCCTCAGTGTGCTGATCCAGCTCCATATAGACTGCAGCAGTTTTTCAGAGTGAATGAGCTAAAGGAAAAGGGTTGTGATAGGTAGAGTAAGGGAGATTTTTCTCTGACAAAATACATTACATTAAAGGGGTACTTTTTCAGGAAGTGGTGTATTCTCTCCAGTCTGACACGCTGTGTCTGAGCGCTGTGTCAGACTGTTGAGAATACACCACTTCCTGCAGGACATACAGCAGCTGATAAGTACTGGAAGACTGGAGATTTTTAAATAGAAGTAAATTACAAATCAATTTCCAGCTGATTTGAAAGAAAAAAAATTAAGCTTCTGATATTTACTTGTATTACTGATTATTGCAGTGTCTATTGAAGAGTTACAGATTGTTCCAATTTAAAAAAATTGCAGAACGCAAACTTAAGGTTTTGTTTAAAGAAAACTCCTACCGTTTAAGTACGCAGCCCCTGTGCAGACTTGTGTTCCCATGGTCTGATTCAGCAAACAGAAGGGGGGGAGATGCAACACATGACTGCAGGATCTGACTACACAGGGGTGTTTGTAGTCTGTAACCATGGACACCGATAGTTCAGTCTATAGATTTGTATCCAGGACGTCTGAGAGTTGTTTCTGAGTCACAAATGTCTGAGGTTCCTTCTAGATATATTGTTCAGTCATTACTTATATTGCTCTAGTGTTTTATAAGTCATTATGTCCTGTTCTCCACTGCACTGCATCATGGTAGCTGTAGTGCTTTCTCCATTAGACTTCTATACAGATGTGGAGAGCAGCAGCAGAAAGAGGATAACAGAATTGTGATTTCAGCTCTGGATGACATGAGGGGTTTGCGCTCAGTGAGTTGCAGACACGATGGAGCTGTGCAGCGGTTCCCTTTGCCTTCTATTAATCTGCAGCTGTTACATCACAATGAGTTATATCACGCCTTGCACTCTAGTCACATCCAGAGCAGAATTCATCATTCTGCTGGCTGCTGCTTGTAATTAGTCAGCACTGTGCAGACAGAAACGCTTAGCTGATATCTCGTACTGTACGGTGCAGTGATGCATGGCTGGGATATATTAGTGTCAATGCAAGCCGGATCTCCCACAATGCACCACCACAGACGAGCATGCTCCGTACAGACGCCGGGCAAAAAGGGAGAGAGATGAGAGCAGCCTAAGGGCCCTATTACACGGGCGATTATCGGGAGAAAATCGTTATATTGTTAAAATTTTTAAATAATCATTTTGTGTAAACGATCAGACGACCAACGAGAAATCGCTCATGTGCCGCTGATCGTTGATTTTATCCTGACACCAAAATCATTGTTAGTCGCTCGCTAATCGTTCAGTGTAATTCCACATCGTTCGCTGTTCTGCTCAGGTCGAGTAATGTAACTAACCGATATCGTTCTGTGTAATATGGTGAACAATTTCAGGTTGCTCTCAATCACGGTCGCTTATCGCTAATATTTGCTTTGTCTAATAGGATCCTAAGGGTTTATGGAAGTGACAGAATTATGAATGCAGCTCTGGATGTGAATGGAGTCATGTATAGATTCAGGGTGAATGTCTCCTCTTCAGTAGAGATGATCGAACATCGGAAAATCTTAGATTCTATAGGACTTGAATCTGCATTTGATTCCCGATGCCTTCCCGGTCTGTGGGGAAGGAGGAGACAGCCCGGGGACCGCCTGGAATTCTGGGATTCAGCCTATTACCTAGGGCTGTCTCCTCCTTCCTCATGGACCGGGAAGGCATCGGGAATCAAATGCGGAAGGTTCGACCAGGTTCGAGTTCTATAGAACCTAAGATTTTCCGATGTTCGATCATCTCTACTCTTCAGGGGATACCCGTCCTCCAGTCTTCACCTAATATATGGAAGCCTCCTATATGGAGGCCAGAGGACCCGGTCTTGGCCTTGGTCGGGTGACGGGAGTCTCTGGATATCTTGTTTCCATATGTTGCTAGATAGCTGTGAATGTACAAGCAGTCTTATAGGAGGGGTGGGGGCCGTGGCCTGTGTTTGGGACCCCCTCCCCGTTACCTTCATGTAACCTAACAACAAATGCGACCTCTTTGCAGCGCAGAAGGTGACTCGCTCGGAGACGCAGAAGCAAAGTCCCAGAGACTGTAAACAAATCTGATAAAGCAGTTTGGGAAATTGCAAAAGGTCATCGTTTAAAAAGGAATCTATAAAAGGTTTTTACATAAGTGGCTGCGCCGAGCGCCATTCTATCGGAAAATGCCAAACGGAAATGTGCACTCGATACTAAGCAGCAAAGAAGAGGAAAGAAGAAGAAACTTCATTCTGAATCCATTAGCCGGCAGGACTTAACCTCTGGAGTGCGGCGGGCCGCCTGCAGCGGGGCTCCTCACCCCCCGGACCGCTCGCTGCAGGGAGGAGGGGGTTAAATCCCGCCCGCTCGGCTCATTATCTAAATGTGACTGGAACGCTTCCATGGCAGCTTTTAAGTAACATCATATATCACGGTAATTGGTGTGAAAGTATAGAAATGACCGATTATGGCGCGGTGACTCATCCTGTCCCCCACCTTATTCTTCATGGCTTGATGGGAATTTGTCTTAGGCTTTTGTGGAAGCAGATGTGCTCGGCGTTTGGGTGGCGAGCGGCCTGGCGGTGGGAGGATCCCCGCGGTAATGAAGTGCTCCTATGCTATAATTGAGAGCCATAATTCAAGGCCTTTGGCTTTATCATTACATGGCAGATGACATCCCAAATTCATTTCCACGGCCCAGCCGACGATTATGCGCCGTGATTTGTGATCTAATGAAACACGCCGGATCGGGCTGAGTTATGGGGCTCCATTACGTAGAGACGGGCGGCCGGACTTGTTTTATTGGGCCTTCGCGGTTAGACATTGTTCTCCAGTCCAGTCTCTTGATGTAGGAATGACGAGCGCCGTAAATATATATATAATCCCGGGCGTGATGGGTATTTATAGCCGCCGCTCTCCCGTTTTCCCACCTCCGGAAGAAATTGAGATGCATTTTGCTTCACAGGTTTTTTTTTTCATCTCCTTGATCTGTTTTTTTTTTTCTTTTACTTTTTAAAGCTCATTACAAAGTTGTCTCTTTGCCAACGTGTTTGAACTTTTTTGAAGTCACGCGGCGGCAAATTGCAGGTACGAAGCCACCGGCGCGTCTATCTCTGCTGTTAATTGAAACTGGAGGAGGGCCGAGGGTAGGGGGTGGACGCCATTGCTGGAATTAAGTGGGTCTACGGCGCTTTGATGTCCCCGGATCCTGGCAAATTGACTGAATAATCAAATATTTGCTAATGATATAAAATGGCTTCCAGCGGTAGAGGAGGAGGACGTGTTACTGGATGGCAGGTAGGTGGTGGCGCTCTGGCCCCCGAATCATTACTGTTATGGACCATAGGACAACAGTGCGGCCTGGAGCAAACAGACAGGATGCTGCGGGGGGGGGGATAAAAGTTGGACATCTAGGTGCAGAAAGTTGCACTTTTTTGGCGCTGGTGTTTGCATCGTGTGCAGCCATTTGTAAGATGTGGATGGAGGTTAGCGGAGGGGATGAGCCCAGCACATGTACTGAAATTTATGGAAATTATAATCTCCACAAGCTCGTAGGACCGTGAATGACCAGCGTGCAGTGTGGCGTCTGTTACCACGAAATATATTGCTAGATTCTTTCTTTGTATAACTGTATGGAACTCCACCCCACCTATAAGTGACAACTTAGTCTGCCCAAGGTGACAAAGGGTTAAAAAAGGAGAGTTGGTGGTGATACATGTATGTGTATCCGTGACCTCCCATCTGTGTGTATCTGTGACCTCCCATCTGTGTGTATCTGTGACCTCCCATCTATGTGTATCTGTGACCTCCCATCTATGTGTATCCGTGACCTCCCATCTATGTGTATCCGTGACCTCCCATCTATGTGTATCCGTGACCTCCCATCTATGTGTATCTGTGACCTCCCATCTATGTGTATCCGTGACCTCCCATCTATGTGTATCCGTGACCTCCCATCTATGTGTATCCGTGACCTCCCATCTGTGTGTATCTGTGACCTCCCATCTGTGTGTATCTGTGACCTCCCATCTATGTGTATCTGTGACCTCCCATCTATGTGTATCCGTGACCTCCCATCTATGTGTATCCGTGACCTCCCATCTATGTGTATCCGTGACCTCCCATCTATGTGTATCTGTGACCTCCCATCTATGTGTATCCGTGACCTTCCATCTATGTGTATCAGTGACCTCCCATCTGTGTGTATCCGTGACCTTCCATCTGTGTGTATCTGTGACCTCCCATCTATGTGTATCCGTGACCTCCCATCTGTGTGTATCTGTGACCTCCCATCTATGTGTATCCGTGACCTCCCATCTGTGTGTATCTGTGACCTCCCATCTGTGTGTATCCGTGACCTTCCATCTATGTGTATCCGTGACCTTCCATCTGTGTGTATCTGTGACCTCCCATCTATGTGTATCCGTGACCTTCCATCTGTGTGTATCCGTGACCTTCCATCTGTGTGTATCTGTGACCTCCCATCTATGTGTATCCGTGACCTCCCATCTGTGTGTATCCGTGACCTCCCATCTGTGTGTATCTGTGACCTCCCATCTATGTGTATCCGTGACCTCCCATCTATGTGTATCCGTGACCTCCCATCTATGTGTATCTGTGACCTCCCATCTATGTGTATCCGTGACCTCCCATCTATCTGTATCCGTGACCTTCCATCTATCTGTATCTGTGACCTTCCATCTGTGTGTATCTGTGACCTCCCATCTATGTGTATCCGTGACCTCCCATCTGTGTGTATCTGTGACCTCCCATCTATGTGTATCCGTGACCTTCCATCTATCTGTATCCGTGACCTCCCATCTATGTGTATCTGTTACCTCCCATCTATGTGTATCCGTGACCTCCCATCTGTGTGTATCTGTGACCTTCCATCTATCTATCTGTATCTGTGACCTCCCATCTGTGTGTATCCGTGACCTCCCATCTATGTGTATCTGTTACCTCCCATCTATCTATATCCGTGACCTTCCATCTGTGTGTATCCGTGACCTCCCATCTATGTGTATCCGTGACCTTCCATCTATCTGTATCCGTGACCTTCCATCTATCTGTATCCGTGACCTTCCATCCATCTATCTGTATCTGTGACCTTCCATCTATCTGTATCCGTGACCTCCCATCTATCTGTATCCGTTACCTTCCACCTATGTGTATCCGTGATAGCATCAGGTATAAGAGACAATGATATCATTTTATGCCATTTATTGAGCACATTGAGTAAACATCCATGGTGCAGGGAGAAATAGTGTGTGAACCCTTTAATTGAATAACTTGTAGCTATGCCTTTTGCACTTGCGTCTTCAGCTGATTGTCAATGTCTTGTTGCGTAACCGGACGTCTCTTCAGCCTGAGGCCATGGCCGCCCGCCCTTGTCTTGTCTCATACACGCCCTGAGGCATTGGATAGCAGCGCAAAGACTTCCAGTGGGTTCACTTACTTTTCATGACTGGAGTTTTGTTCTCGGACTTAGACAGCCCCCCCTTTCTCAGATATGGACAGGTCCGTCCTTCATCCCCACTCCCCTCACCTTGGTGGCTCTGGCTCGTAGACAGTGGCTTGGCGCTACATGCAGATTATAGACTTCCGCCTCCAGTTATTTTCCTTTTATCTCGTTCAGGTTTTTCTGTGGTCTGACAAGTGTAACCTAGTCCTGAATATTTATAAGACATGTATTCTCTGGTAATATCAAAGTTTTATGTAATGAAACGTAGAGATTCAGCTCGTCACTGTGTCATCGCCGTTTGCGTTACATCCATATTCCGTACATATTGAATGAGGCTGGCCGCGGCTTACAGGGCGCCGGTGACATGGTAACCTTTGGAGCTTTGTTACTTGTTAAGCTGTCATATTACCCCGGTGTATAAGCCGATGACAGGATCCGGAGTGCGGGGGTCTCAGCCGCTGGGCCGTCTTATCAACATTTATTTTATTGCAGTTTTTGATTCTATCAAATAGATCATTAGTCCCCGGAGCGCAGGCCTGGACTAGTTATATTCCCTATATAGGGCAGCATAGGCTATTAATAGAGGATAATCATAGAGGTTCTCATATGTGGCAGCCACAGTCATATTTGCCCACTGAAATGATTTCCTAATGCTGTCTACATTTCCCATAATGCCTCTGGTGGAGGGGCGGAGTCTCATAACTGCAGCTAATCAGGCCACCATAGGCAGCACCTAGACAGGTTGGTATTAGTTATATACAAATATATCAGTGGTTCTAGTGTGATTTAGTATGTTATGATGTGTTTCTGGTATGTTGTGTGTTTTGGTATTTTATAGTGTGTTTCCAGGTTTCTAGTATGTTATGGTGTGTTTCAGGTATGTTATGGCTTGTCTCTGGAGTGTTTCTGGTACGTTTTGGTATTTTATAGTGTGTTTCCAGGTTTCTGGTATGTTGTGGTGTGTTTCTGGTATGTTGGGGTGTGTTTCTGGTATGTTGGGGTGTGTTTCTGGTATGTTGTGGTGTGTTTCTGGTATGTTGTGGTGTGTTTCTGGTATGTTGTGGTGTGTTTGTGGTATGTTGTGGTGTGTTTGTGGTATGTTGTGGTGTGTTTTGGTATTTTATAGTGTGTTTCCAGGTTTCTGGTATGTTATGGTGTGTTTCTGGTATGTTGTGGCTTGTCTCTGATGTGTTTCTGGTATGTTGTGGTGTGTTTCTGGTATGTTGTGGTGTGTTTCAGGTATGTTGTAGTGTGTTTCTGGTATGTTGTGGTGTGTTTTGGTATGTTATGGTGTGTTTTGGTATTTTATAGTGTGTTTCCAGGTTTCAGGTATGTTGTGGTGTGTTTCTGGTATATTATGGTGTGTTTTGGTATGTTATGGTGTGTTTTGATATTTTATAGTATGTTTCCAGGTTTCTGGTATGTTATGGTGTGTTTCTGGTATGTTGTGGTGTGTTTCTGGTATGTTGTGGTGTGTTTCAGGTATGTTATGGCGTGTTTCTGGTATGTTGTGGCTTGTCTCTGGTGTGTTTCTGGTATGTTGGGGTGTGTTTCAGGTATGTTGTGGTGTGTTTGTGGTATGTTGTGGTGTGTTTCTGGTATGTTGTGGTGTGTTTCTGGTATGTTGTGGTGTGTTTCAGGTATGTTATGGCTTGTCTCTGGTGTGTTTCTGGTATGTTGGGGTGTGTTTCTGGTATGTTATGGTGTGTTTTGGTATTTTATAGTGTGTTTCCAGGTATCTGGTATGTTGTGGTGTGTTTAAGGTATGTTGTGGCGTGTTTCTGGTATGTTGTGGTGTGTTTCTGGTATGTTGTGGTGTGTTTCAGGTATGTTATGGCTTGTCTCTGGTGTGTTTCTGGTATGTTGTGGCTTGTCTCTGGTGTGTTTCAGGTATGTTGTGGTGTGTTTCTGGTATGTTGTGGTGTGTTTCTGGTATGTTGTGGTGTGTTTCTGGTATGTTGTGGTGTGTTTCTGGTATGTTGTGGTGTGTTTCAGGTATGTTATGGCTTGTCTCTGGTGTGTTTCTGGTATGTTGGGGTGTGTTTCAGGTATGTTGTGGTGTGTTTCAGGTATGTTGTGGTGTGTTTCTGGTATGTTGTGGTGTGTTTCTGGTAAGTTGTGGTGTGTTTCTGGTATGTTATGGCTTGTTTCTGGTATGTCTCTGGTGTGTTTTGGTATGTTATGGTGTGTTATTCTGTCTTTTTGTATTTTACTGGTGTGTTTTGGTATATTATGGTGTGTTTTAGTGTCTTTCTGGTGTGTTATGGTGCGATTTGTTATTTTATGGTGTGCTATGCTGTGTTTTGGTATGCTTCTTGTGTTTTTTTTCTAAAACTGCAGTAAAAATTAAACCCTATTCACAATGATTTTTACAACTGCCATAAAATCGCTCCATTCAGCCACAATTTCAGAAATAATCACAGCAAAAACAGAAGAAACGCACACGAATTTGAGGTGTGAACACAGCAACAGGGGTGGTGTGTAACTACTACATACCCTGATCCCATAGAGAGAGCAGCAGATGCCACATACAGATTGAGGTGTGTTGACAGGTGATGATGTCACAGGACTTCACAGGAGGTCAGCTGACTCCTGACACATAGCACACTGATTTCTGTGAGTCAGGCTGGTGATCACATGACCCAGTTACAGTGATGAAACACCTGGCTGCAGCTGTGCTGGAATGAGACGGATGGTGCTGTATGACTAGCAGTGGTATAAAGCTGGAGTGCCTCTTTATTAAATACACAGTCACATGGCTGTAGAAACGGAATCCATGCAGAATGCATCCTAATTCTACACTACACTACTACACTACATGCAGATTTTAATGCAGAATTCATGCACGTTTTTAGGTTGCTTGTGGTTTCAATGGAAAAAGCCAAGGTGGAAAAGCATCCAAAAGTATAAAACTTCAAGCTGTAAAATTCTCTCTGCACTAACGCGGATTGTTCAGCGTCACATGGAAGTGAGAGCACATGAGTGTCCTATAGCGGTGCGAGTGAGGCGAGGATGAGTAATCACCCGCATCACTGGGACTATGGCGGAGGCGTCTCTGGACGCTTAACAGTCAATTCATCTGATTCTTGTGATGGAGAAATTGTTGTCGTATTGTTAATATGGTGACTCTCAGCGTTATCCGTCACACTTATATCTTCTCCTGTGTATAGTGGAGACACGCTAAGTGAGATCATGAAACCTACCGCGACAATATGTCAGCCAGCTTCCCATAGACTGCAATCAGGAGGCTCTGGATGAGCAGAACTGTAATTCACTTCTATATAGAGGAGCAGTGCATGGAATTGTGGGAGGATACAGAAAATCGTTAGCCATGTCCGTGCAGCAGCCCTTGCTGTGTATATGGAAAATAAAGCAATACTTGCCTGTCCACGCTCCCCTGTGTCCTCCTGACCTCTACTTGCTCACCACAGCTGCCACTGTCCACATCACTTCAGAGATGACCTCAGAAGCTTCAGTTGCGGCTGTGATGAGCAGAGGAGACCGGGGAGTGTGGACAGGTAAGTATTACTTTATTATTTTCTATATATTGTTTGGTCATCCGCTGACTGCGCACTACCTATTACAGTGAGCGATCTGCTGTCCGCGCCTATTGATATTTTAACCTGCTAAAAGACATCGATCAGGTGATGATCAGCTCTTCAGCTGATCATTGTCTTTATTAGATGGGGCGATATCGGCCAGATTGGTTTGTGGAGCAGACGTTGTATAATCCCAGACAGGATGGGGTTCAGCCGCAGTGATGACCTTGTTCTCTCCAGTCCCAGTTCTGAGGTTTCTCAGGGAAATCTGTGACCTCGGATTTATCGGATTTAGTCATTAACAATTAGAAACAAATTAGGTCAGAAAACAGCGAGAAGAAAAACTTCAGACTCTTCATTTCTGCCATCTTTTCTGCCCTCCATTTACTCACTGAAAGTGAAGAATGATCCAGAGTCCAGAGAGTCCTGTGAGTCGTGTCTCCCGCTCTGATACTTTATTACAAGTATAGCACAATATAATAATAAAGCCTATGGACTGGTGTACACTGAATCTGTATTACTCATTTGCAAAATGAAAAGGTATGTCCTATCATTGTTCATCCCTAAGGACTGGATGGGGTCGGACTTTCAGCACCCCCCCCCCCCCTCCCCATTGGCTGTTTCCTAGAGCGCCGTACACTGTGCAGTGGTCGCGATGGGGTATTGCAGCTCAGCTCCCATTACCTAAGTAGGATGCACATTATAGACTTGGTTGGTATTAGAGATGAGCAAAACTCGAGCACGCACAAGTCCATCTGAACCCAGAAGTCTCAGCATTTGAATACCGGTGGATGTGAAAGTTGGATGTCGCCCTAGGGAGTCCTGGAAAACATGGATACAGCCTATGGCCACATACATCCAACTTCTTCAGGTAATTAAATGTGGAGACTTCCGGCTTTGGACGGACTCCAGCAGGCTTGATTTGCGCTTATCTCTAGTTGGTATAGTCGCCACGCTCACACTTTTTTTTATGTGGTGGACCAGTGGGGCTCAGTGTTACGGCGTACGCCTTGTCCTGGATAACATGGCCCAGCGTGCTGCAATATTTTGTGAGTTGGCTCCTGGCAGATGTGGACACAGCCGTGGTGTTGTGGTGGTGGAGAGGATGGGTGTGCACCGGGCAGTTGTGTTTGGCTGGGTCCCGGCTATGACTGGAGGCAGAGCATCGCACTAGAGGCATAAACATTACAACCTTCACTGTCAGGATGCTTTAATAACCTTCATTTTCAGTCCGGCGTGATCCTGGAGCTCTCTTCTCTTCCCACCTTGTCTGTGATTTATTCGTAGTGACAATTTTTAGGGCCTCTTGCCGTTGTCTCTGAGCAGGGAATTAATTCCTGCTCGAAAGCTAAGTAAATGCAAAAGACGCAGGGCTGCAAATCTGGATCTGATGCCTGATAAAGATAAATGTCAGCGCGGGAGAGAGTGCTCCAGAGGACGGCATGGCACTGGCTGTGAGCTGCGAGAGGCTCTGCAGGAGACCAGAGATTGGAACATTTAATAAACCTTTGGCAAACTCCTAGAAAAGCATAAATCACAGCAGCTGATAAACCGGAATACAATTATTTAAAAAGGAAATGAATAATGAGTCATCATGGAGTAGAGAGGGAGAGGACGCCATGCCAGCAGCCACCCGCACGTGCCCGCCAAAAATAAACTGTCCTTGGAAGCGACTGACAGGCCTAGGGTCCTACACGGTGCAAGAGAAGGCAAAGCATATCAATGCATAGGAAGGAGTCCTGTACTGTGTGTGTGCCGGCGCCGCAATGGGTATAATTCTGTACTGGGGTGTGGCCAAATGATGGGTATATGTTGTGTTACTGTATGTAGTATTGGCACCGCGATGGGTATAATTCTGTACTGGGGTGTGGCCAAATGATGGGTATATGTTGTGTTATGTAGTTTTGGCACCGCGATGGGTATAATTCTGTATTGGGGTGTGGCCAAATGATGGGTATATGTTGTGTTATGTAGTTTTGGCACCGCGATGGGTATAATTCTGTATTGGGGTGTGGCTAAATGATGGGTATATGTTGTGTTATGTAGTATTGGCGCCGCAATGGGTATAATTCTGTATTGGGGTGTGGCCAAATGATGGGTTTATGTTGTATTATGTAGTATTGGCACCACGATGGGTATAATTCTGTATTGGGGTGTGGCCAAATGATGGGTATATGTAGTGTTATGTAGTATTGGCACAGTGATGGGTAAAATTCTGTATTGGGGTGTGGCTAAATGATGGGTATATGTTGTGTTATGTAGTATTGGCACAGTGATGGGTATAATTCTGTACTGGGGTGTGGCCAAATGATGGGTATATGTTGTGTTACTGTGTGTAGTATTGGCGCCGCAATGGGTATAATTCTGTACTGGGGTGTGGCCAAATGATGGGTATATGTTGTATTATGCAGTATTGGCACCACGATGGGTATAATTCTGTACTGGGGTGTGGCCAAATGATGGGTATATGTTGTGTTACTGTATGTAGTATTGGCACCGCGATTGGTATAATTCTGTATTGGGGTGTGGCCAAATGATGGGTATATGTTGTGTTATGTAGTATTGGCGCCGCGATGGGTATAATTTTGTATTGGGGTGTGGCCAAATGATGGGTATATGTTGTATTATGTAGTATTGGCACCGCGATGGGTATAATTCTGTACTGGGGTGTGGCCAAATGATGGGTATATGTTGTGTTATGTAGTATTGGCACAGTGATGGGTATAATTCTGTATTGGGGTGTGGCCAAATGATGGGTATATGTTGTGTTATGTAGTATTGGCGCCGCAATGGGTATAATTCTGTACTGGGGTGTGGCCAAATGATGGGTATATGTTGTGTTACTGTATGTAGTATTGGCACCGCGATGGGTATAATTCTGTATTGGGGTGTGGCCAAATGATGGGTATATGTTGTGTTATGTAGTATTGGCACCGCGATGGGTATAATTCTGTATTGGGGTGTGGCCAAATGATGGGTATATGTAGTGTTATGTAGTATTGGCACAGTGATGGGTAAAATTCTGTATTGGGGTGTGGCTAAATGATGGGTATATGTTGTGTTATGTAGTATTGGCACAGTGATGGGTATAATTCTGTACTGGGGTGTGGCCAAATGATGGGTATATGTTGTATTATGCAGTATTGGCACCACGATGGGTATAATTCTGTACTGGGGTGTGGCCAAATGATGGGTATATGTTGTGTTATGTAGTATTGGCACCGCGATGGGTATAATTCTGTATTGGGGTGTGGCCAAATTATGGGTATATGTTGTATTATGTAGTATTGGCACCACGATGGGTATAATTCTGTACTGGGGTGTGGCCAAATGATGGGTATATGTTGTGTTATGTAGTATTGGCACAGTGATGGGTATAATTCTGTACTGGGGTGTGGCCAAATGATGGGTATATGTTGTGTTCTGTAGTATTGGCGCCGCGATGGGTATAATTCTGTATTGGGGTGTGGCCAAATGATGGGTATATGTTGTGTTATGTAGTATTGGCACCGCGATGGGTATAATTCTGTATTGGGGTGTGGCCAAATGATGGGTATATGTTGTGTTATGTAGTATTGGCACCGCGATGGGTATAATTCTGTATTGGGGTGTGGCCAAATGATGGGTATATGTTGTGTTATGTAGTATTGGCACCGCGATGGGTATAATTCTGTATTGGGGTGTGGCCAAATGATGGGTATATGTTGTGTTATGTAGTATTGGCACTGTGATGGGTATACATTGTGTGCTCTGTGTCTAGTATTAGGGAACAGTGATGGGTATAGATCGTGTGCCCTCTGTGTAATATAAGGACACAGTGATGGGTATACATTGTGTGCCCTCTGTGTAGGATTGGGGCTTAGTGATGGGTATAGGTCATGTGTACTATTGGAGCACAGTGATGGGTATAGGTCATATGTGCTCTGTTTAGTATTGGGCACAGCTATGGGTATAGGTTGTGTGCCCTTTGTGTAGTATTGGGGCACAGTGATTGGTATAGGACGTGTGTCCTCTCTGTAGTATTGGGGCACAGTGATTGGTATAGGACTTGTGTCCTTTGTGTAGTATTGGGGCACAGTGATGTATATAGATTGTGTGCCCCCTGTGTAGCCCTAGGACACAGCAATGGGTATTGGCCATGTGCCCCCTGTGTAGCCCTAGGACACAGCAATGGGTATTGGCCATGTGCCCCCTGTGTAGTATTAGAGCACAGTGATGGGTAATAGTCGTTTGCCCCCTGTGTAGTACTAGGACACAGCAATGGGTATTGGTCGTGTGCCCCCTGAGTGGTATTTGGGTACAGCAATGGGTATAGGTCGTGTGCCCCCTGTGTAGTATTAGGGTACAGCAATGGGTATAGGTTGTGTGCCCCCTGTGTAGTATTAGAGCACAGTGATGGGTAATGGTTGTGTGCCCCCTGTGTATTACTAGAACACAGCAATGGGTATAGGTTGTGTGCCCCTTGTGTAGTACTAGGATACAGCAATAGGTATAGGTTGTGTGCCCCCTGAGTAGTATTAGGATACAGCAATGGGTATAGGTTGTGTGTCCCCTGAGTAGTATTAGGGTACAGCAATGGGTATAGGTCGTGTGCCCCCTGTGTAGTATTAGGATACAGCAATAGGTATAGGTTGTGTGCCCCCTGTGTAGTACTAGGATACAGCAATAGGTATAGGTTGTGTGCCCCCTGAGTAGTATTAGGATACAGCAATGGGTATAGGTTGTGTGTCCCCTGAGTAGTATTAGGGTACAACAATGGGTATAGGTCGCTACAGAAATGGCTATAGGTTGCATGCCCCCTGTGTAGTATTAGAGCACAGTGATGGGTATTGGCCGTGTGCCCCCTGTGTAGAATTAGGCTACAGCAATGGGTATATTCTGTGATATTCTGTTATTTCAGCTATTCAGAGGAAGGTGAAATAATATAATAATAAGTCACAAATAACTCAGGACGGATGACGTGTCTCATCTGTTTGGTGTAAAGCCAAACCTGAAAAACTGTGAAACCTGGAAAAAGAAGCAGCTTGATGCTATAAATGTCTCCACACCTCCTGCTCCCACATGTCTATGGATTTGTATGAGTGCGGGTAGGTTTGCAGCTAGTTGGGAGTGCAGGCAGCTGCGGGTCGATCAGCTGCTGCCAGGTACAGACGCCGACGTGTTTCACTCGCCCCAGCTTATGGATAACATCTGTGGAGGAGAAGGAAATCCTCTTTTCATTGCTCTGTTATAACACAGCAATTATTCTAAGTGTTTGTTGAGTCTTCCTCTAATCTTCCAGTAAATTGAAGGGTCTCAGCCAAGAGACGGCAATCTACCCGATATATGCCCATAGACCGCCATGAGTACAGACACCGCTGCCGATGCTTTGGGACTCGGTGACATGTGGCTCTCCAGCTGTTGTGAAACCTGACAGTCTTCAGTCTACAATGCAGGCTGGGTCTGGGGAGCCTTGTGTTCTTGATGTCATCTGGTGGTGCTGTGATGTCATCTGGTGGTGCAGTGATGTCATCAACTCACCTTTCCCTCACGGTATGCAAGGGAGACCCCAGAAATTAGGCCGAATTCACACTGTGTTTTTGCAGTCCATTCCTTCCATCCATTTTATGCAAAAAAAAAAAAGTAGTGTACACAAAAACGTGGTAGAACACATTTTTGTATACGTTGATCTTTTTAGTCAGTGGAAAAAAACAGATGAGATCAGGTAGACACAAATGCATCAGTTTCTTTTTGCATAAAACGGACAGCAAAAACGCAGCGTGAACGCGGCCTTACCCAGCAGAGAGGAGTTCACACTACAGAAAAAAGCTTTCTGAATTCCTGCAGCGCCCCTACTGGAGAAGGAGAGCATTACAAGGTTATCATTGAGATGAATGGACTATGTGAGAGCGGAGGTGACACCCTGAAGGAGAGGTGAGGCCTTCTATGACCTGGAGAACCCCTCTCAGCCGCCCCCAGGGAGAGCGCTGGCTTTCTTCTGCATCACATATATTCCCGCCCGAGGGGTGACTCGGTGATGGCAGTACATCGGATGTGAGGAGGGATTTTGCTTATTCGGCATCTTGGGAAGTTAAAGCCTGAAGTAAATTGTACAATTTCCTCTTGTGTTTTGTTTACAAGTTAATTTTGGTGCATTCATTAATCAGAGGGAACGGAGGAGCCGAGCTTCACATCAGCCATATTTCTATTCCCTCCTCAGAACGACGTATCATTATCCCACCATTCTGTACAAATAATTATAGCCGGCTTGTTAGACTCCTGGACTCATTCCACACCGGCGACTATAAATACTGCTGCATCCATCAGGAGGATTCTCGTCCCCGCTCCATAGGGACGTTGTCACCTCTCCCGTCCGGATACAGCCAGGGACAGGTGAGGGTCTGCCCAGACCCCGGGGGGCAAGACAGGACTAATACAATATCACATCCTAAACCCAGTGTCCGCTTATATCCATGTATATACAGAGTACAGGGGGAGCACAGAAGGGACGCTTGCTCATGGTGCACTCGCTGCTGATCCCTATAGACATGAGCCAAGTGTTCATCTGTACGACAGTCACAAATATCCAGCAGAGCCCATATATATATATACACACACTCACATACAGTACACTCACCGCACACACATATATATATATATATATATATATATATATATATATATATATATATACACACTGTATATATATATATTCTCAGCACTTTTATACTTTATGTTGGCTTTTCCTTATTGATCCTGTTTCTTAGAGCCGCACAGCAGCGGGTTACACAGCGGAGACCTCTCTACCTCTCCTGAGGACCCCGCTATATTCCGGAGGACCACGTCTCCTTACTCCAGCTTGTTGCCCGCCATTCTCTAAAGTGTTACAAAGGTCTCAGCTCTTTGTACTACGCTGCTGTACACGTGTAAGAAATAAGATCAATAAAGAAAAAAACATGTACTGTATAAAAGTGCATGTATATATATATATATATATATATATATATATATATATATATATATTCGGCTCTGCTGGGTATACATCAGCTGTGACTGCAGCACAGATATCTCCATGTATGAGTGCAGAAGTACTGCAGGCCTGAGAGGGGAGGAAGACCCTGCCAGATGCCTGCCCCCCTCCTCCAGACTCCTCTATCCCCCTCCTCCAGACTCCTCTGCCCCCCTCCTCCAGACTCCTCTGCCCCCCTCCTCCAGACTCCTCTGCCCCCCTCCTCCAGACTCCTCTGTCCCCCTCCTCCAGACTCCTCTATCCCCCCCTCCTCCAGACTCCTCTGTCCCCCTCCTCCAGACTCCTCTTCTTCCAGACTCCTCTATCCCCCTCCTCCAGACTCCTCTATCCCGCTCCTCCAGACTCCTCTGCCCCCCTCCTCCAGACTCCTCTATCCCCCTCCTCCAGACTCCTCTATCCCCCTCCTCCAGATTCCTCTGTCCTCCTCCTCCAGACTCCTCTATCCCCCCCTCCTCCAGACTCCTCTGTCCCCCTCCTCCAGACTCCTCTATCCCCCCCTCCTCCAGACTCCTCTGTCCCCCTCCTGCAGACTCCTCTTCTTCCAGACTCCTCTATCCCCCTCCTCCAGACTCCTCTATCCCGCTCCTCCAGACTCCTCTGCCCCCCTCCTCCAGACTCCTCTATCCCCCTCCTCCAGACTCCTCTATCCCCCTCCTCCAGACTCCTCTGCCCCCCTCCTCCAGACTCCTCTGTCCCCCTCCTCCAGACTCCTCTATCCCCCCCTCCTCCAGACTCCTCTGTCCCCCTCCTCCAGACTCCTCTTCTTCCAGACTCCTCTATCCCCCTCCTCCAGACTCCTCTATCCCGCTCCTCCAGACTCCTCTGCCCCCCTCCTCCAGACTCCTCTATCCCCCTCCTCCAGACTCCTCTATCCCCCTCCTCCAGATTCCTCTGTCCTCCTCCTCCAGACTCCTCTATCCCCCCCTCCTCCAGACTCCTCTGTCCCCCTCCTCCAGACTCCTCTATCCCCCTCCTCCAGACTCGTCTATCCCCCTCCTCCAGACTCCTCTATCCCCCCCTCCTCCAGACTCCTCTATCCCCCTCCTCCAGACTCGTCTATCCCCCTCCTCCAGACTCCTCTATCCCCCCCTCCTCCAGACTCCTCTATCCCCCTCCTCCAGATTCCTCTGTCCTCCTCCTCCAGACTCCTCTATCCCCCCCTCCTCCAGACTCCTCTATCCCCCTCCTCCAGACTCCTCTGCCCCCCTCCTCCAGACTCGTCTATCCCCCTCCTCCAGACTCCTCTATCCCCCTCCTCCAGACTCCTCTGCCCCCCTCCTCCAGACTCCTCTATCCCCCTCCTCCAGACTCCTCTATCCCCCTCCTCCAGACTCCTCTGTCCCCCTCCTCCAGACTCCTCTATCCCCCTCCTCCAGACTCCTCTGCCCCCCTCCTCCAGACTCGTCTATCCCCCTCCTCCAGACTCCTCTATCCCCCTCCTCCAGACTCCTCTGCCCCCCTCCTCCAGACTCCTCTATCCCCCTCCTCCAGACTCCTCTATCCCCCTCCTCCAGACTCCTCTGTCCCCCTCCTCCAGACTCCTCTGCCCCCCTTCTCCAGACTCCTCTGCCCCCCTCCTGCAGACTCCTCTGCCCCCCTCCTCCAGACTCCTCTGCCCCCCTCCTCCAGACTCGTCTTTCCCCCTCCTCCACACTCCTCTGCCCCCCTCCTCCAGACTCCTCTGTCCCCCTCCTGCAGACTCCTCTGCCCCCCTCCTCCAGACTCCTCTGTCCCCCTCCTCCAGACTCCTCTATCCCCCTCCTCCAGACTCCTCTGCCCCCCTCCTGCAGACTCCTCTATCCCCCTCCTCCAGACTCGTCTATCCCCCTCCTCCAGACTCCTCTGCCCCCCTTCTCCAGACTCCTCTGCCCCCCTCCTGCAGACTCCTCTGCCCCCCTCCTCCAGACTCCTCTGCCCCCCTCCTCCAGACTCCTCTGCCCCCCTCCTCCAGACTCGTCTTTCCCCCTCCTCCACACTCCTCTGCCCCCCTCCTCCAGACTCCTCTGCCCCCCTCCTCCAGACTCCTCTGCCCCCCTCCTCCAGACTCCTCTGCCCCCCTCCTCCAGACTCCTCTGTCCCCCTCCTCCAGACTCCTCTATCCCCCTCCTCCAGACTCCTCTGCCCCCCTCCTGCAGACTCCTCTATCCCCCTCCTCCAGACTCCTCTATCCCCCTTCTCCAGACTCCTCTATCCCCCTCCTGCAGACTCCTCTATCCCCCTCCTCCAGACTCCTCTATCCCCCTCCTCCAGACTCCTCTATTCCCCTCCTCCAGACTCCTCTATCCCCCCCTCCTCCAGACTCCTCTGCCCCCCTCCTCCAGACTCCTCTATCCCCCTCCTCCAGACTCCTCTGCCCCCCTCCTCCAGACTCCTCTATCCCCCCCTCCTCCAGACTCCTTTGCCCCCCTCCTCCAGACTCCTCTGCCCCCCTCCTCCAGACTCCTCTGCCCCCCTCCTCCAGACTCCTCTTCTTCCAGACTCCTCTGCCCCCCTCTTCCCCTGAAAACACTGACCCTTAAGCCTGGAGAACAGACCCCATGCCATTCCTTATATATCTATGGTCCATTCTAGGTATATAGCAGTGGCTGTATATGTGACCAGTACAGGGAGAGATGGAAAATAATCCATTAAATAAGTAAGCCGAGCGGTGTGATCTATAATCATCTATACAATGGACGCTATAAAAGCAATTAAATCCATCTAAAACCATTAACAAGGCGACGTCCGCTCTAATAGAAGTGTTAGTCAAATTACCATATAAATAATTCTAAAACCACAATTATAGTCAAATAGCTGTATGAATATTCCAATATATAGAGAGGGGGGAGGGGCGGTCAGGAGAACGGCCGCAGGAAGACGGATATATATATACACATACACCGATCAGCAACACCATCCATCTGATACTGTGTCAGCTCCCCCCTGTAATGTGCCCCCCCCCCCCGAACTCCATAACCCTGTGATGTGTCCCCCCCAGACCCCGTAGCCCTGTGATATGTGTTTCCCCCCCGGACACCATAGCTCTGTGTCCCCCCTGGACCTCGTAGCCCTGTCATGTGTCCCCCCGAACTCCATAGCCCTGTGATGTGTCCCCCCCCCCCCCCAGACACCATAGTCCTGTGATGTGTCGTCCCCCCACCCCCAGACCCCATAGTCCTGTGATGTGTCGTCCCCCCACCCCCAGACCTCGTAGCCCTGTGATGTGCCCCCCCGAACTCCATAGCCCTGTGATGTGTTCCCCCCCCCCCCACAGACACCATAGCCCTGTGATGTGTCGTCCCCCCACCCCCAGACCCCATAGTCCTGTGATGTGTGCCCACCCCCATGGACCTCATAGCCCTGTGATGTGTGTGTCCCCCAGACCCCATAGCCCTGGACCCCCCCCCAGTGGTATCTGCCATGAAGGTGGGGACTGGTGTGTACGACGGCTAGGTAGGTGGTCGGTGTCACAGTAACGTCCACATGATGCCAGGACACCAGGTCTCCAGCAGAACATCACCCATTACACTGTCCCCGCTGCCATCTTGTCTTCTTCCCATAGTGCATCCTGGCACCACCCCAGGTAAGGGACGCTCCTGGTCGTCCACATGATGGAGAATGTGACCCATCACAGCTGACACCTCCTTCCATTGCTCCAATTGCCCATTGTAGACACTATTGGTGATGGACAGGGGTCACATGGTCTCATACACAACATACAGCCATGTCCTGTGTGATCTGACTCTGATTGGACCAGACGGACGAGCCTTCACCTCAATGAATCGTGGCCCCCATGGCCCATATAACGCTCCAGCACAGTCATCCTGGGACGTTCCCCGTCACTATATATAATCCCGCCATGCGTATCTGCCTGCAGTCGGTGGGCGGCACACAAGGGGTTATGCCTGGCGGCAGATTCTCTTCTCTCCAAGTGTTTTTCTTATCTCTTCCATGTCGGAGATCTAACGTTCCCGCGATTATGTTGGTGTACATTGAGTTTAAAATATGCCGTCAATTATTGCCATCTGCTCGGTAAAATTGGAAGCCGTCCTCTTGGAGGATTGGGCTGATTGTCAGTGACATACTGCGCTTCTGTCGCACCATTCATCTCTCGCTCTAGTCACCAGGCTTCTGGCTTCCAAGTTGGTTTTATGAATTACTTATGACAAATGCACCAGAACTGGTGGAAACTTCAGTCTTCCCTCCGCAGATCTATAAATCATCCTCCGCCTATAGCGTTACATGGAGGCGCCAGGTGATCCCATTGGACTCCCACCCTGGAGACTCCTCATCCCGCCCCACCGTCCATACCGTTATACACAATCTGGGCCAATACCTGGTATAACTGATAGGAAATGTGCTGTTACATGAGGCCACGCCCCCTCCGCTAAGCCCCACCCACATCTGTAAAAAGTGCCGAGAGCAGCAGAAAATGGCAAAGAGATGCAGAGCAGAAATCTGCAGCCCAGCGCCTGGTAATTCCTGCTCTCTGGTCATTCTCAAGATCTCTGCTTTCTGTCAGTGACTGCAGACCATCACAAGAGATCTGTGGTGTTCACATAGCTGAGGTTTTGTTACAGTGTATCATTATAGGCTATGAGCAGGAGCACAGATCTCGCGTCCTGGACCCCTCTGGCCTTGCGGAGATGAAGCTGCCGTCTGTGGTGTCATCATGGCGACACACCGGACGTGGACGGCTCAGGACTCCCAGACCTGCAGGTAGATGTGGCCGCTCCCTCCTGGATTTACCCATCATGCCGCTTGTCAGGAGATTTCCTCTCCACTTGAGGAGACGCTCCTTCGCCATTAAGCTGTCTTTAGGAATATAAATTAAAATCTCTGTCCATTAAGTGGGAAGCGGCGAGGTGCAATCATCTGCGGCTGCCTCCGAGCGGCCCGTGATACACTCCGCACACTCCTTACTGGGAAGTCTCATTAAAATCACACATATCAATTTTTCATCCCCGGCCATCATTTTTCCTCTATTAATCTGCCAGCTCTGCGGCGGCGGCTCCTCGGGAACGTTCTGCAGGCAGCGCATTAGATCCTGTTTGTGAACACGTCTGGGTGGCACATCACATATCGCCGCCATCATTCAGGCTCCGTCATACGTAAAAGCAATTACATGACGGTAAACTGACAAATCCTGGGTGTCCGAGGACTAGCAACCGGTCCCCAACATCATGGTCCTAGCCTGGCGGGTATATAAGAGTGTGAATGATGTCATGTATACAGAGCGCATATGATGTCATGTATACGGGGCGCATATGATGTCATGTATACGGGGTGCATATGATGTAGTATACAGAGCGCATATGATGTCATGTATACAGAGCGCATATGATGTCATGTATACGGGGCGCATATGATGTAGTATACAGAGCTTATATGATGTCATGTATACAGAGCGCATATGATGTCATGTATATAGAGAGCATATGATGTCATGTATACGGGACGCATATGATGTCATGTATACCGGGCGCATATGATGTAGTATACAGAGTGCATATGATGTCGTATACAGAGCGCATATGATGTCATGTATACAGAGCGCATATGATGTCATGTATACAGAGCGCATATGATGTCATGTATACAGAGCGCATATGATGTAGTATACAGAGCGCATATGATGTCATGTATACAGAGCGCATATGATGTCATGTATACGGGGCGCATATGATGTAGTATACAGAGCGCATATGATGAAGTATACAGAGCGCATATGATGTCATGTATACGGGGCGCATATCATGTCATGTATACAGAGCGCATATGATGTCGTATACAGAGCGCATATGATGTCATGTATACAGAGCACATATGATGTCATGTATATAGAGCGCATATGATGTCATGTATACAGAGCACATATGATGTCATGTATATAGAGAGCATATGATGTCATGTATACCGGGCGCATATGATGTCATGTATATAGAGAGCATATGATGTCATGTATACAGAGCACATATGATGTCATGTATACAGAGCGCATATGATGTCATGTATACCTGGCGCATATGATGTCATGTATACAGAGCGCATATGATGTAATGTATACGGGGCGCATATGATGTCATGTATACAGAGCGCATATGATGTCATGTATACAGAGCGCATATGATGTCGTATACAGAGCGCATATGATGTCATGTATACGGGGCGCATATGATGTCATGTATACAGAGCGCATATGATGTCATGTATACAGAGCGCATATGATGTAGTATACAGAGCGCATATGATGTCATGTATACAGAGCGCATATGATGTCATGTATACAGAGCGCATATGATGTAGTATACAGAGCGCATATGATGTAGTATACAGAGCGCATATGATGTCATGTATACGGGGCGCATATGATGTCATGTATACAGAGCGCATATGATGTCATGTATACAGAGCGCATATGATGTAGTATACAGAGCGCATATGATGTAATGTATACAGAGCGCATATGATGTCATGTATACGGGGCGCATATGATGTAGTATACAGAGCGCATATGATGTCATGTATACAGAGCGCATATGATGTCATGTATATAGAGAGCATATGATGTCATGTATACGGGACGCATATGATGTCATGTATACCGGGCGCATATGATGTCATGTATACAGAGCGCATATGATGTCATGTATACCGGGCGCATATGATGTCATGTATACAGAGCGCATATGATGTCATGTATACAGAGCGCATATGATGTAGTATACAGAGCGCATATGATGTCATGTATACAGAGCACATATGATGTAGTATACAGAGTGCATATGATGTCGTATACAGAGCGCATATGATGTCATGTATACAGAGCGCATATGATGTCATGTATACAGAGCGCATATGATGTAGTATACAGAGCGCATATGATGTCATGTATACAGAGCGCATATGATGTCATGTATACAGAGCGCATATGATGTAGTATACAGAGCGCATATGATGAAGTATACAGAGCGCATATGATGTCATGTATACGGGGCGCATATGATGTCATGTATACAGAGCGCATATGATGTCGTATACAGAGCGCATATGATGTCATGTATACAGAGCACATATGATGTCATGTATATAGAGCGCATATGATGTCATGTATACAGAGCGCATTTGATGTCATGTATACAGGGTGCATATGATGTCATGTATACAGAGCGCATATGATGTCGTATACAGAGCGCATATGATGTCATGTATACAGAGCACATATGATGTCATGTATATAGAGCGCATATGATGTCATGTATACAGAGCACATATGATGTCATGTATATAGAGAGCATATGATGTCATGTATACAGAGCGCATATGATGTCATGTATATAGAGAGCATATGATGTCATGTATACAGAGCACATATGATGTCATGTATACAGAGCGCATATGATGTCATGTATACCGGGCGCATATGATGTCATGTATACAGAGCGCATATGATGTAATGTATACGGGGCGCATATGATGTCATGTATACAGAGCGCATATGATGTAATGTATACGGGGCGCATATGATGTCATGTATACAGAGCGCATATGATGTAATGTATACGGGGCGCATATGATGTCATGTATACAGAGCGCATATGATGTCGTATACAGAGCGCATATGATGTCATGTATACAGAGCGCATATGATGTAATGTATACGGGGCGCATATGATGTCATGTATACAGAGCGCATATGATGTCATGTATACAGAGCGCATATGATGTAGTATACAGAGCGCATATGATGTCATGTATACAGAGCGCATATGATGTCATGTATACAGAGCGCATATGATGTAGTATACAGAGCGCATATGATGTAGTATACAGAGCGCATATGATGTCATGTATACGGGGCGCATATGATGTCATGTATACAGAGCGCATATGATGTCGTATACAGAGCGCATATGATGTCATGTATACAGAGCACATATGATATGACATATATGATGTCATGTATACCGGGCGCATATGATGTCATGTATACAGAGTGCATATGATGTCATGTATACCGGGCGTATATGATGTAGTATACAGAGCGCATATGACGTCATGTATACGGGGCGCATATAATGTCATGTATACTGGGCGCATATGATGTCATGTATACAGAGCGCATATGATGTCATGTATACAGAGCGCATATGATGTAGTATACAGAGCGCATATAATGTCATGTATACTGGGCGCATATGATGTCATGTATACAGAGCGCATATGATGTCATGTATACGGGGTGCCTATGATGTAGTATACAGAGCGCATATGATGTCATGTATACAGAGCTCATATGATGTCATGTATACAGAGCGCATATGATGTCATGTATACGGGGTGCCTATGATGTAGTATACAGAGCGCATTTGATGTCATGTATACAGAGCGCATATTAAGTCATGTATACGGGGTGCCTATGATGTAGTATACAGAGCGCATATGATGTCATCATCTGAATCAGTGACCGGGACCTCAGGACATCCCAGCAGGTGACAACCAATGATCCCAGAGTCCTAAAAAGCCGACAGTATGGGAGTCAGAACAGTAATGCTGCATAACTAGACTGATGGATTTGGTTTGTAACATAGGCACAACCCAACAATTGGCATTTGCACCTTGCTGCCTGGAGAAGGTGGATGCAGCCCCCGGACTGGCTGGAAAACATGGATACCGCTCTCATCTACAACATCCTCAGTGATCAGGACCGGGACATCCCTGCAGGTGACAACCAATAAGATCCCCAGACAGCCAATAGTCTGGTTATACAGTGCTACAGCCCCAACTCCAACATCGGGCCATAGGTGGGTGGATTTGGCATTGAAGGAGACGACCTATATCACTAGAGATGAGCGGAACTGGAGCGGACAGCATCTGATTACTGGTGGCTGAAGAAGTTGGTAGCAGCCCTAGGGTGTCTCCAGTAATCCCATGCTGCCCGCTCCAGTAATCCCATGCTGCCCGCTCCAGTAATCCCATGCTGCTCGCTCCAGTAATCCCGTGCTGCCCGCTCCAGTAATCCCATGCTGCCCGCTACCAGTAATCCCATGCTGCCCGCTCCAGTAATCCCATGCTGCCCGCTCCAGTAATCCCATGCTGCCCGCTCCAGTAATCACATGCTGCCCGCTCCAGTAATCCCATGCTGCCCGCTCCAGTAATCCCATTGGACTCCCACCCTGGAGACTCCTCATCCCGCCCCACCGTCCATACCGTTATACACAATCTGGGCCAATACCTGGTATAACTGATAGGAAATGTGCTGTTACATGAGGCCACGCCCCCTCCGCTAAGCCCCACCCACATCTGTAAAAAGTGCCGAGAGCAGCAGAAAATGGCAAAGAGATGCAGAGCAGAAATCTGCAGCCCAGCGCCTGGTAATTCCTGCTCTCTGGTCATTCTCAAGATCTCTGCTTTCTGTCAGTGACTGCAGACCATCACAAGAGATCTGTGGTGTTCACATAGCTGAGGTTTTGTTACAGTGTATCATTATAGGCTATGAGCAGGAGCACAGATCTCGCGTCCTGGACCCCTCTGGCCTTGCGGAGATGAAGCTGCCGTCTGTGGTGTCATCATGGCGACACACCGGACGTGGACGGCTCAGGACTCCCAGACCTGCAGGTAGATGTGGCCGCTCCCTCCTGGATTTACCCATCATGCCGCTTGTCAGGAGATTTCCTCTCCACTTGAGGAGACGCTCCTTCGCCATTAAGCTGTCTTTAGGAATATAAATTAAAATCTCTGTCCATTAAGTGGGAAGCGGCGAGGTGCAATCATCTGCGGCTGCCTCCGAGCGGCCCGTGATACACTCCGCACACTCCTTACTGGGAAGTCTCATTAAAATCACACATATCAATTTTTCATCCCCGGCCATCATTTTTCCTCTATTAATCTGCCAGCTCTGCGGCGGCGGCTCCTCGGGAACGTTCTGCAGGCAGCGCATTAGATCCTGTTTGTGAACACGTCTGGGTGGCACATCACATATCGCCGCCATCATTCAGGCTCCGTCATACGTAAAAGCAATTACATGACGGTAAACTGACAAATCCTGGGTGTCCGAGGACTAGCAACCGGTCCCCAACATCATGGTCCTAGCCTGGCGGGTATATAAGAGTGTGAATGATGTCATGTATACAGAGCGCATATGATGTCATGTATACGGGGCGCATATGATGTCATGTATACGGGGTGCATATGATGTAGTATACAGAGCGCATATGATGTCATGTATACAGAGCGCATATGATGTCATGTATACGGGGCGCATATGATGTAGTATACAGAGCTTATATGATGTCATGTATACAGAGCGCATATGATGTCATGTATATAGAGAGCATATGATGTCATGTATACGGGACGCATATGATGTCATGTATACCGGGCGCATATGATGTAGTATACAGAGTGCATATGATGTCGTATACAGAGCGCATATGATGTCATGTATACAGAGCGCATATGATGTCATGTATACAGAGCGCATATGATGTCATGTATACAGAGCGCATATGATGTAGTATACAGAGCGCATATGATGTCATGTATACAGAGCGCATATGATGTCATGTATACGGGGCGCATATGATGTAGTATACAGAGCGCATATGATGAAGTATACAGAGCGCATATGATGTCATGTATACGGGGCGCATATCATGTCATGTATACAGAGCGCATATGATGTCGTATACAGAGCGCATATGATGTCATGTATACAGAGCACATATGATGTCATGTATATAGAGCGCATATGATGTCATGTATACAGAGCACATATGATGTCATGTATATAGAGAGCATATGATGTCATGTATACCGGGCGCATATGATGTCATGTATATAGAGAGCATATGATGTCATGTATACAGAGCACATATGATGTCATGTATACAGAGCGCATATGATGTCATGTATACCTGGCGCATATGATGTCATGTATACAGAGCGCATATGATGTAATGTATACGGGGCGCATATGATGTCATGTATACAGAGCGCATATGATGTCATGTATACAGAGCGCATATGATGTCGTATACAGAGCGCATATGATGTCATGTATACGGGGCGCATATGATGTCATGTATACAGAGCGCATATGATGTCATGTATACAGAGCGCATATGATGTAGTATACAGAGCGCATATGATGTCATGTATACAGAGCGCATATGATGTCATGTATACAGAGCGCATATGATGTAGTATACAGAGCGCATATGATGTAGTATACAGAGCGCATATGATGTCATGTATACGGGGCGCATATGATGTCATGTATACAGAGCGCATATGATGTCATGTATACAGAGCGCATATGATGTAGTATACAGAGCGCATATGATGTAATGTATACAGAGCGCATATGATGTCATGTATACGGGGCGCATATGATGTAGTATACAGAGCGCATATGATGTCATGTATACAGAGCGCATATGATGTCATGTATATAGAGAGCATATGATGTCATGTATACGGGACGCATATGATGTCATGTATACCGGGCGCATATGATGTAGTATACAGAGTGCATATGATGTCGTATACAGAGCGCATATGATGTCATGTATACAGAGCGCATATGATGTCATGTATACAGAGCGCATATGATGTAGTATACAGAGCGCATATGATGTCATGTATACAGAGCGCATATGATGTCATGTATACAGAGCGCATATGATGTAGTATACAGAGCGCATATGATGAAGTATACAGAGCGCATATGATGTCATGTATACGGGGCGCATATGATGTCATGTATACAGAGCGCATATGATGTCGTATACAGAGCGCATATGATGTCATGTATACAGAGCACATATGATGTCATGTATATAGAGCGCATATGATGTCATGTATACAGAGCGCATATGATGTCATGTATACAGGGTGCATATGATGTCATGTATACAGAGCGCATATGATGTCGTATACAGAGCGCATATGATGTCATGTATACAGAGCGCATATGATGTCATGTATATAGAGCGCATATGATGTCATGTATACAGAGCACATATGATGTCATGTATATAGAGAGCATATGATGTCATGTATACCGGGCGCATATGATGTCATGTATATAGAGAGCATATGATGTCATGTATACAGAGCACATATGATGTCATGTATACAGAGCGCATATGATGTCATGTATACCTGGCGCATATGATGTCATGTATACAGAGCGCATATGATGTAATGTATACGGGGCGCATATGATGTCATGTATACAGAGCGCATATGATGTCATGTATACAGAGCGCATATGATGTCGTATACAGAGCGCATATGATGTCATGTATACGGGGCGCATATGATGTCATGTATACAGAGCGCATATGATGTCATGTATACAGAGCGCATATGATGTAGTATACAGAGCGCATATGATGTCATGTATACAGAGCGCATATGATGTCATGTATACAGAGCGCATATGATGTAGTATACAGAGCGCATTTGATGTAGTATACAGAGCGCATATGATGTCATGTATACGGGGCGCATATGATGTCATGTATACAGAGCGCATATGATGTCATGTATACAGAGCGCATATGATGTAGTATACAGAGCGCATATGATGTAATGTATACAGAGCGCATATGATGTCATGTATACGGGGCGCATATGATGTAGTATACAGAGCGCATATGATGTCATGTATACAGAGCGCATATGATGTCATGTATATAGAGAGCATATGATGTCATGTATACGGGACGCATATGATGTCATGTATACCGGGCGCATATGATGTCATGTATACAGAGCGCATATGATGTCATGTATACCGGGCGCATATGATGTCATGTATACAGAGCGCATATGATGTCATGTATACAGAGCGCATATGATGTAGTATACAGAGCGCATATGATGTCATGTATACAGAGCACATATGATGTAGTATACAGAGTGCATATGATGTCGTATACAGAGCGCATATGATGTCATGTATACAGAGCGCATATGATGTCATGTATACAGAGCGCATATGATGTAGTATACAGAGCGCATATGATGTCATGTATACAGAGCGCATATGATGTCATGTATACAGAGCGCATATGATGTAGTATACAGAGCGCATATGATGAAGTATACAGAGCGCATATGATGTCATGTATACGGGGCGCATATGATGTCATGTATACAGAGCGCATATGATGTCGTATACAGAGCGCATATGATGTCATGTATACAGAGCACATATGATGTCATGTATATAGAGCGCATATGATGTCATGTATACAGAGCGCATTTGATGTCATGTATACAGGGTGCATATGATGTCATGTATACAGAGCGCATATGATGTCGTATACAGAGCGCATATGATGTCATGTATACAGAGCACATATGATGTCATGTATATAGAGCGCATATGATGTCATGTATACAGAGCACATATGATGTCATGTATATAGAGAGCATATGATGTCATGTATACCGGGCGCATATGATGTCATGTATATAGAGAGCATATGATGTCATGTATACAGAGCACATATGATGTCATGTATACAGAGCGCATATGATGTCATGTATACCGGGCGCATATGATGTCATGTATACAGAGCGCATATGATGTAATGTATACGGGGCGCATATGATGTCATGTATACAGAGCGCATATGATGTAATGTATACGGGGCGCATATGATGTCATGTATACAGAGCGCATATGATGTAATGTATACGGGGCGCATATGATGTCATGTATACAGAGCGCATATGATGTCGTATACAGAGCGCATATGATGTCATGTATACAGAGCGCATATGATGTAATGTATACGGGGCGCATATGATGTCATGTATACAGAGCGCATATGATGTCATGTATACAGAGCGCATATGATGTAGTATACAGAGCGCATATGATGTCATGTATACAGAGCGCATATGATGTCATGTATACAGAGCGCATATGATGTAGTATACAGAGCGCATATGATGTAGTATACAGAGCGCATATGATGTCATGTATACGGGGCGCATATGATGTCATGTATACAGAGCGCATATGATGTCGTATACAGAGCGCATATGATGTCATGTATACAGAGCACATATGATATGACATATATGATGTCATGTATACCGGGCGCATATGATGTCATGTATACAGAGTGCATATGATGTCATGTATACCGGGCGTATATGATGTAGTATACAGAGCGCATATGACGTCATGTATACGGGGCGCATATAATGTCATGTATACTGGGCGCATATGATGTCATGTATACAGAGCGCATATGATGTCATGTATACAGAGCGCATATGATGTAGTATACAGAGCGCATATAATGTCATGTATACTGGGCGCATATGATGTCATGTATACAGAGCGCATATGATGTCATGTATACGGGGTGCCTATGATGTAGTATACAGAGCGCATATGATGTCATGTATACAGAGCTCATATGATGTCATGTATACAGAGCGCATATGATGTCATGTATACGGGGTGCCTATGATGTAGTATACAGAGCGCATTTGATGTCATGTATACAGAGCGCATATTAAGTCATGTATACGGGGTGCCTATGATGTAGTATACAGAGCGCATATGATGTCATCATCTGAATCAGTGACCGGGACCTCAGGACATCCCAGCAGGTGACAACCAATGATCCCAGAGTCCTAAAAAGCCGACAGTATGGGAGTCAGAACAGTAATGCTGCATAACTAGACTGATGGATTTGGTTTGTAACATAGGCACAACCCAACAATTGGCATTTGCACCTTGCTGCCTGGAGAAGGTGGATGCAGCCCCCGGACTGGCTGGAAAACATGGATACCGCTCTCATCTACAACATCCTCAGTGATCAGGACCGGGACATCCCTGCAGGTGACAACCAATAAGATCCCCAGACAGCCAATAGTCTGGTTATACAGTGCTACAGCCCCAACTCCAACATCGGGCCATAGGTGGGTGGATTTGGCATTGAAGGAGACGACCTATATCACTAGAGATGAGCGGAACTGGAGCGGACAGCATCTGATTACTGGTGGCTGAAGAAGTTGGTAGCAGCCCTAGGGTGTCTCCAGTAATCCCATGCTGCCCGCTCCAGTAATCCCATGCTGCCCGCTCCAGTAATCCCATGCTGCTCGCTCCAGTAATCCCGTGCTGCCCGCTCCAGTAATCCCATGCTGCCCGCTACCAGTAATCCCATGCTGCCCGCTCCAGTAATCCCATGCTGCCCGCTCCAGTAATCCCATGCTGCCCGCTCCAGTAATCACATGCTGCCCGCTCCAGTAATCCCATGCTGCCCGCTCCAGTAATCCCATTGGACTCCCACCCTGGAGACTCCTCATCCCGCCCCACCGTCCATACCGTTATACACAATCTGGGCCAATACCTGGTATAACTGATAGGAAATGTGCTGTTACATGAGGCCACGCCCCCTCCGCTAAGCCCCACCCACATCTGTAAAAAGTGCCGAGAGCAGCAGAAAATGGCAAAGAGATGCAGAGCAGAAATCTGCAGCCCAGCGCCTGGTAATTCCTGCTCTCTGGTCATTCTCAAGATCTCTGCTTTCTGTCAGTGACTGCAGACCATCACAAGAGATCTGTGGTGTTCACATAGCTGAGGTTTTGTTACAGTGTATCATTATAGGCTATGAGCAGGAGCACAGATCTCGCGTCCTGGACCCCTCTGGCCTTGCGGAGATGAAGCTGCCGTCTGTGGTGTCATCATGGCGACACACCGGACGTGGACGGCTCAGGACTCCCAGACCTGCAGGTAGATGTGGCCGCTCCCTCCTGGATTTACCCATCATGCCGCTTGTCAGGAGATTTCCTCTCCACTTGAGGAGACGCTCCTTCGCCATTAAGCTGTCTTTAGGAATATAAATTAAAATCTCTGTCCATTAAGTGGGAAGCGGCGAGGTGCAATCATCTGCGGCTGCCTCCGAGCGGCCCGTGATACACTCCGCACACTCCTTACTGGGAAGTCTCATTAAAATCACACATATCAATTTTTCATCCCCGGCCATCATTTTTCCTCTATTAATCTGCCAGCTCTGCGGCGGCGGCTCCTCGGGAACGTTCTGCAGGCAGCGCATTAGATCCTGTTTGTGAACACGTCTGGGTGGCACATCACATATCGCCGCCATCATTCAGGCTCCGTCATACGTAAAAGCAATTACATGACGGTAAACTGACAAATCCTGGGTGTCCGAGGACTAGCAACCGGTCCCCAACATCATGGTCCTAGCCTGGCGGGTATATAAGAGTGTGAATGATGTCATGTATACAGAGCGCATATGATGTCATGTATACGGGGCGCATATGATGTCATGTATACGGGGTGCATATGATGTAGTATACAGAGCGCATATGATGTCATGTATACAGAGCGCATATGATGTCATGTATACGGGGCGCATATGATGTAGTATACAGAGCTTATATGATGTCATGTATACAGAGCGCATATGATGTCATGTATATAGAGAGCATATGATGTCATGTATACGGGACGCATATGATGTCATGTATACCGGGCGCATATGATGTAGTATACAGAGTGCATATGATGTCGTATACAGAGCGCATATGATGTCATGTATACAGAGCGCATATGATGTCATGTATACAGAGCGCATATGATGTCATGTATACAGAGCGCATATGATGTAGTATACAGAGCGCATATGATGTCATGTATACAGAGCGCATATGATGTCATGTATACGGGGCGCATATGATGTAGTATACAGAGCGCATATGATGAAGTATACAGAGCGCATATGATGTCATGTATACGGGGCGCATATCATGTCATGTATACAGAGCGCATATGATGTCGTATACAGAGCGCATATGATGTCATGTATACAGAGCACATATGATGTCATGTATATAGAGCGCATATGATGTCATGTATACAGAGCACATATGATGTCATGTATATAGAGAGCATATGATGTCATGTATACCGGGCGCATATGATGTCATGTATATAGAGAGCATATGATGTCATGTATACAGAGCACATATGATGTCATGTATACAGAGCGCATATGATGTCATGTATACCTGGCGCATATGATGTCATGTATACAGAGCGCATATGATGTAATGTATACGGGGCGCATATGATGTCATGTATACAGAGCGCATATGATGTCATGTATACAGAGCGCATATGATGTCGTATACAGAGCGCATATGATGTCATGTATACGGGGCGCATATGATGTCATGTATACAGAGCGCATATGATGTCATGTATACAGAGCGCATATGATGTAGTATACAGAGCGCATATGATGTCATGTATACAGAGCGCATATGATGTCATGTATACAGAGCGCATATGATGTAGTATACAGAGCGCATATGATGTAGTATACAGAGCGCATATGATGTCATGTATACGGGGCGCATATGATGTCATGTATACAGAGCGCATATGATGTCATGTATACAGAGCGCATATGATGTAGTATACAGAGCGCATATGATGTAATGTATACAGAGCGCATATGATGTCATGTATACGGGGCGCATATGATGTAGTATACAGAGCGCATATGATGTCATGTATACAGAGCGCATATGATGTCATGTATATAGAGAGCATATGATGTCATGTATACGGGACGCATATGATGTCATGTATACCGGGCGCATATGATGTAGTATACAGAGTGCATATGATGTCGTATACAGAGCGCATATGATGTCATGTATACAGAGCGCATATGATGTCATGTATACAGAGCGCATATGATGTAGTATACAGAGCGCATATGATGTCATGTATACAGAGCGCATATGATGTCATGTATACAGAGCGCATATGATGTAGTATACAGAGCGCATATGATGAAGTATACAGAGCGCATATGATGTCATGTATACGGGGCGCATATGATGTCATGTATACAGAGCGCATATGATGTCGTATACAGAGCGCATATGATGTCATGTATACAGAGCACATATGATGTCATGTATATAGAGCGCATATGATGTCATGTATACAGAGCGCATTTGATGTCATGTATACAGGGTGCATATGATGTCATGTATACAGAGCGCATATGATGTCGTATACAGAGCGCATATGATGTCATGTATACAGAGCACATATGATGTCATGTATATAGAGCGCATATGATGTCATGTATACAGAGCACATATGATGTCATGTATATAGAGAGCATATGATGTCATGTATACCGGGCGCATATGATGTCATGTATATAGAGAGCATATGATGTCATGTATACAGAGCACATATGATGTCATGTATACAGAGCGCATATGATGTCATGTATACCGGGCGCATATGATGTCATGTATACAGAGCGCATATGATGTAATGTATACGGGGCGCATATGATGTCATGTATACAGAGCGCATATGATGTAATGTATACGGGGCGCATATGATGTCATGTATACAGAGCGCATATGATGTAATGTATACGGGGCGCATATGATGTCATGTATACAGAGCGCATATGATGTCGTATACAGAGCGCATATGATGTCATGTATACAGAGCGCATATGATGTAAAGTATACGGGGCGCATATGATGTCATGTATACAGAGCGCATATGATGTCATGTATACAGAGCGCATATGATGTAGTATACAGAGCGCAAATGATGTCATGTATACAGAGCGCATATGATGTCATGTATACAGAGCGCATATGATGTAGTATACAGAGCGCATATGATGTAGTATACAGAGCGCATATGATGTCATGTATACGGGGCGCATATGATGTCATGTATACAGAGCGCATATGATGTCGTATACAGAGCGCATATGATGTCATGTATACAGAGCACATATGATGTCATGTATATAGAGCGCATATGATGTCATGTATACAGAGCGCATTTGATGTCATGTATACAGGGTGCATATGATGTCATGTATACAGAGCGCATATGATGTCGTATACAGAGCGCATATGATGTCATGTATACAGAGCACATATGATGTCATGTATATAGAGCGCATATGATGTCATGTATATAGAGAGCATATGATGTCATGTATACCGGGCGCATATGATGTCATGTATATAGAGAGCATATGATGTCATGTATACAGAGCACATATGATGTCATGTATACAGAGCGCATATGATGTCATGTATACGGGGCGCATATGATGTCATGTATACAGAGCGCATATGATGTCATGTATACAGGGCGCATATGATGTCATGTATACAGAGTGCATATGATGTCATGTATACCGGGCGCATATGATGTCATGTATACCGGGCGCATATGATGTCATGTATACAGAGTGCATATGATGTCATGTATACCGGGCGTATATGATGTAGTATACAGAGCGCATATGACGTCATGTATACGGGGCGCATATAATGTCATGTATACTGGGCGCATATGATGTCATGTATACAGAGCGCATATGATGTCATGTATACAGAGCGCATATGATGTAGTATACAGAGCGCATATAATGTCATGTATACTGGGCGCATATGATGTCATGTATACAGAGCGCATATGATGTCATGTATACGGGGTGCCTATGATGTAGTATACAGAGCGCATATGATGTCGTATACAGAGCGCATATGATGTCATGTATACAGAGCGCATATGATGTCATGTATACGGGGTGCCTATGATGTAGTATACAGAGCGCATTTGATGTCATGTATACAGAGCGCATATTAAGTCATGTATACGGGGTGCCTATGATGTAGTATACAGAGCGCATATGATGTCATCATCTGAATCAGTGACCGGGACCTCAGGACATCCCAGCAGGTGACAACCAATGATCCCAGAGTCCTAAAAAGCCGACAGTATGGGAGTCAGAACAGTAATGCTGCATAACTAGACTGATGGATTTGGTTTGTAACATAGGCACAACCCAACAATTGGCATTTGCACCTTGCTGCCTGGAGAAGGTGGATGCAGCCCCCGGACTGGCTGGAAAACATGGATACCGCTCTCATCTACAACATCCTCAGTGATCAGGACCGGGACATCCCTGCAGGTGACAACCAATAAGATCCCCAGACAGCCAATAGTCTGGTTATACAGTGCTACAGCCCCAACTCCAACATCGGGCCATAGGTGGGTGGATTTGGCATTGAAGGAGACGACCTATATCACTAGAGATGAGCGGAACTGGAGCGGACAGCATCTGATTACTGGTGGCTGAAGAAGTTGGTAGCAGCCCTAGGGTGTCTCCAGTAATCCCATGCTGCCCGCTCCAGTAATCCCATGCTGCCCGCTCCAGTAATCCCATGCTGCCCGCTCCAGTAATCCCGTGCTGCCCGCTCCAGTAATCCCATGCTGCCCGCTACCAGTAATCCCATGCTGCCCGCTCCAGTAATCCCATGCTGCCCGCTCCAGTAATCCCATGCTGCCCGCTCCAGTAATCACATGCTGCCCGCTCCAGTAATCCCATGCTGCCCGCTCCAGTAATCCCATGCTGCCCGCTCCAGTAATCCGATGCTGCCCGCTCCAGTAATCCGATGCTGCCCGCTCCAGTAATCACATGCTGCCCGCTCCAGTAATCACATGCTGCCCGCTCCAGTAATCCGATGCTGCCCGCTCCAGTAATCCCATGCTGCCCGCTCCAGTAATCCCATGCTGCCCGCTCCAGTAATCCCATGCTGCCCGCTCCAGTAATCCCATGCTGCCCGCTCCAGTAATCCCATGCTGCCCGCTCCAGTAATCCCATGCTGCCCGCTCCAGTAATCCCATGCTGCCCGCTCCAGTAATCCCATGCTGCCCGCTCCAGTAATCCTATGCTGCCCGCTCCAGTAATCCCATGCTGCCCGCTCCAGTAATCCCATACTGCCCGCTCCAGTAATCACATGCTGCCCGCTCCAGTAATCACATGCTGCCCGCTCCAGTAATCCGATGCTGCCCGCTCCAGTAATCCCATGCTGCCCGCTCCAGTAATCCCATGCTGCCCGCTCCAGTAATCCCATACTGCCCGCTCCAGTAATCCCATGCTGCCCGCTCCAGTAATCCCATACTGCCCGCTCCAGTAATCACATGCTGCCCGCTCCAGTAATCACATGCTGCCCGCTCCAGTAATCCGATGCTGCCCGCTCCAGTAATCCCATGCTGCCCGCTCCAGTAATCCCATGCTGCCCGCTCCAGTAATCCCGTGCTGCCCGCTCCAGTAATCACATGCTGCCCGCTCCAGTAATCCCATGCTGCCCGCTCCAGTAATCCCGTGCTGCCCGCTCCAGTAATCCCATGCTGCCCGCTTCAGTAATCCCATACTGCCCGCTCCAGTAATCACATGCTGCCCGCTCCAGTAATCCCATGCTGCTCGCTCCAGTAATCCCGTGCTGCCCGCTCCAGTAATCCCGTGCTGCCCGCTCCAGTAATCACATGCTGCCCGCTCCAGTAATCCCATGCTGCCCGCTCCAGTAATCCCGTGCTGCCCGCTCCAGTAATCACATGCTGCCCGCTCCAGTAATCCCATGCTGCCCGCTCCAGTAATCCCGTGCTGCCCGCTCCAGTAATCCCGTGCTGCCCGCTCCAGTAATCCCATGCTGCCCGCTCCAGTAATCCCATGCTGCCCGCTCCAGTAATCCCATGCTGCCCGCTCCAGTGTTACTCATCTCTATTCATCATCGTCTTTTCCAGACTCAGCTATAACAAGTGATCACTGGGAGGACAACGTGGGACTTCTATATACTCTATATATACTGGAGGAGCCAGAACAGTTTCTGTGTTTGTAGATTTCTTTTTCTGCCTCTTGAAGAGAAATGACGAGTAAATTGTCCTGTCTGGAGAGAGACTACCTGGCCGTGCCGATGATGCCGGGGGAGGGGGGCTCCGCCATTCTCCTGTCCTCATTTTGTCATCCAAAGTGCTTAGCACAAAGATCCTGCGCTGTCAGAATCCATTCTCCTCCTCATCGCCTTCCTGATCTCCCCGGAGCCGGGAGGAGAAAGTGTTCTTGTAGCGACAGGCGGGAACCTTTTACTCCGTGACCCCTCACAGCCCACCACACCTGATCCCCCCGAACCGAGCGCCGTCACCTGTAAGTCACTTCTCGCTGATTCTCCCTCCACGTGAAAACGTCCAGGTGTTCTAGACTAGACACCGGGGTCACCATCCCCCCAGATATCAGTATATGGACGTCTTGTGCTCACACACATCTATATAGGTCACATTGTTACAGACCTGCAGCTGTGCAACAAACAAAACCCCATCTAATAGACTCTGGGGGGGGATTGATCACTTTTCCAGCTTGCGCTTTCTCCTTTAGAATCTATCGGGTCCCTCCACCTATGATGAATTCGGACGTTCTCTCACGTCCTTCTCACATAAATGTTACGTCACAGATGTGGAGTTGGGTAAAGCATTCCCCCTCCCCCCCCCCCCCCCCGGATGTGGCATGAACAATAGTGCGAGGTTCCGGCACGCTTCCAGGTGGAGTAGTCACCGCCCGGTTCACTATTTGTCAGGTTTATTCGCTGTGGTACATATAACATGTCTGATTAAAGTGATTGGAGCCATATTGTAAGGATCACCCTCCAGGGCTTCTGCCTGACCGCTATGTCTTCTCCTTATGAGGAGCCCGGGCACACAGATGTTGGCAGTAATAGAACACTCCTGTTGGCAGCCAGCAGCGTGCCCCGGGCGCCCTCCTCTCTATACAGGGCTCGCTCCTATGTGCTGAGGCGAAAAGACCAAACTGTGACCTTATAATGAGGGAAAGAGCAGCTCAGGCCACAAGTGCGCAGGAACAGCAGAGGCGAGAGGGTTATGGGACGTCATACAGGACCGTAAGGCGGCAGATTTACCCAGTGCATTTCTGTGAACTCTGTAACAGAGCTGACACCATGGACGTCCTGGATTTCACGCGGATGTGGTCTTCTCCGTATAATGTGTGTAACCTGCGTCATGTGAATCCACTCTCCGTTATGTGGCTGTGGGAGTCTCTGTGACCCTGGAGTAACACCAGGTCATTTCTAGATCCATCATTTTGTGCTTTTTTTGCCGTCAGAGATCCAAGTCTTCTTTATAGAGTAACATGATAGCATTGTGGCTGATTGATGTCACCCCTAGGGGGAGCTATATGTGTACGGTTATATGCATTGAAAGCAATGATAAAACGGTATTCCCTAGAGTTGGCCGCAGCCGGATCACATCATTACGTTTTCCATCTAGAGGTTCTGTATCCACCATGTATCCACTTACACAGTTCTCTATGGTCTGGGCTCCAAGCTGATACATTGTAACAACTATCAGGGAAGAGATTTGTGCCGCCGCAATGTTTGGCTCACAGAGCATTGTCTAAACTGGATACAATTGTAACAAGCTGTCAGCTGTGAGAAGTATTAGAGCCGTACATCCACAGAAACAAAATACCTGACATGTGTATAATATGTATGATGGATTCTGGAGCCTGGAGAGGGAAGCCATCCTCGCTGGTCGCTGCGCTCGTAACCTCATTCTGCTATCACCTCCTGGCTCCAGGGAATCTGCAGCATATTGGACACGCTCTATATTTCTATGCCCTTTTTCACGTTTTACAGGATAATCCACAGGAAAATGTGAGTAACCTTGCAAATATTTTATCTTTCCATGTGACTGAAGGATCAAACATGACCCATAAACTCCCTGTCACTTAATGGCTATAGGCACCTTTACCATGGACGCAATGATTTTTCCACTTGTTTCAGCCTCAGTCTTTATTCGCTGTCAGACCCCCTGGGGTACAGTTTGCAGCAGCCAATAGGGTCGGATTGTTCTCATGTGGGTCCTCCCTGTGATACATGCTGGATGGGGGGTCTGTGTGCTTAGGAGCCTACAGGTTGCTGTGGGTGATCTGACAGCTTGTGATTTTCCCCTGCCGCCTGTCTGTAGCTGGCCATACACCTTAAATAAGTGATGGACACCAGTTATCTCTCCTGTCCTCCACACACAGAAGCGTTCAGCATGGCCGAGTATTCCTGTATTCTCTCTGGGTAGAGCAGTTATGGCCAACAAAAGTTTAAGATGTATGGGGACCTTTATACCTGCTCTCCTCCCTGCCCTCCATGTTTCCTCTCCTTCCTATCTCCAGCCTTTGTGAGCTGCCCTCCATGTATGCTCTCCTTCCTATCTCCGGCCTGTGTTAGCTGCCCTCCATGTATCCTCTCCTTCCCATCTCCGGCCTGTGTGAGCTGCCCTCCATTTATACTCTCCTCCCTATCTCCAGCCTGTGTGAGCTGCCCTCCATGTAAGCTCTCCTTCCTATCTCCAGCCTGTGTGAGCTGCCCTCCATGTAAGCTCTCCTTCCTATCTCCAGCCTGTGTGAGCTGCCCTCCATGTATGCTCTCCTCCCTAACTCCAGCCTGTGAGCTGCCCTCCATGTATGCTCTCCTCCCTATCTCAATACTGTGTGAGCTGCCCTCCATGTATGATCTCCTCTCTAACTCCAGCCTGTGTGAGCTGCCCTCCATGTATACTCTCCTCCCTATGTGAGCTGCCCTCCATGTAAGCTCTCCTCCCTATCTCCAGTCTGTGTGAGCTGCGCTCCATGTATGCTCTCCTCCCTATCTCCAGCCTGTGTGAGCTGCCCTCCATGTATCCTCTCCTCTCTAACTCCAGCCTGTGTGAGCTGCCCTCCATGTATACTCTCCTCCCTAACTCCAGCCTGTGTGAGCTGCCCTCCATGTATATTCTCCTCCCTATCTCCATCCTGTGTGAGCTGCCCTCCATGTGTACTCTCCTCCCTATCTCCAGCCTGTGTGAGCTGCCCTCTATGTGTACCCTCCTCCCTATCTCCAGCCTGTGTGAGCTGCCCTCCATGTATACTCTCAATCCTGTGTGAGCTGCCCTCCATGTATGCTCTCTTCCCTATCTCCAGCCTGTGTGAGCTGTCCTCCATGTATGCTCTCCTCCCTATCTCCATCCTGTGTGAGCTGCCCTCCATGTATGCTCTCCTCCCTATCTCAATCCTGTGTGAGCTGCCCTCCATGTATACTCTCCTCCCTATCTCAATCCTGTGTGAGCTGCCCTCCATGTATGCTCTCCTCCCTATAGTCCTGTGATCTGCCCTCTAAGTATGCTCTCAACTTTCCACATTCTCGTCTGCTCTCTATATAAATCCCCCTTCTCTATTTATCAAATAAAAAGCTTTAGGTGTAATGTGTTTTATTAAGAGATCAGAGCACCTGGAGCACGATTCGGCATTTGATTACTGGTGACTGGAGAAGTTGGATGTAGCCCTAGGGAGTTCTAGAAAGCATTGATCCAGCCATAGGCAATAGACTGTAGCCATGTTTTCCAGGATTCCCTAGGGCTGCATCCAACTTGTTCAGCCACCACTATTGAGATGGCACAATTGGGACAATCAAGCTGCGCTCATCTCTAGTTCTAACAACTGTACCTAGGGACAGGAAACTAGCAGAATAGTGAGTGCAGCTCTGGAGGGTAAGACATGATGTATCAGCAGAATAGTGAGTGCAGCTCTGGAGGATAAGACTTGATAACTCAGGATCAGTAAGGGAAGGATTTAGAAGCTGACTCATTGTGCACTAGATATAACAGCGTCCTTCCTGTGGGGGGTGCACTGGAGTAGGATGGGGGTGCAGGGGGGTCCTGTGTATTCCAATCATTGCTCATTACTGAATACTGATGCAGTTTGTGGCCCGGTAGCGGCGGGGAGACAGGCGAGACGTGACCTTCGTTCCTCCCGACCCCAGAACAGTTAATTGGGACCAATTATCCGAGAAATCACGTCTCCTGGAAGCAGAATTGTCAAGGAGGCGCCGCTCCATCCCTCCTGTCTGCGCAGCGTTTTGCATATCACAGCACACGCTTTAATGATGTCCCCACAACAAGAACTACATCCCGGCACGGACTAAATAACAAGAGGGGACACCAAAGTGGAACAAATGGCAACCACAGGCGCCCAGCGTCTCTAATAACAATATAATGGCCAGCTGTTTTGCACAATTGATTCTTATTGCTTTGCGGCTTCACTGGGCCGTCATGAGAGACCGCGCCCTGCCGAGGAGTCACGGAAGCTTCCGGCTTAATAACAGTTTCCTTGCTTTTCTCTCTTTACAGCCGCTCCAAGGGGGCCGAAAATAACCATGACTCCGCTGAGAGCCCGGGTGGGGGACACAGTCCGGATGATGGTGCAAGGATTCCAGGTAATGATGGGAGACTGTGGGGTCATGGGAAGACCACCAAAAAGACATGACAGTAGGTGGCGGCAGAGAGCTGGAGAGCCACATGACTAAAGACTGTCCCGATTACTCCTTGTTTATGGCACCCCGTCCTCCTCTGTCCCTTTTTTTGGGTCATTCTTTATTTGTGAGAAATACAAAAAATCTTAAAATCTGAATTTCCTTATAATAGCCGTCCAATTTTCTTATTATCATTAACCCTTTCTATTACAGAACGAGGTTTTTCCAGAGCCCCTCTTTACATGGACGAGGGTCGGAGGGCGACTTCTGGATGGCAGCTCTGAGCACGATGGCAAAGAACTGGTCCTGGAGAGGGTCCCAGCCGAACTGAATGGCACCATGTACCGCTGCACAGCTCAGAACCCGCTGGGCTCCACAGACACACACACCAGGTTAATAGTATTTGGTAAGTCTGCTTATGGGGTGCAGCTCGGATAATGGGGGGCCTCATTTTTAAGGGCTCCCTCATTGTGTCCAATGTGAAGTCTCAGCAGATTGTGGTGTAAGCGCTACGACCACAGCGAAAGACCAAGAGGTCTTAAAGGGAATCTGTCGGCTACAATTCCAGCTTCAACCTGCTGACACTGTTGGATGCTGCTAGGGCAAGGAGACACATGGTACCTTTCATATATCCACCTGTGCTTCCAGAACATGGAAAAATAAAAGGTATCATGTATCTCCTTGTCCTAACAGCAGTTTCAATGGTTTGAAACCTGAATTACAGCTGACAAATTCCCTTTAAGGGCGGGGTCAGACTACGGAATTCGCACGGATAAAATCCAGTGGATTCCGTTGCTCGTACGCGCTCAAGGCCGCACACTTTTCTGCCTGTGCCATAGACACCATTCTATGGGCCAGCCGATTCCGCTATCCGCCCGTTGCATGGAATGGTGTCTATGGCACGGGCGGAGAGGCACGCGGCCGTGAGCGCGTACAGGCAACAGAATCCGCCAGACTTTATCCGTGCGAATTCCCTAGTCTGAACCCGCCCCAAAAGAAGGAATACCAGAAGTTTTATATCAAAGCTTCTGCACAGGTAGAGACACTTACAGAGCGCTGGGTCTGGTGTTACCTGGAGGAAAGAGACCTGGGTTCTCATGGGGTTGTACGACACAGAGGAGAGGCCCAGGGTCCCTGGATATATAAGTCCCAGCCCCATTTATTTCCCTCTTGATGACGGCCCCTGGTAATAACTTCTGCCTGGCATCTACAATAACAGCTCATAACAGAATGACATCACATGTGAGAAGAGTGACATCATCAGATCACAAGAAGGATTGAGAACTAGGGATAGATGAAGAAATAAAAATGCATTCAGAACGTCTTTAGACCCTGAGACTTTTTGCACATTTTGTTATGTTGCAGCTTGTGCTAAAAGGTTTTCCCCATCATTCTGCTCTGGGGCTTCCATTCCTGCTGGTCCTCTCTGAGATGTTTCTTCTCTGCCCTGAGGAGGAAAGAGCTGCCTGTAGAGATCAGAGACAGGACTGTGTGGAGGAGGAAAGAGCTGTCTGTAAAGCTCAGAGACAGAACTGTGTGGAGGAGGAAAGAGCTGCCTGTAGAGCTCAGAGACAGGACTGTGTGGAGGAGGAAAGAGCTGCCTGTAAAGCTCAGAGACAGAACTGTGTGGAGGAGGAAAGAGCTGCCTGTAGAGCTCAGAGACAGGACTGTGTGGAGGAGGAAAGAGCTGCCTGTAGAGTTCAGAGACAGGACTGTGTGGAGGAGGACAGAGCTGCCTGTAAAGATCAGAGACAGGACTGTGTGGAGGAGGAAAGAGCTGTCTGTAGAGCTCAGAGACAGGACTGTGTGGTGGAGGAAAGAGCTGCCTGTAAAGATCAGAGACAGGACTGTGTGGAGGAGGAAAGAGCTGTCTGTAAAGCTCAGAGACAGGACTGTATGGAGGAGGAAAGAGCTGCCTGTAGGGCTCAGAGACAGGACTGTATGGAGGAGGAAAGAGCTGCCTGTAGAGCTCAGAGACAGGACTGTGTGGAGGAGGAAAGAGCTGTCTGTAGAGCTCAGAGACAGTACTGTGTGGAGGAGGAAAGAGCTGCCTGTAGAGCTCAGAGACAGGACTGTGTGGAGGAGGAAAAAGCTGCCTGTACAGCTCAGATAAGGCTGTGTGGAGGAGGAAAGAGCTGCCTGTAGAGCTCAGAGACAGTACTGTGTGGAGGAGGAAAAAGCTGCCTGTACAGCTCAGATAAGGCTGTGTGGAGGAGGAAAGAGCTGCCTGTAGAGCTCAGACAGGACTGTGTGGAGGAGGAAAGAGCTGCCTGTAGAGATCAGAGACAGGACTGTGTGGAGGAGGAAAGAGCTGCCTGTAAAGCTCAGAGACAGGACTGTATGGAGGAGGAAAGAGCTGCCTGTAGGGCTCAGAGACAGGACTGTATGGAGGAGGAAAGAGCTGCCTGTAGAGCTCAGAGACAGGACTGTGTGGAGGAGGAAAGAGCTGCCTGTAGAGCTCAGAGACAGGACTGTGAGGAGGAGGAAAGAGCTGCCTGTAAAGATCAGAGACAGGACTGTGTGGAGGAGGAAAGAGCTTCCTGTAAAGATCAGAGACAGGACTGTATGGAGGAGGAAAGGGCTGCCTGTAGAGATCAGAGACAGGACTGTGTGGAGGAGGAAAGAGCTGCCTGTAAAGATCAGAGACAGGACTGTGTGGAGGAGGAAAGAACTGCCTGTAGAGCTCAGAGACAGGACTGTGTGGAGGAGGACAGAGCTGCCTGTAGAGCTCAGAGAGACGACTCTGTGGAGGAGGAAAGAGCTGTCTGTAAAGCTCAGAGACAGGACTGTATGGAGGAGGAAAGAGCTGCCTGTAGAGCTCAGAGAGACGACTCTGTGGAGGAGGAAAGAGCTGTCTGTAAAGCTCAGAGACAGGACTGTGTGGAGGAGGAAAGAACTGCCTGTAGAGCTCAGAGAGATGACTCTGTGGAGGAGGAAAGAGCTGTCTGTAAAGCTCAGAGACAGGACTGTATGGAGGAGGAAAGAGCTGCCTGTAAAGATCAGAGACAGGACTGTGTGGAGGAGGAAAGAGCTGTCTGTAGAGCTCAGAGACAGGACTGTATGGAGGAGTAAAGAGCTGTCTGTAAAGCTCAGAGAGACGACTCTGTGGAGGAGGAAAGAACTGCCTGTAGAGCTCAGAGAGACGACTCTGTGGAGGAGGAAAGAGCTGCCTGTAGAGCTCAGAGACAGGACTGTATAGAGGAGGAAAGAGCTGCCTGTAAAGATCAGAGACAGGACTGTGTGGAGGAGGAAAGAGCTGCCTGTAGAGCTCAGAGAGAGACAGGACTTTGTGGAGGAGGAAAGAGCTGCCTGTAGAGCTCAGAGACAGAACTATATGGTGGAAGAGGAAAGAGCTGCCTGTAGAGATCAGAGACATGACTGTGTGGAGGAGTAGGAGGGAAGAGCTGCCTGTAGAGCTCAGAGACAGGACTATGTGGAGTAGGAAAGAGATGCCTGTAGAGCTCAGAGACAGGACTGTGCGGAGGAGGAGGAAAGAGCTGCCTGTAAAGATCAGAGACAGGACTGTGTGGAGGAGGAAAGAGCTGCCCGGAGAGCTAAGAAACATGACTGTGTGAGGACAAAAGAGCTACTTATAGAGCTCAGGGACTGCATTGTGTGGAGGAGGAAAGAGCTGCCTGTAGAGATCAGAGACAGGACTGTGTGGAGGAGGAAAGAGCTGCCTGTAGAGCTCAGGGACAGGACTGTGTGGAGGAGGAAAGAGCTGCCTGTAGAGCTCAGGGACAAGACTGTGTGGAGGAGGAACTCTCTTAGGGACTGAGGGGATCTGCAGAGAAGAATGACTGAACATCCCCCAAATCCAGGCTTAAAGCGTAACTGTCATTTCAGGGCCATTTTTCTGAAAACATTAAATATCAACAGTACAAGCGATTTTAAGAAACTCTGTAATAGGTTTTATGTACTAAAAGAGTTTCCTTCTGTAGTGAAAAAGCAATCCCCCAGCCTCCCCCCTCACATCAGATGAAGCAGGATTTCTGTCTCCATTATGTGGCTATGGAGAGGGGAGGGGCTGTTAGGAGTGAGTGAGCACGGAGCAGTCCTGCACAGCACAACACCCTGCAATCTTCTCTCAGTAAGTTCATAGATAAGCACTAACCTTTCTGACCCCAGAATCCTGCGGTTTAGGTGCCCTGAGAATCTACAAAACAGCTGACCTTCATGTCACCTCTTCCTGCTCCCTCATCTCCCTCAGCCCCTCCCCCCTTCATAGGCTTACAATGGAGAGAGCAGAACCCGTTTTCACTGGCTTCTCTGTAATGAAGACGTGTTTGCCTGATAATGCACAGATAAGACGTCAGGGGGGGGGGAGGCTGGGAGATTGCTTCTTGAGTACAGAAGGAGGCTTTTTTGGCTGATGAAACCTATTACAGAGTTTCTTAAAATCGCTTATACTACTGATTTCTGCAATAAAAAAAAAACATGACAGTTACACTTTAAACCTTGTGGCCCCATAGCCAAGAAGAGTGGAGGCCGGAATCACTGACAGAGGAGCGTCACCTATTACTGAGTGACTGCTGTGAATTATGGGAAACCACAATGTGACAAGAGTGACAGGGGCTGGGGACTTTCCGGTTGCATTGTAGATACAGTATGAGCTAAAGAGATGACATATAAATACATGACAGATGATCTCATTAGACTGTGTTCACACATTGCATGATTTTCTATGATTTTGCTACAGATTTTCAGTGTTTTGGCCAAAGGATTGAAATCCTGTCCTGGCGCCAGCCCTTATTGTCCATGGAGGCCATCACATGAAAGGAGGCCCAGCCTCTAGGGTTACCCAATGCTTCTATTGTACGGAGGTCTGAGGCATATCGGGCTCTTCTCCCCCTCTTGTATAGACTGTGGAGCAGACTCCGGGCTCTTCTCCCCCTCGTGTATAGACTGTGGAGCAGACTCCGGGCTCTTCTCCCCCTCTTGTATAGACTGTGGAGCAGACTCCGGGCTCTTCTCCCCCTCTTGTATAGACTGTGGAGCAGACTCCGGGCTCTTCTCCCCCTCTTGTATAGACTGTGGACCAGACTCCGGGCTCTTCTCCCCCTCTTGTATAGACTGTGGAGCAGACTCCGGGCTCTTCTCCCCCTCTTGTATAGACTGTGGAGCAGACTCCGTGCTCTTCTCCCCCTCTTGTATAGACTGTGGAGCAGACTCCGGGCTCTTCTCCCCCTCTTGTATAGACTGTGGAGCAGACTCCGGGCTCTTCTCCCCCTCGTGTATAGACTGTGGACCAGACTCCGGGCTCTTCTCCCCCTCTTGTATAGACTGTGGAGCAGACTCCGGGCTCTTCTCCCCCTCTTGTATAGTCTGTGGAGCAGACTCCGGACTCTTCTCCCCCTCTTGTATAGACTGTGGAGCAGACTCCGGGCTCTTCTCCCCCTCTTGTATAGACTGTGGAGCAGACTCCGGGCTCTTCTCCCCCTCTTGTATAGACTGTGGACCAGACTCCGGGCTCTTCTCCCCCTCTTGTATAGACTGTGGAGCAGACTCCGGGCTCTTCTCCCCCTCTTGTATAGACTGTGGAGCAGACTCCGGGCTCTTCTCCCCCTCTTGTATAGACTGTGGACCAGACTCTGGGCTCTTCTCCCCCTCGTGTATAGACTGTGGAGCAGACTCCGGGCTCTTCTCCCCCTCTTGTATAGACTGTGGAGCAGACTCCGGGCTCTTCTCCCCCTCTTGTATAGACTGTGGAGCAGACTCCGGGCTCTTCTCCCCCTCTTGTATAGTCTGTGGAGCAGACTCCGGACTCTTCTCCCCCTCTTGTATAGACTGTGGAGCAGACTCCGGGCTCTTCTCCCCCTCTTGTATAGACTGTGGAGCAGACTCCGGGCTCTTCTCCCCCTCTTGTATAGACTGTGGACCAGACTCCGGGCTCTTCTCCCCCTCTTGTATAGACTGTGGAGCAGACTCCGGGCTCTTCTCCTCCTCTTGTATAGACTGTGGAGCAGACTCCGGGCTCTTCTCCCCCTCTTGTATAGACTGTGGACCAGACTCTGGGCTCTTCTCCCCCTCGTGTATAGACTGTGGAGCAGACTCCGGGCTCTTCTCCCCCTCTTGTATAGACTGTGGAGCAGACTCCGGGCTCTTCTCCCCCTCTTGTATAGACTGTGGACCAGACTCTGGGCTCTTCTCCCCCTCGTGTATAGACTGTGGAGCAGACTCCGGGCTCTTCTCCCCCTCTTGTATAGATTGTGGACCAGACTCCGGGCTCTTCTCCCCCTCTTGTATAGACTGTGGACCAGACTCCGGGCTCTTCTCCCCCTCTTGTATAGTCTGTGGAGCAGACTCCGGGCTCTTCTCCCCCTCTTGTATAGACTGTGGAGCAGACTCCGGGCTCTTCTCCCCCTCTTGTATAGACTGTGGAGCAGACTCCGGGCTCTTCTCCCCCTCTTGTATAGACTGTGGAGCAGACTCCGGGCTCTTCTCCCCCTCTTGTATAGTCTGTGGAGCAGACTCCGGGCTCTTCTCCCCCTCTTGTATAGATTGTGGAGCAGACTCCGGGCTCTTCTCCCCCTCTTGTATAGACTGTGGAGCAGACTCCGGGCTCTTCTCCCCCTCTTGTATAGATTGTGGAGCAGACTCCGGGCTCTTCTCCCCCTCTTGTATAGATTGTGGAGCAGACTCCGGGCTCTTGTGTTCTTGGAGGGCGCAGTCTACATTGTGACATCTCTAACACGCTGTCTGTTTCCTCGCAGAAAATCCCAATATTCCGAGGGGAACAGAGGATTCTAATGGTGAGTTCAGAAAGTCTATCAGCGACGAGACTAAAATAGATCTGCGCCGCTTCCATCCGGAGCCTTGTGTTTTCTTCCCCAGAAATAACTTAGCGATTGTCTCCATTAGCAACAGGAGCGAAAAATAGACGCCGGCTCCTGCAGATAAATAGTTTAGCAGATAAGAACCCGAGGAAAGTGGTGAACGTGCGGCAGAGGAGATGATATCGCAAGGGAACGGTGCACTTAATATCCGCAAATTATGTCCAACACTGATCTCACAAAGCCGGGAAATACCCAGACATTACACCGCAGGGAGCCGGGACCACGCAGCGACAACATCCACGTAACACGCAGCAGGACAAGGCGCCATAGTGACATCTGCCGCTCAGCAACACCGGCTCAGATAATCCCCGATATGTACAGCCAAATGGCAAGGTGTATAGGGCAGGGGGCAGTGTGCCCAGCAAGGTGTATAGGGCAGAGGGCAGTGTGCCCAGCAAGGTCTATAGGGCAGGGAGCAGTGTGCCCAGCTAGGTGTATAGGGCAGGGAGCAGTGTGCCCAGCAAGGTCTATAGGGCAGAGGGCAGTGTGCCCAGCAAGGTGTATAGGGCAGAGGGCAGTGTGCCCAGCAAGGTGTATAGGGCAGGGGGCAGTGTGCCCAGCAAGGTGTATAGGGCAGAGGGCAGTGTGCCCAGCAAGGTGTATAGGGCAGGGGGCAGTGTGCCCAGCAAGGTCTATAGGGCAGAGGGCAGTGTGCCCAGCAAGGTGTATAGGGCAGGGAGCAGTGTGCCCAGCAAGGTGTATAGGGCAGAGGGCAGTGTGCCCAGCAAGGTGTATAGGGCAGAGGGCAGTGTGCCCAGCAAGGTCTATAGGGCAGGGGGCAGTGTGCCCAGCAAGGTGTATAGGGCAGGGAGCAGTGTGCCCAGCAAGGTCTATAGGGCAGGGGGCAGTGTGCCCAGCAAGGTCTATAGGGCAGAGGGCAGTGTGCCCAGCAAGGTGTATAGGGCAGGGAGCAGTGTGCCCAGCAAGGTGTATAGGGCAGAGGGCAGTGTGCCCAGCAAGGTGTATAGGGCAGGGGGCAGTGTGCCCAGCAAGGTGTATAGGGCAGAGGGCAGTGTGCCCAGCAAGGTGTATAGGGCAGGGAGCAGTGTGCCCAGCAAGGTGTATAGGGCAGGGGGCAGTGTGCCCAGCAAGGTGTATAGGGCAGAGGGCAGTGTGCCCAGCAAGGTGTATAGGGCAGGGAGCAGTGTGCCCAGCAAGATCTATAGGGCAGAGGGCAGTGTGCCCAGCAAGGTCTATAGGGCAGAGGGCAGTGTGCCCAGCAAGGTCTATAGGGCAGAGGGCAGTGTGCCCAGCAAGGTGTGTAGGGCAGGGAGCAGTGTGCCCAGCAAGGTGTATAGGGCAGGGAGCAGTGTGCCCATCAAGAAGTATAGGGCAGGGGGCAGTGTGCCCAGCAAGGTGTATAGGGCAGGGAGCAGTGTGCCCAGCAAGGTGTATAGGGCAGGGGGCAGTGTGCCCAGCAAGGTGTATAGGGCAGAGGGCAGTGTGCCCAGCAAGGTGTATAGGGCAGGGAGCAGTGTGCCCAGCAAGATCTATAGGGCAGAGGGCAGTGTGCCCAGCAAGGTCTATAGGGCAGAGGGCAGTGTGCCCAGCAAGGTCTATAGGGCAGAGGGCAGTGTGCCCAGCAAGGTGTGTAGGGCAGGGAGCAGTGTGCCCAGAAAGGTGTATAGGGCAGGGAGCAGTGTGCCCATCAAGAAGTATAGGGCAGGGGGCAGTGTGCCCAGCAAAGTGTATAGGGCAGGGGGCAGTGTGCCCAGCAAGGTGTATAGGGCAGGGGGCAGTGTGCCCAGCAAGGTGTATAGGGCAGGGGGCAGTGTGCCCAGAAAGGTGTATAGGGCAGGGAGCAGTGTGCCCATCAAGAAGTATAGGGCAGGGGGCAGTGTGCCCAGCAAAGTGTATAGGGCAGGGGGCAGTGTGCCCAGCAAGGTGTATAGGGCAGGGGGCAGTGTGCCCAGCAAGGTGTATAGGGCAGGGGGCAGTGTGCCCAGTAAGGTGTATAGGGCAGGGAGCAGTGTGCCCAGCAAGGTGTATAGGGCAGGGAGCAGTGTGCCCAGCAAGGTGTATAGGGCAGGGGGCAGTGTGCCTAGCAAGGTGTATAGGGCAGGGAGCAGTGTGCCCAGCAAGGTGTATAGGGCAGGGGGCAGTGTGCCCAGTAAGGTGTATAGGGCAGGGAGCAGTGTGCCCAGCAAAGTGTATAGGGCAGGGAGCAGTGTGCCCAGCAAGGTGTATAGGGCAGGAGGCAGTGTGGCCAGCAAGGTGTATAGAGTAGAGGGCAGTGTGCCCAGCAAGGTGTATAGGGTAGGGAGCAGTGTGCCCAGCAAGGTGTATAGGGCAGGAGGCAGTGTGCCCAGCAAGGTGTATAGAGTAGAGGGCAGTGTGCCCAGCAAGGTGTATAGGGCAGGGAGCAGTGTGCCCAGCAAGGTGTATAGGGCAGGGAGCAGTGTGCCCAGCAAGGTGTATAGGGCAGGGGGCAGTGTGCCCAGCAAGGTGTATAGGGCAGGAGGCAGTGTGGCCAGCAAGGTGTATAGGGCAGGGAGCAGTGTGCCCAGCAAGGTGTATAGGGCAGAGGGCAGTGTGCCCAGCAAGGTGTATAGAATAGAGGGCATTGTGCCCAGAAAGGTATATAGGACAGGGAGCAGTGTGCCCAGCAAGGTGTATAGGGCAGGGGGCAGTGTGCCCAGCAAAGTCTATAGGGCAGGGGGCAGTGTGCCCAGCAAGGTGTATAGGGCAGGGAGCAGTGTGCCCAGCAAGGTGTATAGAGTAGAGGGCAGTGTGCCCAGCAAGGTGTAGAGGGCAGTGTGCCAAGCAAGGTGTATAAGGCAGGAGGCAGTGTGCCCAGCAAGGTGTATAGGTCAGAGGGCAGTGTGCCAAGGAAGGTGTATAGGGCAGGAGGCAGTGTGCCCAGCAAGGTGTATAGGGCAGGAGGCAGTGTGCCCAGCAAGGTGTATAGGGCAGAGGGCAGTGTGCCCAGCAAGGTGTATAGGGCAGGGGGCAGTGTGCCCAGATAGGTGTATAGGGCAGGGAGCAATGTGCCCAGCAAGGTGTATAGGGCAGAGGGCAGTGTGCCCAGCAAGGTGTATAGTTCAGGGGGCAGTGTGCCCAGCAAGGTGTATAAGGCAGAGGGCAGACTGCCCAGCAAGGTGTATAGGTCAGAGGGCAGTGTGCCCAGCAAGGTGTATAGGGCAGAGGGCAGTGTGCCCAGCTAGGTGTATAGGGCAGGGAGCAGTGTGCCCAGCAAGGTGTATAGGGCAGAGGGCAGTGTGCCCAGCAAGGTGTATAGTTCAGGGGGCAGTGTGCCCAGCAAGGTGTATAGGGTAGGGAGCAGTGTGCCCAGCAAGGTGTATAGGGCAGAGGGCAGTGTGCCCAGCAAGGTGTATAGGGTAGGGAGCAGTGTGCCCAGCAAGGTGTATAGGGCAGAGGGCAGTGTGCCCAGCAAGGTGTATAGGGCAGAGGGCAGTGTGCCCAGCAAGGTGTATAGGGCAGAGGGCAGTGTGCCCAGCAAGGTGTATAGTTCAGGGGGCAGTGTGCCCAGCAAGGTGTATAGGGCAGAGGGCAGTGTGCCCAGCAAGGTGTATAGGGCAGAGGGCAGTGTGCCCAGCAAGGTGTATAGGGCAGAGGGCAGTGTGCCCAGCAAGGGAGGGTCTGCACTGACTCATTGTAACAACCCATTGAGATTTGTGCCGCTGCTGTGTTGATCCCAGGCCCGGTTCACATCTCGCTTTTGCATCCTGCCAGTACTGTGATTTTTTTGTTGGGTAAATTTACCGATTTAGGTTCAGTTTATCCAGCTAGAACACAGAAGGCAATGGCCGTCCTGCTGCATCGGCTTCACTCATACCTTTTTGCGAATCTTTAAAATAAAAAAAATTAGGATTTAAAATGTGATTGAGGCCGTTCAGAGCATTGTGTACAATGGAGCAAATCCTCAGCTGTGAGCACCCTTCCCTTCCTGTGTTTTCCCCCTGCTCACAGTACTGACCCCGGTCTCCTCTCCTCCCCCTGCTCATGGTACCGGTTCTGGTCTACTCTCCTCCCCCCGCTCACAATACCGGCCCCGGTCTTCTCTCCTCCCCCTGCTCACGGTACCGACCTGGTCACCTCTCCTCCCCCTGCTCACAGTACCGGTTCTGGTCTCCTCTCCTCCCCCTGCTCACGGTACCGGCCCTGGTCTCCTCTCCTTCCCCTGCTCACGGTACCGGTCTCCTCCCCCTGCTCACAGTACTGACCCCGGTCTCCTCTCCTCCCCTGCTCACAGTACTGGCCCCGGTCTCCTTTCCTCCTCCTGCTCACGGTATCGGTCTCCTCTCCTCCCCCTGCTCACTGTACCAACCTGGTCACCTCTCCTCCCCCTGCTCACAGTACCGGTTCTGGTCTGCTCTCCTCCCCCTGCTCACAGTACCGTCCCCAGTCTTCTCTCCTCCCACTGCTCACAGTACCGGCCCTGGTCTCCTCTCCTTCCCCTGCTCACAGTACTGACCCCGGTCTCCTCTCTTTCCCCTGCTCACAGTACTGACCCCGGTCTCCTCTCCTCCCCCTGCTCACAGTACTGACCCCGGCCTCCTCTCCTCCCCCTTCTCACAGTACCGGCCCCGGTCTCCTCTCCTCCCCCTGCTCACGGTACCGGTCTCCTCTCCTCCCCCTGCTCACAGTTCCGGCCCTGGTCTCCTCTCCTCCGCCTGCTCACAGTACTGACCCCGGTCTCCTCTCCTCCCCCTGCTCACAGTAGTGACCCCCGTCTCCTTTCCTCCCCCTGCTCACAGTACCAGTTCCGGTCTCCTCTCCTCCCCCTGCTCACAGTAGTGACCCCAGTCTCCTTTCCTCCCCCTGCTCACAGTAACCGTTCCGGTCTCCTCTCCTCCCCCTGCTCACAGTACTGGCCCCGGTCTCCTCTCCTCCCCCTGCTCACAGTACCGACCCCGGTCTCCTCTCCTCCCCCTGCTCACGGCCCCGGTCTCCTCTCCTCCCCCTGCTCACGGTACTGGTCTCCTTTCCTCCCCCTGCTCACAGTACCGACCCCGGTCTCCTCTCCTCCCCCTGCTCACAGTACCGGTTCCGGTCTCCTCTCCTTCCCCTGCTCACAGTACTGACCCCGGCCTCCTCTCCCCCTGCTCACAGTACTGACCCCGGCCTCCTCTCCTCCCCCTGCTCACAGTACTGACCCCGGCCTCCTCTCCTGCCCCTGCTCACAGTACCGACCCCGGCCTCCTCTCCTCCCCCTGCTCACAGTACTGACCCCGGCCTCCTCTCCTCCCCCTGCTCACAGTACTGACCCCGGCCTCCTCTCCTCCCCCTGCTCACAGTACTGACCCTGGTTTCCTCTCTTCCCCCTGCTCACGGCCACGGTCTCCTCTCCTCCCCCTGCTCACAGTACTGACCCTGGTCTCCTCTCCTCCCCCTGCTCACAGTACCGGCCCAGGTCTCCTCTCCTCCCCCTGCTCACAGTACTGACCCTGGTCTCCTCTCCTCCCCCTGCTCACAGTACCGGCCCCGGTCTCCTCTCCTCCCCCTGCTCACAGTACCGGCCCGGGTCTCCTCTCCTCCCCCTGCTCACAGTACTGACCCCGGTCTCCTCTCCTCCCCCTGCTCACAGTAGCGGACCGGGTCTCCTCTCCTCCCCCTGCTCACAGAACCGGCCCCGGTCTCCTCTCCTCCCCCTGCTCACAGTAGCGGCCCGGGTCTCCTCTCCTCCCCCTGCTCACAGTACTGACCCTGGTCTCCTCTCCTCCCCCTGCTCACAGTACTGACCCTGGTCTCCTCTCTTCCCCCTGCTGACAGTACTGACCCTGGTCTCCTCTCCTCCCCCTGCTCACAGTACTGACCCTGGTCTCCTCTCCTCCCCCTGCTCACAGTACCGGCCCCGGTCTCCTCTCCTCCCCCTGCTCACAGTACCGGCCCGGGTCTCCTCTCCTCCCCCTGCTCACAGTACTGACCCTGGTCTCCTCTCCTCCCCCTGCTCACAGTAGCGGACCGGGTCTCCTCTCCTCCCCCTGCTCACAGAACCGGCCCCGGTCTCCTCTCCTCCCCCTGCTCACAGTAGCGGCCCGGGTCTCCTCTCCTCCCCCTGCTCACAGTACTGACCCTGGTCTCCTCTCCTCCCCCTGCTCACAGTACTGACCCTGGTCTCCTCTCTTCCCCCTGCTGACAGTACTGACCCTGGTCTCCTCTCCTCCCCCTGCTCACAGTACTGGCCCCGGCCTCCTTCCTCCCCCTGCTCACAGTACTGACCCTGGTCTCCTCTCTTCCCCCTGCTCACAGTACAGGCCCCGGTCTCCTCTCCTCCCCCTGCTCACAGTACTGACCCTGGTTTCCTTTCCTCACTAACACCTGACCCCGCTCACCCCTGTGTCTCACTCACTGCTTGGTGTTATTACTGTATAATATAGGCTACACTTGTATATGATATGATTAAAGATGTACTCCAGGGGAAAAATAGTTTTCTAATCTACAGGTGTCAGAAAGTTATACAGGAAGTGGTGTATTCTCTCCAGTCTGACACAGTGCTCTCTGCTGCCACCTCTGTCCATGTCAGGAACTGTCCAGAGCAGGAGAGGTTTTCTATGGGGATTTGCTGCTGCTCTGGACAGTTCCTGACATGGACAGAGGTGGCAGCAGAGAGCACTGTGTCAGACTGGAGAGAATACACCACTTCCTGCAGGACATACAGCAGCTGATAAGTACTGGAAGACTGGAGATTTTGTAATAGAAGTACCAGAGTACTTCTTTAAGGCTGTATGATGTTTATCACTTTGTAGAATGGGATAAAAGCCGCATATTGGGAGAGGTAGTACACGTTGATCAGGGTGTGACGCTGTCAGGGCATGCTGGGAGTTCTTCCTTACGATACACCTGTGACCACATCTGTCCTTCTCTTCAGTGACTTATTCCCATCATCACTGTGAGGATCTCCCGCTGATCGCTCCGGCAATTTGCGCCTCTGAGAAACTTTGGGAAAATGACAGCGATTAAATCTTTCTAAGAATCAGATAATCTGTGAGGACGTCACAACGGCCATTATGTGGGATTGTTCTCTGCACACCTGGCCTCACGTACATTCACGTCCCACAGCTCTGCACTGTGCAGTGACTGGCGGTCATTCTAAGAGATGATATCCAGGATTATAAAAACATGGCCGCTTTGTGCCAACCACTCTTGTCCTCTGGTTGGGTGTAGGTATTGCAGCCCAATTCCACTGAAGTGAATGGAGCAGAGTGGTAATACCACACACAACCTGAGGACAGGGGTGGCGCTGTTTTTGGCAGCTATGTTTCTCTAATACCTTTAAAATGTCACTATCGTTTGTAAAAACCTTTGACATGTCAGAGACACATCAGACCAATCAGGAGAACGAGCGGGGAGAGGACCGCGCTGCAGTGTGATCGGAGTCTGGTTCATAATGTAAGTCTATGGAGCCTGACTCTTACACAGCGTGGAGAGTGCGGTCCTCCCTGCCTCGTTCTCCCGATCGGTACAGGTGGGAACACTCAGATCCGGACGGATCAAAACATTTGACATGTCTCTATGACATTGACACTTTAAATGCACGGCCCAGTCCTGCTGCAGGTTACAGAGTGAAGCAATCCGGTGAGACAAGGCCGAGGCTACACGGCAACTCTATGGCTCCCCCTGTGATCCGCAGAGGTCAGCTCACAGGTTCGGCAACTTACATGCCACAATGCGACCACAGTCACCTCCCTTAACCGCAAAGCAGACGTTGCGACACATCCATCCCGCTGTGGCCATGTAACCCTAGCTGAAAGGGAAACTATGGTCAGGTTAATGTAATAGCGGCCGTCACACCAATCACTATGGCACCTCACGTGTTTGTGAAATGTTCAAAAATAGTATAATGCCAATAAGGTTTCCCCTCAGCGCTCGGCCACCAAGCACTCCTTATACACCCATAGTCGTCCCTGCAGGGATGGGGCTGGTGGAAGTGCAGACAATGGTGATACGAATTGCACAGATGTCAGATCCGTGCAACCCATGAAAAACACGGATCTCATAGACTTCTATGGGGAAATCACTGCTGTCATCTCCGACGAGTTATGACGTCATTTTTTTTTTCACGGAACGGATAGCGGATCCGTGAAAAAATGGAATGTGAGAATAGCAATGGGCTATAATATTGTCCGCAATCACTGATCCATGATCACGGACAACTTCACTGAACATGTGAATAAGGCCTAAGGGTGGTATCCAACCAAGAAAGAGTATGGGCGGTATCCAAGCTCCTATTGGTTAGATGTTACAGATATCCCTATTCTGATTGGAGTATCAGTGATGGGTTCTATTACCAGCACATGAGCAGCTAAGGTAAAAGGAGAAGTGCAGAGAAATTTTTATTAGAAGTATTGGATTGCCCCCCCAAACTTTATACAAATCCCCAATATACACTTATTACGGGAAATGCTTATAAAGTGTTTTTTCCCCTGCACTTACTACTGCATCAAGACTTCATTACCTGGGTAACATGGTGATGTCACTTCCTGGATCACATGGTGATGTCACTTCCTGGATCACATGGTGATGTCACTTCCTGGATCACATGGAGATGTCACTTCCTGGATCACATGGTGATGTCACTTCCTGGATCACATGGAGATGTCACTTCCTGGATCACATGGTGACGTCACTTCCTGGATCACATGGTGACGTCACTTCCTGGATAACATGGTGATGTCACTTCCTGGATAAGATGGTGATGTCACTTCCTGGGTAACACGGTGATGTCACTTCCCGGATAACATGGTGATGTCACTTCCTGGATAACATGGTGATGTCACTTCCTAGATAACATGGTGATGTCACTTTCTGGATAACATGGTGATGTCACTGAGCATCCCTCTGCCATCATCCTCTCAGCAGCCACAGCCCGCACAGCTCTGGGAGTCGGGACATCACCATTTTATCCAGGGAGTGACATCACCATGTTATCCAGGAAGTGACATCACCATGTTATCTGGGAAGTGACATCACCATGTTATCCGGGAAGTGACATCACCATGTTATCCAGGAAGTGACATCACCATGTTATCCAGGAAGTGACGTCACCATGTGATCCAGGAAGTGACGTCACCATGTTATCTGGGAAGTGACATCACCATGTTATCCAGGAAGTGACATCACCATGTTATCCAGGAAGTGACATCACCATGTTATCCAGGAAGTGACATCACCATGTTATCCAGGAAGTGACATCACCATGTTATCCAGGAAGTAAAGCCTTGATGCAGTAGTAAGTGCAGGGAAAAAAGCCCTTTATGTGTATTTCCCGTAATAGGTGTATATTGGTGATTTGTATAACTTTTGAGGGGCAATACAATACTTTATTAAAGGACAAGTGCCATGAAAAACTTTTTCCCAGTAATTGAAGCACATTACAAAGGTATATAACTCTGTAATTTGCTTCAATCACCTATCTGCCTCCCTTCCCTGTCTTTTCCCCCCTCCACCCCCCACCAGGAAGTGTCCTGACTCACACAGACCTGATTACTGTCGTCACCGTCACCAAGCTCTTCTCTCAGCTCCTTCTCCTGTTACACTAGCCTCCCCCTCCCCTGCCTTGTCAGGTGACAGGCTTGCTCAGCTCCCATTGGCTGAACAACTGCAAGCCATCACTTGGACTGGGGAGGCTGCTGTAACAGGAGCTAGAGCAGCCCTCCTGCTGATGACTCATCCTCACAAGAAGGAGCTGCCTGGTGACGGTGACGACAGTATTCAGGTCTGTGGGAGTCAGGACACTTCCTGGTGGGGGGAGGAGGGGGGAAAAGACAGGGAAGGGAGGCAGATTGGTCATTGAAACATATTACAGAGTTATATAACTTTGTAATGTGCTTCAATTACTGGGAAAAAGTTTTTTATGGACTTTGTCCTTTAAAGATTTTTGCCGGAACTTCTCCTTTAATTAAACAACATGTTATTTGGATTTGTAACTTATTATCCAGACTCTAAGATGCCACAACAATAGTATCCTTGAAGCTCGTGGTTTCAATTGTTCCCTTCAAGGTGTCAGAACAATGTGTGTTTACAAACAATATGCTAGATACATTCAATGGTTAAATCATTTCTTCCCCCACATTAGAACCTATAATTGTGTCTGTGTAATTTTATGTAAATCGTTTGCCTGGGTATTACCATGTGATCAGCATTACTGGGCGCCATTGAGCTTCATTGTGTTATCAGCGTTACTGAGCTTAAAGGGGTTATCCAGCGCTACAAAAACATGGCCACCTTCCCCCTCTCTTGTCTCCAGGTCAGGTGTGGTTTGCAATTAAGCTCCATTTACTTCAATGGAACTGAGTTTGAAACCCCACTGAATCTGGAGACAAGAGAGGGGGAAGTGGCCATGTTTTTGTAGCGCTGGATAACCCCTTTAATGGTGTGATCAGCTTTACCAAACTTTATCAGTTTTGACCAGATTTGCACCTGTAATGAGCCCGGTAACGCCGATCACATGATGAAGCCGGTAACGCAGATCATATAATGAAGCCCGTTAACGCCGATCACATGATGAAGCCCGGTAATGCCGATCACATGATGAAGCCCGGTAATGCCGATCACATGATGAAGCCCGGTAACGCCGATCACACAATGATTTTGTGCGCACTATTGAGGCTTGTAAAGGCTTTGCAGATGAGCGGAGATCTCACTGATCTTGGCTCAGCTCTTGTGGCCCCTGTATGGGCCCTTCGCGGCAGGAGAACACCCCCAGTGCACTAAACTACCTCATTTGCATAATTCTATTCCTGAACATTTCACAAAATCAGAGGAAGATAAGACAAGGAACAGGGACGCAGCTGATCGCATTATAGAGATCTATAGGGATCTGTGATGCTTAACGTTATTTTTGGTCATAAGACTGGTGATGGGCAGCGTTAAACAGAGTTGCCAAACCGTTCGGGTTCGGCCATGTTCTCCAAACCATTTGACATTTTTGCGTCTGGAGACGTTGGATGCCGCCCTAGGGAGTCTAAGAAAACATGGATACGGTCATAGGCCATAGGCTGCATCCGGCTAATCCAGCCGCCGGGAGTCAATGGTGAGCGTTCCAGCTTTCAGAACGTGGCCGCTCCACACCAGTGGTGGCTTCTACAGCACAGTGGTGTCTGTATTACATGATCTGATGAGAAGGACAGATTCGTTCACATTACACTGGAGCCATTGCTGTGCCCCTTGGTTATGGCGCTGACCCTCTGTCTCTTTGTTCCCGCAGGTTCCGTCTCCATGTACAGCCACCCAAGACTGATTTTGGTGCTCATACTTCTGACAGTGATTTTGGAGCTGACGTGAGAGCAGGACGCTCGCCCACCCCTCCCCCGTTAGGACACCACTAAGCATCCTCCATCACACTGACGTCCATCAGTTTTATTTTCTATACTAGCTCCCGTCTTGTTGGTTTCTGTCTGTGTTTTAGCTTCCTTGAGCTGATAAATTTAAAAAAAAAGAAAAAAAAAAAACAACCCACAATCTTTCCTTCTTGATGTCGAACTGTTCCCCGCGGTGGCGGTCGGACCGTCCGGATGCGAGACGTCACGGGACATTTACATTGGGTTCAGAGAAGCAGCAATATGGTTGAAGTTTTATCTCAACCTTGAAAACAAAGATGGCGACCACTGAATTACATAGAACTGGTGGGTGGTGGACGCTCTCACGTCATCCAAGGCGGACAGACAATGGACGCTAAGCGACCGGTGACGAGACTTTAGTAATAATGAAAAATTTAAAAAAATTATAAAATAAAAAGATACTTTTGAGTGACATAAATAAAATCCACATGTTCTGTATCCACGCTTCATTCATCAGCTGCAAGAACTGACGGGAGGTGGATACAGTGTTGTCATGGTTACTGGCGCCATATACAAGATAAGTCCTGATCATTATACTGTGAGAGTCTATAGTGATCAATACTCTGCCTGACTGCAGTCACCACCAGGGGGAGCTCACTGCATACTGTGTATTATGGAGTTCAATGGTCTGAATATATCCAGCAAGCTCCCCCTAGTGGTGGCAACAGGCAGCCCAAATGTTATCATGTGACCCCCTATATACACAGAGGTCTGGTATCATGTAACCCCTATATACACAGAGGTCCAGTATCATGTGACCCCTATATACACAGAGGTCTGGTATCATGTAACCCTATATACACAGAGGTCTGGTATCATGTAACCCTATATACACAGAGGTCTGGTATCATGTAACCCTATATACACAGAGGTCTGGTATCATGTAACCCCTATATACACAGAGGTCTGGTATCATGTAACCCCTATATACACAGAGGTCCTGTATCATGTGACCCCCTATATACACAGAGGTCCGGTATCATGTGACCCCCTATATACACAGAGGTCCGGTATCATGTGACCCCCCTATATACACAGAGGTCTGGTATCATGTGACCCCCTATATATACAGAGGTCCGGTATCATGTAACCCCCTATATACACAGAGGTCCACTATCATGTAACCCCTATATACACAGAGGTCCAGTATCATGTGACCCCTATATACACAGAGGTCCGGTATCATGTGACCCCTATGTACACAGAGGTCCAGTATCATGTGACCCCTATATACACAGAGGTCCGGTATCATGTGACCCCCTATATACACTGACGTCTGGTCGACATACTGCTTTCCTTTACTCCAGGTTGATCACTCTCACCTGCGCTGATACAGTGTAACAAAACATCACCTGTGAGCAGGAACCGGTTTCGGCCCTTGGATGTTTTCATGTACTGACCTCATAGAGATCTCTTGTACAGGAAGGATCCCGGCTGCTCACATTGTAGATTCACTAGTTCACATAATTTCTGCACATGGGAGAAACAGACAGGACGCCGCGTTTCGATGGTCACCTGCAGACGACGAGAGCCGAAACGCTGCGTCCTGGGTGTTTCTTCCATGTGTGGCAATTCTATGATGTAATATACAAGATAACCAGCATTGGTGCCGGGATCCTTCCTGTACTTCTGATGTCACCACCACCAGGTCGGAGTGCCGAGCCACTAGACTTGTATCATAGAGATCGGTCACATGGGGAACAAGTGCAGCGCCCCCAAGTGGTGTCCGGTCACAGCCGATGCTGGAAGATTTGCCGATGTGGATATAGTCTTGTGCCGGTCAAGTTCTATTAAAGGGGAAATTATCATCTATTAGAAAGCAGACTGAAAGTTATATAGATGTGGGTATATGATGATGTATTACAGTGTCTGTGCAGATGGGCCGCTCTGGTCGCTGACTGACATCCAGTGATCAGCAGCGGCCTCCCTGCCACCCACCATCTCAGGCTCAGGTTGTTTCGGAGTGTCTATGGCTGCTATATACAGATGCACACTCCTTTCTGGTTTCATTATTAATAAATTATACATTTCAAACCACGCCCACTTGGTAAGCCACACCTCATTTCCCCAAAGTGAACTGATGCCGAATCAACAGAAAATCAGCAGAACTGTGAATACAGCTCTGGGAGTGACTGGTGTATAAGAATGAATATCCCAGAGCCTGAGAGCTAATAGGAAATTAGCAGAACTGTGAATACAATATCCTTTAAAGTCCTGAAGCCTGAGAACCAATAGCAAATCAGCAGAACTGTGAATTCAGCTCTGGATGTGAATGGAGTATAAGAATGAATATCCCAGAGCCTGAGAGATAACTGGAAATTAGCAGAACTGTGAATTCAGCTCTGGATGTGACTGGCGGTAAAGGCTCCAGAACCTTATATCCGCCCGGGGACCTTGTGATTACAGCTCTGGATACAACTGATGCTGACTAAGAGATGATGGAGCTCAGGATCGCACGTCTTCAGCAGTGAGGTGACCCATGAGACGCGGATCAGAGGCCAAAGTCCTGAGAACTAAAATATAACAGCGCCTTGCATCTTGCATGTTGCTAACGGTTACAGCAGCCTCTGCCATTTGCAGCACAGCTGTAAAGCGTCTGCTGTAATCACATGGTAATGACGCCGCTTCGATGTATTTTATAACCTTAAAGTGACTGTAGCACCAGGCCCAGGCTGAAGCACTGGAGGCGGCTGACCCACCCCCAGTGGGAGGAAACCCCGCCCCTCTATGATAGGGTTCCATTGATTCTAATGGAGTCACGTCACGGAGGGGCTGGGCTTTCTTCCCACTGGGGGTGGGTCAGCCGCCTCCAGCGCTTCAGCCTGGGCCTGGTGGTACAGTCACTTTAATGTGAGTTTCGCTCCTTGTGTCTCGTTTGTTGTGTGACCGTTGCGATCGCGACCGGGAGAAGCGTTGATTTATCAGACAGCGCGAAGCCTGGAGGGACGAGGGAAGTGACATCTTGTGTGTTCTCAGCTCAGTCGTTCCGGCTGCTATTTGTGGTGTAACAATGTAAGCGGCCAGACATGTTAGTATGCACGCCATGGCTGCGGCTTCCTCCGCTATGTATAATGCATGCTATCAGCTACCTGTGTACAGGCCTCGGGGAACCGCATCATTTTCTGGTGTCAACTAGAGGTCAGATCCACAGAACTCATCCTAACAAGCAAACAGAGTTGATTTTGCAGCAGCATCATTTATTCATGGCGAGCGCTGCCGCTCCTTGTGTTTAACACGCAGCCCAGATTGTGGATGAATATTTAGCTTTTTCTCCTACCGACATCTGCACTTTTTTCTTTTTTTTTGTCCAAGGAAAATTTGTTCTCGGAACGTGCAGGAAGCTGAAGACGTCTCCAAGGGAAGCTTAAGGGGAACATCTCCTCTCGGCTTTGCTTCCAGCAAACAAGAGGCGAACAAGAAGCCGGGAAGAGTCACATGACGCAAACAGCGTGCGCCGTGGTATCCAATGGTGGCGGGGTTTCCCATCATTGGGGAATCTGAGAGAAGTGCTGGTGTAATGGACCGGGAGGGGGTGTCCTGTACTGGGGATTCTCATCCACCGCCAGAGGGCGCAGAAGTCATCATCTTGTCTTACAGGAAGATTCTAATGATTTTTATGGGAGCCGTGTGATGCTGATATTTCACCAGTGGTGGCGCAACAGGGTAACAGGTTTTCCCACAGATGATTACTGGACAGCCCCTCATCAGCTTATTATTATGGGGGCCATCCAACCAACAACACAAGGGGTAAGTGTATGATTGCTGGGGGTCAGACCACCAGGACCCCCAGCAATCTCCAGATTGGACTGAAGCATCAGCCATTTGTGTACAGTGCGGTACAGGGCCACCATGTACAGTGCGGGATAAGGCCGTCATGTACAGTGCGGGATGGGGCCGTCATGTACAGTGCGGGATGGGGCCGTCATGTACAGTGCGGGATTGGGCCACCTTGTACAGTGCGGGATGGGGCCGTCATGTACAGTGCGGGATGGGGCCGCCAGTGTCCTCCTGGCATCTCTGCGCTCCCCGGTATTCTCCTGGCATCTCCGCGCTCCCCAGTGTCCTCCTGGCATCTCTGCGCTCCCCAGTGTCCTCCTGGCATCTACGCTCTCCCCGGTGTCCTCCTGGCATCTCCGCGCTCCCCAGTGTCCTCCTGGCATCTCCGCTCTCCCCAGTGTCCTCCTGGCATCTCTGCGCTCCCCAGTGTCCTCCTGGCATCTCCGCTCTCCCCAGTGTCCTCCTGGCATCTCCGCGCTCCCCAGTGTCCTCCTGGCATCTCTGCGCTCCCCAGTGTCCTCCTGGCATCTCCGCTCTCCCCAGCGTCCTCCTGGCATCTCCGCTCTCCCCAGTGTCCTCCTGGCATCTCCGCGCTCCCCAGTGTCCTCCGGGCATCTCCGCGCTCCCCAGTGTCCTGGCATCTCCGCGCTCCCCAGTGTCCTCCCGGCATCTTCGCGCTCCCCGGAGTCCTCCTGGCATCTCTGCGCTCCCCAGTGTCCTCCGGGCATCTCCGCGGTCTCCAGAAAGAGATCCCTCTCTAGTGCCACCTATTGGAGGTTGTATCCCTGTAAGTCAGTTAAAGGGGATAGCTAGTTTTTGTACACAGTGCATGAGGTGGGGTTAAAACATAAAATAATGTGCACACCTGCTGCTGATCCCCATTGCTGCTGTCCCGGTGGTGTTGGTCCCTGCTGCTGATCCCCATTGCTACTGTCCTGATGATGTTGCTCCCTGCTGCTGATCCCTATTGCTGCTGTCCTGGTGATGTTGCTCCCTGCTGCTGATCCCCATTGCTTCTGTCCTGGTGATGTTGCTCCCTGCTGCTGATCCCCATTGCTGCTGTCCTGGTGATGTTGCTTCCTGCTGCTGATCCCCATTGCTTCTGTCCTGGTGATGTTGCTCCCTGCTACTGATCCCCATTGCTTCTGTCCTGGTAATGTTGCTCCCTGCTGCTGATCCCCATTGCTTCTGTCCTGGTGATGTTGCTCACTGCTGCTGATCCCCATTGCTTCTGTCCTGGTGATGTTGCTCCCTGCTGCTGATCCCTATTGCTGCTGTCCTGGTGGTGTTGGTTGCTGCTACTGCTGATCGCTTCCCGCTCTCTGACTCACCACACAGGAAGTCCCTGCTCTGCCAGTCACTGGATGGAGTAGTGACCTGTATTAGCAAGTGATTGGCAGAGCGAGCACTCTCTGTGTGGTGGGCTGATGGGAAGCGATCAGCAGCAATGACCAACCCCGCCAGAAGAGCAGCAACTGAGGACAAACACCAGGCCGTTATTTTACAATATAAACAATAGCAGACGTCACTGTGAAATAACGGCCATTATTTGGCCTCAAACAGCCAAAATAAGACATTGTGGGAACATAGCCTTTAAAAGAGACTTGGCATATTTTAAGGCTCTAAAAGGGTTAAACACTTAAAGGGGTACTCTGGGTGGGAGGGGGTAGATGAAAGCAGCAAAGTCCGCTTACCTCCCCGGTTCTAGCGCTGGGTCCCACATTACAATGTTCTGGTCTCCGGTCCCCCGGACGCTTCCTAGTCTATGAGGCGCCCTGAGACGTGACGTTTCAAGCCCACTCAGTGGCAGAGGCAGGACTCCAGTATCGAAAAAAGCCCTGCTGCCCGGAGTATCCCTTTAATTACTGCTGTACATTACACCTTAGGACCCTACACAAGAGTTTACAAGACTACGGAAGACTGGACACCGGAGATGTGGGTCATCCATTGGTCATCCATGAAGGTCACCCGAGGATGAAGGATCTTACTGACCCATAGAGAGATATAGATGAGCAGAGGATCGGAAGCCATGTGTCCATAGAGAGGTGTACAGCGTGGTACCCATCTACACGGAGGGGCCACTCTCCTGAGGATCAGCATAATCATCAATTATCCTTGAAGAGGGAAGAGCAGAGAACTCAAGGTTAAGGATGGTGCATGCCACATAGGAGCAGAGGAGGAGATAACGGCCAGCTCATGATAGTCTGTGTCACCTGTCACTAGAGAGGTGTACATCAGCCAAGGACCAAAATAGTTTGTGTCATCTGTCAGGAGGAAGGTGTATCTCTGCGGAGAGTGAGGACACAACTTGTCACCTGTCAACCCCAAAAGGTGCAAAAATAAAAAAAATATCTGAGCAATTTCCATTTTACTCTTTGACTGGAACAATTTGCAGACATTTATTCAGCTGCGGTTTTCTTTTTTTTTTTTTAAATTCTCTATTTTATTCTTTTTTCAATTTATATAACAAAACATGCAGCAACGTGCCGCAGTCACAAAATGCACTGACATAGAAACATATCCTTATTGCATAGACATATCTTACAACAGAAGTCAGAAATAAAACTGTAACAAATACCAAGGCAATCCGCAGCTCCCGATGGTTGGGTAGGCATAACGCAAACCAACTAGGGAGTGAGCTAACGCTCAAACAACAACCAGAGAGAAGAAAGGGGGGAGAAAAGAACAAAGAAAGGGGGGAGAAAAGAACAAAGAAAAGGACACAGAAAAGCTACCAGAGGGAGGTGAGGGGAAGATGGGGAGGAGAGGGGAGTGGGGGGGACCATTCCTCACTCAGGAGTCAGGAGGGACCGAAATTCGGTCGATTCGGTAAATTGCTCCCAATGAAACCACGTCCGGAAGAAACGAGAGTTGCTGTCATGCAGTTGCGCAGTGAGGTCCTCCATGCGCTTGATATCCTCCACTTTACGGAGCCACATGGAAATACTCGGGGGATCAGGTTGACGCCACAGCGCGGGGATACAGGCACGGGCGGCGTAGGACTTCAGAGGGATCTCCGACAGATGCAAGAGGAAGAGTGATGGGGAGAAAGGAAGCTGATAGTCAGTGAAAGTAGAGGAAATGCGCCATACTTCCCTCCAAAAAGGGACAAGCTTAGGGCAGCTCCAGAAGGTGTGGAGAAGGGACCCCTCCCCACCACAGTTCCTCCAGCAAAGTGGTGAAACCTCCGGGAAAATCCAATGGAGTCGGGTAGGCACTCGATACCAATAAGAGAGTAGTTTGGCAATGGAAGTTGAGTGTGTACATGTGAAGACACGCGCCACCTGCGCTGCAGAAAACGTAATGTTGAGGTCCTCTTTCCAAGCGTTGAGAAAGGGTGGCAGAGGCTGATCCGGAGGCGAACCCAACATGGCGTATAGAAGAGAGAGAGTGTGGCGGGAAGGGCCGGAGCCCAGACAGAGGGATTCAAACTGGGTATGTGGCCGTGCGAAGCAGGAGGGGTTGGGGAGGTAATGAAGGAAGTGGTGTAGCTGCAATGCCCGCCAGAATCCCAAAGGTGAAGGGTCCGCAAGGTCATTGAGCGAAGACAAAGACAGCCAATTCAAGCCTGAGAGGAAAGAGGCTGCGTGGAAATTACCTGTACGGGACTAAGTGCGGAACACTGGATCTTCCATGCCGGGCAAAAAAGAGGGGTTGCCCAAGACTGGAAATAGAGGAGAGGGGTGTGGAGCCAGGAAGCCAGAAGAGAGATGTTTTTGGCATATCTTCAGGGTCGGAGCAATAGTAGGGTGTTGGGCAAGTCGGCAACAGGCATCCGGTAGCCACGGGGCTGCCTGCAGCGAGAGGGGGGACAATGCCATTTCGAGGCCTACCCACAGTTTCGTCTGGGTGTGACGGTGCCAATCTACCACTCTCGAAAGGTGGGCGTCGACATAATAGTGGTAGAGGTTGGGAAGCCCTAGACCACCTCTCCATTTTGGGCGATATAGGACTGCCTTCGCAAGGCGGGGTTGCTTATGAGCCCAGATGAACCTGGTAAGGATTGTGGAAAGTTGCCTAAAGTAGGACAAGGGCACTGCCACCGGAAGGGCCTGGAAGAGGTACAAGAGGCGAGGCAAGATATTCATTTTAAAGATAGAGCAGCGCCCAAACCAGGAGAAAGTGCCCCTGTGCCACCTCAGCAAGTCCAGCTCAATTCGTTTCAGCATGGGAGGGAAGTTTGTTGTGAAGATATCAGAGACAGAGGGCGTTAGTTGGACCCCCAGGTAAGTCAGGGAAGAACGGGACCAACGAAAGGGGAAGGCGGACTCCAGGGCGGTCACTGTGGGAGAAGGAAGAGAGAGATTAAGGGCCTCAGATTTTTGCAAGTTTATCTTGTAGGTTTGGTACCGAGAGAGTTCCGAAAGAAGGTTAGGGAGGGACACAGAAGGACAGGTTAAAAAGAAAAGGAGATCGTCCGCGTACGCTGCTACCTTATGCTCCACTCGCCCCACACTCACCCCAGAGACACTAACATTGCTTCTGACATGTCTAAGGAAAGGTTCCAGTGTCAAGATAAAGATGAGAGGGGACATGGGGCAGCCTTGACGCGTACCGTTGGAAATAGAGAACGGGGAGGAGAGAAGGCTGTTGACCGAGACCTGGGCTGAAGGGTGGGAGTATAGCGAGCCTATCCACGCCAGCATATGAGGACCGAGGCCGATATGTTGGAGGGTGGCAAAGAGGAAGGGCCATCTAACTCGGTCAAAGGCCTTCTCCGCGTCCGTGGATAAGAGCATTGATGGCAGGTCTGAAGAACGGGCATGGTGGATGAGATTGAGGGCTCAGGTGGTGTTATCCCGCGCTTCCCTCATAGGCATGAAGCCTACTTGATCCGGATGTATGACGGGCTGGAGAAGTGGCGTCAAGCGGGCTGCCAAGATTTTAGAAAAAAACTTTAGATCTAAATTTAGGAGGGAAATGGGACGATAGTTTTGACAGTGAGAGGGATCTTTACCCTCTTTGGGGATTACCGAGATGTGGGCCCGTAGTGAGTCCGGAGGGAGTGGGGAGCCAGTGGAGACAGAATTGTACGCAGATAAAAAATGTTCCCTCAGGAGGGGACCAAAGATTTTGTAGTAGGGCAGGGTAAACCCGTCCGGGCCAGGGGCTTTACCCGAAGGGGTGGATTTGTTCGCCCATTCCCATTCCGTGGCCGTGATGGGGGACTCAATAGAGGAGATGCTGTCTTCCGGGAGGGAAGGAAGGCCCGAGTCACGCAGATATGCGGAGATGGAGGAGGGGAGGGGTCCGGAGCCAGGTCGGCTGCTTGCCGAGTTGAGACCGTATAAAGTCACATAATAAGAGCGAAAGGCGTCAGCTATTTGAGAGGTCAGGGAGAGTTTAGCACCGGAAGAGGAGGAGACATGAGGGATAAAGGATCGGTCTCTTTGTGACCGTAAGGCCCGGGCTAAGGTCTTGCCCGGCTTGTTGCCGAATTCAAAATAGTGGCGGCGGCAGCGAGCAAGAGCGGCTTTGGCGTTTGCGAAGGTAAGATCCCTCAGTGTACCCCGAAGGGCTGCCAACTCCGCCCCAGTGGCTACTGCAAGCGTCCTCTTGTGCTGCTTGTCTAAGGTCTCAATTTTAGAGATCAGAGCGAGAATCTTAGCAGACCGTTCTTTTTTGAGGCGCGTGGCCAGTTTAATGAACGTCCCGCGGATAAAGCATTTATGAGCTTCCCAGACAACCTGGGGGGAGGCATCTGTGGTAACATTGGTTGCAAAGTAGTTAGTCAGGTCCGACCGTATTTCGGCACGGACCCCAGGGTCCCTAAGCAAGGTGTCGTTGAGGCGCCAGCGCCACGTCCGCGGTTGAGGGGGGGCAAAAGAGAGAGAAAGAGAGATCAATGCATGATCAGAGAATAAGATGGGGTCGATAGAGGCGGCAGTAACAAGGTCAAGGTGTGCGTGTGAGAGAAAAAGATAGTTGAGACGCGAATAAAGATTATGTGGGTTAGAGAAAAAGGTATAGTCTCTGTCCTGTGGGTGGAAGAGCCTCCAAACATCCATCAGTTGGTGGGAGTGTAACGTTTGCTTGGTGCGCCGAGGAGAGGAGAAAGAGAGAGATGGACGTCCCGTGGAAGAGTCTAGAAGGGGGTCGAGGGCGATGTTGAAGTCGCCTCCGAGAACAATCACTCCCTCTAGGAAATCGTCAACTTCCGCAAAGCAGCAGTCTAAAAAGTCTACCTGTCCGGAATTAGGAAGGTACACCGTGCCTAAGGTGCACATAGTACCTGCCATTTTGCCTTTTACAAAGAGGAACCGGCCCTCCGAGTCCGACACCTGGTCAACTAGTTCCCACGGGGCAGAGCGGGCAATCAAGATAGATACCCCTCTTGTTTTAGAATCCGATGAGCAACTATGAAATGCATCAGAGAAGTTACGATCTGTCAGGTTCTGGATTTGATCTTCCCGGAAGTGGGTCTCCTGTATGAACGCCACGATGTACGTTTGGCCCACAGGAGACGCAACAGGGAGGAACGTTTCTCCGGTATGTTCAGGCCCTGTGCGTTAATGGAGACACATAGAACCGAGGACATGCTCAGTGAGGAACGGCCCGGGGGGTGGGCGACAAAGACAAACAGAGGGGGAGTAAGCAAGAGGTGAGGGGCTACACAAAGAGAGGGGAGAGAAAGAGGACGAAGAAGAGGGGGCAAGAAAAATCAGAAATGGGTGTCAAAGACCCAAACACTAGGTGTGGCAGGGACACCACGGTCACCAGCCAGGAACCTGTGCAAAAACCAGGTGGGGTAGCGTAGAAGAGCAGGCCAAAGGGAGAAGCTCAGGCAGGAAGCTCCGGGTAAAGAAAAGGAGAGTACAATGGGGACATCGAGAAGAGATCGGGAGTGAGAAAGGAGATGTAAAAGCGAGAATAAAAAGAGTAGGGAAGAGTGCCGCGAAGCAGCAGGGTCAGGTAGTTGCTGGGAGACGTAATCCAGGGAGTGCCGACATCGCCATAGGCGGCCCCAACCTGGGGCTTGTACCTGCGATGCTGCCAGTCCAACCATCAGGGCAGGGCAAGGGAGAGGGGGTAAGGAAGCACCCGGATGGCAAAACAGCTAGGGTGGAAGGCACATTATGGCCACTTCGCTCCGACTCCAGAGCAGGCTGGTGTGTATAGCCGGGAGAGTCAGAAAGTCACACTTGAACTCACGGCAGAGGCGTTCAAGTGGAGCGGGTCTCTCGAGCTGGATCCCTGCGGCTGTCCACCGGCTGACAAGCTGGAGTGGGGGTCCCGTGGGCGAGGAGAGCAGGAGCCTCTTCGGCGCGGAGATCTAGATCCTCGTGTCTCTGAACGCGGAGAGCGGCCTCCCGGTTGCAACCCTGAGGCGGGCAGCTGAAGATTCGGCAAGGTCCAGTCAGGCAGTCTCAGGTCACCGTGGTCTAGCAGCTGTAGCGCACCAGGCAAATCTGCAGGCGTACGCAGGATGTAGGAGGAAGTTCCAGATTTTATAATGAGATGGAATGGGTAGCCCCATCTATAGGAGGCTCCTGAATCCCGGATAATGTCCAGAAATGGCTTCAGCAGTCGACGCATGGCTAGCGTGCGTCTGGAGAGGTCAGGCAGGAGCGTGATCTCGGCACCCTCAAAGGTCAGGGGGCCCAGTTCCCACGCGCGTTGGAGCAGTGCCTCCTTTTGCGGAAAATAATGCACGCGGCTGAGAACGTCCCTGGGACGGTTTCTGTCCTGTGAGCGCGGGCCTGCCACCCTGTGCGTGCGGTCAAGTTCAATATAAGTATCCTCAGGGTCCCCTAGATATTTATTAAAGATGTACCTCACCGCCCGACTAGGCGATCTGGGCCAATTTCTTCCGGGAGGCCCCTTATCTTTATATTGTTGCGGCGCCCCCGGTTTTCTAGATCATCAACATGCAAAGTCAGGTCTCGCAGGATGGCCTCCTGGGTATCTACGCGGGGGGTCAGTTCATGCACGGCATGCTCCAAAGCGGCGTGTCGGGTCTCCAGACCCGATACAGCAGCAGCGACTGCCGTCATGGAGGACTTGAGGTCCGCCATATTCTCTGCATGTCTCTCCTCCAACTGGGTCAGCTGCGTCGTGAGGTCGTTGCGGGTCGGGAGGGCGTGCAGGAGGGACCGGACCTCCGTCAGTAGCTGGTGAGAGAGGCACAGGGGTCCCGGTCAGAGAAGCCCGGGGAAGATAGGTCCAACTCACCGGGAGTCCGCAAAATCTCCGGCAACGTCTGGCTCAGCTCAGGGAAAGCAGGGGCCGTCTTCAGGGTAGTGCTTCTGGTCACTGGCGCGGCGGCCATCTTGCTGCGCTGCTGGGCCGCGGACAGATTGCGCCTCTCTGAGCGGGCAAAATGGGCCAAGAATGCCTGAGGAGATGCCACAGGGGTCGAGTGTGTCTTCCGAGAGCCGGTGGGCATAACGGGGCAAAGATGGTGAGGGATATATAGTCCTGATAATGAGGAGCTGTGCCCGGAGCTAAGAGCCAACGCGTCCTCACATGGCCATGCTCAAGCCACGCCCCCTCAGCTGCGGTTTTCATCTGAGAGGAACAAACATGGTTGAGATGGAGTCAGAGAGAAGAGCGTAAAACACACAAAGCTAAACGCACAGAAGGGATCACGAGCTGCGGTGTACCAGGGATCCAATAGCCGACACCGACAGCAACGGGTCTGTATGAGGGGTCACCTCAATATATATGAGCCAGCAAGTGCGATCCCCGAGACTGCAGCCGCTCAGGAGAGGACGATGACATTACAGGAGACGCTGATCCCAGAGACTGCAGCCGCTCAGGAGAGGACGATGACATCACAAGACGCTGATCCCAGAGACTGCAACCGCTCAGGAGAGGACGATGACATCACAAGACACTGATCCCCGAGACTGCAGCCGCTCAGGAGAGGACGATGACATCACAGGAGACACTGATCCCCGAGACTGCAGCCGCTCAGGAGAGGACGATGACATCACAAGACACTGATCCCCGAGACTGCAGCCGCTCAGGAGAGGACAATGACATCACAGGAGACACTGATCCCCGAGACTGCCGCCGCTCAGGAGAGGACGATGATATCACAGGAGACACTGATCCCCGAGACTGCAGCCGCTCAGGAGAGGACGATGACATCACAAGACACTGATCCCCGAGACTGCCGCCGCTCAGGAGAGGACGATGACATCACACGAGACACTGATCCCCGAGACTGCAGCCGCTCAGGAGAGGACGATGACATCACAGGAGACGCTGATCCCCAGGACTGCAGCCGCTCAGGAGAGGACGATGACATCACAGGAGACACTGATCCCAGAGACTGCAACCGCTCAGGAGAGGACGATGACATCACAGGAGACACTGATCCCAGAGACTGCAACCGCTCAGGAGAGGACGATGACATCACAAGACACTGATCCCCGAGACTGCAGCCGCTCAGGAGAGGACGATGACATCACAGGAGACACTGATCCCCGAGACTGCAGCCGCTCAGGAGAGGACGATGACATCACAAGACACTGATCCCCGAGACTGCAGCCGCTCAGGAGAGGACAATGACATCACAGGAGACACTGATCCCCGAGACTGCCGCCGCTCAGGAGAGGACGATGATATCACAGGAGACACTGATCCCCGAGACTGCAGCCGCTCAGGAGAGGACGATGACATCACAAGACACTGATCCCCGAGACTGCCGCCGCTCAGGAGAGGACGATGACATCACACGAGACACTGATCCCCGAGACTGCAGCCGCTCAGGAGAGGACGATGACATCACAGGAGACGCTGATCCCCAGGACTGCAGCCGCTCAGGAGAGGACGATGACATCACAAGAGACACTGATCCCAGAGACTGCAGCCGCTCAGGAGAGGACGATGACATCACAAGAGACACTGATCCCAGAGACTGCAGCCGCTCAGGAGAGGACGATGACATCACAAGAGACACTGATCCCCGAGACTGCAGCCGCTCAGGAGAGGACGATGACATCACAAGAGACGCTGATCCCCGAGACTGCAGCCGCTCAGGAGAGGACGATGACATCACATGAGACGCTGATCCTCAAGACTGCAGCCGCTCAGGAGAGGACGATGACATCACATGAGATGCTGATCCCAGAGACTGCAGCCGCTCAGGAGAGGACGATGACATCACATAAGGAGCTGATCCCCGAGACTGCAGCCGCTCAGGAGAGGACGATGACATCACATAAGGAGCTGATCCCAGAGACTGCAGCCGCTCAGGAGAGGACGATGACATCACAGGAGACGCTGATCCCAGAGACTGCAGCCGCTCAGGAGAGGACGATGACATCACAGGAGACGCTGATCCCCGAGACTGCAGCCGCTCAGGAGAGGACGATGACATCACAGGAGACGCTGATCCCAGAGACTGCAGCCGCTCAGGAGAGGACGATGACATCACAGGAGCCGCTGATCCCCGAGACTGCAGCCGCTCAGGAGAGGACGATGACATCACAGGAGACGCTGATCCCCGAGACTGCAGCCGCTCAGGAGAGGACGATGACATCACAGGAGACGCTGATCCCAGAGACTGCAGCCGCTCAGGAGAGGACGATGACATCACAGGAGACGCTGATCCCCGAGACTGCAGCCGCTCAGGAGAGGACGATGACATCACAGGAGACGCTGATCCCAGAGACTGCAGCCGCTCAGGAGAGGACGATGACATCACAGGAGACGCTGATCCCCGAGACTGCAGCTGCTCAGGCGAGGACGATGACATCACAGGAGACGCTGATCCCCGAAACTGCAGCCGCTGAGGAGAGGACGATGACATCACAAGACGCTGATCCCAGAGACTGCAGCCGCTCAGGAGAGGACGATGACATCACAGGAGACGCTGATCCCCGAGACTGCAGCCGCTCAGGAGAGGACGATGACATCACAGGAGACGCTGATCCCCGAGACTGCAGCCGCTCAGGAGAGGACGATGACATCACAGGAGACACTGATCCCAGAGACTGCAGCCGCTCAGGAGAGGACGATGACATCACAAGAGACACTGATCCCAGAGACTGCAGCCGCTCAGGAGAGGACGATGACATCACAGGAGACGCTGATCCTCAAGACTGCAGCCGCTCAGGAGAGGACGATGACATCACGAGATGCTTGTGTGCCTAAATGATGGCCCTATGATCAGTCGCTTCTACAGAGATTCTGGGGATCAGACTCAGTGAGAAAATCCAGTGATCAAAGCAACTCGGAGCTCAGCTTCCCGGGCCAGGATCTTACTGTCCACCTAGAAGCACTGCTGAAAGGATACAGAAAAAGATGCAAAGAGTATACGGAAAGCGGTGCGGGGAGTATACGGAGAGCGGTGCGGGGAGTATACGGAGAGCGGTGCGGGGAGTATACGGGGAGCGGTGCGGGGAGTATACGGGGAGCGGTGCGGGGAGTATACGGAGAGCGGTGCGGGGAGTATACGGAGAGCGGTGCGGGGAGTATACGGGGAGCGGTGTGGGGAGTATACGGAGAATGGGGTCAGAGAAGGATGTCAGGCATCCAGGAACATGGCAGGCAGTTTCCCTTCTTCCTCGACCTTCAGTCCTCAGATCTCCATCCTATAGACGTCTCTGGGATGAGGTAGACCGGACAGCCCGACACGGACGTCCACGGGGGCCGATATTCCTGCGGAACGTGGGATCCCAGCCATAACCAATCGCTCAGTTCTCGAGACCCGTTTCTAATCTCTAATATAGGGGACAAGGGGTGTAACAGGAACAATGACAGAACTGAAGAGATGATGAATAATTCAGAGGATGAGGGAAATATATATATACATATATATCTGTTACTATATACGACCCGTATGACTATATGATATAAATATATCTGTTACTATATGAGACGCGTATGACTATATGATATACACAGTGGTGCCTTGGATTAGGAGCATAATTCGTTCCGGGACGGCGCTTGTAATCCAAATCCACTCTTTCCAGGATGGGAAACACAAGGACGGACAGAGACTGCAGGGAGAATGAAGGAATGAGCAGGACAGATGTGGGCACATACATGCAGCGCTCTGTCCGGGGAGAGAGGGGTTACAGCTATGGAGAGATTACCTCCACAGTCCTGTCCCCTGATGTAAGCCCCAGCCTGAAGTGGATCTGCTATGATTTGGAACGTGAGAGAGACTTCCATGGTCAGAGTACAGGGCTGCAGACCCCGCTATGCAGATTATGCCCCTCCCCCACTCCCCCTCCCACCCAGTACAGGGAGCTCTTACACCAAAGCAATGCTCTTACACCTTTTGAAAAACTGTGAGCTCTTAAACCAAGGTACCACTGTGTATGTATATTATATGTGTTACTATATGAGACGCGTGCAGCCATAACTGACAGAGGGGGAGATGGAATAGAAGGAATATCTGGGTCTCCTTACAGTAATAGGTGTCATCATCTACAATATTTTATACAGCGTATAAGCTATACCAGCGTCTACCGGACAAATGTCTGATTAGCGAGCGCTTTTCCGGCAGCCGCTTACCTACTGAGGTCTATAGGGCCACCAGCCTGGATGCCTAATGCTCCTCACCACAGAAATCCTCCATTTGCTGCACAGTCAGAGAGGAGGCCAAGTGCGCTCACCCTGGAGAGGAGGCCAAGTGCGCTCCCCCTGGAGAGGAGGCCAAGTGCGCTCCCCCCGGAGAGGAGAGGAGGCCAAGTGCGCTCACCCCGGAGAGGAGGCCAAATGCGCTCCCCCTGGAGAGGAGGCCAAGTGCGCTCACCCCGGAGAGGAGGCCAAGTGCGCTCACCCCGGAGAGGAGGCCAAATGCGCTCCCCCTGGAGAGGAGGCCAAGTGCGCTTACCCCGGAGAGGAGGCCAAGTGCGCTCACCCCGGAGAGGAGGCCAAGTGCGCTCACCCCGGAGAGGAGGCCAAGTGCGCTCACCCCGGAGAGGAGGCCAAGTGCGCTCACCCCGGAGAGGAGGCCAAGTGCGCTCACCCCGGAGAGGAGGCCAAGTGCGCTCACCCCGGAGAGGAGGCCAAGTGCGCTCACCCCGGAGAGGAGGCCAAATGCGCTCCCCCTGGAGAGGAGGCCAAGTGCGCTCACCCCGGAGAGGAGGCCAAGTGCGCTCACCCCGGAGAGGAGGCCAAATGCGCTCCCCCTGGAGAGGAGGCCAAGTGCGCTTACCCCGGAGAGGAGGCCAAGTGCGCTCACCCCGGAGAGGAGGCCAAGTGCGCTCACCCCGGAGAGGAGGCCAAGTGCGCTCACCCCGGAGAGGAGGCCAAGTGCGCTCACCCCGGAGAGGAGGCCAAGTGCGCTCACCCCGGAGAGGAGGCCAAGTGCGCTCACCCCGGAGAGAAGGCACAAAGAACGTCCCAGACTCTGCCAGGAGGATCTGTACTAGTGACTATAGGATGTGATGTTATATAAGGCGCCTTGTGCTGCATACACCTCATCAGGTGAGATCCTGCTGATAGGGAGGATTTATGGCGCTCATCTATCCCTTTATCACCCTCCAGATGCCGCGCACATTTCCATTCAGGTTGCAGGAAAATAGTTGACAACAAAAAAAATCCATCTAAAAAAAAGCTGAAAATTCTACCGTCACGTCAAGCAGAAAAACCTCAGCAAACTACAGGACACTTAGGGCCGTATTCCCACCTGCAGACCCTTCATCTTCACTCAACTATCAGCATCAGGATTTTCTAGTTTCTGATCATCATATTGATATCCGATCAGTCTTAGGCCGCGTTCCAACATTTACTGAACATCACCACATGCAGCAGATGTCAGACCCTCATGCAGTAACCAATAATAATAATGGCCAATAATCCTGGTAACAGCACATGATACTGGGAAAGAGATGGAGCCTGGTTCCCCCCACATACATCTCTCTACATGTAGAAACATTGAATCGCGGTTTTCATGATTTTTAGTGGCTTAAAATATAAAGAAATTTCCACATTGACTCAATGATTAGAGGCGTCTGCATATTGTCTGAGGGAATTCTCACCACAGGACCTGACCAACACCGCCATACTGTGACTGGATAACACCGCCACTCCAGACCTGACTAATACCGCCATACTGTGACTGGATAACACCGCCATACCAGACCTGACCAATACCGCCATACTGTGACTGGATAACACCGCCACTCCAGATCTGACTAATACCACCATACTGTGACTGGATAACACCGCCACTCCAGACCTGACTAATACCGCCATACTGTGACTGGATAACACCGCCATACCAGACCTGACCAATACCGCCATACTGTGACTGGATAACACCGCCACTCCAGACCTGACCAACACCGCCATACTGTGACTGGATAACACCGCCACTCCAGACCTGACCAATACCGCCATACTGTGACTGGATAACACTGCCATACCAGACCTGACCAATACCGCCATACTGTGACTGGATAACACCGCCATACCAGACCTGACCAATACCGCCATACTGTGACTGGATAACACTGTCATACCAGACCTGACCAATACCGCCATACTGTGACTGGATAACACTGCGATACCAGACCTGACCAATACCGCCATGCTGTGACTGGATAACACCGCCACACCAGACCTTACCAATACCGCCTCACTGTGACTGGATAACACCAGCACACCAGACCTGACCAATACCTCCATACTGTGACTCGATAACACTGCCACACCAGACCTGACCAATACCGCCTCACTGTGACTGGATAACACCGCCATACTGTGACTGGATAACACCGCCATACCAGACCTGACCAAAAACCACTGTAATCGTTTGTCAGCAGAACCTGTGTAGAACCGGATATAGCGACTGTATAAGGTTCTCTTCCTACTGTGGGTTTTATTCTGAATTTGAGTGGTTGTATTAGTCAGTATGTGGCGGTATATGCACGCAATGGTAATGTTTGTCAGTTGTAATCTGGTACTGTTGTCATTATGTTAGTATACAGGATTTGGTCAGAATGTGTGAGAATATTTGTTCTTTATATACTGTTATTGTTTGTACCTGAGGCAGGACATTAGTGATAGGTGGCATCACCACTTACCTCCTGTGGGCGTGCAATACACTGTGGTACATAGAGAACTCACAAAGAATCTGGATGAACCAAAACTCATTTTTAGGGAGGAATCATCCAGGATTTCTCCTCGGTGTTGTGTAAATCTCATTTCCAGCTGAAGGAAACACATGGTGAATGTGATCAGGGGCGGTCTTGGCATTTCTGGGGCCCCAAGCAAAGTCATGTAAGCCCCCCCCCCCCCCTCGACATGCACTCCCCCCCCCCCCCCCCTCGACATGCACTCCCCCCCCCAGTAGTCCTCTTATAACCCTCTGACCACCATACAGAGATCACATATCGCCTCAAAACTGCTCTGAACAAAACAGGAAGATATCACCAATGATGCCATTACATAATACTGCCACACCATGACCCCTAACACTACAGACCCTATAACAGAGTGCAGTTACATCCAGTCACTCACAGGGGGGCGTCTTCTCTGATCAGCGGCTTTTACTTCTTTTTCTTTCTCCCTCCATCCAGCCTGGGCCACCTTGAAGGCTTCTCACAGCTGTAAATCTTCTCTCCAGAATCTGTCAGAGAAATATTTTAGGCTCCAACACATTCAGTAGTTAGGTCCCCTGTACCCCTATATAGTAGTTACACCCCTCTGTGCCCCTATATAGTAGTTACACCCCTCTGTACCCCTATATAGTAGTTACACCCCTCTGTGCCCCTATATAGTAGTTACACCCCTCTGTGCCCCTATATAGTAGTTACACCCCTCTGTGCCCCTATATAGTAGTTACACCCCTCTGTGCCCCTATATAGTAATTACACCCCTCTGTGCCCCTATATAGTAATTACACCCCTCTGTGCCCCTATATAGTAATTACACCCCTCTATGCCCCTATATAGTAATTACACCCCTCTGTGCCCCTATATAGTAGCTCCCCCAGTTATATATAGACCCCTGTGTGCTCCCCCTGTTTATACAGACCCCCTGTGTGCTTCCCCCCCATTTATATAGACCCCCTTTGCTGTCCCATAAGTATATAGATCCCCTGTGCGCTTCCCCCCACCCCGTTTATATAGACCCCCTGTGCTCTCCCATAAGTATACAGACCCCCTGTGTGTTCCCCCCCTGTTTATATATACCCCATGTGCGCTCCCCCTCCATTTATATAGCCTCCGTGTGACCCCCCCCCCCCCCCCCCCCCCCCGGTTTATATAGACCCCCGCTATGTGCACCCCCTCCCATATAGTGTATAACACAAAAAAAAACAAAAAAAAAAAACTTATACTCACCTGGGTCCGGGCGTCTCCTCTTCTCTTCACTCTTGTGGCCGCGGGAAGTGTTTTCCCTGCAAGGCCGCTCTCCCGTTGTCATGGCACCGGCGCTCCAGTAACGTCTCGAGCGCCGGCACCAGGGACACAGAGCGGCCTCTTGTGACCGCAGGGAAAACACTTCCTGCGGCCACAAGAGTGACTGACAGTGAGGGAGCCAATGGCTCTCGCCCTGTCAGTGCTGCTGCCTGTAACTATGTGAGCTCTTTATGAGCGCACATAGTTACAGTTCAGATCGCAGCAGCAGGACAGCAGTCTTGGGCACCAGAGCGGGGCCCCCCTGGATGTTGGGGGCCCCACGCAATTGCATGGGATGCTTGGTGCCCAAGACCGCTACTGGATGTGATCACTGCTAAAGAGGGATCTACAGGTTGTTACAATTCAGGGGTCACTCATTTTTCTCCCTGCACTGTGGATGTTTACTCAGTTACAGCCATAAGCGGGGCAGCTGTCTGCACTGTGATTGGTTGAGGAATATTCGGGGCCCCTAGAGCGGCTGCATCCCTCCTCCTGCCCACTACTCCGCACTTGTAATACCAGCAGTCATGTGATGCCTCGGTCACAACGCCCGACGCTCAGCCATGAATTCATTTATGTTTTACTAGAAAGCGGGGAGAGGTATAAAAGGCGCTCCCTGCGGTACGTTTGTGTAATAAAATGTCAGCCCATACCCCGAGCTGATCTGCTTTATATGTTGTTTAGTCTTCTACGCCTTCCCCTGGGTAAAGCCAACAGGTTTTAATGTAATAGCATCTGCTTAGCTGACAGCTCGCGGTATCTTTTAATGGGACAATATATCAATCTCCCAGGATGACGACTATGGAAATGTACTGCATGGCAATATACAGCAGGACCGAGCGCCGCTCACTGCCGAGACTTCTATGTGCCGCAATCCGCTTATCTGCATCTAACACACAAGAGAAAACCGATTATAAATGATTGATAACTTATATCAGCGCAATCTACATATACCGATCCTGACCTGAGAGGGCGCCCATAAATCACAGCGCAATATATCCATCTATATCATTATCTACAGCATGTATATCACATCTACAGACACATATATAGTCATTATATCCATGTATATATTCATGCAGTATTATAGTAGTATATTCCTGTATATAGGAGCAGTATTATAGTAGTTATATTCCTGTATATAGCAGCAGTATTATAGTAGTTATATTCCTGTATATAGGGGGGCAGTATTATAGTAGTTATATTCCTGTATATAGGGGGCAGTATTATAGTAGTTATATTCCTGTATATAGGAACAGTATTATAGTAGTATATTCTTGTATATAGGAGCAGTATTATAGTAGTTATATTCCTGTATATAGGAGCAGTATTATAGTAGTTATATCCCTGTATATAGGGGGCAGTATTATAGTAGTTATATCCCTGTATATAGGGGGCAGTATTATAGTAGTTATATTCTTGTATATAGGAACAGTATTATAGTAGTTATATTCCTGTATATAGGAGCAGTATTATAGTAGTTATATTCCTGTATATAGGAGCAGTATTATAGTAGTTATATTCCTGTATATAGGAGCAGTATTATAGTAGTTATATCCCTGTATATAGAGGCAGTATTATAGTAGTTATATCCCTGTATATAGGAGCAGTATTATAGTAGTTATATCCCTGTATATAGGAGCAGTATTATAGTAGTTATATTCCTGTATATAGGAGCAGTATTATAGTAGTTATATCCCTGTATATAGAGGCAGTATTATAGTAGTTATATCCCTGTATATAGGAGCAGTATTATAGTAGTTATATCCCTGTATATAGGAGCAGTATTATAGTAGTTATATTCTTGTATATAGGGGGCAGTATTATAGTAGTTATATTCCTGTATATAGGAGCAGTATTATATTAGTTATATTCTTGTATATAGGAGCAGTATTATAGTAGTTATATCCCTGTATATAGGAGCAGTATTATAGTAGTTATATTCCTGTATATAGGAGCAGTATTATAGTAACTATCTTCCTGTATATAGGAGCAGTATTATAGTAGTTATATTCCTGTATATAGGAGCAGTATTATAGTAGTTATATTCTTGTATATAGGAGCAGTATTATAGTAGTTATATTCCTGTATATAAGGGACAGTATTATAGTAGTTATATCCCTGTATATAGGAGCAGTATTATAGTAGTTATATTCCTGTATATAGGGGGCGGTATTATAGTAGTTATATTCTTGTATATAGGAGCAGTATTATAGTAGTTATATTCTTGTATATAGGAGTAGTATTATAGTAGTTATATTCCTGTATATAGGGGGCAGTATTACAGTAGTATATTCCTGTATATGGGGGCAGTATTATAGTAGTTATATCCCTGTATATAGGGGCAGTATTATAGTGGTTATATTCCTGTATATAGGAGCAGTATTATAGTAGTTATATTCCTGTATATAGGAGCAGTATTATAGTAGTTATATTCCTGTATATAGTAGCAGTATTATAGTAGTGATATTCTTGTATATAGGGGGCAGTATTATAGTAGTTATATTCCTGTATATAAGGGGCAGTATTATAGTAGTTATATCCCTGTATATAGGAGCAGTATTATAGTAGTTATATTCCTGTATATAGGAGCAGTATTATAGTAGTATATTCCTGTATATAGGGGCAGTATTATAGTAGTATATTCCGGTATATAGGAGCAGTATTATAGTAGTTATATTCCTGTATATAGGGGGCAGTATTATAGTAGTATATTCCTGTATATAGGGGGCAGTATTATAGTAGGTATATTCCTGTATATAGGGAGCAGTATTATAGTAGTATATTCCTGTATATAGGAGCAGTATTATAGTAGTTATATTCCTGTATATAGGAGCAGTATTATAGTAGTTTTCCTGTATATAGGGGCAGTATTATAGTAGTATATTCCTGTATATAGGGGGCAGTATTATAGTAGTATATTCTTGTATATAGGAGCAGTATTATAGTAGTTATATCCCTGTATATAGGAGCAGTATTATAGTAGCTATATTCCTGTATATAGGGAGCAGTATTATAGTAGTTATATTCTTGTATATAGGAGACATTATTAAATTAGTTAACAGCAAAGATCAGAGCTTCTTGTATATAAAATACATAGCCAATGTTATCTTTAGAAGCAGTAATGTATTAATTAGAGGACGTAGACATTTCTCAACCTGTAATTCAATACGACGTCTCAGACATATTCAGTTCATATGTGACAGATCACAGAACTTCTCTGCTTGATCCAACTCAACTGATCAACTCCTCAAAGTTTCCTTTAAACTCAGGAAGCGCCCAGAGCTGCTCTGGATATACCCGATGGTAAGAAGACTCAGAGAGATTCATCAGAAACTCACAAACATCAGAGCCCCTCGCTGCTCACTGGTGTCTGGCCACTTAAAGGAAAACTCCACTTTTTTCAGTATATTATAACATTTAGAGTTAAAATCCTTTGTATGTTTTTGTGCGGATTCTGTCGTACTGTTCACATCTACACCTGCATTCCCTATAGTGTTGGTTTCTTCATCCCAGAGAGGTGCATTGTGGGAAGTTAGAGGAAACTTACACAGCGTGGAACTTTTGGTTCAGATTATTGTGAGCTGTACGTCAATTGGTTTCAGCTTCCAGGTGGTATCCGGCAGAATATGGATGGGGCTCTGCATGTGACTGCTCTACAGGACATGAAGGAAAATAAGTTCCAAAAATGTATATAAAGAACAAAGACGACTAAAGAACAAACAACGGCCGATGCAGACAGAAGAGTGTGTGCCCAAGTAAGAGGCATGGAAGCTGTGCGGATAGGATGCAGCCATTGACACAAGACTATGTATCGGTATTAGACGTCTCAGGCTGTATATGAGGGGATCAGTGGGATCTATGACGAATCTGGACGTCCTTCGGTCGCTATTCACCACTATAGGGCGTTACGTCGCAGCTTCTGATGATGCTTTTCCATCCCGAGCTGGTTTCTGTGACTTTCTCTTTTCATCAGATTTGTGGGTGACGATAAGGAGGGAGGAGGATGAGGCTGCGGGGGGAGGACGGGGAGAGGTTTTAGCACTTTCCGGGGCCTATTGTCTGTATGAATTTGAAAAGAAAAATCAATAAAAACATTTGGCAGCGCTGGCGCCGTAATATGCAGAAAGCAAACAAGTTTAATTTAATGCGATGGCTCCAGCCAAGTCCCACTTGCCAATGTTTTATAATGATTTCCAGGGACAATTTGCTGTCAAGACGACCCATTTACTGCTGGCTCCATGCTTGGCGGTGCTGCCAGAGACGTTGGCCCACCGTGCCAGGTGCATGCTCCCAAGATGAACTCTTTGTCTTAATCTTCCATCCAGTTGGGCGTCATGTCTACACTTCTTTCATCAAACCCAACGATAACGGAACATACAAAGACTGAAAACCGAGTGCATCAGATACAATGTGCCAATCACATGATGCGTCTGCGACCAGGAAGTGGGCGGGGCTTATGGGTTCAAAGGCCAAGTGGAAACTGATATGGAGGGATAAGGAACTGGTACTGTGGTCGGCACGTCTATTGGGTTATGGGGGACACCATCTCTGGCTGAATAAACTATGACTGGCAATATTAGGGGTGTCACGGGCCATGGCTTATAACGTTAAAGGGGCACTAAGTGTTTTACTGAAGCAATGACTGAAGCTGCCTATGTTATGTGGGTGGTATCTATGAGGGGTCATGTTATGTGGGTGGTATCTATGAGGGGTCATGTTATGTGGGTGGTAGCTGTGATAGGTAATGTTATGTGGGTGGTAGCTGTGATGGGTCATGTTATGTGGGTGGTAGCTGTGATCGGTAATGTTATGTGGGTGGTATCTATGAGGGGTCATGTTATGTGGGTGGTATCTATGAGGGGTCATGTTATGTGGGTGGTAGCTGTGATCGGTAATGTTATGTGGGTGGTATCTATGAGGGGTCATGTTATGTGGGTGGTAGCTGTGATAGGTCATGTTATGTGGGTGGTAGCTGTGATAGGTAATGTTATGTGGGTGGTAGCTGTGATAGGTAATGTTATGTGGGTGGTAGCTGTGATAGGTAATGTTATGTGGGTGGTATCTATGAGGGGTCATGTTATGTGGGTGTTATCTATGAGGGGTCATGTTATGTAGGTGGTAGCTGTGATCGGTAATGTTATGTGGGTGGTAGCTGTGAGGGGTAATGTTATGTGGGTGGTAGCTGTGAGGGGTCATGTTATGTGGGTGGTAGCTGTGATCGGTAATGATATGTGGGTGGTAGCTGTGAGGGGTCATGTTATGTGGGTGGTAGCTGTGATCGGTAATGTTATGTGGGTGGTAGCTGTGAGGGGTCATGTTATGTGGGTGGTAGCTGTGATCGGTAATGTTATGTGGGTAGTAGCTGTGAGGGGTCATGTTATATGGGTGGTAGCTGTGATAGGTAATGTTATGTGAGTGGTAGCTGTGAGGGGTCATGTTATGTGGGTGGTAGCTGTGAGGGGTAATGTTATGTGGGTGGTATCTATGAGGGGTCATGTTATGTGGGTGGTAGCTGTGATAGGTAATGTTATGTGGGTGGTATCTATCATGGGTCATGATATGTGGGTGGTAGCTGTGATCGGTAATGATATGTGGGTGGTAGCTGTGATAGGTAATGTTATGTGGGTGGTAGCTGTGAGGGGTAATGTTATGTGGGTGGTAGCTGTGATCGGTAATGTTATGTGGGTGGTAGCTGTGATAGGTCATGTTATGTGGGTGGTATCTATGAGGGGTCATGTTATGTGGGTGGTAGCTGTGAGGGGTCATGTTATGTGGGTGGTAGCTGTGAGGGGTCATGTTATGTGGGTAGTATCTATTATGGGTCATGTTATGTGGGTGGTAGCTGTGATAGGTAATGTTATGTGGGTGGTATCTATGAGGGGTCATGTTATGTGGGTGGTAGCTGTGATAGGTAATGTTATGTGGGTGGTAGCTGTGAGGGGTCATGTTATGTGGGTGGTAGCTGTGATCGGTAATGATATGTGGGTGGTAGCTGTGATAGGTAATGTTATATGGGTGGTAGCTGTGATCGGTAATGATATGTGGGTGGTAGCTGTGATAGGTAATGTTATGTGGGTGGTATCTATGAGGGGTCATGTTATGTGGGTGGTAGCTGTGATGGGTCATGTTATGTGGGTGGTAGCTGTGATAGGTCATGTTATGTGGGTGGTATCTATGAGGGGTCATGTTATGTGGGTGGTAGCTATGAGGGGTCATGTTATGTGGGTGGTAGCTGTGATAGGTAATGTTATGTGGGTGGTAGCTGTGATAGGTAATGTTATGTGGGTGGTAGCTGTGAGGGGTCATGTTATGTGGGTGGTAGCTGTGATCGGTCATGTTATGTGGGTGGTAGCTGTGAGGGGTCATGTTATGTGGGTGGTAGCTGTGATAGGTAATGTTATGTGGGTGGTATCTATGAGGGGTCATGTTATGTGGGTGGTAGCTGTGATGGGTCATGTTATGTGGGTGGTAGCTGTGATAGGTCATGTTATGTGGGTGGTATCTATGAGGGGTCATGTTATGTGGGTGGTAGCTATGAGGGGTCATGTTATGTGGGTGGTAGCTGTGATAGGTAATGTTATGTGGGTGGTAGCTGTGAGGGGTCATGTTATGTGGGTGGTAGCTGTGATCGGTCATGTTATGTGGGTGGTAGCTGTGAGGGGTCATGTTATGTGGGTGGTAGCTGTGATCGGTCATGTTATGTGGGTGGTAGCTGTGAGGGGTCATGTTATGTGGGTGGTAGCTGTGATCGGTCATGTTATGTGGGTGGTAGCTGTGAGGGGTCATGTTATGTGGGTGGTAGCTGTGAGGGGTCATGTTATGTGGGTGGTAGCTGTGATCGGTAATGTTATGTGGGTGGTAGCTGTGATAGGTCATGTTATGTGGGTGGTAGCTGTGATCGGTAATGTTATGTGGGTGGTAGCTATGAGGGGTCATGTTATGTGGGTGGTATCTATGAGGGGTCATGTTATGTGGGTGCTAGTTGTGATCGGTAATGATATGTGGGTGGTAGCTGTGATAGGTAATGTTATGGAGACACTGACTGTGGATGTTAATATCACATGGACCATGACTATGGCTTTCAATGTTTTGGGGGTCACTATCTGCAGCATGTAATGGTATGGGGGGTCACTCTCTGCAGCATGTAATGGTATGGGGGGTCACTATCTATAGCAATGGTATGGGGGTCACTCTCTGCAGTAGTGTTATGGGGGTCACTATCTACAGCAATGTTATGGGGGTCACTATGTACAGCAATGGTATGGGGGTCACTATCTACAGCAATGTTATGGTATGGGGGTCACTATCTGCAGCATGTAATGGTATGGGGGTCACTCTCTGCAGTAGTGTTTTGGGGGTCACTATGTACAGCAATGGTATGGGGGTCACTATCTACTGCAATGTTATGGGGGTCACTATCTGCAGCATGTAATGTTTTGGGGGTCACTATCTGCAGCATGTAATGCTATGGGGGTCACTCTCTGCAGCATGTAATGGTATGGGGGGTCACTATCTATAGCAATGGTATGGGGGTCACTCTCTGCAGTAGTGTTATGGGGGTCACTATGTACAGCAATAGTATGGGGGTCACTATGTACAGCAATGGTATGGGGGTCACTATCTACAGCAATGTTATGGGGGTCACTCTCTGCAGTAATGTTATGGGGGTCACTCTCTGCAGTAATGTTATGGGGGTCACTCCCTGCAGTAGTGTTATGGGGGTCACTCTCTGCAGCAATGTTATGGGGGTCACTCTCTACAGCAATGTTATGGGGGTCACTATGTACAGCAATGGTATGGGGGTCACTATCTACAGCAATGGTATGGGGGTCACTATCTACAGCAATGTTATGGGGGTCACTATCTACAGCAATGTTATGGGGGTCACTCTCTGCAGTAGTGTTTTGGGGGTCACTATCTACAGCAATGTTATGGGGGTCACTCTCTGCAGTAATGTTATGGGGGTCACTCTCTGCAGTAATGTTATGGGGGTCACTCTCTGCAGTAATGTTATGGGGGTCACTCTCTGCAGCAATGTTATGGGGGTCACTCTCTGCAGCAATGTTATGGGGGTCACTATGTACAGCAATGGTATGGGGGTCACTATCTACAGCAATGGTATGGGGGTCACTATCTACAGCAATGTTATGGGGGTCACTCTCTGCAGTAGTGTTTTGGGGGTCACTATCTACAGCAATGTTATGGGGGGTCACTCTCTGCAGTAGTGTTATGGGGGTCACTCTCTGCAGTAGTGTTTTGGGGGTCACTATCTACAGCAATGTTATGGGGGTCACTCCCTGCAGTAGTGTTATGGGGGTCACTCTCTGCAGTAGTGTTATGGGGGTCACTATCTACAGCAATGTTATGGGGGTCACTATCTACAGCAATGTTATGGGGGGTCACTCTCTGCAGTAGTGTTTTGGGGGTCACTCTCTGCAGTAGTGTTTTGGGGGTCACTATCTACAGCAATGTTATGGGGGTCACTCCCTGCAGTAGTGTTATGGAGGTCACTCTCTGCAGTAGTGTTTTGGGGGTCACTATCTACAGCAATGTTATGGGGGTAACTCCCTGCAGTAGTGTTATGGGGGTCACTCTCTGCAGTAGTGTTTTGGGGGTCACTCTCTGCAGTAGTGTTTTGGGGGTCACTATCTACAGCAATGTTATGGGGGTCACTCCCTGCAGTAGTGTTATGGGGGTCACTCTCTGCAGTAGTGTTATGGGGGTCACTCTCTGCAGTAGTGTTATGGGGGTCACTCTCTGCAGTAGTGTTTTGGGGGTCACTATTTTCCAGGTGAGCAGTATTACAGGTCACATGGTGATGCAGTATCTTTGTAGTCTACAGTGTGGCGGTATTACAAGTATTTGCCCCCATGAGGATCATCGTTCCCCTCCGGCCAGTCTCCTCCCTCCCAGGAAATCTTCCTCTTCCCCAGAAATAAGCGTTGGGCCTCACGGGGTTAAACTCTTTTTGGCGTCTGGATAAGAAGCCGGCATCCTGACAGCGGTTTTATTTAGAGCTTGTGGGTGAGATGGCGGCACTGTGTAGCACTGGGATTGTTCCAGCCCTGGCCGATAACATTCTGGGAGCGCGTGCGGCAGAGAATTGCGCTGAACGCCGAGAGGAATAAGAGGAGCCGGATAACAAAGAGACGCCACTCACCGCGCCGGCCGCTATAATAACACACTTCTCCTCAGATGCTGAAAATTCTAATTGCCGGCAATCTACAATAGCGGGGATCGCGTGACGGACAATAGCCGAAATGTCACATGGTGCTCGGCGAGGGCGTCCAGCTGCGCCGGCCTTTACAAACTCCACCTGACTCTTAAATCACTAATTCTCCATCTTAGAAATAAAATCCAGGTGTGAGACAATCCGGGTCAGACGAGGGCGCCACCGCGCAAATCTATCAATCCAATGTATGGGAGGATTACAGGACGAGGCCGGCAGCGTCCCCATAGCTCTCCAAGCTCAGGAGCTCTGCTTACTGCCAGTGAACGAACACCGGTGGATAATGGGCTGCTCACAGCTGCAGGGTCGTCACAGTGTCTCAGAGCTCCAGCGTCGTAATGGAATCATTCCGGAGCGGACGTTGCCGTACAGTCTCCATATGTTGTGCGAGGTTACGAATACAGAGTCACTGTGTATAAAGTCTCGGCCGAAGTCTCCAGCATGCTGAATCTCTACCAAGCATCAGTATAGGAAACACTGTAATGCATCCTCAGCTGTGTGAACAGGACCGGAGCAGTTCAGGCCTTCAGCTATTGAAAATAAGGAATGTTTCCATTCACTGACAGCAAGTGGCGGCACAAGGTATAGAGGGAAGGTTTTGCTATGCAATGTCTCTGAGCGACCGCCTGTCCGGACACCAGGACCGCAGACTGGCAGAGGACGCCGCCGCACATATCAACTTTTGCGCAGTGCGGTGGGTTCCGGAAGCTTCCGTGTGTCATAGATAGAAGTCGTCCTACATGTAGAATTATTCATGGGAGCCGCATTTTACTAGATCTATAAATGCTGAATAAGAATGAACATTATAATCCGGTGCGGCGGGAAAGGTTTAACCCTCCGCTGCCTGGAATAAACCCTCACCCACATGTAACACGGGACAAGGCAGGGCAATGATTCTGACCCTACAAGTATGGCTGCCCTCACCACCATCATCAGGGACAGAGGACCCCCCCCGCCGCCTAGAAACCGAGCCAGGCAGACCACCACAGTGCTCCAGAGGAGGCCCGAAGGCTGTGCTGTGGGGTGGAAGGGACTGGCACTAAGGGGGATGGTACCCTACTGCCTGGCATCACCTCTAGCTCCTAAACCAGAGGCGCCCTCCCAGGCTGCAAGAACATAACTCAGCTTCATAACCCAGGGTATCTGGGTACACACATAACATGGTCAACCCTTTTAAAGGGGAAATGTTACAATGTGTTGCCCCTTTAAGGCTTATTTGCTTCTCAGATATGACAAGGGCAGCTACACTGTAAGAGGGAGTGACATCATCTCTCTTGTGATGTCATAATCCCAACATGGCAAAGCCGGGGGACACTAAACAATTCAGAACTTCTACAACCATTGACCTGAGAGACATTGGCCGTCGCAGCATAGACTGGCAAAGCTCAGCGGTAGTCGCACCTCAGGTGTATAGCACAGCAGCACAGGATCAGGATCCACAGCAGCACAGGATCAGGATCCACAGCAGCACAAGATCAGGATGCACAGCAGCACAGGATCAGGATCCACAGCAGTACAGGATCAGGATGAGCAGCGGCAGCACAGGACCAGGATAAGCAGCGGCAGCACAGGATCAGGGTGCACAGCAGCACAGGATCAGGATGAGCAGCAGCACAGGATCAGGATGAGCAGCAGCACAGGATCAGGATGAGCAGCACAGGATCAGGATGAGCAGCAGCAGCACAGGATCAGGGTGAACAGCAGTACAGGATCAGGATAAGCAGCGGCAGCACAGGATCAGGGTGCACAGCAGCACAGGATCAGGATGCACAGCAGCACAGGATCAGGATGCACAGCAGCACAGGATCAGGATGAGCAGCGGCACAGGATCAGGATCAACAGCAGCACAGGATCAGGATCCACAGCAGCACAGGATCAGGATGCACAGCAGCACAGGATCAGGATGAGCAGCAGCACAGGATCAGGATGAGCAGCAGCACAGGATCAGGATGCACAGCAGCACAGGATCAGGATGAGCAGCAGCACAGGATCAGAATGAGCAGCAGCACAGGATCAGGATGAGCAGCACAGGATCAGGATGAGCAGCGGCAGCACAGGATCAGGATGCACAGCAGCACAGGATCAGGGTGAACAGCAGCACAGGATCAGGATGAGCAGCAGCATAGGATCAGGATCCACAGCAGCACAGGATCAGGATCCACAGCAGCATAGGATCAGGATGAGCAGCAGCACAGGATCAGAATGCACAGCAGCACAGGATCAGGATGAGCAGCAGCACAGGATCAGGATGCACAGCAGCACAGGATCAGGATGAGCAGCGGCAGCACAGGAGGCCAGGCCCCCAGAGGAAGACGCTCTCTCTCTCTCTGACACTGGATACAGCTGCAGCTCAGGACAGGAACACTGGAAGCCATAGGACTGACTGACTAACTGACTGAGCCCCCAGGCCTAACCATCTCCTCATGCTACAGGGAGAGGTTTCCCATTGGTAGAGAGAGGCCTGAGGTAACTTGAGCTCTAACTGGCTCAGGGGAACGAGGAGACTTTTGGCAGGCTGTGATAGGCCCAGGAGGAGCGGTAGGCAGGGCCAGCAGCCAGGTGCGGCAGCCCCTCAGGGGCCCAGTCCCCCTGTCATTACTCAGCATTTTGGGGAGCTGGGCCCCAGGAGACACCCAGACCTGTGCGCTGAATTACATAGAATACATTGCCATAATGGAGAAGTGGTGGAGCTGGGGACATCCGCCCGCCCTCCAGCCATTCATTGGGATCTGCTCTCCCTGCATCATTCTGCTCTGCCCAGACCTGACTAGAGGAGTCCAGAGCAGCCGAGCTCCCAGGCCGGGAGACAGAGGAGAGGGAGGGGAGGGGGGGCAGTGCTTAGAGACCATGTGACTCACCAGTTGCTGCAAAACTACAACTCCAATCATGCATTGCTAGCAGAACATGATGGGAGTATTTTGGCAGCATAGTCACTTGCAGTATTCTTTAACATGTGACTTTCCAGTTGCTGCAAAACTACAACTCCCACCATGCACTGCTGCTAGGAAATGATGGGAGTTATAGTTTGGCAGCTGGAAAGCCGCTGATTGGGAGACACTGATTTAGGAGAGATTCAGTAGTGCAGTGTCCACCAACTCGCTCTCCAGTTGCTGCAAAACTACAACTTCCATCATCCACTGCTGGCAGGACATGATGGGGGTTGTATTTTGGCAACAGCTGAAGAGCAACAAGTTGGGAAACACTGATTTTGGGGGTAAGTGTCACAATTTATGGGGGGGGGGGGGGTAGTGACAGCAGGTTATTGGGGGAGCTGGTCCTGGTGGGAGGTGACCCAGATTTGGCTGTCCAGGCATGATGAGAGTTGTAGTTCTGCACTAGCTGGGACCGAAGCTTCCCCTTCCCTGGTATACCTAATACAATCTGTCTTACAGTGACATTCTGTGTTGCCCATAGCAACCAACCACAGTTCCCATAGCAACCAATCACAGCTCAGCTATTACATCTCACATTGCATTGGTAAAATGAAAGCTAAGCTGTGACTGGTTGCTATGGGATCTGTGATTGGTTGCTATGGGAGAGAACTAGAACCGTACTATAAGTATTATAATGTGGCAGAACTTTCCAATCTTCAATGATTAAACTTTATTTCTATGAGAATAGACAGCAGTAGAGTGTGAGTGACAGCTGACAATATGGCCGCCGCTGCCCTGTGTGTGGGGGAGCGATCCGCTTGAAGCCTCCCCCTTTATGGGTCCCTGCGCGGTGTGTGGGGGTTTTATCGCCATCTTCTCAGGTATTAAACAGCTTGGCACATCCCGCCTCATAAACGGCTAAATGCTTCCTGGGCCTCGTGCTCTACGGCGAGATCATAAACCACCAGGCGGCATAAAGTATTTACGACCATCAATGCGGTTTGTTTATGTACGACCTGAAGTTTGTTTTCCTGATGCCGCCGTAGATCACAGCGACCATTAGAGCTCCCCCTCCATAAAGCGGTGGAGTAATCAGCAACACCTGTTCTGGTGAAACGATGACCTGTGACCTCCAGAGCGATCAGCGACACCTGACGTGGTGCAACGATGGACTGTGACCTCCAGAGCGATTAGTGACACCTGATACAGCATGACTATGACCTGTAACCTTCAGAGCGATCAGCAACACCTGATACAGCTTAACGATGACCTGTGACCTCCAAAGCGATTAGTGATACCTGATACAGCATGACAATGACCTGTAACCTTCAGAGCGATCAGCAACACCTGATACAGCGTAACGATGACCTGTGACCTCCAGAGCGATTAGTGATACCTGATACAGCATAACAATGACCTGTGACCTCCAGAACGATCAGTGACACCTGATACGGCATAACAATGACCTGTGACCTCCAGAGCGATCAGTGACACCTGATATGGTGAAACAATGACCTGTGACCTCCAGAGCGATCAGCGACACCTGATGTGGTGCAACGATGGACTGTGACCTCCAGAGCGATCAGTGACACTTGATACGGCATAACAATGACCTGTAACCTCCAGAGCGATCAGCAACACCTGATACAGCGTAACGATGACCTGTAACCTCCAGAGCGATCAGCAACACCTGATGTGGTGCAACGATGGACTGTGACCTCCAGAGCGATCAGTGACACCTGATGTGGTGCAACGATGGACTGTGACCTCCAAAGCGATCATTGACACCTGATACAGCATAACAATGACCTGTGACCTCCAGAGCGATCAGTGACACCCGATACGGCATAACAATGATCTGTGACCTCCAGAGCGATCAGTGACACCTGATACGGCATAACAATGACCTGTGACCTCCAGAGCGATCAGTGACACCTGATATGGCGTAACGATGACCTGTGACCTCCAGAGCGATCAGTGACACCCGATACGGTGTAACAATGACCTGTGACCTCCCAAGCGATCAGCAGCGCCGGAGTGAACTTTGCTTCTTTACCTCCACAGGTTTTCCGGCGTCTCCCTCCGGCAGCGGCCAATGAATTGTGGGTTTTATGATTTGATACAGTTACACTAAGAAGGGAAGAGCGCGGCGGCGGCGGCGTCTCTCTGGGGGCCATTAACCAGGAATAATTTATCCCAGGAATTTGTTATGTTAGAATTACCAATTAGATGTAATTATAAGTTACTGCGGCTGCAGCCGCTCCGCAGACCAAGAAGCGCAGTCGCATTAAAATCTAATTAGCATATATTAGGCCGGCCGGCTTCTTGTATCAGCGGAGCACCGGATGAGAGGGGCCCGAGGTGACCCCACCATGTGACCTGCACCCCTCATCACCGCAAGCTCTGGCTGTGGCAAAAGTACAACTCCCAGCATGCCCTGACACCATCACTCATTGTATCATAGGGATTTACCCAAAACTACAACTCCCAGCATGCCCCAACACCATCACTCATTGTATGATAGGGATTTACCCAAAACTACAACTCCCAGCATGCCCCAACACCATCACTCATTGTATGATAGGGATTTACCCCAAACTACAACTCCCAGCATGCCCCAACACCATCACTCATTGTATCATAGGGATTTACCCAAAACTACAACTCCCAGCATGCCCCAACACCATCACTCGTTGTATGATAGGGATTTACCCAAAACTACAACTCCCAGCATGCCCCAACACCATCACTCATTGTATATGATAGGGTTTACACAAACTACAACTCCCAGCATGCCCCAACACCATCATGGGGGGGGCAAAGACAGAGGGTCCCCCAGCACCGTCTGATGCCTTAATATATAGGAAGTGGGTTACAGTGTGTTGTGTCCTATATCTGTACAGTCAGATTGTCCAGCACACAGTCCCTGATCACCCCCGTACAGTCCCTGATCACCCCCGTACAGTCCCTGATCACCGCCGTACAGTCCCTGATCACCCCCGTACAGTCGCTGATCACCGCCGTACAGTCCCTGATCACCCCCAGTACAGTCCCTGATCACCCCCGTACAGTCCCTGATCACCGCCGTACAGTCCCTGATCACCCCCAGTACAGTCCCTGATCACCCCCGTACAGTCGCTGATCACCGCCGTACAGTCCCTGATCACCCCGTACAGTCCCTGATCACCCCCGTAGTCCCTGATCAACCCCGTACACTTCCTGATCACCCCAGTACAGTCCCTGATCACCCCCGTACAGTCCCTGATCACCCCCGTACAGTCCCTGATCACCGCCGTACAGTCCCTGATCACCCCGTACAGTCCCTGATCACCCCCGTAGTCCCTGATCAACCCCGTACACTTCCTGATCACCCCCGTACAGTCCCTGATCACCGCCGTACAGTCCCTGATCAACCCCGTACACTTCCTGATCACCCCCGTAGTCCCTGATCAACCCCGTACACTTCCTGATCACCCCCGTACAGTCCCTGATCACCGCCGTACAGTCCCTGATCACCGCCGTACAGTCCCTGATCACCCCCGTACAGTCCCTGATCACCACCGTACAGTCCCTGATCACCCCCGTACAGTCCCTGATCACCGCCGTACAGTCCCTGATCACCCCCGTACAGTCCCTGATCAACCCCCATACACTTCCTGATCACCCCCGTACAGTCCCTGATCACCCCCGTACAGTCCCTGATCACCCCGTACAGTCCCTGATCACCGCCGTACAGTCCCTGATCACCCCCGTACAGTCGCTGATCACCGCCGTACAGTCCCTGATCACCCCGTACAGTCCCTGATCACCCCCGTAGTCCCTGATCAACCCCGTACACTTCCTGATCACCCCAGTACAGTCCCTGATCACCCCCGTACAGTCCCTGATCACCGCCGTACAGTCCCTGATCACCCCGTACAGTCCCTGATCACCCCCGTAGTCCCTGATCAACCCCGTACACTTCCTGATCACCCCCGTACAGTCCCTGATCACCGCCGTACAGTCCCTGATCAACCCCGTACACTTCCTGATCACCCCCGTAGTCCCTGATCAACCCCGTACACTTCCTGATCACCCCCGTACAGTCCCTGATCACCGCCGTACAGTCCCTGATCACCGCCGTACAGTCCCTGATCACCCCCGTACAGTCCCTGATCACCCCCGTACAGTCCCTGATCACCCCCGTGCAGTCCCTGATCACCGCCGTACAGTCCCTGATCACCCCCGTACAGTCCCTGATCAACCCCGTACACTTCCTGATCACCCCCGTAGTCCCTGATCAACCCCGTACACTTCCTGATCACCCCCGTACAGTCCCTGATCACCGCCGTACAGTCCCTGATCACCCCCGTACAGTCCCTGATCACCCCGTACAGTCCCTGATCACCCCCGTACAGTCCCTGATCACCGCCGTACAGTCCCTGATCACCCCCGTACAGTCCCTGATCAACCCCGTACACTTCCTGATCACCCCCGTACAGTCCCTGATAACCCCCGTACAGTCCCTGATCACTCCGTACAGTCCCTGATCACCCCCGTACAGTCCCTGATCACCCCCGTACAGTCCCAGATCACCCCCGTACAGTCCCTGATCACCCCATACAGTCCCTGATCATCCCCATACAGTTCCTGATCACCCCATACAGTTCCTGATCACCCCCGTACAGTCCCTGATTACCCCGTACAGTCCCTGATTACCCCGTACAGTCCCTGATCACCGCCGTACACTTCCTGATCACCCCTATAAGTCCCTGATCACCGCCATACAGTCCCTGATCACTCCATATAGTGCCTGATCACCCCCGCACAGTCCCTGATCACCCCCGTACACTTCCTGATCACCACCCTACAGTCCCTGATCACCCCCGTACAGTCCCTGATCACCCCTGTACAGTCCCTGATCACCCCGTAGAGTCTCTGATCACCGCAGTACACTTCCTGATCACCCCCATAAGTCCCTGATCACCCCCGTACAGTCCCTGATCCCCTCGTATAGTCCCTGATCACCCCCGTACAGTCCCTGATCACCCCGTATAGTCCCTGATCACCCCCGTACAGTCCCTGATCACCTCGTATAGTCACTGATCACCCCCGTACAGTCCCTGATCACCCCGTATAGTCCCTGATCACCCCGTACAGTCCCTGATCACCTCGTATAGTCCCTGATCACCCCCGTACAGTCCTTGATCACCCCATACAGTCCCTGATCACCCCCGTAGTCCCCGATCACCCCGTATAGTCCCTGATCACCCCATACAGTCCCTGATCACCCCCGTAAGTCCCTGATCACCCCCGTACAGTCCCTGATCACCCCCGTACAGTCCCTGATCACCCCCGTACAGTCCCTGATCACCCCCGTACAGTCCCTGATCAACCCCGTACACTTCCTGATCACCCCCGTACAGTCCCTGATCACCGCCGTACAGTCCCTGATCACCCCGTACAGTCCCTGATCACCCCCGTACAGTCCCTGATCACCCCATACAGTCCCTGATCATCCCCATACAGTTCCTGATCACCCCCGTAAGTCCCTGATCACCCCCGTAAGTCCCTGATCACCCCCGTACAGTCCCTGATCACCCCCGTAGTCCCCGATCACCCCGTATAGTCCCCGATCACCCCGTATAGTCCCCGATCACCCCATACAGTCCCTGATCACCCCCGTAAGTCCCCGATCACCCCCGTACAGTCCCCGATCACCCCCGTACAGTCCCCGATCACCCCCGTACAGTCCCTGATCACCCCGTACAGTCCCTGATCACCCCCGTAAGTCCCTGATCACCCCCGTACAGTCCCTGATCACCCCCGTAGTCCCCGATCACCCCGTATAGTCCCCGATCACCCCATACAGTCCCTGATCACCCCCGTAAGTCCCCGATCACCCCCGTACAGTCCCCGATCACCCCCGTACAGTCCCCGATCACCCCCGTACAGTCCCTGATCACCCTGTACAGTCCCTGATCACCCCGTACAGTCCCTGATCACCCCCGTACAGTCCCTGATGACCCCTATACATTTCCTGATCACCGTAGAGTCCATAGAGTCCGTGATCACCGCCATACACTTCCTGATCACCCCATACAGTCCCTGATCACCCCCGTACAGTCCCTGATCACCCCGTAGAGTCCCTGATCACCCCGCATAGTCCCTGATCACCTCGTATAGTCCCTGATCACCCCTGTACAGTCCCTGATCACCCCGTACAGTCCCTGATCACCGCCGTACAGTCCCTGATCAACCCCGTACACTTCCTGATCACCCCCGTAGTCCCTGATCAACCCCGTACACTTCCTGATCACCCCCGTACAGTCCCTGATCACCGCCGTACAGTCCCTGATCACCGCCGTACAGTCCCTGATCACCCCCGTACAGTCCCTGATCACCACCGTACAGTCCCTGATCACCCCCGTACAGTCCCTGATCACCGCCGTACAGTCCCTGATCACCCCCGTACAGTCCCTGATCAACCCCCATACACTTCCTGATCACCCCCGTACAGTCCCTGATCACCCCCGTACAGTCCCTGATCACCCCGTACAGTCCCTGATCACCGCCGTACAGTCCCTGATCACCCCCGTACAGTCGCTGATCACCGCCGTACAGTCCCTGATCACCCCGTACAGTCCCTGATCACCCCCGTAGTCCCTGATCAACCCCGTACACTTCCTGATCACCCCAGTACAGTCCCTGATCACCCCCGTACAGTCCCTGATCACCGCCGTACAGTCCCTGATCACCCCGTACAGTCCCTGATCACCCCCGTAGTCCCTGATCAACCCCGTACACTTCCTGATCACCCCCGTACAGTCCCTGATCACCGCCGTACAGTCCCTGATCAACCCCGTACACTTCCTGATCACCCCCGTAGTCCCTGATCAACCCCGTACACTTCCTGATCACCCCCGTACAGTCCCTGATCACCGCCGTACAGTCCCTGATCACCGCCGTACAGTCCCTGATCACCCCGTACAGTCCCTGATCACCCCCGTACAGTCCCTGATCACCCCCGTGCAGTCCCTGATCACCGCCGTACAGTCCCTGATCACCCCCGTACAGTCCCTGATCAACCCCGTACACTTCCTGATCACCCCCGTAGTCCCTGATCAACCCCGTACACTTCCTGATCACCCCCGTACAGTCCCTGATCACCGCCGTACAGTCCCTGATCACCCCCGTACAGTCCCTGATCACCCCGTACAGTCCCTGATCACCCCCGTACAGTCCCTGATCACCGCCGTACAGTCCCTGATCACCCCCGTACAGTCCCTGATCAACCCCGTACACTTCCTGATCACCCCCGTACAGTCCCTGATAACCCCCGTACAGTCCCTGATCACTCCGTACAGTCCCTGATCACCCCCGTACAGTCCCTGATCACCCCCGTACAGTCCCAGATCACCCCCGTACAGTCCCTGATCACCCCATACAGTCCCTGATCATCCCCATACAGTTCCTGATCACCCCATACAGTTCCTGATCACCCCCGTACAGTCCCTGATTACCCCGTACAGTCCCTGATTACCCCGTACAGTCCCTGATCACCGCCGTACACTTCCTGATCACCCCTATAAGTCCCTGATCACCGCCATACAGTCCCTGATCACTCCATATAGTGCCTGATCACCCCCGCACAGTCCCTGATCACCCCCGTACACTTCCTGATCACCACCCTACAGTCCCTGATCACCCCCGTACAGTCCCTGATCACCCCTGTACAGTCCCTGATCACCCCGTAGAGTCTCTGATCACCGCAGTACACTTCCTGATCACCCCCATAAGTCCCTGATCACCCCCGTACAGTCCCTGATCCCCTCGTATAGTCCCTGATCACCCCCGTACAGTCCCTGATCACCCCGTATAGTCCCTGATCACCCCCGTACAGTCCCTGATCACCTCGTATAGTCACTGATCACCCCCGTACAGTCCCTGATCACCCCGTATAGTCCCTGATCACCCCGTACAGTCCCTGATCACCTCGTATAGTCCCTGATCACCCCCGTACAGTCCTTGATCACCCCATACAGTCCCTGATCACCCCCGTAGTCCCCGATCACCCCGTATAGTCCCTGATCACCCCATACAGTCCCTGATCACCCCCGTAAGTCCCTGATCACCCCCGTACAGTCCCTGATCACCCCCGTACAGTCCCTGATCACCGCCGTACAGTCCCTGATCACCCCCGTACAGTCCCTGATCAACCCCGTACACTTCCTGATCACCCCCGTACAGTCCCTGATCACCGCCGTACAGTCCCTGATCACCCCGTACAGTCCCTGATCACCCCCGTACAGTCCCTGATCACCCCATACAGTCCCTGATCATCCCCATACAGTTCCTGATCACCCCCGTAAGTCCCTGATCACCCCCGTAAGTCCCTGATCACCCCCGTACAGTCCCTGATCACCCCCGTAGTCCCCGATCACCCCGTATAGTCCCCGATCACCCCGTATAGTCCCCGATCACCCCATACAGTCCCTGATCACCCCCGTAAGTCCCCGATCACCCCCGTACAGTCCCCGATCACCCCCGTACAGTCCCCGATCACCCCCGTACAGTCCCTGATCACCCCGTACAGTCCCTGATCACCCCCGTAAGTCCCTGATCACCCCCGTACAGTCCCTGATCACCCCCGTAGTCCCCGATCACCCCGTATAGTCCCCGATCACCCCATACAGTCCCTGATCACCCCCGTAAGTCCCCGATCACCCCCGTACAGTCCCCGATCACCCCCGTACAGTCCCCGATCACCCCCGTACAGTCCCTGATCACCCTGTACAGTCCCTGATCACCCCGTACAGTCCCTGATCACCCCCGTACAGTCCCTGATGACCCCTATACATTTCCTGATCACCGTAGAGTCCATAGAGTCCGTGATCACCGCCATACACTTCCTGATCACCCCATACAGTCCCTGATCACCCCCGTACAGTCCCTGATCACCCCGTAGAGTCCCTGATCACCCCGCATAGTCCCTGATCACCTCGTATAGTCCCTGATCACCCCTGTACAGTCCCTGATCACCCCGTACAGTCCCTGATCACCTCGTATAGTCCCTGATCACCCCCGTACAGTCCCTGATCCCCCCCGTACAGTCCCTGATCACCCCCGTACAGTCCTTGATCCCCCCATACAGTCCCTGATCACCCCCGTAGTCCCTGATCACCCCATACAGTCCCTGATCACCCCCGTACAGTCCCCGATCACCCCCGTACAGTCCCTGATCACCCCCGTACAGTCCCTGATGACCCCTATACATTTCCTGATCACTGTACAGTCCCTGATCACCGCCGTACACTTCCTGATCACCCCATACAGTCCCTGATCACCCCTGCCTGCACAGTGGAGCCAGGCTCCCAGCAGCACAGAGTGTTTCAGCATAGGACGGGGCACAGTGTATACAGATGTGAGGGTCGGGGAGGGAGCTTTGGTTTCTTCGTCTTCCCCTTTAAGCCGCTGGGTTTCTCCCTCCTTGTATTGACGCGGTGGCGGCGGCTGCATTAGGTTGGGCGCGGGGCTGCGGGCTGCACCCTGGAGATTTAAAGATTTTATTAAATGCTAAAATGTTTTCCCGGTGGGAGCCGCGCTCCGCCATAGGCCTCAAATAAAGCGGGCGTGGGGGAGGGGCGCTGCGGGGAACCACCGAAACCTTTACCGTTTAACCATTTCACGACCGACAGAGAATCACCGACGGGTTTCACCTTCTCACTGGTTGAAGGATTTGGCCCATAGAGCAGCCTAAAGCTCAGCTTCCAGCCAGGCCCTAAATGTGAGAGATAAAGGGGGAGGCTCAGCTGTTACTCTCTGTTATCAGCCCCCGAGGAGATGAGGGGCCACAGGGGGAGAATGGCCGGGACCAAGGTCCACAGTGTGACCCTCTGCAGGAGCGATGCCCCCCGACCCAAGGCTGACCAGGCATGATGGGAGATGTAGTCCTGCAACAGCTGAAGAGGCAGCATTGTGGATATATATATATATATATACTGTATATAGAGGACAGGAGAGACTGCACTGATACATTGTAACATTGTTATCTGTGGTGTTACATAGGACTGCAGGTGACATCTACTACATTATCTGTACTCAGAGATATCACTGTGTTATCTGTGGTGTTACATAGGACTGCAGGTGACTACTACATTATCTGTACTCAGAGATATCACTGTGTTATCTGTGCTGTTACATGGGACTGCAGGTGACAGCTACTACATTATCTGTAGTCAGAGATATCACTGTGTTATCTGTGCTGTTACATGGGACTGCAGGTGACAGCTACTACATTATCTGTAGTCAGAGATATCACTGTGTTATCTGTGCTGTTACATAGGACTGCAGGTGACTACTACATTATCTGTACTCAGAGATATCACTGTGTTATCTGTGGTGTTACATAGGACTGCAGGTGACTACTACATTATCTGTACTCAGAGATATCACTGTGTTATCTGTGGTGTTACATAGGACTGCAGGTGACTACATTATCTGTACTCAGAGATATCCCTGTGTTATCTGTGCTGTTACATAGGACTGCAGGTGACTACTACATTATCTGTACTCAGAGATATCACTGTGTTATCTGTGCTGTTACATAGGACTGCAGGTGACATCTACATTATCTGTACTCAGAGATATCACTGTTATCTGTGGTGTTACATAGGACTGCAGGTGACTACTACATTATCTGTACTCAGAGATATCACTGTGTTATCTGTGGTGTTACATAGGACTGCAGGTGACTACTACATTATCTGTACTCAGAGATATCACTGTGTTATCTGTGGTGTTACATAGGACTGCAGGTGACTACATTATCTGTACTCAGAGATATCCCTGTGTTATCTGTGCTGTTACATAGGACTGCAGGTGACTACTACATTATCTGTACTCACAGATATCACTGTGTTATCTGTGCTGTTACATAGGACTGCAGGTGACATCTACATTATCTGTACTCAGAGATATCACTGTTATCTGTGGTGTTACATAGGACTGCAGGTGACTACTACATTATCTGTACTCAGAGATATCACTGTGTTATCTGTGCTGTTACATAGGACTGCAGGTGACATCTACTACATTATCTGTACTCAGAGATATCACTGTGTTATCTGTGCTGTTACATAGGACTGCAGGTGACTACTACATTATCTGTACTCAGAGATATCCCTGTGTTATCTGTGCTGTTACATAGGACTGCAGGTGACTACTACATTATCTGTACTCACAGATATCACTGTGTTATCTGTGCTGTTACATAGGACTGCAGGTGACATCTACATTATCTGTACTCAGAGATATCACTGTTATCTGTGGTGTTACATAGGACTGCAGGTGACTACTACATTATCTGTACTCAGAGATATCACTGTGTTATCTGTGCTGTTACATAGGACTGCAGGTGACATCTACATTATCTGTACTCAGAGATATCACTGTGTTATCTGTGGTGTTACATAGGACTGCAGGTGACTACTACATTATCTGTACTCAGAGATATCACTGTGTTATCTGTGGTGTTACATAGGACTGCAGGTGACATCTACATTATCTGTACTCAGAGATATCACTGTGTTATCTGTGGTGTTACATAGGACTGCAGGTGACTACTACATTATCTGTACTCAGAGATATCACTGTGTTATCTGGAGTGTTACATAGGACTGCAGGTGACGTCTACTACATTATCTGTACTCGGATATCCCTGTGTCATCTGTGGTGTTACATAGGACTGCCGGTGACACTATTACACCTGTGTGTGCTGTCTCTGGCCTCCTTCCCTCCGCGGTCTCATCCTCCTCCTCTTCCCGTCTGGCAATGAAGCGGTTATTGTTTCGGAGGGGTTGCGGAGGATGATGAGGGGATCCCCGGTATGTGGCTGCGTTCGGTCGGGCACGGTGGTGATGGATCTCAGACATGTTACTTCATCTCCATCATCTTCAGCTGACAGCGCAGGCGGCAGGAGCGGCCAGAGGTGCTGAGCGCAGCAGAGTCCGCGCACCATCCGCCGCCCTCCTCAATAATGCACAATGTCCTCGTCTTCGTGTAATGTCACAGAATCGTCTATGAGGAACGCCGTCCATCTGTGCGCCATTGTGCATTCAGCTGTCGCTCCCTCCAGGATGGCAGAAGTCAGCACGCAGCTCCTGGGCGCCACTAAACCTCTCCTAAGGTCACAGAAATCTCCGGCTGACAAATTCCTTTTCTTTTCTAACATCATCTGCTTACAAGTATAAGAAGATTTAAAGGGGCATTCCGCTCAGGAAAAACATTACCATCCCCCCCCCCCCTCCCGGAGACCAACAATTCCATGCTTGTTACTATCTATTCAGTCTTCTTCCCCCAGTTCTTAGCTGCTGCTTTCTGCTAAAGACACAAAAATCTGTGTGTGAGCTTTTCTCTCTCTTCCCCCCTCCTCCCCTCTAAATGGCTGATGTAAATAAGTCCCTGGCAGGCTGTATCTGCAACATTGTAGCTTCTATGTAATGCTGGGAGGGTTTTTCTGAGGTCAAGTTGCTGATGACCTCACTGTGATTATCCCTCCCAGCATTACAAAGAAGCTACAATGTTGCAGATAAAGCCTGCCAGATATTTATATATTGTATAGCAGCTGTGAGGAGTCCATCAGTCATCTCTCCGCCATAGATCAGGGCAGGGTCCCCTCACATATATAAGGGAGATGCAAACTTCATGGCTGCAGAGCACAGCTTCTCCCCCACCATCCGCACCGTCCTCCTTCCGCCCCCGTTATTTGAATATGCAAATCAGGATCAGGACACAAGCGATAACATCTTATCAGTGACTTCAGCTCGGAGAGATAAGTGCGACTTCTGAACATCAAAGCGGATTACGTCGCTGATGGCTCAGTCCTATTTATTTGGCTAAAACCAAATCTTACAAAATCCTTTGAATTGAGCTGGATCCCGGAGTTGTGCAGCCTCGCCCGCCATTGACTCACGTCACTTAAAGGGATTTTCTTTTGGCATCTTGGAAAACAAAGTAAATCGGTTTCCTGCTGTGGAGATGTGAGCGCGGGGAGGGTCCCCCCAGACTATCAGAGCGCTCCGCTTCTATGAAAGAAAGTTTCATCACTAAACTATGAAAAGTTGGAAACCTTGAAGTTCAATTCTAAAACTTTGTTCTGCAGCCGAGCAGCAAATTTCCTTATTGTTACCGAGATCTGAGATTACAGACAGGCTGCTCATAGCTGAGGGTTTGGTGCAGTTGTATCCAGACTAGACAAGATCTGAGATTACAGACAGGCTGCTCATAGCTGAGGGTTTGGTGCAGTTCTATTCAGACTAGACAAGATCTCAGATTACAGACAGGCTGCTCATAGCTGAGGGTTTGGTACAGTTCTATCCAGACTAGACAAGATCTGAGATTACATACAGGCTGCTCATAGCTGAGGGTTTGGTGCAGTTCTATTCAGACTAGACAAGATCTCAGATTACAGACAGGCTGCTCATAGCTGAGGGTTTGGTACAGTTCTATCCAGACTAGACAAGATCTGAGATTACATACAGGCTGCTCATAGCTGAGGGTTTGGTGCAGTTCTATTCAGACTAGACAAGATCTCAGATTACAGACAGGCTGCTCATAGCTGAGGGTTTGGTACAGTTCTATTCAGACTAGACAAGATCTCAGATTACAGACAGGCTGCTCATAGCTGAGGGTTTGGTGCAGTTGTATCCAGACTAGACAAGATCTGAGATTACAGACAGGCTGCTCATAGCTGAGGGTTTGGTACAGTTCTATATAGACTAGACAAGATCTCAGATTACAGACAGGCTGCTCATAGCTGAGGGTTTGGTGCAGTTGTATCCAGACTAGACAAGATCTGAGATTACAGAGAGGCTGCTCATAGCTGAGGGTTTGGTACAGTTGTATCCAGACTAGACAAGATCTCCAATTACAGAGAGGTTTCTCATCCCTGAGGGTTTGGTACAGTTGTATCCAGACTAGACAAGATCTCCCATTACAGACAGGCTGCTCATAGCTGAGGGTTTGGTACAGTTCTATCCAGACTAGACAAGATCTCCAATTACAGACAGGCTGCTCATCGCTGAGGGTTTGGTACAGTTCTATTCAGACTAGACAAGATCTCAGGTTACAGACAGGCTGCTCATAGCTGAGGGTTTGGTACAGTTGTATCCAGACTAGACAAGATCTCCAATTACAGACAGGCTGCTCATCCCTGAAGGTTTGGTACAGTTGTATCTAGACTAGACAAGATCTCCAATTACAGACAGGCTGCTCATCACTGAGGGTTTGGTACAGTTGTATCCAGACTAGACAAGATCTCCAATTACAGAGAGGTTTCTCATCGCTGAGGGTTTGGTACAGTTCTATCCAGACTAGACAAGATCTCAGATTACAGACAGGCTGCTCATAGCTGAGGGTTTGGTACAGTTGTATCCAGACTAGACAAGATCTCAGATTACAGACAGGCTGCTCATAGCTGAGGGTTTGGTACAGTTCTATCCAGACTAGACAAGATCCGAGATTACAGGAGGCTTCTCATAGCTGTGGGTTTGTTACTGTTGTATCCAGACTAGACAAGATCTGAGATTACAGACAGGCTGCTCATAGCTGAGGGTTTGGTACAGTTCTATCCAGACTAGACAAGATCCGAGATTACAGGAGGCTTCTCATAGCTGTGGGTTTGTTACTGTTGTATCCAGACTAGACAAGATCTCCAATTACAGAGAGGTTTCTCATAGCTGAGGGTTTGTTACAGTTGTATCCAGACTAGACAAGATCTGAGATTACAGAAGGCTTCTCAGTACTGAGGGTTTGTTACAGTTGTATCCAGACTCGACAAGCTGCACTCCAGATACAGCTCGGGGCTCCTCCTGACGGCTGGGCCCGGTATATCTGGATGTGTCGGGGTTTATATACTATGATATATCGGCCCCATTACACATCACTGTAAGCTTTGTACTAGTTAGGGGACAGGCAAGGCTTGCTGGGACTTGTTGTTCACAGGAGGCAGTGGGTGGCTGTGAGAGGTGAGAAGTCAAGCACAGGAGCCCCTGACAATGCATGAAACGCGATCAATCACAGGAGACAACGGAGCCAATGATGACTATTGATTATGTGCCATTGTGGATGACAGAAGAGATGGCGCTGGGCTCACGGGGGGCTATAAAGTGGGGGTTACATCCTGTACTAATATATCAGCGGGCGCAGAGGGACCGTCTGCAGCTTGTCAGTACAGTCACCGGGCGCAGAGGGACCGTCTGCAGCTTGTCAGTACAGTCACTGGGCGCAGAGGGACCGTCTGCAGCTTGTCAGTACAGTCACTGGGCGCAGAGGGACCGTCTGCAGCTGGTCAGTACAGTCACCGGGCGCAGAGGGACCGTCTGCAGCTTGTCAGTACAGTCACCGGGCATAGAGGGACCGTCTGCAGCTTGTCAGTACAGTCACCGGGCGCAGAGGGACCGTCTGCAGCTTGTCAGTACAGTCACCAGGCGCAGAGGGACCGTCTGCAGCTTGTCAGTACAGTCACCGGGCGCAGAGGGACCGTCTGCAGCTTGTCAGTACAGTCACCGGGCGCAGAGGGACCGTCTGCAGCTTGTCAGTACAGTCACCGGGGGCAGAGGGACCGTCTGCAGCTTGTCAGTACAGTCACCGGGCGCAGAGGGACCGTCTGCAGCTTGTCAGTACAGTCACCGGGCGCAGAGGGACCGTCTGCAGCTTGTCAGTACAGTCACCGGGCGCAGAGGGACCGTCTGCAGCTTGTCAGTACAGTCACCCGGCATAGAGGGACCGTCTGCAGCTTGTCAGTACAGTCACCGGGCGCAGAGGGACCGTCTGCAGCTTGTCAGTACAGTCACCGGGCGCAGAGGGACCGTCTGCAGCTTGTCAGTACAGTCACCGGGCGCAGAGGGACCGTCTGCAGCTTGTCAGTACAGTCACCGGGCGCAGAGGGACCGTCTGCAGCTTGTCAGTACCGTCACCGGGCGCAGAGGGACCGTCTGCAGCTTGTCAGTACAGTCACCCGGCATAGAGGGACCGTCTGCAGCTTGTCAGTACAGTCACCGGGCGCAGAGGGACCGTCTGCAGCTTGTCAGTACAGTCACCGAGCGCAGAGGGACCGTCTGCAGCTTGTCAGTACAGTCACCGGGCGCAGAGGGACCGTCTGCAGCTTGTCAGTACAGTCACCGGGCGCAGAGGGACCGTCTGCAGCTTGTCAGTACAGTCACCGGGCGCAGAGGGACCGTTTGCAGCTTGTCAGTACAGTCACCCGGCATAGAGGGACCGTCTGCAGCTTGTCAGTACAGTCACCGGGCGCAGAGGGACCGTCTGCAGCTTGTCAGTACAGTCACCGGGCGCAGAGGGACCGTCTGCAGCTTGTCAGTACAGTCACCGGGCGCAGAGGGACTGTCTGCAGCTTGTCAGTACAGTCACCGGGCGCAGAGGGACCGTCTGCAGCTTGTCAGTACAGTCACCGAGCGCAGAGGGACCGTCTGCAGCTTGTCAGTACAGTCACCGGGCGCAGAAGGACCGTCTGCAGCTTGTCAGTACAGTCACCGGGCGCAGAGGGACCGTTTGCAGCTTGTCAGTACAGTCACCCGGCATAGAGGGACAGCCTGCAGCTTGTCAGTACAGTCACCGGGCGCAGAGGGACCGTCTGCAGCTTGTCAGTACAGTCACTGGGCGCAGAGGGACCGTCTGCAGCTTGTCAGTACAGTCACCGGGCGCAGAGGGACCGTCTGCAGCTTGTCAGTACAGTCACCGGGCGCAGAGGGACCGTCTGCAGCTTGTCAGTACAGTCACCGCCGGGCATAGAGGGACAGCCTGCAGCTTGTCAGTACAGTCACCAGGCATAGAGGGACCGTCTGCAGCTTGTCAGTACAGTCACCGGGCGCAGAGGGACCGTGTGCAGCTTGTCAGTACAGTCACCGGGCGCAGAGGGACCGTCTGCAGCTTGTCAGTACAGTCACCGGGCGCAGAGGGACCGTCTGCAGCTTGTCAGTACAGTCACTGGGCGCAGAGGGACCGTCTGCAGCTTGTCAGTACAGTCACCGGGCATAGAGGGACCGTCTGCAGCTTGTCAGTACAGTCACCGGGCGCAGAGGGACCGTGTGCAGCTTGTCAGTACAGTCACCGGGCGCAGAGGGACCGTCTGCAGCTTGTCAGTACAGTCACCCGGCATAGAGGGACCGTCTGCAGCTTGTCAGTACAGTCACCGGGCGCAGAGGGACCGTCTGCAGCTTGTCAGTACAGTCACTGGGCGCAGAGGGACCGTCTGCAGCTTGTCAGTACAGTCACCGGGCGCAGAGGGACCGTGTGCAGCTTGTCAGTACAGTCACCGGGCGCAGAGGGACCGTCTGCAGCTTGTCAGTACAGTCACCCGGCATAGAGGGACCGTCTGCAGCTTGTCAGTACAGTCACCGGGCGCAGAGGGACCGTCTGCAGCTTGTCAGTACAGTCACCGGGCGCAGAGGGACCGTCTGCAGCTTTTCAGTACAGTCACCGGGCGCAGAGGGACCGTCTGCAGCTTTTCAGTACAGTCACCGGGCGCAGAGGGACCGTCTGCAGCTTGTCAGTACAGTCACCGGGCGCAGAGGGACCGTCTGCAGCTTTTCAGTACAGTCACCGGGCGCAGAGGGACCGTCTGCAGCTTGTCAGTACAGTCACCGGCTCCCAGGCACATCCCACCATTAGGGGCCATTAGACTCTACTGTTATATGGGGGTTCCAATGACCCCATAACCAGAGAACATCTCCAGCCCCCCAATGCCAACAAGAGTCATGAAGGGATATCTTAGGTTATCCCAAGATTAAAGGCGGCAATCACCGTGGGCCCAGTTGGTCGGGGTAGCTTTGGCGATGTTGTAGCTGCTAGTTAGGTGTAGGGTCACATGGGCACTTGTCACGGTAGCCTGGAGTGGCGTTGGTACCCACCCCTGGTCAGACAGGCATGGCCTCCGCAGGTTTGGATAACCCAAGTGTAACCTGGTGCGTAGATGAAAATGACTGACAGAGTCCAGTAGCTTAACCAGGTGCAGGTGAGAGGTAGAAATAGCTGGAACAACAGAAGGGAGAGCAGAGGAGCGTCCTGAGAGCCCTGTCCAATGTATCTGTGTACTCTGCCGGGATAGTGCGGTTGTGAAGAAGAAAAACTCGTACTCTAGTATCTGACTGCCTAATGCCCTAGAGGATACCTGTCTTTTGAGGGTAGTACGAGGCCCCAGGTCCCTGCACTGGATAAAGCAGACTTCCCAAAGCCTTTCAGAACAGCTATGCGTTACAGCAGGATACGTAGGCAAGTGGCAACTTTGTTCCACTGGGGTCAGTGCCTAACTGGATACGGGTCACTGTCCTGTACTGTTTTGAGAGTATCCCTGGCTTGGACAAGGTGATCCTCAGAGCAGCTAGCTGACGTTACTTACATAAGAATAAAGTTCAGTCTCTCGATCCCTGAGAAGGGTCCTGGTCTAAGCCCAGCCCTGGCTTTACTGCAGCAGGAACTGTGTCTGTGTTTCTCTCTCAAGTGACTGCAACTAGAAGGAGACCCTCCCACCAGGAACTAACCTTCTCTTATGGGGCAAAGTAAGTCTCCCTGTGATTGGTGGGGCTGTGTGTGCAACAGAGAAAACAAAGGAGATAGGACAGAAAAAGGAGGAAACAAGGCCTGCACCTGTGATTGGACATAAGAATAGCATGTGACATACAACAGCTAAGCCAGTGCACTCCTTCAGCTATGCATAGAGAAATATAGAAAAAGCATAGTAGTGACACCTAGTGGGAAAAACTCAGAATACACTCAGACCATATCACACGGCAATAAAGGATCAGGTGCAATACAAAGGTAAGTGGCACACCTGTGCTGGGACACTACATAGAAATTATCACCTATCCACAGATTGAGGATACTTTGCACATTGGGTTGCTTATCATCCAGTGAATGTAGTGAGGGGTGATGCACAAAGTACTGGCTACATTGCTTCAAGGTGAGTGCAAAAGCTGCTGTTCTCATGTTGACTATGGCTAGATTTGTTCACTTATTGGGGGGCATTATTACTATATGGAGGGCACAGCAGGGGACATTATTAGTATATGGGGGCACAGCAGGAGGCATTACTATATGGGGGCACAGCAGGAGACATTATTACTATATGGGAGCACAGCAGGGGGCATTATTACTATATGGGGCAAAGCAGAGGCATTATTACTATATGGGGCACAGCAGGAGGCATTATTACTATATGGAGTGCACAACAGGAGACATTATTAATAAATGGGGCACAGCAGGAGGCATTACTACTATATGGAGGCACAGCAGGAGGCATTATTACTATATGGGGAAAAATGGGCATTATTACTATATGGGTGAACAGCAGGGAACATTATTACTATATAGAGGCACAGCAGGGGACATCATTACTATATGGAGGGCACAGCAGGTGGCATTATTACTATATGGGGGCACAGCAGGGGACATTATTACTATATGGGGCACAGCAGGAGACATTGTTACTATATGGGGCACAGCAGGGGGAATTATTACTATATGGGGCACAGTAGGGGACATTATTACTATATGTAGGGCACAGCAGGTGGCATTATTACTATATAGGGGCACAGCAGGGGCATTATTACTATTACAGAAAGGTTTCTGGTGTGCAAGCGGTTAAGGGTTGACTTTCTATGAACACAAGTCACGATTTCAATTGCAAGCTCCTAGAGCCCACACTCACATCCAACGGCCTCCGTCTGACCTCAACGTCCTCTAAATACGACGTCTTATTCCAGAGATAAACCAGATCGGAACGTTCTGCTCTTGAATTTTTCATGATAAACTTCTGTCAATCACACAATTACTTTTCTTATAGAATTTGGGCGCCGAAAAAAAAAAATAACAAAAAATCCCTAAGAGCCAAAATAAAGAGGGAACATTGTTATTGGCTTAACGTTATTAAAGTGGCGCAGAATGTGGATGAGGCGGAGATGCCGATGATTTATAGCTTTGGGCTTGTAGGAAAGTTCCACAGAGTTCCAAAAAACAAAGCGTCTGAATAGTAAGAGGCGCACACGAGCCGCCGCCGCAGCCGCCGCTTCCTATAAAAGTCCTAATAAGCTGAACAATTGCTTTCTGGGAGAAGGTGCCTCTTTTAAATCAGGTTAAATGCTTAAAAATTGGCTGCCGCTCTCGCTGAGACGCTTCAGCTGTAAAAAGATGGAAAGTAAAGTCATAAAGGGAGAGCATAAAAATTAATTGTGAAACGCCGACATCAGATAGGGAGCGCTCCCCTGCCCCATGGGGATACCGCAAGTCTCCCCGGAAAGGGTTAAAGGAGGGTAGGTCACCAATAATGTTTTTCTAGCAAATCAACTGGTGTCAGAAAGTGCCAGAGATCTGTAATTTACTTCTATTTAAAAATCTCAAGTCTTCCAGTACTAATCAGCTGCTGTATGTCCTGCAGGATGTGGTGTATTCTCTCCAGCCTGACACAGTGTTCTCTGCTGCCAGCTCTGTTCATGTCAGGAACTGTCCAGGTTTTCTATGGGGATTTGCTGCTGCTCTGGACAGTTCCTGACATGGAAAGAGGGGGCAGCAGAGAGCACTGTGTTAGACTGGTGAGAATACACCACTTCCTGCAGGACATACAGCAGCTGATAAGTACTGGAACGCTTGATATTTTTTAATAGAAGTAAATTACAAATCTCTGGCACCAGTTTTTTTTTGTGTGAACAACACCTTTAATATGTGCCCCGGTAGGAACGTGATGCATGGAATGGACTTGATCAGTAACTAACCTGTGGCTCTCCAGCTTTGCAAAACTACAACTCCCAGCAGGCCCCAACAGCCTTCGGCTGTTGGGGCCTGCTGGGAGTTGTAGTTTTGCAGCAAGCACTGCTGTCCTTTGACTGGCCGGGTGACTGGCTCATGTACCTGGGGAGCTCAGGTCTGGAGGGAGCACAGGGGAGGGGGGCAGAGGCAGGGGGGCAGCCGTGTACCTTGTGCAGAATTAGATATGCGCTGCCCCTCGCTTGCTTCGGAGCTGCAGGCGTCATCTGAACATGATTAAACAACCATTATGCCCACTCACTAAGAAAATTGAGATTTACAGACTTCCGACTCTCCATTTAAATGCAAATGAAAAGTTTTAGCCTGGAACCATGATAAAAAAAGAGGAAAGCATTAAAGACACAGGAGTGCTGTAAAGGTCGCTGGGCCACCGGTGGGACGGTCGCGCCCGGCTGTCAAACCGTCTGATGTTCATACAGCGATCACACATTACTGCACCGCCCTGAGCTCGCCTCCTCAGGAGTGGAGGAGTTAGTGAGCCGGACAGCGCCGCAACGTCCCGGGAACACGCCAAGGTCAGTGCCTGCCGCCAGCAGGACGCAAGGGGTTAAAGACGACAGACGCTAAGGGGTTAAATGGTGTCAGGATAAAATGGAAATAACCTGCGGATACGAGTTACATCTGACGGGCAGCGATGAAGGTGACCACAGAAGCACGCCGGGAGAGGCATTATACAGGATTATGAGGGCAGCCATCTTAACAACAAGAGTTGTGTGGAGATTACTCACTTACTACTCAGGAGTGTTGTGGGCATACTCTGTGACCTGTGCAGAGGTCACTTGGAAAGTAGTGAGAAAAGCTTGACTTTGTATATAGCATATTGATTTCTATGGGACAGTGTTGTGATCATGCTCTGTGACCTGTGCAAAGATCTGATCTGGTAGGGAGGGAAGGTGACATTTGTATATTGCCTAATGATTTCTATAGGACAGTGTTGTGGGCATGCTCTGTGACCTATGCAGGGAGGGAGGGAAGGTGAACCTTGTACAATGCATATTGATTTCTATAGGACAGTGTTGTGGGCATGCTCTAGAACAGATGCAGGGAGGGAGGGAAGGTGAACTTTGTACAATGCATATTGATTTCTATAGGACAGTGTTGTGGGCATGCTCCGTGACCTGTGTGCAGTGGTCTCTGTGAAGGGAGCCAGAGGAAGTGAGCATATCACCTATATACTGAGTACACCCACATACTGATATACTGATATGGTGACCTTGGTGACAGTGGTGGAGGAGCTAAGCTGTGACCATCATCTAATGATTGATATGACAGAGTGTTGTGGGCATGCTCCTCCGCACAAAGATCCAACCTAAACACCCACTTACTGATATACTGATAAAGTGACCTTGGTGACAGTGGTGGAGAAGCTAAGCTGTGACCATCATCTAATGATTGATATGACAGAGTGGGCATGCCCCTCCAGTCCACATAAAGACCCAACCTAAAAAGAGCGCATCACCTATACCGAATACACCAACATACTGATATACTGATATGGTGACCTTGGTGACAGTGGTGGAAGAGCTAAGCTGTGTCCATCATCTATTGATTGATATCACAGAGTCTTGTGGGCATGCTTTGTGATCTCTGCAGAGAGGAGAAGAAGGTGATCAATATCTGCTGATTTCTATGAGCGATTATTGTGAGCATGCTCAGTGACCTGTGCAAGGAGAAGAAGAGCCTGGTCATGTCATATAATCTTGCTGCATGCAGGGAGAGAGAGGGGGAGAGCTAGATCTATCCTTTAGAGTGACTGAGGGATCCCGTGGGGTCACACAACTCTGGAGACGCCTCCATATGACATTCCCTATACAGATTTAAAGGGGTAATTCAGCTTTTTTCTTTCAGATCAACTGGTTTCAGAAAGTTATATAGATTTGTTATTTACTTCTGTGAAAAAAAAAAAAATCTCCAGTCTTCCAGTACTTATCAGGTGTTGTATGTCCTGCAGGAAGTGGTGTATTCTCTCCAGTCTGACACAGTGCTCTCTGCTGCCACCTCTGTCCATGTCAGGAACTGTCCAGAGCAGCAGCAAATCCCCATAGAAAACCTGGACAGTTCCTGACATGGACAGAGGTGGCAGCAGAGAGCACTGTGTCACACTGGAGAGAATACCTCACTTCCTGTAGGACATACACCAGCTGTTAAGTACTGGAAGATTTCAGATTTTTAAATAAAAGTAAATTACAAATCTGTATAACTTTCTGAAACCAACTGAATTGAAAGAAAAATATTTTCGTAGGAGTACCCCTTTAAATCTCATATAGTGAATGTCGTATAGAGCGTCTACAATGCCCAACCCACCTGAAGCCAATAATCAGGTAAATCATGTAACCAGAGGACAGCCTCCCCATACATCTAGGTAAGAGTCCTGGTCTGAGCCCTCTAGGCCTCACCCCTCTGACATGGCTGGCAGGATTGGTGGGCACCCGGGCAGGGCCGTATTTGCCACTAGGCACCCGCAGGACACATTTCTTTTTTTATAAATTATTATTTATTTTTTTTTGGTTTACCCCCTCCGCCGCCCCGCCGATGACGTCCGCGCCTGGGTGGTGCGGGGGGGGCGCCTTGTGATCGGTCGGCCGGCGGATCAGCCAGGCGGCAGGGACAGAGGCAGGCTGGGAAGGTCCCCCTATGCAGGGCCGGCGTGAGCTTCCGGCACAGACTGTCACACAGCGTCACATGCTCAGCAGCGTGCGTGTGACGTCATCACGCCGCTGCTGAGCAGGGAAGAAGTTCGGGCATCGCGGGGCTGCACTGTGAGCTTCCGGCCTGTGTGACAGTCTGTGCCGGAAGCTCACGCCGGCCCTGCATAGGGGGACCTTCCCAGCCTGCCTCTGTCCCTGCCGCCTGGCTGATCCCTCTGCCTCCCCCCCCGCTGGTCCCTCTGCCTCCCCCCCAGCTGGTCCCTCTGCCTCCCCCCCAGCTGGTCCCTCTGCCTCCCCCCCAGCTGGTCCCTCTGCCTCCCCCCTTGGCTGGTCCCTCTGCCTCCCCCCCGGTTGGTCCCTCTGCCTCCCCCTCGGCTGGTCCCTCTGCCCCCCCCCCCCGCTGGTCCCTCTGCCCCCCCCCCCCGTCTGGTCCCTCTGTCCCCCCCCCCCCCGCTTGGTCCCCTCCCATCTTCTGACCCCTGCCACTAAAGCTGCCCTCCCATCTTCTCCCCCTGCCACCCCTAGCTGCTCCCCCTCCCCCTGCCTCCCCAGCTGCCCTCCCATCTTCTCCCCCTGCCACCCCTAGCTGCTCCCCCTCCCCCTGTCGCCCCAGCTTCTCCCCCTGTTCCCCAGCTTCTTCCTCTTCCTGTTGCCCCGACTGCCCCCCTGTCGCCCCAGCTTCTCCCCCTGTCACCCCAGCTTCTCACCCTGCCACCCCAGCTGCCCTCCTAGCTTCTCCCCCTGCCTCCCCAGCTGCCCTCCCATCTTCTCCCCCTGCCACCCCTAGCTGCTCCCCCTCCCCCTGTTGCCCCAGCTTCTCCCCCTGTTCCCCAGCTTCTTCTTCTTCCTGTTGCCCCGACTGCCCCCCTGTCGCCCCAGCTTCTCCCCCTGTCACCCCAGCTTTTCCCCCTGCCACCCCAGCTGCCCTCCTAGCTTCTCCCCCTGCCTCCCCAGCTGCCCTCCCATCTTCTCCCCCTGCCACCCCTAGCTGCTCCCCCTCCCCCTGTCGCCCCAGCTTCTCCCCCTGTTCCCCAGCTTCTTCCTCTTCCTGTTGCCCCGACTGCCCCCCTGTCGCCCCAGCTTCTCCCCCTGTCACCCCAGCTTCTCACCCTGCCACCCCAGCTGCCCTCCTAGCTTCTCCCCCTGCCTCCCCAGCTGCCCTCCCATCTTCTCCCCCTGCCACCCCTAGCTGCTCCCCCTCCCCCTGTCGCCCCAGCTTCTCCCCCTGTTCCCCAGCTTCTTCCTCTTCCTGTTGCCCCGACTGCCCCCCTGTCGCCCCAGCTGCTCCCCCTTTTCCCCAGCTTCTCCCCCTGCCACCCCAGCTGCCCTCCCAGCTTCTCCCCCTGCCTCCCCAGCTGCCCTCGCATCTTCTCCCCCTGCCACCCCTAGCTCCTCCCCCTCCCCCTGTCGCCCCATCTGCTCCCCCTGTTCCCCAGCTTCTCCCCCTCCCCCTGTCACCCCACCTGCCCTCCCATCTTCTCCCCCTGCCACCCCCAGCTGCTCCCCCTGTTCCCCAGCTTCTCCCCCTCCCCTTGTCACCCCAGCTTCTCCCACCCCACCTACACTCCCATCTTCTCCCCCTGTCGCCCCAGCTGCTCCCCCTGTTCCCCAGCTTCTCCTGCTCCCCCTGTCACTCCAGCTACTCCCCAGCTTCTCCCCCTCCCCCTGTCACCCCAGCTGCTCCTCCTGCCACCCCCAGCTGCCTCCTTTGCCCAGTCACCCCCAGCTGCCTCCCTTCCCCAGTCACCTCGCTCTGCCCGCCTGCAGACGAGTTGTGGTCGGAGAAGTCTTCATGATGCTGCACCAGATGGAGAAGAAAGAAAAAAGTGAGCAATCGGAGAAGACGTCACCTGTGAGTCATTAGTAACTGCACTGTAATCACTTCTATAGTGTGCAGAGCCTGTGTACCAATGGGGTCTATAAGGGTCAGTGTATTGTTTGCGGTAGTGTACTGACACATCCCTGCAGTCACTACAGTACACTAGCACAAACTTTTAAACTAGAATCCAACTACAATAGTTGCAGGCACTACAACTCCCAGCATATCCTGAGGGCTGCAGACTTTCAGTACATGCTGGGAGTTGTAGTGCCTGCAGTTGTTGTAGTTGGGTCCTAGGTGCATTATACACTGGCTGCTTTGTGGTATATAAGAATACATAGATCTGTGGGGGCTCAGTGTTGGGAAGTGACCCCAGAATATCACTAATAGGGGATAGAACAAAAACATCTCCCCCTATCCCCTATTAGTGATGTTCTGGGGTCACGTCCCTGCACTGAGCCCCCACAGATCTCTGTATTCTGATATGCCACAACGCCTCCAGTGTGTAATTCACCTAGGACCCAACTACAACAACTGCAGGCACTACAACTCCCAGCATGTACTGAAAGTCTGCAGCCCTCAGAATATGCTGGGAGTTGTAGTGCCTGCAGCTGTTGTAGTTGGGTCCTAGGTGAATTGTACACTGGATGCTTTGTGGGAGATCAGAATACATAGATCTGTGGGGGCTCAGTGCAGGGAAGTGACCCCAGAACAGCACTAATAGGGGATAGGGGGAGATGTTTTTGTTCTATCCCCTATTAGTGCTGTTCTGGGGTCACTTCCCTACACTGAACCCCACAGATCTATGTATTCTTATATGCCACAAAGCATCCAGTGTATAATGCACCTAGGACCCAACTACAACAGCTGCATGCACTACAACTCCCAGCATGTACTGACAGGCTGCAGCCCTCAGGATATGCTGGGAGTTGTAGTACAGTAGTACAATCCTCTGATAACTGCCGCTGTAGACAGATGTATTGCTGGACCTTCAGGGCTGATGGTTGTCACCCACAGATTGCAGCCACCAGGAGCCTCTGCACACAGTGATTTATTACAGGGTTGTCCTCTCTGAGACTACAACTCCCAGCATACCCTGAGAGCTGTATAAATGGAGGGTGTTCTGAGATTTGTCACAGATACAGATAAATCCAGGAAAGGACGGGGTCAGCATATTGTGTCTCACTGGTTCTATATTGGTGGCTCCAGGTACCCCAGTCCGACACTGGACAGAAGCGATCCCCAAATTAAGTCCCCGACCTCCTTCCTTCCTCCATCATGTCTGTTGATGAGAAGAGCGGGCATCAAGCAAGTCGGGGGGGTGCCGCTCAGTAGTACTGGGTGCTGGAGTGCCGGCCGGCCGGCCAGCTTTGCCAGGGTATTCGCCATGCATGTAACCTGCCAGTGCCGAGGGGAAGGGGGCGCTGGTGCGCCGGGGGGGGGGGGGGGGGGGGGTGTTGTGGGGGTGCCTTAGCATGCAAAGTGAAGTGCCTAGGGCAGCATGAACTCTAAATACAGGCCTGCACCCGGGCACTACAATGCAGAGAGGTGACGGCTGAGTAACAATCTGTCACAGTCTGGATTCTCTGCATGTCCTAGGAGGATAAACATGTGACGCGGGACGCGCGGACATGACGCCTAGAATCCTGCGTGTTCCGCATCGGTTACGTAGTATCCAATGTTACTGTCATGTTCCCTCATTGTGTCCGACCGGCAGGGTCTTTCATTCGGCGGCCTGGGTCCCCCTCTGCCATACGCTCAATCTTCACTGCAAAATTATAAAGGACATCAAATAAGAGCGGAGAATTTTTGCCTTTTGAAGACCTGGCGGTGAATAATGCAGGAAGCTACGGGGCTCGGATCTGTCTGGATGGCTCCATTATTGATGAGCAGTGACACCTCGCTTGCTGACAATCTGCTGGAGAGATCTGATTAGTTGCTAAAAAATTCATCCTTGTTCTTCGGGCAAATTCAAAAATTCACAATCCCCCCCTCGATTACCCCCCCCACCCCCACCCCCAGGAACCCTGTTTAGCGGATTCAGGAATTTCAGCCAGTGTTTTCATGAAACTTTGAAGGCGCAATTACGTTCAATTAGCATCACAAGTGCGAGACGTCCGGACTTAGCGGGAAACCCGAGGACGTGCAAGAGGATGGGAGGCAAAACTTCCCCGACTCCCTCGGAGCCTTGAACGTTGTTCTCTGGGTGAACCATTGTATTAATGACCGCGGAGAGGGAGCGGCACCTGGGTCAGCAAAGCCCATCATCCAATACATGTGTATGAGCTGTCGTCAGCATCAAATCCACCCAAGAGTTATAGCTTAGTATCTGTCCTGACCTCAAAAGACCTTCAAGGTATTATCCATGGATGGTAACCGGTCCTTGATACAAGGTAGTGAGAAGCCGAGAGGTTCTCTATTCTGTGCACATACATTACTGACCCTGTATTATACTGCAGAGCTGCGCTCACTATTCTGCTAAGGTGCTCCAAGGTTTCTGAATGCTCCATAGGCCCATTCCGCATAGGAGAGGTGGGCCAACCTGGGCCCCCGATGGAAGCGCCCACCCTGTTGTAAACCTCTGTATTAAAGGGACAATATAGCAGAAAATGCTCCATGCTTTCCAGCATGCCTCCACAATCTTCCCGGGGACATCCCCGATCCTCAGAGCTCCTGCACACTCCTCCCGGGGACAGGAACATCCCCGATCCTCAGAGCTCCTGCACACTCCTCCCGGGGACATCCCCGATCCTCAGAGCTCCTGCACACTCCTCTCGGGGACAGGAACATCCCCGATCCTCAGAGCTCCTGCACACTCCTCCCGGGGACATCCCCGATCCTCAGAGGTCCTGCACACTCCTCCCGGGGACAGGAACATCCCCGATCCTCAGAGCTCCTGCACACTCCTCCCGGGGACATCCCCGATCCTCAGAGCTCCTGCACACTCCTCCCGGGGACATCCCCGATCCTCAGAGCTCCTGCACACTCCTCTTGGGGACATCCCCGATCCTCAGAGCTCCTGCACACTCCTCGCGGGGACATCCCCAATCCTCAGAGCTCCTGCACACTCCTCCCGGGGACATCCCCGATCCTCAAAGCTCCTGCACACTCCTCCCGGGGCCATCCCCGATCCTCAGAGCTCCTGAACACTCCTCCCGGGGACATCCCCGATCCTCAGAGCTCCTGAACACTCCTCCCGGGGACATCCCCGATCCTCAAAGCTTCTGCACACTCCTCCCGGGGCCATCCCCGATCCTCAAAGCTCCTGCACACTCCTCCCGGGGCCATCCCCGATCCTCAGAGCTCCTGCACACTCCTCTTGGGGACATCCCCGATCCTCAGAGCTCCTGCACACTCCTCCCGGGGACATCCACACATACAGTTTCCCATGGAAGCAGCGCCAAGTCCAAACTCTGTACCCACAATCTAACCACCCCCCAAACCACTTGTACCTTCGGATCGCTGCTTTTAATCCAAGATCTGTCCTGGGGGTCCGTTTAGCAGGTGATGCAGTTATTGTCCTAAAAAAACAACTTTTAAACTTGCAGCCCTGTGCCCAACGGCTGGGGGTTAGAATGTCTATGCATTAGGCTGGCACCACCCCCTCCGTCCCTCCTCCCCACCCTCTTCATCATTAGAAATATCACTGGAACATTTTCTCCTGTCTGAACATTGCACAGGTGCCTTAAAGATCCAGCCCATGTGCTGTGCTGACACAGGTAGGGAATAGGAGGCAATCTGCCTGGAACATTCCTAATGATGAGGAGGGTGGGGAGGAGGGACAGAGAGGGTGTGTCAGCCTAATGCATAGACATTCTAAGCCCCGGCCGTTGGGCACGGGGCTGCAAGTTAAAAGTTGTTTTTTTAGGATAATAACTGCATCACCTGCCGAACGGACCCTAGGACAGATCTTGGATTTAAAGCAGCGATCCGAAGGTACAAGTGGTTTGGGGGGTCAGAATGTGGGTACAGAGTCACTTTAAGGTTTTCCTGATAGAATTCACTAGGCCCAAACCAACCTCCAGATCCCAGCTTGGGCAACCTCCCTCTTGACCAGGTTCAGTCTATTCCCCCATAACAATTGGAAGAACACACAGTAACGCCTTCCAATAATCAATGGGGCGGGCCAGCTCGGCACTATGGGCTCAGGGCAGTGCTCCCAACGGTGCTCCAGAGGATTACACTGCTAACAGCACAGGAACGGCACCGAGGAGGAGGGTAAGAGACATACTATAAGAGACACACTATAAGAGACACACTGTAAGAGACACGCTATAAGAGACACACTATAAGGGACACGCTATAAGAGACACGCTATAAGAGACACGCTAAAAGAGACACGCTATAAGAGACACACTATAAGAGACACGCTATAAGAGACATATTATAAGAGACACGCTATAAGAGACACGCTATAAGAGACACACTATAAGAGACACGCTATAAGAGACACGCTATAAGAGACATATTATAAGAGACACGCTAAAAGAGACACGCTATAAGAGACACACTATAAGAGACACGCTATAAGAGACACGCTATAAGAGACATATTATAAGAGACACGCTAAAAGAGACACGCTATAAGAGACACACTATAAGAGACACGCTATAAGAGACACGCTATAAGAGACATATTATAAGAGACACGCTAAAAGAGACACGCTAAAAGAGACACGCTAAAAGAGACACGCTATAAGAGACACGCTATAAGAGACACGCTATAAGAGACACGCTATAAGAGACACGCTAAAAGAGACACGCTATAAGAGACACGCTAAAAGAGACACGCTAAAAGAGACACGCTATAAGAGACACGCTATAAGAGACACGCTATAAGAGACATATTATAAGAGACACGCTATAAGAGACACGCTATAAGAGACACGCTATAAGAGACACGCTATAAGAGACACACTATAAGAGACACACTATAAGGGACATGCTATAAGGGACACGCTATAAGAGACACACTATAAGGGACGCACTATAAGAGACATACTATAAGAGACATACCATCCTCCTTGGCGTCTCCTCTGCCATAGGGATGTAGCAGCAGGTAAGTGTCATCTAGGTCAGAGATGTATGGAGGGGACAGGGTGTGGATGACCTTGTCTGTCACGGTGAACATTTTATACTTAATACATTGGACAACAGGTAGCGAAGGAATCGGAGGAGAAGCAAGGGGAGAGGTGGAGTATTCAGGTAGCAGAGTTATGGATAGACTCCAAGGCGGCGAGGGTTATAAATGGAAGGCCAGAGAGAGGGATGTGGCAGTAATGATGGAGGCCAGAGAGGGGGATGTGGCAGTAATGATGGAGGCCAGAGAGAGGAATGTGGCAGCAGTGATGGAGGCCAGAGAGAGGGATGTGGCAGCAGTGATGGAGGCCAGAGAGAGGGATGTGGCAGTAATGATGGAGGCCAGAGAGGGGAATGTGGCAGTAATGATGGAGGCCAGAGAGAGGAATGTGGCAGCAGTGATGGAGGCCAGAGAGAGGGATGTGGCAGCAGTGATGGAGGCCAGAGAGAGGGATGTGGCAGTAATGATGGAGGCCAGAGAGGGGAATGTGGCAGTAATGATGGAGGCCAGAGAGAGGAATGTGGCAGCAGTGATGGAGGCCAGAGAGAGGGATGTGGCAGCAGTGATGGAGGCCAGAGAGAGGGATGTGGCAGCAGTGATGGAGGCCAGAGAGGGGGAGGTGGCAGTAATGATGGAGGCCAGAGAGGGGAATGTGGCAGTAATGATGGAGGCCAGAGAGGGGAATGTGGCAGCAGTGATGGAGGCCAGAGAGGGGGATGTGGCAGCAGTGATGGAGGCCAGAGAGGGGGACGTGGTAGTAATGATGGAGGCCAGAGAGGGGAATGTGGCAGTAATGATGGAGGCCAGAGAGGGGAATGTGGCAGCAGTGATGGAGGCCAGAGAGGGGGATGTGGCAGCAGTGATGGAGGCCAGAGAGGAGGATGTGGCAGTAGTGATGGAGGCCAGAGAGAGGGATGTGGCAGCAGTGATGGAGGCCAGAGAGGGGGATGTGGCAGCAGTGATGGAGGCCAGAGAGGGGGATGTGGCAGCAGTGATGGAGGCCAGAGAGGAGGATGTGGCAGTAGTGATGGAGGCCAGAGAGGGGGATGTGGCAGTAGTGATGGAGGCCAGAGAGGAGGATGTGGCAGTAGTGATGGAGGCCAGAGAGGGGGAGGTGGCAGTAATGATGGAGGCCAGAGAGGAGGATGTGGCAGTAATGATGGAGGCCAGAGAGGGGAATGTGGCAGTAATGATGGAGGCCAGAGAGGGGAATGTGGCAGCAGTGATGGAGGCCAGAGAGGGGGATGTGGCAGCAGTGATGGAGGCCAGAGAGGAGGATGTGGCAGTAGTGATGGAGGCCAGAGAGGGGGATGTGGCAGCAGTGATGGAGGCCAGAGAGGGGGATGTGGCAGTAGTGATGGAGGCCAGAGAGGGGGATGTGGCAGCAGTGATGGAGGCCAGAGAGGGGGATGTGGCAGCAGTGATGGAGGCCAGAGAGGAGGATGTGGCAGTAGTGATGGAGGCCAGAGAGGGGGATGTGGCAGCAGTGATGGAGGCCAGAGAGAGGGATGTGGCAGCAGTGATGGAGGCCAGAGAGGGGGAGGTGGCAGCAGTGATGGAGGCCAGAGAGGGGGAGGTGGCAGTAGTGATGGAGGCCAGAGAGGAGGATGTGGCAGTAATGATGGAGGCCAGAGAGGAGGATGTGGCAGTAGTGATGGAGGCCAGAGAGGAGGATGTGGCAGTAGTGATGGAGGCCAGAGAGGAGGATGTGGCAGTAGTGATGGAGGCCAGAGAGGAGGATGTGGCAGTAGTGATGGAGGCCAGAGAGGGGGAGGTGGCAGTAGTGATGGAGGCCAGAGAGGTGGATGTGGCCGTAGTGATGGAGGCCAGAGAGGAGGATGTGGCCGTAGTGATGGAGGCCAGAGAGGGGGAGGTGGCAGTGGTGATGGAGGCCAGAGAGGTGGATGTGGCCGTAATGATAGAGGCCAGAGAGGAGGATGTGGCAGTAGTGATGGAGGCCAGAGAGGAGGATGTGGCAGTGGTGATGGAGGCCAGAGAGGGGGAGGTGGCAGTGGTGATGGAGGCCAGAGAGGGGGAGGTGGCAGTGGTGATGGAGGCCAGAGAGGGGGATGTGGCAGTAGTGATGGAGGCCAGAGAGGGGGAGGTGGCAGTAGTGATGGAGGCCAGAGAGGAGGATGTGGCAGCAGTGATGGAGGCCAGAGAGGTGGATGTGGCCGTAGTGATGGAGGCCAGAGAGGGGGAGGTGGCAGTGGTGCATGCGGAGTATGATGAGGTCTGATGACATGTAATGACGGCCTCAGTCTCGGGCACTGCCAGTACTGACAGCTTTCTGAGGAAACAATATCTGTGCATCTTCCTGATAACCAACACACATTCTGAGGCTTTCTATATGTTCTGTAACCATCAAGCACCAAGGGCCTCTTTGGCGTAAAACCTTCCTGACTTCAGCTTTGCCAATGGCCTGTGTCTCTGCCTCATATTGGAGAATGGACAAGCAGCTCTTTGCATCATCCCCCGCAGAAAGAAATACAATGATCTGTACGGGAGGCCCGACTGCACAGCTCTGCCGCATAGTCACATTTTGGGGGGTCATTGACCATCTGGAGCAGTTTGTATTTATAAATAGCTTAAAATGAAGTCAAAAGTAACATCTATCTATATAAAAGTTCAAGGAGATAGAAGTTCCTCCTCCTCCTCTTCTCTGCCATGGTGGAGCGTGCACGGAGCGGTTTGCAGGGTCGTCAGATAGCGATGCACCTCAGCCTCGGGCGGCAGCAGCCAGGCCTCCGCTCCTCCCAGCCTTTGTTCTCTGTGGCACTCCGCCTGGAGACAGAGGCTGCGAGTTGGGGGTCACACTCACTTCCACGCTGCCTTTAATGTCAGTCCCGTAACTGAAGTTATTATTGCAGGAAAACTACTTCTACACAGACGGTGACCTAGAAAAACTGGTTCACAACTCCTCGGGCGCAGAAAAAAGGACTTCGCTCTACAAACACCAAATCCAGAATTAGTTTGCTTTTTTCTTTTTACGTATCCTCAGGGGATCTTAGCGAGAGACTCCTGACCCATTAGAAGACGAAAAAATCTTATAATGTCCGGAGGTTCTGCAGCTCCGTAATAACCAACCTGAAAGGAAGTGCCGGGAAAATGCCGGACTCTCCCACCGTGCAATGTATGTGCCTACCATAGAGGTGTACTACACTGCGCTCCTACCATAGCGGTGTACTACACTGCGCTCCTACCATAGACGTGTACTACACTGAGCTCCTACCATAGAGGTGTACTACACTGCGCTCCTACCATAGAGGTGTACTACACTGCGCTCCTACCATAGAGGTGTACTACACTGCGCTCCTACCATAGACGTGTACTACACTGCGCTCCTACCATAGAGGTGTACTACACTGCGCTCCTACCATAGAGGTGTACTACACTGCGCTCCTACCATAGACGTGTACTACACTGCGCTCCTACCATAGACGTGTACTACACTGCGCTCCTACCATAGAGGTGTACTACACCGTGCTCCTACCATAGACGTGTACTACACCGCGCTCCTACCATAGACGTGTACTACACCGTGCTCCTACCATAGAGGTGTACTACACTGCGCTCCTACCATAGAGGTGTACTACACTGCGCTCCTACCATAGACGTGTACTACACTGCGCTCCTACCATAGAGGTGTACTACACTGCGCTCCTACCATAGAGGTGTACTACACTGCTCTCCTACCATAGAGGTGTACTACACTGCGCTCCTACCATAGAGGTGTACTACACTGCTCTCCTACCATAGAGGTGTACTACACTGCGCTCCTACCATAGAGGTGTACTACACTGCTCTCCTACCATAGAGGTGTACTACACCGAGCTCCTACCATAGAGGTGTACTACACTGCTCTCCTACCATAGAGGTGTACTACACCGAGCTCCTACCATAGAGGTGTACTACACTGCGCTCCTACCATAGAGGTGTACTACACTGCTCTCCTACCATAGAGGTGTACTACACTGCGCTCCTACCATAGACGTGTACTACACTGCGCTCCTACCATAGAGGTGTACTACACTGCGCTCCTACCATAGACGTGTACTACACTGCGCTCCTACCATAGAGGTGTACTACACCGCGCTCCTACCATAGACGTGTACTACACTGCTCTCCTACCATAGACGTGTACTACACCGAGCTCCTACCATAGAGGTGTACTACACTGCTCTCCTACCATAGAGGTGTACTACACTGCGCTCCTACCATAGAGGTGTACTACACTGCTCTCCTACCATAGAGGTGTACTACACTGCGCTCCTACCAAAGACGTGTACTACACCGCGCTCCTACCATAGACGTGTACTACACTGCGCTCCTACCATAGAGGTGTACTACACTGCTCTCCTACCATAGAGGTGTACTACACCGAGCTCCTACCATAGACGTGTACTACACTGCGCTCCTACCATAGAGGTGTACTACACTGCTCTCCTACCATAGAGGTGTACTACACCGAGCTCCTACCATAGAGGTGTACTACACTGCGCTCCTACCATAGAGGTGTACTACACTGCTCTCCTACCATAGAGGTGTACTACACCGAGCTCCTACCATAGAGGTGTACTACACTGCTCTCCTACCATAGAGGTGTACTACACCGAGCTCCTACCATAGAGGTGTACTACACTGCGCTCCTACCATAGACGTGTACTACACTGCGCTCCCACCATAGACGTTACTACACTGCGCTCCTACCATAGACGTGTACTACACTGCGCTCCTACCATAGACGTGTACTACACTGCGCTCCTACCATAGACGTGTACTACACTGCGCTCTTACCATAGACGTGTACTACACTGCGCTCCTACCATAGACAGACGTGTACTACACCGCGCTCCTACCATAGAGGTGTACTACACTGAGCTCCTACCATAGAGGTGTACTACACCGCGCTCCTACCATAGAGGTGTACTACACTGCGCTCCTACCATAGAGGTGTACTACACTGCGCTCCTACCATAGACGTGTACTACACCGCGCTCCTACCATAGAGGTGTACTACACCCCGCTCCTACCATAGAGGTGTACTACACTGCGCTCCTACCATAGAGGTGTACTACACTGCGCTCCTACCATAGAGGTGTACTACACTGCTCTCCTACCATAGACGTGTACTACACTGCGCTCCTACCATAGAGGTGTACTACACTGCTCTCCTACCATAGACGTGTACTACACTGAGCTCCTACCATAGAGGTGTACTACACTGCGCTCCTACCATAGAGGTGTACTACACTGCGCTCCTACCATAGACGTGTACTACACTGCGCTCCTACCATAGACGTGTACTACACCGAGCTCCTACCATAGAGGTGTACTACACTGCGCTCCTACCATAGAGGTGTACTACACTGCGCTCCTACCATAGAGGTGTACTACACTGCGCTCCTACCATAGGTGTACTACACCGCGCTCCTACCATAGAGGTGTACTACACTGCGCTCCTACCATAGAGGTGTACTACACTGCGCTCCTACCATAGACGTGTACTACACTGCGCTCCTACCATAGAGGTGTACTACACTGCGCTCCTACCATAGACGTGTACTACACCGCGCTCCTACCATAGAGGTGTACTACACTGCGCTCCTACCATAGAGGTGTACTACACTGCGCTCCTACCATAGACGTGTACTACACTGCGCTCCTACCATAGAGGTGTACTACACTGCGCTCCTACCATAGAGGTGTACTACACTGCGCTCCTACCATAGACGTGTACTACACTGCGCTCCTACCATAGAGGTGTACTACACTGCGCTCCTACCATAGACGTGTACTACACTGCGCTCCTACCATAGACGTGTACTACACTGCGCTCCTACCATAGACGTGTACTACACTGCGCTCCTACCATAGAGGTGTACTACACTGCTCTCCTACCATAGACGTGTACTACACTGCGCTCCTACCATAGAGGTGTGTGACAGATCCATAGACAGATGAAAGAAGCGCTGTATACACTGGTATAGATGGATATACTGTGCTGTGTGGTCGGCCTCCCGGCTCAGGATCGGTAGACGCAGTCCCTATAGTCACGTCTCACGTCTCTGCTCATAAAAGAACGGTAAATGTATTCATGTCAATCAATCTCCTCCATCCTTCCTTCCATGTCAGGTGGTGATTACTGAAATTACATGGCAGCGAGTGATACGTTCCTTTATACTGTATACAGCCATCGGCCAAACAGCTATTACACCTACTCCCCTCCCCCCCTTCCCTTTCATGTGCACGGCCCACCTGGCTAACGTCTAGTGTGTTATAAGGGGCACTCCGACTGAAATGTTTTTTTAAATCAACAGGTGTCAGAAAGTTATATAGATTTGTATCCTTTCCAGTCTGACACATTGCTCTCTGCTGCCACCTCTGTCCATGTCAGGAACTGTCCAGAGCAGGAGAGGTTTCTATGGGGATTTGCTGCTGCTCTGGACAGTTCCTGACATGGACAGAGGTGGCAGCAGAGATTGCTGTGTCAGACTGGAGAGAATACACCACTTCCTGCAGGACACACAGCAGCTGATAAGTACTGGAAGACTGGAGATTTGTAAATAGAAGTAAATTACAAGTCTATATAACTTACTGAAACCAGTTGATTTAAAAGAAAAGGATTATCGCCGGAGTTCCCCTTTAAGCCTCACGATTCTGACTGTATTGTTATATGAAGCAAAAAAAAACAAAATTGCGTCAGAATCCGGTGAGTGTCCTTCCTGCTCCTCCTCATTGTGATGCACAATGGAGCTGCCATTCCCTGTGGGGGACGTCTGGCATCCAGCCGTCCTCTCTACAATGCAGCATCTATAGGACATGGGCAGATGGAGGTGTAAGCGGTGGAGTTGTAGAGCGGAGTAAACAGGCGGAGGACCCGGGGACAAGAAGAACAAAGGAGTCTGACTAGTGAGTTAGCGGTGAGGCCGGCCGTGCGCTCCTCAGGATAAGGAGGCTTCTGTGATTACTGCACAAACAGGAGACAAAGACGCCGTGGACGTGACGCCAGCGCCATAAGAGCAGCGCTAATGTCCGTACAGAGGCGGCTGTCTGCCAGAAACAGCAGCCATGGAGATAGGAGAGCCGGATGGTATGGAGACAAGGTGGGAATCACTGAGCAGGTGCTGCGAGACCTGGGGGCCACGTACTGGTAACACAGGGGGCCCCCTGGTAACACAGGGGGCCACGTACTGGTAACACAGGGGGCCACGTGCTGGTAACAGGGGGCCACGTGCTGGTAACACAGGGGGCCACGTGCTGGTAACACAGGGGGCCACGTGCTGGTAACACAGGGGGCCACGTGCTGGTAACACAGGGGGCCACTTACTGGTAACACAGGGGGCCAGGTACTGGTAACACAGGGGGCCACGTGCTGGTAACACAGGGGGCCACGTACTGGTAACACAGGGGGCCACGTACTGGTAACACAAGGGGCCACGTACTGGTAACACAAGGGGCCATGTACTGGTAACACAGGGGGCCACTTACTGGTAACACAGGGGGCCAGGTACTGGTAACACAGGGGGGTCACGTACTGGTAACACAGGGGGCCACGTGCTGGTAACACAGGGGGCCACATACTGGTAACACAGGGGGCCACATTCTGGTAACACAGGGGGCCACGTGCTGGTAACAGGGGACCACGTGCTGGTAACACAGGGGGCCACTTACTGGTAACACAGGGGGCCACGTACTGGTAACACAGGGGGCCACTTACTGGTAACACAGGGGGCCACTTACTGGTAACACAGGGGGCCACGTGCTGGTAACACAGGGGGACACTTACTGGTAACACAGGGGGCCACGTACTGGTAACACAGGGGGCCACGTGCTGGTAACACAGGGGACCACGTGCTGGTAACACAGGGGGCCACATACTGGTAACACAGGGGGCCACGTACTGGTAACACAGGGGGCCACGTACTGGTAACACAGGGGGCCACGTGCTGGTAACACAAGGGGCCATGTACTGGTAACACAGGGGGCCACTTACTGGTAACACAGGGGGCCACGTGCTGGTAACACAGGGGGCCACGTGCTGGTAACAAGGGGTCACTGTATGTGTAGGTGCGTAGTATGTGCTATGTGTGTGCTGTATATGCTTTAGATGTGCTGTATGTGCTATATGCTATAGGTGCTCTGTATGTGGTATATGCTATAGGTGCTCTGTATGTGGTATATGCTATAGGTGCTCTGTATGTGGTATATGCTATAGGTGCTCTGTATGTGGTATATGCTATAGGTGCTCTGTATGTGGTATATGCTATATGTGCTCTGTATGTAGTATATGCTATAGGTGCTCTGTATGTGGTATATGCTATAGGTGCTCTGTATGTGGTATAAGCTATAGGTGCTCTGTATGTGGTATATGCTATATGTGCTCTGTATGTGGTATAAGCTATAGGTGCTCTGTATGTGGTATAAGCTATAGGTGCTCTGTATGTGGTATATGCTATAGGTGCTCTGTATGTGCTATATGCTATAGGTGCTCTGTATGTGGTATAAGCTATATGTGCTCTGTATGTGGTATATGCTATAGGTGCTCTGTATGTGGTATATGCTGATAAGGTTAAATTTATATGTTGACCTCTCTCTATGGAGAGAAGCCAAAAACCCAGGTAAAGGATGGTTTTTTAATTATATCTAGAGTTGGAATCCTGCAGTGTTACCAGCTCGTTACTTATACGTCATGGACACAGATAAGACAATGTATCATGATTATAAGCCTGGAGAAAATGGCCCAAGTTTTATTATGGTAATCACATTTTATAGACAGATAAAATATAGGGTGGTAACAAATGCTAATAAGACATAGATGAGGCGGTGCTAGTGATTTAGATATTCAGTCATGCGCAATGGCATCTATATTAGTATTCATTATTATTATTCAAAAAGGTTAGAACAATACATTCTGTGCAATGATACTTTCCCATTATTCCCACTGTAACAGACAGGCAGCTTTCCTCTGAGAATGGCCTTGAACGCTGATAAACATGTCTCTGAGGGAAATAGTTCTTGAGACAAAACATTCTTTCTAGTGTCATATCAGAAGTTTTCCAAGGTAAGAAATGGTCCAACTATAAGTTAACCCTATCAGGGACTCTCTAATGTGCTGGAGCTTCTGAGCAAGAGGCGTATATATATATATGTAGTCATACAGGTACGGTGCAGGTAGGTAAAATCGTATCGCTGGCCTTATCATTCCCCCATTTGACATCCGTGGAGCATGGATATGGTTCATCACTGGTGGTTGGGTCGTAGCCGGAGGTTTTAAGGACTCTACCCTCAGCCGCAGGTTGATCAAGGGACCACAGGTGAGAACATCCTCCAAGTACTAGTACAGCATCCAACCTCCAGAAATGTCCAGGCGGCACAGATTCAAGAGAACTGATAAGAGAAAGAAAGCATAGTAACGTTAGTCTCTTATATGAGGGTGAAGCTTCTTCCTGTTTGTCGAGGTTTTATACGAGAGAAAATACACATGAACACTTTTACTGAAAAATAGATCAGTATTATGCATAAGACCACTTGGAAGAGACCCTGAAGGACTCCCATTAGTTTATGGGCATCACCATAGGAGAGACAAAAATAGTACTATACATTTTATTGAAAGTTAAAGATAGCGGAACAAACTTACAGCAGATGAGGTAGGAAGATCTGCACTAACCGAAAGAAAATACTAAACAATGGGTGAGTCTGTACAGTATACATCAATATACAGCTTAGTTACAACAAAACAAATAAAAGCTTATTATCAATACCCAAACTAATATATGTATGTGACAAATACCTCTCTGGATTTTATCAAAATAACCAAACAATATTGTCTCATCACTCCTGTCCCTAAGATTTGTCCCTAATCTTGACTACAGATGTAGCCCCCTTCTCTAGGTCCCTTTACCGTAGGACTGCTTTAAAGGTAAGACAATCCTCCGTCCCGAACCTAACTAGTCTCCTGTCACTCCTACGTCTCCCTGTGACACTGAGTGATCAGACAATAAGTTCTTCACTGTATATAACAGACGTGACTCTATCACAAGGACTCTACCACTGGCGCATCATGTGGGTATTGGAAAGTCACAACAACTAACTTTAAAAAGTTTCTGAAAAAGAAAAGTTTAGATGTGAACAAATCTTATCTCATAGCAAAAGCAAAAATAAAAGTTCATTGATACATAAACCAAAAACAGCATAACAGATAGATGCAATAAAATCTCCACAATGTGACCTACTATGTAACCACTAGATTCACTTATAATAACCAATTAGTGAATTCACAATCTTTAGTACCGGATTCTCAAAATTTCCACTTCTTTTTAGTCTTTTTACTTCATTTTGTACCTAGAAAACATCTTTATGATTAGATCACACAGGTCTAATGACTGGTCGCATGGTCACATCTCTTCCTGTACATAATCATATAGTATAATACATTCACCAATAATATGGAGTAACTGGGCGCTTATTACCGATATAATATTTTGATACTACTGAATTGTCTCTTGTCTCACTGAGATCATCATATATTACACATAAGATAACCACCATAGAAATAAAAGCAAAGTGTAAACCATACATCACCTAAAGTTTCAAAGCCTTTTTATGAGAATAATATATCATATGATCCTTTTTGTAATAGTAGCATTGGTATGGATCCTTTATCCTTAAAGGGGTTGTCCAGCGAAAAAAAATTATTCACAGAATAACACACATTACAAAGTTATACAACTTTGTAATGTATGTTATGTCTGTGAATGGCCCCCTTCCCCGTGTCCCACCACCCCCACCCGTGTACCCGGAAGTGTGGTGCGCTATACATTACCTGTCGCGTGCCGACCACGGTCTCCGATCGTCAGCAGTGACGTCTTCTTCGGGAGCTTGGCGGATCTTCCCGAGTGCCGGCCGCCCTCTGCAGCGTCATCCGAAGCTCAGCCGCGATTGGCTGAGCATAACTGTGCTCAGCCAATCGCGGCTGAGCAGCTGATGACGTGGCCGCGTCATCAGCCGCTCAGCCGCGATTGGCTGAGCACAGTTATGCTCAGCCAATCGCGGCTGAGCTTCGGATGACGCTGCAGAGGGTGGCCGGCACTCGGGAAGATCCGCCAAGCTCCCGAAGAAGACGTCACTGCTGACGATCGGAGACCGTGGACGACACGACATGCGGTGAGTATAATGCACCACACTTCCGGGTCTAGCGTGGGTGGGGGGAAACACGGGGAAGGGGGCCATTCACAGACATAACATACATTACAAAGTTGTATAACTTTGTAATGTGTGTTATTCTGTGAATAATTTTTTTTCGCCGGACAACCCCTTTAAACCCATCTTTTGACTGACAGGCCTCTTTACAGACACTTGGATTCTTGGCCTCAGTTATATCGCTTCTTTTAAGGCCACTAGTATCACCTCAGACATTGGCTTTGTCGTCTCCCATAGTTTTGGCTGACCTGTAAAGAAGACACCAATACAGACAAGGACATACTTATATGGACCACCTGTGGCAGGTAGATGACGTCCACTTACATTCCCTGAAACAGGCAGGAAGATGACAGACTATGCAGACAGGCACTTTACGGTGTTACTTACAGTAGGTTATGACAGGTGTAGATAATACAGCCGTACACAACCCTCTCTGCTATATTTGTTGTCCCCTGGGCCGCCCAATGTGAGGATACTACACCACATTACACATGGCTTCCTTCTGCTGGTTTTGTCAGATAACTTACAGTGGGATACAAGGCAGGCGGCAAACACAGTTACTTACTTACTGTCTGCATGCCATCTTTACCCTGTACCTTCTCTCCATCCGCTGGTCTCACAGCTTGTTGCTGATCGTTTCTGGAAAAGACTTAAAAACAAACAGATCCACATCTCCCCCTCCACCTGTACACTATGTACGGTTACCTCAGGAAGAGACTGGAAACATCTCCCATCCACCTGTACACTATGTACGGTTACCTCAGGAAGAGACCGGAAACATCTCCCCATCCACCTGTACACTATGTACGGTTACCTCAGGAAGAGACCGGAAACATCTCCCCATCCACCTGTACACTATGTACGGTTACCTCAGGAAGAGACCGGAAACATCTCCCCATCCACCTGTACACTATGTACGGTTACCTCAGGAAGAGACCGGAAACATCTCCCCATCCACCTGTACACTATGTACGCTGTTACCTCAGGAAGAGACCGGAAACATCTCCCCCTCCACCTGTACACTATGTACGGTTACCTCAGGAAGAGACCGGAAACATCTCCCCATCCACCTGTACACTATGTACGCTGTTACCTTGGGAAGAGCATAGAAACCACTGCATCACCAGCTTTATCCATCATCCATCACCCTTTTAGGCATCAAGGTTTGTCTGCGTGAACGTTGCGTCAGCCGCTCTATGGCAACTTTTCTTCTTCTTTGAACAGTTTTTTTTTTTTTTTTTTCTTTTTTCTACAAGTGTTTTTGGTAAGCCCAGGGACCAAACAAATCTCTAATTTGCCAATTAACCCATAATGGTGGGCTTCATATAGACATCTGCACAGTTACCTCCAACCATCCTACATGTCTCAGTGATTGTCCTCACCTCCAGCTTATGGCAGGAGCAGTTTCTGCAGTGGAACATCACTCTGCATGGCGGTCACCATATATCCTTGCGTCTTGTGTCATCCATCTTTGAAAAGTCTGGGATAATCTACAATAAACACTTTTAAACTTTCATTAATATTTGGGCTTTCAATTACATTTTCATCTTTCACAATTTAAAATATCAAACACAATAAGTAACAAAAACATCCTTATTCAAAAATAAAAAATTTGTACGGTGTTTAAAATGTTTTTTTTTTTTTTTAAACATCAAAATGGGCTACTCCCATTTCCATTCACCTCTATCCCCTCCCCCATTTGAATCTACATCAAGAGTCAACAGATATGCTGGATTCAATGCACTTAGCACAAGATATATATATATTGCGGGGCATAAGGAGTGCAGACTGGAGCCATGGATATGGCTGTGGCTTTACTAGTGATAAGACAATATATAAATATAGTCATGAGCCAGTTTGCTATAATCATCACAAAACTGTTACCCCTAAAAAATAACAAATAAAAATAATTAAACATTGTACACTCGTCCCATATTAACCTTCTTTTGAAAAAAAAAATTAAATAAAACACACCGTAAAGATGAAATGTAAAACATACAGTATATAGAATAATTCTTTTTGTCAGAACCTTCAGCTTAATTTATACCATCATTAGCTGAAATAAATCCATTCCTCTAGTAAGCGTCTCTTATCAGTAAGCAGAACGCTCTGTACCTCACTTCTAACCTTGAGCAGTGAGCAGTAAAATCATAGATACAAGAGTTAAGGGCCCTATTCCACGGGACGATTATCGTTTGGATAATCGTTAACGATTAACGATCTCAAACGACCGCTATTGCGAAAGACCTGAAAACGTTCACTCATTTCCATGGAACGATAATCGTTACTTATGATCGTAATTGCGATCGTTTCTCTTCGCTATTTATTCGCTATTGCGTTCGTATCTATTGAGAACGACCGAACGATGTCTTATTCAATGCGAACGATTTGCGAACGAGCAACGATAAAAATAGGTCCAGGTCTTATTAAACGATCAACGATTTCTCATTCGGTCGTTAATCGTTAACTGCATTTCAACCGAACGATTATCGTTCAGATTCGAACGATTTAACGATAATCTGAACGATAATCGTCCCGTGGAATAGGGCCCTAAAACTTCTTGGAAGTTTTTATTTTATTTTTTTTCTAACATCCTTGAAGTTACAGAAGATATCAGCGCTGTGCTCTTATGCACCAGACTGTAACCTTGGACAGTGGCACACATACTTATAACTTAGTAGAATAAAAAAAAACAATTTGCGTAGAACTTATTAGGATAGATGTGTACACATATATACACATATATATATAAAGACTTGTTAAATAAAGTTACATAGAAATATATATTACAGTAGTAAGTTACTACTCCTTAGAAGTATATATATTTTACTGTAGTAAACTACTTCTTTGAAATATCATACGTTGGGGACACACACTTAAAGAAAATCTGCTTACAATATATATGGGGATACATATATATACCTACAACATACTTTTTAAATAAAAATGTGTAAGTTACAGTAATAAGTTACTACAGGCTCCTTATACCATTGGGTTCTTAATAAGTGCACAAAATTCTGCGTTTGATCTTTACCAATTATCACTTTTCTCTTGACATTCCTAATAAAACGTACTTTTTCTCTCTGACTCCTCCTACTGACACTTCCGTATAACAATCTTATACACTAACAGATCTACTAGACCTGATTCCTTCAAACAATCTCTATATTTTTCCTTTCAACAAACCTTTGTCTAACTTTCTTCACCATCAGATAATAATATTCATTAATAAATGTGCAAAACAGTTGTTAGACTCTATCGGAGAGTCCTGTGCCCGCCCCCTCAGTGACACTAAGCAGTATGGGCGGAGGACAGAAATGCCAGGAGTTAAAATGGCCACCGGACTAGATAACCGGATATAAGGGTGTTGGCTTAGGGCGTGGTTTTGAGACGTCACAATTATAATACAGACGTGGATGATATGGGGAGTGGTTGGCTTTCAGTCGCCATCTTTGAGGGCTGATTACAGAAAAGTGGCGTACACAAATAAGCAAATGTTCCACGGTCGGGACAACAGAAAATGATCAACATTTTGTAACACGTAACATACTTCTAGAGGGGAACACCAGCTTAGTAAGACTGGCTGAAATACAACAGTATATAATGTAGGAGCGTACATTACATTACACAACAGCTCTGATTTTTTTTCCTCTAACTCTACTTGCATGTGATCTGCAGCCCTCAGAGCTGGTTGATGGCCTTGTACAAAACATAACAAATAACACACATTATGGACTTTGTATGCTGCTTCACTACGCAGCATTAATTAACCTCTTCAGCTCTCTCAGTACTGTATCTAGCAATGAGCTGGACTGTTCTCCTTGTCTGAGTACGTGGCTTTGTACTCAGACACTTACATGGCACTGTACACTATTTGAGGTTAGGCTGCCACCTCCACAAAGGCATTGGTCTTACTATCAGGTCAGGGGCACTTTAAATCAAAGTAACTACTTCAACAGCCGACCAAAGGGAAGATTCCTGCAGAACAAAGGGTCTATACGCCACCATTGGAGGTAGGTTGGCTTTTGCAGGATCTGGGGTTTGTATACAGATATAAACTGGGTACAATGGTGTAACATAATGATGTGGCTTGGGTCTGCCACACACACTACAATATTCTGTCTTATCTAGATATTGTTGGTCACCGGCACATGTCCACCCAGCTGGACCTGTGCTTCCCACCCATTATCCTAAATGTTTTCCTTCTGTCTGACCCTCTGGCTCTCATCTATCTACTCCACACCCTCCCCTCTTAGAACTCTAATCCTTGATTCCCCCTTAGGGATAGTACTTCGATTAACCCCCAAGGTTCCTGGAAATTCCAAGGACCCATTTGCCCTGCATGTTACATGTAGGCCTGGTTACCTACCCACAAGGCAAAAATAAGTGTGCACAGAAGTGTAAGGGGTTTCCCAAGTGTTGGTCAGAGAGCCAGAGGTTGGTGGGGCTAAGGCATGCATCTGCCTTCATATCAAACCTCCTAAAGATCTGTTCTAGATCTTGCACTGCATCTTCTCATGCCCATCGCTAACTATATCTTTCTTAGCTTCACATCAGCTTCACATAAACTTCTTGTGGAGACTGGGGATCCCTTCTTTTAGTGAATAACTGTCCCATCCTTGCTCAGCTAATCCCTAGGTAGCGTATTGGGGAACGAAACCTAAACCTTAGGTTTTAACAAGCACAGCCACTATAGGCCCAGCCGTCACAGTGACACACTATGGCGACGCACTACAGCAACCTACTGTCCCTCGTTGCTAATTCCTCCTAGGGGGCAAGGGGGTAAGTCACAGATCTTCTGATCTGCTCTCTACCACAGTACAAGCACAAATAATGGGATCAATACAAGTATTGTTCCCGCTGCTCGAGACAGATATCACTTATCAGGAACCCGTTCACTCCAAAAGTTATATGCCTACTGTCTGTGACCTCGCAGCTGTTCTCGATGCCATGCTGTATTACAAGGGTTAAGCATTAATCACAGCCTCCCCGTAAGGACGTAGAAGTGAATAAGTTCGGCAATCCCTTTCCTTAATTCAGCATAAATACAGCAACAGCTTATCTCAATCACACAACAGTCTGCGACGGCAATGCAGCACTTTAACCTTGTCCTATCCTGGGTTACAGAGTTCTTTGTCTAACAATTAGACTCAGCTTTACAAACATATAGAGAACACAGGTGACGGGAATCTCATTAGATCCGTTCCCCTGAGGCACAGATAGTACGTAAGAAAGGGAAAGTCTTTCTTACCTGGCCAGTTATATCTGCGCGTCCGATGACGGATAAATCACCACATCCCGTCTGTCTGCGTTCTAGTTTGCAAGAGGCTGAGTCCCTGTTCGGGCGCCAAATGATAAGGTTAAATTTATATGTTGACCTCTCTCTATGGAGAGAAGCCAAAAACCCAGGTAAAGGATGGTTTTTTAATTATATCTAGAGTTGGAATCCTGCAGTATTACCAGCTCGTCACTTATACGTCATGGACACAGATAAGACAATGTATCATGATTATAAGCCTGGAGAAAATGGCCCAAGTTTTATTATGGTAATCACATTTTATAGACAGATAAAATATAGGGTGGTAACAAATGCTAATAAGACATAGATGAGGCGGTGCTAGTGATTTAGATATTCAGTCATGCGCAATGGCATCTATATTAGTATTCATTATTATTATTCAAAAAGGTTAGAACAATACATTCTGTGCAATGATACTTTCACATTATTCCCACTGTAACAGACAGTCAAAATCGTATCGCTGGCCTTATCAATGCTATAGGTGTTCTGTATGTGGTATATGCTATAGGTGAGCTGTATATGTGCTGTATGTGCTATATGCTATAGGTGCTCTGTATGTGGTATATGCTATAGGTGCTCTGTATGTGGTATATGCTATAGGTGCTCTGTATGTAGTATATGCTATAGGTGCACTGTATGTGGTATATGCTATAGGTGCTCTGTATGTGGTATATGCTATAGGTGCTCTGTATGTGGTATATGCTATAGGTGCTCTGTATGTGGTATAAGCTATAGGTGCTCTGTATGTGGTATATGCTATAGGTGCTCTGTATGTGGTATATGCTATAGGTGCTCTGTATGTGGTATATGCTATAGGTGAGCTGTATATGTGCTGTATGTGCTATATGCTATAGGTGCTCTGTATGTGGTATATGCTATAGGTGCTCTGTATGTGGTATATGCTATAGGTGCTCTGTATGTGGTATATGCTATAGGTGCTCTGTATGTGGTATATGCTATAGGTGCTCTGTATGTGGTATATGCTATATGTGCTCTGTATGTGGTATATGCTATAGGTGAGCTGTATATGTGCTGTATGTGCTATATGCTATAGGTGCTCTGTATGTGGTATATGCTATAGGTGCTCTGTATGTGGTATATGCTATAGGTGCTCTGTATGTGGTATATGCTATAGGTGCTCTGTATGTGGTATATGCTATAGGTGCTCTGTATGTGGTATATGCTATAGGTGGGCTTTTTATTCAGCATTATATGAATTATTGGCTCTTCTTTTATAGACCGTGTTCTGGGTTAATGGTTTCATTAGGGAAGCGGCACAAGGTTATCTATAAAGGCCGATAACATCCATGAACGTTGTGGCTGAGAAGCAGAGGAGAATACCGTATGTGGCGGCAATATATACCATATGGTGTCACCTCCTTATAGCGCCGCTGCCAGTCACCCCAGGAGGTCCCTAGTCCTAATATGATGAAGAGGAGACTTTGCCACATGGAGAGGGAACTCTCTTCTTATTATTAGGGTTTCACGCAGCTTATAGGCTGATCGATCCTGATGGTTCTGGCAGCAAAGTCACACAACTATGTCACAATTACAGACAAACACAAAGTAACTAAACTAATAGTATACAGAGAGATGTAGCGGCCGATAGAGCACACATCCACAGTGCAGGGAGAATACCTGAGAACCTTGCAGATGCAATCATCTCTACCCAGCATTAATACAATTATTCTGGAACGTTCCTGTAAATGGGCTCCAGTATTTCTGGGATCTGGGACTGTGTGCAGCGCCCTCCGCTGGTCAGGACTGTTGTTTTCTCCATTCAATGTTGATTTCCCAGTGTGCTTTGGGTTAGTGTCTTGTTGTGGTTTGAGGACACTTTGCTGTCTCTGGGCTTGGACCCCCTGGACTGCCGAGGACAGGACAATGAATTAAGAGATGGATGAGAACATTGTGCAGGACGACGTCCATGACCTCAGGATGAAGAGACAAGACAATGAACAAAAGGACTACAGGAGACAAAACCCCTATGGAGGTGCCCCAGCCTTCTGACCTGAAGAGGGCGCTGCAAACAAGAGAGCCCAGAAATATGGATGAACTTCATAGGGAGGAATGGTCCCAAAGTGATAGGTTTCCTGGAGGTAACTGCTGCTAAACGGGGCTCTAGAGATGATCCTCCCATGTTTTTCTCCCTGCCCTGTGGATGTGTGCAGTAGTCTGTGACTCGGATGACGTTATTAGCAACCAGAGCAGGAATCCGGGGAATCGTGAAGCATTTAGAGGTAAACTCCACGTGAATCTGATGAGGAAATGTGAGGTGATAAAGTCGACAGTTCTCGAGATAAACAAAAACTTGAGAAGATGAGAGAAGTCCTTGGTGAGCGCCTGACTGGCCCGAAAAGAGGCTAATTGTGCGTGTATGAGGCTGGATAAGTGCCGACGGGATCTGTCAGCGGCGTTAAAGCCCCATTAAAGGATCATGGTCGGCAGCTCTGACAATGTTTCCAGTGAACGGTGAAGATTGATTTTTACAGGACGTTGTAATGAGATGGGGCTGTTTGTGCAGATCCTCGGCTCACTCGCTCTCAGCTGTCAGACAATTCTCTCTCACTAAGTGTCACCTCCCGAGTACAGGGCACTATGGGGATTATTACCCTGCCACGTCTTAGTAAGACATAAAAATCATTGCTTTCATTTGTTACAGAACATGCACCGATTCCTAGAGAACAGGGACCCGTGCTGAGGCCGAGCCGCCATACACGCTTTACTGCTCGGGGTCGATGAATCTATGGCCGTCACACGTTACTCATTACAAAAGAAGTATAAAGTCTGCGCAAAAGAAGGCGGTGATATGGTGTGTAACGTCTCTCAGGCCCAACACCATCCTGGCTCTTATACTGCAGGAGATCTGGATCATCCTACTGATCCCAAGAACCATAAGAAGCCAATACTGATCCGCACACTGTGTGGGTGTGGGGGAGCCGGCTACAGGCCAGGGGAATGGGGGGAGCCAGCTACAGGTCGGGGGAATGGGGGAGCCAGCTACAGGTCGGCGGGATGGGGGGAGCCAGCTACAGGTCGGGGGGATAGGGGGAGCCAGCTACAGGTCGGGGGAATGGGGGGAGCCAGCTACAGGTCGGGGGAATGGGGGGAGCCAGCTACAGGTCGGGGGAATGGGGGAGCCAGCTACAGGTCAGGGGAATGGGGGGAGCCAGCTACAGGTCGGGGGAATGGGGGAGCCAGCTACAGGTCGGCGGGATGGGGGGAGCCAGCTACAGGTCGGGGGGATGGGGGGAGCCAGCTACAGGTCGGGGGAATGGGGGAGCCAGCTACAGGTCGGCGGGATGGGGGGAGCCAGCTACAGGTCGGGGGGATGGGGGGAGCCAGCTACAGGTCGGGGGAATGGGGGAGCCAGCTACAGGTCGGCGGGATGGGGGGAGCCAGCTACAGGTCGGGGGAATAGGGGGAGCCAGCTACAGGTCGGGGGAATGGGGGGAGCCAGCTACAGGTCGGGGGAATGGGGGGAGCCAGCTACAGGTCGGGGGAATGGGGGGAGCCAGCTACAGGTCGGGGGAATGGGGGGAGCCAGCTACAGGCTGGGGGGATGGGGGGAGCCAGCTACAGGCTGGGGGGATGGGGGGAGCCAGCTACAGGTCGGGGGGATGAGCCGACCACAGGCTGGGGGAATGGGGGGAGCCAGCTACAGGTCGGGGGAATGGGGGGAGCCGGCTTCAGGTCGGGGGGAAGGGGGGGAGCCGGCTACAGGCCAGGGGGAATGGGGGGAGCTGGCTTCAGGTAGGGGGGAAGGGGGGGAGCCGGCTACAGGCCGGGGGGATGGGGCGAGCCAGCTTCAGGCCGGGGGGAAGGGGGGAGCCAGCTACAGGCCGGGGGGAAGGGGGTAGCCAGCTACAGGTCAGGGGGAAGGGGGGGAGCCGACTACAGGCCGGGGGGATGAGCTGACTACAGGCTGGGGGAAGGGGGGAGCCGACTACAGGCCGGGGGGATGGGGGGCAGACAGCTACAGGTCGGGGGGAAGCCGACTACAGGCCGGGGGGGATGAGCTGACTACAGGCTGGGGGAAGGGGGGGAGTCGACTACAGGCGGGGGGGATGAGCCGACTACAGGCTGGGGGAAGGGGGGGAGCCAGCTACAGGTCGGGGGAATAGGGGGAGCCAGCTACAGGTCGGGGGAATGGGGGGAGCCAGCTACAGGCCGGGGGAATGGGGGGAGCCAGCTACAGGTCGGGGGAATGGGGGGAGCCAGCTACAGGTCGGGGGAATGGGGGGAGCCAGCTACAGGTCGGGGGAATGGGGGGAGCCAGCTACAGGCTGGGGGGATGGGGGGAGCCAGCTACAGGTCGGGGGGATGAGCCGACCACAGGCTGGGGGAATGGGGGGAGCCAGCTACAGGTCGGGGGAATGGGGGGAGCCGGCTTCAGGTCGGGGGGAAGGGGGGGAGCCGGCTACAGGCCGGGGGGAATGGGGGGAGCTGGCTTCAGGTAGGGGGGAAGGGGTGGAGCCGGCTACAGGCCGGGGGGATGGGGCGAGCCAGCTTCAGGCCGGGGGGAAGGGGGGAGCCAGCTACAGGCCGGGGGGAAGGGGGGAGCCAGCTACAGGTCAGGGGGAAGGGGGGGAGCCGACTACAGGCCGGGGGGATGAGCTGACTACAGGCTGGGGGAAGGGGGGAGCCGACTACAGGCCGGGGGGATGGGGGGCAGACAGCTACAGGTCGGGGGGAAGCCGACTACAGGCCGGGGGGGATGAGCTGACTACAGGCTGGGGGAAGGGGGGGAGTCGACTACAGGCGGGGGGGATGAGCCGACTACAGGCTGGGGGAAGGGGGGGAGCCAGCTACAGGCCAGGGGGATGAGCAGACTACAGGCTGGGGGAAGGGGGGGAGCTGGCTACAGAACGTCAATGGAAAACGGATCTAAACGGATAATACACAATTGCATCCGTTTTTGCATCTGTTTTTTTTCCATAAAACGTATACGTTAAACGTTAATACTGATCCGCACACTGTGTGGGTGTGGGTGTGGGGGAGCCGGCTACAGGCCAGGGGAATGGGGGGAGCCAGCTACAGGTCGGGGGAATGGGGGGAGCCAGCTACAGGTGGGGGGAACAGGGGGGAGCCAGCTACAGGGCGGGGGGAGCCAGCTACAGGCCGGGGGGATGGGGGGAGCCAGCTACAGGTCGGGGGAATGGGGGGAGCCAGCTACAGGTCGGGGGGATGAGCCGACTACAGGCTGGGGGAAGGGGGGGAGCTGGCTACAGAACGTCAATGGAAAACAGATCTAAACGGATAATACACAATTGCATCCGTTTTTGCATCTGTTTTTTTTCCATAAAACGTATCAGTTAAACGGATTGCAAAAATGCAGTGTGAACCTAGCCTTAAAGTAACTCTGTACCCATAATCTGACCCCCTCCAAACCACTTGTACCTTCGGATAGCTGCTTTTAATCCAAGATCTGTCCTGGGGTCCGTTCGGCAGGTGATGCAGTTATTGTCCTATTGTCTCCTATTCATCACCTGTGTCAGCCCGGCACATGGGCTGGATTGTTAACGCACCTGTGCAATGTTCAGCATGCAGAAAATGTTCCAGTGGCATTTCTAATGATAAGGAGGGTGGGGAGGAGGGACAGAGGGTTGGTGCAAAGTTAGGGCACAGATATTCTAGGCCACGCCCGTAGGGCAGAGGGCTGTAAGTTGAAAAGTTGTTTTTTAAGACAATAACCGCATCCCCGGCCAAACGGACCCTAGGACAGATCTTGGATTAAAAGCAGCTATCCGAAGGTACGAGTGGTTTGGGGGGGCAGATTGTGGGTACAGAGTCGCTTTAAACATTAATAAATTCTCCACAAGTGACCCCCCTGGAAATGACGTATCTTTCTGTGCACCTCCGTCTGCTGCATGGACAGTAACACACAAGTTATTCACAGGGGGAAGTTCCTATGACAGTTACTGATGATGTCTCTCCGGCTCCTGTCACACATATAAATAGATGGTTCAGCCTCCCTTACTGTATACTTATATAGAGATGAGGGTTATTACACTGTCCTCCCATCAGGCAGAGAGGGTACTGGCTCTAGCTGCCCATGTGCATCATGGGACTGAGAGCAGAGAGGTCACATGACCCAGACACAGTAATGCAGTGTATGGATGCAGCAGAGCTGAGATGAAACAGGTGACACTGCAGGAATAGTAACGGTGAGTGTGAAATATATGTGCAATAAACTCCGAAACCCTGAAGACATTTTCCTGCATTTCTCTTCTGTAGGCTGCATGTTCTCATGTTGTAACGCCTGGAGTAGTGGATCCACTGGACCGTCACCAGCGATGGCACTAACCTCACCAGGGGGCGGAGTCTAAGGGGCCGCTGGTTTTCACCAGAGCCCGCCGCAAGGCGGGATGGACTTGCTGCGGCAGGCGACCCCCAGGTCGCTACCCCTAGCTTGGTTGCTGGTGATGGCAGGCGAGGCGTGGCAGGAGCAGTAGGCAGGAGATGGTAGTGGCAGAGGTCTGTAGTCGTGACCGAAGGAGACAGGCTGAAGACAGGAGCAATAGAGTAACGGGGAAGCAGGAACCAGGAACAAGGACTAGGGACCAGGTAGTGGACAGGAATCAGGAACAACAGGGAGCTGGGCCAAACGCTATGGGAAGCATGTAGAGGCTCCAACACAAGGGACAGGGCATGCTGGGATTTATAGGGGAGTGATTGGTGCAACCAACCAATTAAGGGCGGACTGGCCCTTTAAATCTGAGACAGCCGGCGCGCGCGCGCCCTAGGAGGCGGGGACGCGCGCGCCGGCCGGCACAGCGACAGACAGGAACGTGGAGAGGTGAGGCGCCCCCCGGGGCCGAAGTAACAGCAGCGTCGGGTCCCTGACTAGGGACACCGGCTGCTGCATGGGGCAGGAGGCGGTCGCGGCGGCGGCCCGGAATGCGGGACGCCGCCGCGGCCGTGACACATGTCCTATGCTCGGAGCTGCCTGATCTCGATCCTCAGCTCTTAAAGTCACAAATCAACTTTGTGAAATCCATCAGAGAATTCTCCAGCCCTTATCTCTCCTCTCCTGAACAGACTGCTGACAGTAAGACCCAGCAGCCTGAACTATATGTGAGAACAGGAGAGAAACTCACTCAAATGTTTAATAAAGACCTATAGAGATTGCATTTCAAAGTGATTTTTCAACACAAATATAGATATGTTTTAAGTATTTTTTTTTCTTTTTTTTTTGTATATACAGTACATATAGTTCTATTTTGTACAATTACAGCGATAATAAACATATAGAGGGAATGTGTCACCGCACCATGTGATAGTAAAAACCTGCAAATCGGTCTTCTGTTTTCTTTAGTGCTTTTTCTTGTCAGTCTGTTGCTTCTGATGTGTTCTTTGCAGCAGAATGAGCTGTGGGGAGGAAACTACACTTCCCATCATCCATTGCTGAACCCCCCCCCCCACTGCGGCTCCTCCCACATTAGTTCCTAGTTCCCATTGTCTGCTGCTTCATCGCTCCCCCTCTTACAGCCTTTGCTGCCACTGAGCATGTGCGACCACCAAGCTGCACTGGTCATAGTGATCAGGTTGGAGATTATGGAACAGATTTACTATGTGAAGGATTTTCACTTTGTGGCAGCAGGTACTTTTTATAAGAGCCCCATTTATATCATGGATTACCCCCTTATTATGGCTCTTTGTAAGGGTAGCTTCACACATACCGAATCGCAGCGGATTTGATGATGCAGATTTGAGCTAAATAAGTGAACACAGCCTCAAATCTGCACCATCAGATCTGCTACGGATCCTGTACGTGTGAACGCACCCTAAATATGATATCCTACCCTGAGATTCAGTTTCTCATGATTTTTACCTTCTCTGCTTTCTGTCAGTGAATTGTAGAAGTGCTGGAAGAAATCTTAGGTGAGGACTGGCTTTAGCCTTTAGATTTAAAGAACAGTGTTCCCATATAGCAGGGATTGGAACCTGCGGCCCTTCGTCTGCTGCTACAGTACAATTCCCATCATGCCAGGACAGCCAAAGCCGCTGGGGGGGCGAAGGTTCCCCATCCCTGCCATATAACGTAAGAGAAACTTGGACAAATCCCCCCCCCCCCCTGCAGGTGGCCTCTACGCCTGACCCCATTGGGCAGAGGGTTCTGGTTGGATGAGGGTACTAGAGCGTCTCGGTCTTGTCCTCGATGCCAGATGGCGGCTGATACAGCTGCATGTACAGGAGCCGTATGTACAGGGGTCTATGTGGGGGATCACGGGGTCCTCATATCGGCCCATACTTTCAGTCTTACATATAGGTAGATATGATTACCATTCCCGTCAGACACTTTCCCGGAGATTAAAACTCGCTATTCATTACAGAAAGTCAGAAAGTAATTACAAGTTGGCAGAAACAAACACATGATAAGGACATTCATAAGCTGCCACAATATTAATGAGAAAAACAGGAGGTTTTGTCCAGGATGAGAAGCTTCCAGATCAATAAGACAAACTTTAGTTTTGGCCTTAAGTTCTCATTCTTCATCGGCAGCACAAGCCCATGTTCACACTGAGGACACCCTGGCCGCCCGCCAAAGAGAGAGCCGGGAAACAATGCCCAACGTCAGTCCTGAGCTGCCATGATGCCTCATCTCCCAGTGAGGAGCAGGCTTGTATGTACCGCCATGCATGTCCTGCCGTGTATGTACCACTGTGTATGTGCCGCCGTGTATGTGCCACCATGTATGTACCACTGTGTATGTGCCGCCGTGTATGTGCCACCATGTATGTACCACTGTGTATGTGCCGCCGTGTATGTACTGCCCTGTATGTGCCGCCGTGTATGTACTGCCCTGTATGTGCCACCATGTATGTACCACTGTGTATGTGCCGCCATGTATGTACACAGTGTATGTAGGAGTTGGGGGTCTCAGTGTAGTGTACAAAAGTTGGGGGTCTCAGTGTAGTATACAGGAGTTGGGGGTCTCAGTGTAGTGTATAGGAGTTGGGGGTCTCAGTGTAGTGTACAGGAGTTGGGGGTCTTAGTGTAATGTACAGGAGTTGGGGGTCTCAGTGTAGTGTACAGGAGTTGGGGGTCTCAGTGTAGTGTACAGGAGTTGGGGGTCTCAGTGTAGTGTACGGGAGTTGGGGGTCTCAGTGTAATGTACAGGAGTTGGGGGTCTCAGTGTAGTGTACAGGAGTTGGGGGTCTCAGTGTAGTGTATAGGAGTTGGGGGTCTCAGTGTAGTGTATAGGAGTTGGGGGTCTCAGTGTAGTGTATAGGAGTTGGGGGTCTCAGTGTAGTGTACAGGAGTTGGGGGTCTCAGTGTAATGTACAGGAGTTGGGGGTCTCAGTGTTGTGTACAGGAGTTGGGGGGTCTCAGTGTTGTGTACAGGAGTTGGGGGTCTCAGTGTTGTGTACAGGAGTTGGGGGTCTCAGTGTAGTGTACAGGAATTGGGGGTCTCAGTGTAGTGTACAGGAGTTGGGGGTCTGAGTGTAGTGTATAGGAGTTGGTGGTCTGAGTGTAGTGTACAGGAGTTGGGGGTCTCAGTATAATGTACAGGAGTTGGGGGTCTGAGTGTAGTGTACGGGAGTTGGGGGTCTCAGTGTAGTGCACAGGAGTTGGGGGTCTCAGTATAGTGTATAGGAGTTGGGGGTCTCAGTGTAGTGTACGGGAGTTGGGGGTCTCAGTGTAGTGCACGGGAGTTGGGGGTCTCAGTGTAGTGTACAGGAGTTGGGGGTCTCAGTATAGTGTATAGGAGTTGGGGGTCTCAGTGTAGTGTACGGGAGTTGGGGGTCTCAGTGTAGTGCACGGGAGTTGGGGGTCTCAGTGTAGTGTACAGGAGTTGGGGGTCTCAGTATAGTGTATAGGAGTTGGGGGTCTCAGTGTAGTGTACGGGAGTTGGGGGTCTCAGTGTAATGTATGGGAGTTGGGGGTCTGAGTGTAATGTACGGGAGTTGGAGGTCTCAGTATAGTGTATAGGAGTTGGGGGTCTCAGTGTAATGTACAGGAGTTGGGGGTCTCAGTGTAGTGTACAGGAGTTGGGGGTCTCAGTGTAATGTACAGGAGTTGGGGGTCTCAGTGTAATGTACAGGAGTTGGGGGTCTCAGTGTAGTGTACAGGAGTTGGGGGTCTCAGTATAGTGTATAGGAGTTGGGGGTCTCAGTGTAGTGTATAGGAGTTGGGGGTATTAGTGTGGTGTATGGGAGTTGGGGGTCTCAGTGTAATGAACTACAAGTACCATCATCACCATCTATATCACCTCAGGGGAACTACAAGTATCATCATCACCATCTATATCACTTCAGGGGAACTTCAAGTATCATCATTACCATCTATATCACCTCAGGGGAACTACAAGTATCATCATCACCATCTATATCACCTCAGGGGAACTACAAGTAGCATCATCACTAAACCCCTAGGTGCTGTCCCCTCTATAACCTCTGTGGGTGTATTTACCTCTGGAAGGCAGAGATTTATTAGCACTCGGCCTGTGACAGGATATTTCTCCATTTATTCCTCACACCCTCCATCCTCCCTGAGATCCCCTCACTCCAGACTGCTACTATAAGTCACAGACTGACAAGGAATTCACATGAGACTATGGGCCACATGTATCATCCTGCGAACGGATGATTTTCGGCGGAAAGTGCCGATTTGCGTATTTTTTTATACGCAAATGGCCGATCTGCGAATAAAATATTTGCAAATCGTCACTTTCCGCCGAGTACGCCAGGGGGGCGGAAAGGGGGCGTGTAGTGGGCGGAACGGAGGGCGCGGACTCAGAGTCCGCGCGATTTACCATCCGTTCCGCCCAAATATACGCCGAAAACCTACTCCAGTCCTCAGCTGGCTTAGGTTTTCGGCGGTGCGCACCGGCGCGCACAGGATTTATGTAGAGGCAGACCGCCTCTACATAAATCTCCGTAGCGCCGGAGCTGCGGGGGCATTAAACGCCGGACTTAATAAATGCCCCCCTATGCCTTTAAAGGGGAACTCCAGTTTAATTTACTTCTATCTAAAAAAAAAAAAAAATTCTTAACCATACTGGGCTGGGTACAATCAAGTGCTACTGCCTCCTCCTCCCCCTCCTCCACACTGGGTCCAATACAGTGCTATTACTGCTGCTGGTTCCACTGTCAAATGTCTGTTTTCCACCCTACTGGATCCAAGAAACTTTTTGTCCTATGTCACGTCTAATCACTTACACCTTTGCTAATTTTTTTTCACTATTTTTGCACTTTGATTTTTTGCACTTTTTTCATTGTAATAGCAACTGCAACTAAACGAAACTACTCTACCCTATCAGACTCGCACTATTGTAGCTGCAATTATTTAGCCGTTATTGCAAGGTTCGTTTTAGGTTCGGTTCGTACGAATCCGAACTTCACAAAAGTTCGCCGGATCGAACCAAAACGATTTTTTCAAAAGTTCACTCATCCCTACTCATGTGTACTAGTCGGCATGTGACTCTGTTCACAGGAAGCGAGCGGCGTGATACTTGAGGCCGCCACGTAGTAATGCTGCGGTTCCTGTCATGGGTTTCGCTCGCCTCCCCGTCTTGCATACGGAATATTCCCTGCATTTAATCCGTTCTACTTGTCTGACTTTCATGTAAAAAGTGGCTGCGGCAGGATGAGTCCCGGCAATGGGGGGAGGCGGGGGGCGATAGCGAGCGGCGCACAATGAGGCCCTAATCCTGGATGAAATAACTTGTTTATTTAAATTTCCCACTTTGTATTTGCTGGAGATATTGTGATCCGCCCTTTCAGCAAACATCAGGGCTTCTAAACTTATCCGCGAGAAGACAAAGGAGAGGCAGGGAAGCTGTGTACACAAGCCGCCGCCGCCACCACCGTACTCTCCAATTATCTTTTAATTCCGCCGCTGTCTTCATTTATTTCTTTCATCTCCTTGTTCTCTTTTATAATAATTTATTTCAGCGAGTGCGTCTCAGCCCCTGGGACCGCATCCAGATTCGTATATTTAACTACGCCGAGGCGCCAGATGCTGCCAGTCAAAAAGAAAGTCACCGCAGAGGCTTAAAATTAGATTTTCACACAGAACCGGGATCCAGCGTTCAATGGGGGTGACGGCCGCCCATCACTCTGTCTCCAGCCCCAAGAAGATTTTTAATTAAAAATTTCTATCATTTCCAAAAAAAATAAATTCTGCTCGGGGGAAGGTTACACTGACCCAGGGGCCACAGGGAACCGCATACGGGAGAGAACACCTTACACTCAAAGAGCCCTATACAGCGGGGCCCCCTACTGGTACTAGCTGATGCCATGCCCTATACAGCGGGGCCCCCTACTGGTACTAGCTGATGCCATGCCCTATACAGCGGGGCCCCCTACTGGTACTAGCTGATGTCATACCCTATACAGCGGGGCCCCCTACTGGTACTAGCTGATGCCATGCCCTATACAGCGGGGTCCCCTACTGGTACTAGCTGATGCCATGCCCTATACAGCGGGGCCCCCTACTGGTACTAGCTGATGTCATACCCTATACAGCTGGGCCCCCTACTGGTACTAGCTGATGCCATGCCCTATACAGCGGGGCCCCCTACTGGTACTAGCTGATGTCATGCCATATACAGCTGGGCCCCCTACTGGTACTAGCTGATGCCATGCCCTATACAGCGGGGCCCCCTACTGGTACTAGCTGATGCCATGCCCTATACAGCGGGGCCCCCTACTGGTACTAGCTGATGCCATGCCCTATACAGCGGGGGCCCCCTACTGGTACTAGCTGATGTTATGCCCTATACAGCGGGGCCCCCTACTGGTACTAGCTGATGCCATGCCCTATACAGCGGGGCCCCCTACTGGTACTAGCTGATGTCATACCCTATACAGCGGGGCCCCCTACTGGTACTAGCTGATGCCATGCCCTATACAGCTGGGCCCCCTACTGGTACTAGCTGATGCCATGCCCTATACAGCTGGGCCCCCTACTGGTACTAGCTGATGCCATGCCCTATACAGCGGGGCCCCCTACTGGTACTAGCTGATGCCATGCCCTATACAGCGGGGCCCCCTACTGGTACTAGCTGATGCCATGCCCTATACAGCGGGGCCCCCTACTGGTACTAGCTGATGCCATGCCCTATACAGCGGGGCCCCCTACTGGTACTAGCTGATGCCATGCCCTATACAGCGGGGGCCCCCTACTGGTACTAGCTGATGTTATGCCCTATACAGCGGGGCCCCCTACTGGTACTAGCTGATGCCATGCCCTATACAGCGGGGCCCCCTACTGGTACTAGCTGATGTCATACCCTATACAGCGGGGCCCCCTACTGGTACTAGCTGATGCCATGCCCTATACAGCTGGGCCCCCTACTGGTACTAGCTGATGCCATGCCCTATACAGCGGGGCCCCCTACTGGTACTAGCTGATGCCATGCCCTATACAGCGGGGCCCCCTACTGGTACTAGCTGATGTCATACCCTATACAGCGGGGCCCCCTACTGGTACTAGCTGATGTCATACCCTATACAGCGGGGGCCCCCTACTGGTACTAGCTGATGTTATGCCCTATACAGCGGGGCCCCCTACTGGTACTAGCTGATGTCATGCCATATACAGCCGGGCCCCCTACTGGTACTAGCTGATATCATACCCTATACAGCGGGGTCCCCTACTGGTACTAGCTGATATCAAACCCTATACAGCGGGGCCCCCTACTGGTACTAGCTGATGTCATGCCCTATACAGCGGGGCCCCCTACTGGTACTAGCTGATGCCATGCCATATACAGCGGGGCCCCCTACTGGTACTAGCTGATATCATACCCTATACAGTGGGGCCCCCTACTGGTACTAGCTGATGTCATGCCATATACAGCGGGGCCCCCTACTGGTACTAGCTGATATCATACCCTATACAGCGGGGCCCCCTACTGGTACTAGCTGATGTCATGCCATATACAGCGGGGCCCCCTACTGGTACTAGCTGATGTCATACCCTATACAGCGGGGCCCCCTACTGGTACTAGCTGATGTCATACCCTATACAGCGGGGGCCCCCTACTGGTACTAGCTGATGTTATGCCCTATACAGCGGGGCCCCCTACTGGTACTAGCTGATGTCATGCCATATACAGCCGGGCCCCCTACTGGTACTAGCTGATATCAAACCCTATACAGCGGGGCCCCCTACTGGTACTAGCTGATGCCATGCCATATACAGCGGGGCCCCCTACTGGTACTAGCTGATATCATACCCTATACAGTGGGGCCCCCTACTGGTACTAGCTGATGTCATGCCATATACAGCGGGGCCCCCTACTGGTACTAGCTGATATCATACCCTATACAGCGGGGCCCCCTACTGGTACTAGCTGATGTCATACCCTATACAGCGGGGCCCCCTACTGGTACTAGCTGATGCCATTTAGAGACTGTAGAGCGACTTAGAGTCATGTTGGGCTGTAGTTTTGTGCTGGAACATGTTGCCATTTATATTGTACCATAATCAGGGGTCATTCTGCCATGAGGCTACTTGAGTCTTGGCCTCAGGCGGCACCCCCTGCTGTTGGAAGGGGTGTGAGGACCAGCAGCAGCACCTGGTGAACCCGGGCCCACTTGGCCATGAGGTGCTGCCCCTGGCTCTTTAAATGTTAGCGTTTATAGGGAGCTCTCACAGTTAAATATTGCAGAGCTGTTATTGGCAGAGCAAGGAGCCATTGGATCCCCGGTCTGCTAATAACTCTTATGTCCGCAGGCAGCATTCTGCCTCTGGCCACTAGAGGTCGCTTCCTCCCGTTGAAGAGCAGGGAGAGGAGACACACACTGGAGGAGGGCAGCACTGCAAGGCGGGTGAGTATGTGTGTGCATGGTAAACCAAACAAATGTGTATGCTAAAAAAAAACCCAAACAAATGCATTTTAATGCGTTTTTGATCCCGAATTTATAATGGAAGTCAAAGGAAAAACGGATGCACACAAATCCATCTATTTTTTTCATCTGTTTTTTTTTGCATGAAACAGATGAAAAAAGATTGTGAACCCAGCCAAAGAAGTTCCACACCCCACACATTACCATAGCAGCGGGCAGGCTCACCCACTCAGACACTTCAACTTTATCCATGTCCTCAGGGTGCAAATATAGTTAAATACTATGGCAGAGCGGGGAGCCATTGACTCCCTACAGCATCACACAGTTTTGTGACCTGACCAGGAAGGTGCGATGCAGCGATGTCACTGAGGGCGCACGTCTGGCCGTTTGCAGTGCAGACCATAGGGGAGAAAAGACCCAAACTGAACTGCTCCACCCATCATGGAGGTGGTTTGCATGAGCGTTTGATTCCAGGGCAACTTTCCTATATGGAGACACTATGGGGGCACAAACTATGGGGGCACAAACATTGCGTTTGTTTAATAGCAGAAAGCGCACACTATAAATGTGAGGAAGAGAGTGCTATTAGGGTCCTATTACGTGGAGCCATTTTTAACGATTACCGTCTAACGATAAACGATCGCAAATGAGATTGTTTATTGTTAACCTGAAATCGTTAACCATATTACACAGAACGATGGTCATTAGTTATGATCGTTACTATGATCGTTTATTCCTTCTGATTACAGCAAAACAACGAACAATTTGCAATTACACTGAACGCTTGGTGAAAAAATGCGGAACTTGAGCGAACGAGTGTGGAATTACAGCGAACAATAATTTTAGGATCAGCTCTAAATCAACGTTCAACAACATACGAACGATTTTTCGATCGTTGCCTGCAATTACACAGAACGATTATCACTTAAATTTGCGCGATAATCGTCCCGTGTAATAGGGCCCCTACTGTGTGGAGGCATATTACTATGAGGGGGTACTAAGGGGGAACTTTGGTTTTTAGGGGCACCATTACTATACAAGGGGGGTGGGGGTAAGTACAAGGGGCAGGCAAGAATGGGGGGGCATGTACAGCGGGGAGGCAAGAATGGGGGGGGCATGTACAGCGGGAGGCAAGAATGGGGGGGGGGCATGTACAGCGGGGAGGCAAGGCATGGTGCGATTAGGCATGGAAGCACTAGAAAAGTGAGGAGCCAAAGACATCAGGGTGGCACATATTGTAGAGACAAGTCATGGCTGGAAGTAGGTATCATGGTGGTCTTGCAAGAAAATGAAGAGGGAAATTGACTCCAATCAGAGAAGATGTCCCTGGTGGTCGCTGGATGTAGCTGTAATCACATGGATATAGCCTGTGGCCTATGGCTGTATCCATGTTTTCCTGTTGCCGAACACAAACATTTTGACAGGTTCACTGAACACTAATCGCATGTGGTCCACAGAGCCTTGGTCAGATGTTTAGCTGCAGTTGTAAACATGCGTTAACCTGCGATTTCAGGTCGTTCACCAAAGCGATCGTTTGAGATCATTAATTATCGGCAAATCACTTTGTCTTATAGGACCCTCAGTCTATGAGGTATCTGAGAGGTTGTAGGGTGCATACCCTGCAGTACAGATGGTTCCACCGTAATTCTAGAGTTATTCTAGATTGGCTGAGTTTATTGCAGCAAGGGTGCATGTAGGTAAGCATGCTCCATGCAGGGAATCTGGTCACTCCAGGCGCTGACATGTAATATGAATGTACAGTATTTAGTACAGGGAAATGCAGAAGTTGTATTGACTTAGCAAACAGTAGCCCAGTGTTATATTGTTTCCACGGGTGTTTGGTGTCCTGCCCTTCCTATTCTGCTTAAATATGCAAAGCCGTGTAGAGCAGACGGTGGTGCGGTCCTGCCCAGCCAGTGGTGCAGGATTCCGGGTTCTCGAAAACTCACTTGTCCCTAGATACAAGGTAGCAAGGGGAAACAGAGGACTCTTCTCTAGAGCAGACCCAACTGGTTTTCAACAGCAAAGGTAATTGCATGGATTCCTGACATTCTTGGCCTCCACTGGATATAGAATAATGATTAACACCGTGTGGGAGAGCACACTCGGTCAGTCGGACATGCAGCTGATAGGGAAAGTAGCTCTCTCAGCTACTGCCGTATTTATTTTGGCACTCGCCTATAGATTCTATAAGTTACGAAAGCTTGAGAGCACCGAGCCAACTGGCAAGCATGACCTGGGCTGTGGCACAGAGAAGAGCACCGCCACTGTGGAAACCCCTCTACGGGATTACATAGGTGATGAAACTGGAAATCTGAGATTCAGGTGTGTACACAAGAACCTGCAGAACAGCTCGGTCACAGATCTCGGGAACAAGAACTTTGCTGCCGAACGTGTCACCCTACACCAGGCTCAGGAGGGATTACAATCTGATGAGGTCACCTGCAAAGATCAAAGTGGTCTAAAAAGTGAAGATGCAGAGCAATGGCTCAGGAAGGATGATCCCCTGCAAAGCCAACGTCAGCTTAAAGAAGGTACCGATGGCCAAACAGACCAATGCAAGGAAACCATCCACAAAACACAGACCCAGGACTGCAGGCAGGATCCAGAAGGTGGAGAAATGCAAGAAAAGTCACTGCTGGCAAATGGGTCCACAGGACAGGATTCTAAAGACTTGCCCCCGCGTCACAGAAACCAAGCAGAAGAAAAATGTCACCAGGTTATCGCAACACAAATGCAGGAAGATATCATTACCAATGGTGGCCCAATACAGACGCTCACAGTTGGGGGCCTACCAGAGAAGATGGTGGAATCCAGTTCTCTGTCAGTCACAGATGAAGCTGACCTTCACTTTGATACTGGTGTTCATGGAGCTCAGACACCTCTTATGGATTTACCACCGTCTACTGAAAGAGAGGACGTAGACATCAATGCTCAACAGGAACCAAGTGGTAATGATGGGATAAAAGGTAAAACACAGGAAGAAATTGGCGAATCCCAGGGACAGAATGTGATGAAAGATCATCGAGAGAAGGAAAGCAAAGAAGAGAACACAGCTACTCAAGGAATCCAATCGACTATTGTTTCTTCTGTCAACGCATCCCCATCACTCTCCAAGCAGCAGGATCAGGATGGTGCTGGAGTTGTACAATCTGGACCAAACAGCTACCGCATTGCTGACCATGAAGAGGCTTCTCTTGATGTTCATCTCAGTTTGGAAAACTGTTATGACATTTTGTGTTTGGCAAAGAAAAACAACCATGATGGCCTTATAGCAGCAGCCTACAAAACTATGAGCGACGACTACTTACACATCCTACAGAACCCTACAATCTATGGGCGACTCAACGCCACCGAGAGAGACTTAATCCTGGAAGGTAGGATGAAGGGAAGGCGTTTTGTGGTTGTGGCAGACATTGACACTCAGGCCACCAGTGCCTCTGAAAACAAGAGCAACTTAAGTTACTATGACACCGACAATGACCAGTGGCATGGATTATCCCACATCCCCAATGAAGCCGTCAGCCGCGGCTGCTCAATGGCAACTCTGTTCAACTACTTATTCATTGTACTGGGATCTGATGGCCTTGACAGGCAAATGAAACCATCCAAACGTGTCATCTGCTACAACCCCTTGACAGACAGCTGGAAGGAAGTGGCTCCACTCAAAGAAGCAAGACCTCACTGCAAACTGGTAGCACTTGATGGTTGCCTTTATGCCATTGGGGGGGAATGCCTTCACACTGTTGAAAAATATGACCCACGACTAAACCGGTGGAGCTACATAGCGCCTCTTCCAAACGACACCTTTGCGGTTGCCCATATGGCGACTGCATGTGATGAAGAGATCTATGTCACGGGTGGAACTATTCGATACATGCTGCTAAGATACAACCTTCGAGAGAAAATTTGGAAGAACAGTCTTATCAGCGGCAGCAAAGACAGGACAACAGAGATAATAGCCGCCAACAACTTTCTCTATCGGTTTGACCTAAACCGAAACATGGGCATAAGCGTCCATCGCTGCAACATCCGAGCCAGGATCTGGTATGAATGTGCCACCTATGCCATGCCCTATCCATCGCCCTTCCAGTGCGTGGTTATCGATAACAGCATCTACTGCATTAGCAGGAACTTCCACCTGCGTTTGCTGGCGGATGAAGTGTCTCCCAGGTTCATGGAGGTCGATCTACAGACTGTGCCCTCGCCAAAGGGCATTCTCTACCCGCTTGTCCTTGTTCTGCCAGTCAAGGGCATTCCGTGAACCGGCCAATAAAGCTGTTTAATTATTTCTCTTTTATGGATACCCAAACGTAAAGAAAAATCCAATGGAAACGTGTTCAGAGTCTGATCTTGACACCGGTAAAATCCACGTACAGGACATAAAAGCAGGAACGTGTTAATTATTCATTGTCTACAACTGCAATTCTCTTGATAAATGCACCGACATAAACTGCAGCTTCCAGCAAGTTCATCGCATTGCACTAAAGTCTATTCTGCAAGACGGAAAGTTTTTTTTCTTTCTTTCTTCCCTAAATACATTTATTCTGTATTCATAAAGACAGGATGAGAGCGATAAATCCAGCAGCCTAGCAGGTAAAAACACCAACATTCCCAGTAATTACCTTACAATGTGCAGTAACTCACAGACGAACTCTCCAACATGGGAACCTTTTTTTCTGATTTTGGGGGGAAAATGCATATTTTATGTCTGTGGTGCAAAGTCAACGTTAACCCAATAGATGATGAAGAGATGAGCACTACAAGTGTATCTGATCACTATATGATCCTGTGTAATGCTATATACCCCACAGTCTATATGTATATATACAGTGTAATGTATAGCATGTCATCCATGTCATTGTCCCCAGAGGACAAGCCAAACCTGAAGGGTAAATTCATAAGCGGCAGATTTGTTGCTGAAATTCTCAGCCATTCATGCAGATAGGGTCGGGTTGTTTTCATGGTTAGCACATGGATAGCCGGGACGACCACACAAATCTGCCGCATGTGAACATACCCTAAAAGTCAGCATAGGGTTAACATGAAGCCACTGTAAGTGTCATTATCTGACAGCAGGACACATCCTGACCCTCCACGTCATATGCAAACACAGATTAGGAGTATTTGCTATGTAAATGGTGTGCACACATAGAGCACTGCCAGCAATGTGGAGGCTGGGACGGTCTTAAAGGGACAATGCTCAGGTTTTCTTATAGCGCAGAGGTTCTGACTCTATGGAGATTGATGCGACAACAGAAAGGGTTTTATCCTTTACAACCAATCTTTTTCTTGCCCCAATGCATCTTATGTAAACGACAGGGATCTCACCCCTACACTATGTCACAACAGGGATCTCACCATTACAGTATGTCAAAACAGGGATCTCACCTCTACACTATGTCACGTCAGGGATCTCACCTCTACACTATGTCACGACAGGGATCTCACCCCTACACTATGTCACAACAGGGATCTCACCACTATACTATGTCACGACAGGGATCTCACCACTATACTATGTCACGTCAGGGATCTCATCACTAAACTATGTCACGTCAGGGATCTCATCACTAAACTATGTCACGTCAGGGATCTCATCACTAAACTATGTCACGTCAGGGATCTCACCTCTACACTATGTCACAACAGGGATCTCACCTCTAGACTATGTCATGTCAGGGATCTCACCACTATATTATGTCACGACAGGGATCTCATCACTAAACTATGTCACGACAGGGATCTCACCACTATACTATGTCACAACAGGGATCTCATCACTAAACTATGTCACGTCAGGGATCTCATCACTAAACTATGTCACGTCAGGGATCTCATCACTAAACTATGTCACGTCAGGGATCTCATCACTACACTATGTCACAACAGGGATCTCACCACTACACTATGTCACGACAGGGATCTCACCACTACACTATGTCACGACAGGGATCTCACCATTACACTATGTCACGTCAGGGATCTCACCACTATACTATGTCACGACAGGGATCTCACCACTACACTATGTCACGACAGGGATCTCACCATTACAGTATGTCAGGACAGGGATCTCATCACTACACTATGTCACAACAGGGATCTCATCACTACACTATGTCACAACAGGGATCTCACCATTACAGTATGTCAGGACAGGGATCTCATCACTACACTCTGTCACGACAGAGATCTCACCCCTACAGGGTCATCTGTCTGGGAGCCCCAGGGTCATCTGTATGGGAGCACCAGGGTCATCTGTATGGGAGCACCAGGGTCATCTGTATGGGAGCACCAGGGTCATCTGTCTGGGAGCCCCAGGGTCCTCTGTCTGGGGGCCCCAGGGTCCTCTGTCTGGGAGCCCCAGGGTCCTCTGTATGGGAGCACCAGGGTCATCTGTCTGGGAGCACCAGGGTCATCTGTATGGGAGCACCAGGGTCATCTGTATGGGAGCACCAGGGTCATCTGTATGGGAGCACCAGGGTCATCTGTCTGGGAGCCCCAGGGTCATCTGTCTGGGAGCACCAGGGTCCTCAGTCTGGGGGCCCCAGGGTCCTCTGTCTGGGAGCACCAGGGTCATCTGTCTGGGAGCCCCAGGGTCACCAGGATCCTGTGCTCATGATCAGTGACCGGGGAGGCGTATTCTTAGCTGTATTAGGGGTAGGAGACACATGAGCTGGAGATGTGTAAGGGAATCTCTGCTCCATCTATTTACAGCAGACTTTCCCTGCCGCCTGAGGCCGTGACCGCCATCCCCCCTCCCCCCCAGAGAGAAGCCACCAAGCAGGCACCGCATTATACTGGGGTGCGGCACATGGGGGACACCGACTGGACAAAGAAAGTGGGGGCTACAATCCTCTAATCTCAGCCATAGAATAGCCATCTATTGCTCCCTGTTATCAGCCACTTCTGTCCCATTCCCGCACATGCTGACACCCTCCAGATGTAATACACTGATCCCTCCACTTACAATGTCATCAAGATACAATATTTTTAACATACACTGTTCCTTTCTGGACCATCGTAACTTGAGACCAGACTCAACATACAACATAAAACATACAACATACAATGCTACAGGCAGTCAGGATCTGCGGCACATGTAAATAACTAGATGATCAATCAATGAAACCGGTAAATCCCCAGTATTAGTGAAGAGCCGGCACTGGTTGTATAGTGTGATACTACATCTCCTGTGCTGCTTTGTACCTCAGACAGTTTTCCATAGAATTTTGGTTTCAACATACAATGGTCGTCCTGGAACCAGTTAATATCGTATGTTGAGGGACCACTGTACTGGTGGAGGATTCTGACTATGGGGGTGATATAAGGAGGAGGAGGAGGAGGATAAGGGGAGACAGATGAGGCGGAGGTAAGGGAGGCAGCCGCACTATATGGAGCCTGTCACACAGGTCAGTATCCCCCAGTCTGGGAACAATTCAGACTGACAGGAACCACAATGCATTGCTCCTAAACCGAGGCCTCATCCATCCTGTTCTGGGCTCACAGCTTATTACTGTGTTATATTCATACTGGATGATCTATAGGGAATCGTGGTGGGGAGACAATGCAGAACTACAATTCCCAGCAGCAGGCTGATATTAGGTGTCATCGCAGAGCCTGCACGATGACATCACAGAGCCTGCACGATGACATCACAGAGCCTGCACAGTAACATTACAGAGCCTGCACAGTAACATTACAGAGCCTGCACGATGACATCACAGAGCCTGCACAATGAAATCACAGAGCCTGCACAATGACATCACAGAGCCTGCACAATAACATTACAGAGCCTGCACGATGACATCACAGAGCCTGCATGATGACATCACAGAGCCTGCACAATAACATTACAGAGCCTGCACGATGACATCACAGAGCCTGCACGATGACATCACAGAGCCTGCACAATGACATCACAGAGCCTGCACAATGACATCACAGCGCCTGCACAATGACATCACAGAGCCTGCACAATAACATTACAGAGCCTGCACAATAACATTACAGAGCCTGCATGATGGCATCACAGAGCCTGCACAGTAACATTACAGAGCCTGCACGATGACATCACAGAGCCTGAACAATAACATTACAGAGCCTGTGCAATGACATCACAGAGCCTGCACAATAACATTACAGAGCCTGCACGATGACTTCACAGAGCCTGAACAATAACATTACAGAGCCTGTGCAATGACATCACAGAGCCTGCACAATAACATTACAGAGCCTGCATGATGACATCACAGAGCTTGCACGATGACATCACAGAGCCTGCACAATGAAATCACAGAGCCTGCACAATGACATCACAGAGCCTGCACAATAACATTACAGAGCCTGCACAATAACATTACAGAGCCTGCATGATGACATCACAGAGCCTGCACAATAACATTACAGAGCCTGCACAATGACATCACAGAGCCTGCACAATGACATCACAGAGCCTGCACAATGACATCACAGCGCCTGCACAATGACATCACAGAGCCTGCACGATGACATCACAGAGCCTGCACAATAACATTACAGAGCCTGCATGATGGCATCACAGAGCCTGCACAGTAACATTACAGAGCATGTATAATGACATTACAGAGCCTGCATGATAACATCACAGAGCCTGCACAATAACATTACAGAGCCTGCACAATAACATTACAGAGCCTGCACGATGACATCACAGAGCCTGAACAATAACATTACAGAGCCTGCACGATGACATCACAGAGCCTGAACAATAACATTACAGAGCCTGTGCAATGACATCACAGAGCCTGCACAATAACATTACAGAGCCTGCACGATGACATCACAGAGCCTGCACGATGACATCACAGAGCCTGCACAATAACATTACAGAGCCTGTGCAATGACATCACAGAGCCTGCACAATAACATCACAGAGCCTGTGCAATGACATCACAGAGCCTGCACAATAACATTACAGAGCCTGCACGATGACATCACAGAGCCTGCATGATGACATCACAGAGCCTGCACGATGACATCAGAGCCTGCACGATGACATCACAGAGCCTGCACAATAACATTACAGAGCCTGCACGATGACATCACAGAGCCTGCACAATAACATCACAGAGCCTGCACGATGACATCACAGAGCCTGCACAATAACATCACAGAGCCTGTGCAATGACATCACAGAGCCTGCACAATAACATTACAGAGCCAGCATGGTAACATCACTAATCCCAACCAGAGAGGAGACGCAGCCTCAGTAATCATAGGATGAGCGCAGCCTCAGCACAACCAGAAGGATCCGCTCCGCTCCGGATATAATGCTGATCTCTTCAAAAGCCGCGACTAAGTCTGCAAATTATAAGTGTAGAGAAGATTCATAAGCGGCGCAGTTAATCAGATATAAATCACTCGGCTTTTACTATATGCAAATGCAGATTCCACAGAAATTCTGACAATCAGCAACCACTTTAAATTATTGTAGATACCAGAGAAGCTTTATTTTCTTATGAATTATAGAAATAAAGATATTTGTCAAACTCATCGGAGTCGCAGTGTTTCCTATATTTTATATCACATCCCAATGATTTATACAAAGTTTCTTTCTGAGCTGCGTCTTATATCACATGTGTCTACATATATTATCTATCTCCTATCTATCTCCTATCTATCTATCTATCTATCTATCTATCTCCTATCTATCTCCTATCTATCTCCTATCTATCTATCTATCTATCTATCTATCTATCTCCTATCTATCTATCTATCTATCTATCTATCTATCTATCTATCTCCTATCTATCTATCTATCTCCTATCTATCTATCTATCTATCTATCTGTCTATCTATCTATTTATCTATCTATCTCCTATCTATCTATCTATCTATCTATCTATCTCCTAATCTATCTATCTATCTATCTATCTATCTATCTATCTATCTATCTCCTATCTATCTATCTCCTAATCTATCTATCTATCTATCTATCTATCTATCTATCTATCTATCTCCTATCTATCTATCTATCTATCTATCTATCTATCTATCTCCTATCTATCTATCTCCTATCTATCTATCTATCTATCTATCTATCTATCTATCTATCTATCTATCTATCTATCTCCTATCTCCTATCTATCTATCTATCTCCTATCTATCATCTATCTCCTAATCTATCTATCTATCTATCTATCTATCTATCTATCTATCTATCTATCTCCTATCTATCTATCTATCTATCTATCTATCTATCTATCTATCTATCTATCTATCTCCTATTTATCACCTATCTATCTATCTATCTATCTCCTATCTATCTATCTATCTATCTTTACATCTACCAAGTCCAATAAATACTTTACGGAACTCTAGTTCAGTGAACGTGAAACAAAGGTTTATTAAACCTGGGGGCAAAGGAGGGGGGAACTATCACTACTTAGGGGCACAGGAGGGGGGAACTGCCACTACCTCTGGCATGAGGAAGGAGGAGTCATTTCCTCCAAAACTTCAGACGTACCTGTGCGCTATGTTATATGATGCATTCATGACCGAATAAAGTGGAAAAGTGATGTCAAGTTGGACATTATGAGTATTATTTGCCCGGTCTTCATCGGTGCATGCTGGAAATCCATTGGATCCATGATGACAGCGTGATGGTGAGAGTTCTTTTTACCTCCATATCTATAGTATTGAAGATTATGCTGTCACTACTTCTGGCACAGGAGGGGGGAACTATCGCTACTTGGGGCACAGGATGGGGAACTATCACTACTTGGGACACAGGAGGAGGGATTATAACTACTTGGGGCAAAGAAGGGGGGAACTGTCACTACCTGGGACACAGACACACAGAAGTAGGGATAACCACTACTTGGGGCACAGGAGGGGGAACTATCACTACATGGGGCACAAGAGGGGGAAACTATCACAACTTGGGGGGAACAGGAAGGGGGAACTATAAATACTTCTAGCACTGGCATGTGGCTACTACCTTAGTATAACAGTGTAATCCATTTGGGTAATAATCCAGACACAGAAGGGCTGAGATGATGGGTTTAGCATTGTATGTGCGTAACCAACAGGAGGCAGCTGTCTGCTATCTATCTATATACAGGTGGGAGACTCCACCATGGCTGACTATAGTTGCCACTGCCCGATCCATAAGAAGAGCAGCTCTGGGAAACAAACTTCTGCATTAATGAGAGAAATATTTATCAGAGCAGGAGACCAGAGCTTATTGAGGACGTTGCTGTACGGACCCATGTAGGCAGTATGGGGGAGACAATGCACGCTCGACGCCATCACTTCTACTGAACAGAAGATGGAAATGTTACAAAATACCAATTGGCACCAATTCTCCCGGCCTAGTGGGACATCATGAGGATATAAAGACCTGAAGGCCTCAGAATAGAGGAGTTATATCATATACAGATAAAGAGAGCTCCATATAGAGGAACAGAGGGAGACGTAGCCTTCAGGTACGGCAGCTGACGTCCACTAATACTGCAGCAATCCTTATATACAGGGACATATATTAAATGAAAATATACATTGCATTGATTGCATTGGCATCCCAGTGTATACACGCAATATACACTCTGTATATACTCCGACTGGGATTCCTTTGATTCATTGAATAGCGGCCGCACAGAACTGACAGATCAGACAATGTAAAGTGCGGCTTCGGCTGCACACTGTGTGCTATGGATAATTGGCATGCGCATCCCAATTCTGAAGAAATGAAGTTTATCCGAAGAACTTCATTTACACCGGCCGTTATGTGAGAAGGCCGTGTCAGAGAACAGCCGGTGTCATACTGTGTGTGAACCCGGCCTATGACTGCGGGGAGCTATATACCAACAATGAATGCTGGTAAATATCACTATACATGTGACCTTATCTTTACTGCTCGCTGATAAGGTGACAGGTAACTGAGGTCACAGATAAGGGAAATATGGAGGTCAGATAGAAGACGCCTTCATTGCCGTAACCAGGACGGACCAAAGTAATACCGGGTTTTACCACAAATTAGACATCCTAGAAACCTCCGGCTTTCAGTTGAGATTGTGTGAATGAGGCCATACAGTAAATTAGATTGCTAGCTCTGCAGGCGACAATTACCTAGATGCAACAGAGAGGTGGTAGAACACATACACATGGATGGATTGTGGGTCACACCGACACAGAACACTGAGGACACGGAACACTGAGGACACAGAACACTGAGGACACGGAACACTGAGGACACGGAACACTGAGGACACGGAACACTGAGGACACAAACACTGAGGACACAGAACACTGAGCACACGGAACACTGAGGACACGGAACACTGAGGACACGGAACACTGAGGACACGGAACACTGAGGACACGGAACACTGAGGACACAGAACACTGAGCACACGGAACACTGAGGACACGGAACACTGAGGACACGGAACACTGAGGACACGGAACACTGAGGACACGGAACACTGAGCACACGGAACACTGAGGACACGGAACACTGAGGACACGGAACACTGAGGACACGGAACATTGAGGACACGGAACACTGAGGACACGGAACACTGAGGACACAGAACATTGAGGACACGGAACACTGAGGACACGGAACACTGAGGACACGGAACACTGAGGACACGGAACACTGAGGACACGGAACACTGAGGACACAGAACCAGGGCCGTTTTAATACATTGGTGAGCCCAGTGCACAGCCCTCAAGAGTGGGCCCCCCCTTACCTTTCTGCACATTGTATAATGTACTGAATTTGCCCCCACACTGTAGTAAGAGCCCCAATACATACAGTAGTTACCTTATAACACTATTTCCACCATACAGTGATTACATATTACATGAAAACTGCACTGAACAAAACAAAGATATCGCCAATGATACCATTACATAATACCGCCACATCATGACCCCTAACACTACAACCCTATAACAGAGTGCAGTTACATCCAGTGACTCACCGGGGGCGTCTTCTCCGATCAGAGTCTGTCACCTTTTCTTTTTCTCTTCATCCAGCGTGGGCCACCTTGAAGTCTTCTCCTGGCTGTGAATCTTCTCTCCAGAATCTGCCAGACAAATATTTTAGGCTCCAACACATACAGTAGTTAGGTCCCCTGTACCCCTATATAGTAGTTACACCCCTCCGTGCCCCTACATAGTTACACCCCTCTGTGCCTCCATAGTTTTAAGGTGTCCCTGTAGTATATAGCCCCTCATGTGCTCCTCCAGTTATATACAGCCCTCCTGTGCGCTCCCCCATTAGTATATAGCCCCTCATGTGCTCCTCCAGTTATATACAGCCCTCCTGTGCATTCCCCCATTAGTATATAGCCCCCCTGTGCTCTCCCCCAATAGTATATAGCCCCCCATGTGCTCTCCCCAATAGTATATAGCCCCCCTGTGCTCTCCCCAATAGTATATAGCCCCCCTGTACTCTCCCCAATAGTATATAGCCCCCCTGTGCTCTCCCCAACAGTATATAGCCCCCCTGTGCTCTCCCCAATATATAGCCCCACTGTGCTCTCCCCCATAGTATATAGACCCCTGTGCTCCCCAATAGTATATAGACCCCTGTGCTCCCCAATAGTATATAGCTCCCCTGTGCTCCCCAATAGTATATAGCTCCCCTGTGCTCCCCCATAGTATATAGCTCCCCTGTGCTCCCCCATAGTATATAGCCCCCTGTGCTCCCCAATAGTATATAGCCCCCTGTGCTCCCCAATAGTATATAGCTCCCCTGTGCTCCCCAATAGTATATAGCTCCCCTGTGCTCCCCAATAGTATATAGCTCCCCTGTGCTCCCCTATAGTATATAGCCCCACTGTGCTCCCCCATAGTATATAGCTCCCCTGTGCTCCCCCATAGTATAAAGCCCCCTGTGCTCCCCCATAGTATATAGCCCCTGTGCTCCCCCATAGTATATAGCTCCCCTGTGCTCCCCCATAGTATAAAGCTCCCCTGTGCTCCCCCATAGTATATAGCTCCCCTGTGCTCCCCCATAGTATATAGCCGCCCCCCATAGTACATAGCTCCCCTGTGCTCCCCCATAGTATATAGCCCCTGTGCTCCCCCATAGTATATAGCTCCCCTGTGCTCCCCATAGTATAAAGCTCCCCTGTGCTCCACCATAGTATATAGCCGCCCCCCATAGTACATAGCTCCCCTGTGCTCCCCCATAGTATATAGCCGCCCCTCCATAGTACATAGCTCCACTGTGCTCCCCAATAGTATATAACCCCCCATAATATATAGCTCCCCTGTGCTCCCCCATAGTATATAGCTCCCCTGTGCTCCCCCATAGTATATAGCCGCCCCCCCCCATAGTACATAGCTCCCCTGTGCTCCCCCATAGTATATAGCCGCCCCCCCATAGTACATAGCTCTCCTGTGCTCCCCCATAGTATATAGCCGCCCCCCCCATAGTACATAGCTCCCCTGTGCTCCCCAATAGTATATAACCCCCCATAGTATATAGCTTCCCTGTGCTCCCCAATAGTATATAGCCGCCCCCCCCATAGTATATAGCTCCCCTGTGCTCCCCCATAGTATATAGCCCCCTATGCTCCCCCATAGTATATAGCCCCCTGTGCTCCCCCATAGTATATAGCTCCCCTGTGCTCCCCCATAGTATATAGCTCCCCTGTGCTCCCCCATAGTATATAGCCGCCCCTCCCATAGTATATAGCTCCCCCATAGTATATAGCCACCCCCCCCATAGTATATAGCCCCCTGTGCTCCCCAATAGTATATAGCTCCCCCTCCCATATAATATTGAAAAAAAACAAACACTGTTACTCACCTGGGTCCACGCGTTCCTCTTCTCTTCCCTCCTGTGGCCGCACTTCCTGCGGTCACAAGAGGCTGCACTCCCCTTACCCTCGCGCCGAAGCTCCAGTGACGTCGGGCGCTAGAGGGAGAGTGCGGCCTCTTGTGACCGCAGGAAGTGCGCCCACAAGAGTGAGTGACAGGGAGGGAGCCAATGGCTCTCTCTTTGTCAGTATCGCTGCTGCTGAAGCGCTGAAGCGCCGCAGCAGCAGCGGGCGGGCGGGGGCAGCGGCGGACGGGGGGCCCTGCAGGGGGCGCCATGGAGGGGTAAGTAGATTACCCATCCATGGCGCTCCCCCCTGACAGGCTGGTGGCCGGAGCCCTGTGCGACCGCACTGGTCGCACATAGCAACAGCCGGCCTGCTCGGGGGGGCCCCTTTAACCAGTGGGCCCGGTGCACGTGCACCATGTGCCCTCTGGTTAAAGCGGCCCTGCACAGAACACTGAGGACACAGAACACTGAGGACACAGAACACTGAGGACACGGAACACTGAGGACACAGAACACTGAGGACATAGAACACTGAGGACACAGAACACTGAGGACACAGAACACTGAGGACACGGAACACTGAGGACACAGAACACTGAGGACACAGAACACTGAGGACACAGAACACTGAGGACACGGAACACTGAGGACACAGAACACTGAGGACATAGAACACTGAGGACACAGAACACTGAGGACACAGAACACTGAGGACACGGAACACTGAGGACACAGAACACTGAGGACACGGAACACTGAGGACACGGAACACTGAGGACACGGAACACTGAGGACACGGAACACTGAGGACATGGAACACTGAGGACAGGGAACACTAAGGACACGGAACACTGAGGACACGGAACACTGAGGACATGGAACACTGAGGACAGGGAACACTGAGGACACGGAACACTGAGGACACAGAACACTGAGGACATGGAACACTGAGGACAGGGAACACTGAGGACATGGAACTGAGGACACGGAACACTGAGGACATGGAACTGAGGACACGGAACACTGAGGACATGGAACACTGAGGACACGGAACACTGAGGACACAGAACACTGAGGACAGGGAACACTGAGGACACGGAACACTGAGGACACAGAAAACGGAGGACACGGAACACTGAGGACACGGAACACTGAGGACACGGAACACTGAGGACACGGAACACTGAGGACATGGAACACTGAGGACACAAAACACTGACGACACGGACATGGAACAGAGAGGACACAGAATACTGAGGAAACAGAACACCGAGGACACAGAACACCGAGGACGCGGAACACTTAGGACACGGAACACTGAGGACACTGAGGAGACGGAACACTGAGGACACGGAACAGAAAGGACACAGAACACTGAGAACACGGAACACTGAGGACACAGAACACTGAAGACACGGAACACTGAGGACACAGAACACTGAAGACACAGAACACTGAGGACACAAAACACTGAGGACACAAAACACTGAGGACACAAAACACTGAGGACACGGAACACTGAGGACACGGAACACTGAGGACACGGAACACTGAGGACACGGAACCCTCAGGACACGGAACACTGAGGACGCGGAACACTGAGGACACAGAACCCTCAGGACACGGAACCCTCAGGACACAGAACCCTCAGGACACAGAACCCTCAGGACACAGAAGGTGTGTAATAACCGGAACTCCCTCAGCCTTGGACTATGCACTCGCACAGAGGAGGAGCGGCAGGCTGATCAGCTGATCACGCAGCTCATGTCAGTGTTTGCAGAACAAGGTGGAGCGCAGGTCACTTCCCATCCTGGAGAGGATTCAGTCTAGTAAATAATGTAGTAAATGTTCTGTAACCTAGAAAATACGACATAACAAGACCTGGAGATCCCGACCATCTCCAGAGAGGAGACCCCTTTATATCCACTAATGTGGGATCCAGATCAGCAGCAAAACCCAGAGGCTTTCCCTTTAAATGTGATCCACTTCCTGTCCACTCCAAGAGGCTCCACAGGTCACTGCCCAGAACACTCAGGACTATAAACAGCAGCAGCTTCCAAACATCATATAAAGTGTGTAAAGTACAAAACTACACAATATAGCGTCATCAGTGGCGGATTAAATGTACCCTGGGCCCCGAGCTGTCCCCCCCCCCCCACGGTCAATCCGCCCAAACCGCCCACATTATAATCCGCAACTGCCCCCCCCCCCCCGCTGTCCCCAATAAACATAATGTTTGGTCCCTTGCTGCTACCCCCACTAATCATTGTCCACTCCGCCTCCGCTGCCCCCAATAAACATATTGCCACTTGTTCACCCGCTGTTGCCCCCAATAAACATATTGCCACCTGGTTTCCTGCAGCACAGAGGATGTCAGGAGAGGAGGGTGCGGATCTATTGGGGAGGTCACAGCAGCACAGAGGATGTCAGGAGAAGAGGGTGCTGATCTATAGGAGAGGTCCGAGCAGCACAGAGGATGTCAGGAGAGGAGGGTGCTGATCTATAGGAGAGGTCCGAGCAGCACAGAGGATGTCAGGAGAGCAGAGTGCTGATCTATAGGGGAGGTCACAGCAGCACAGAGGATATCAGGAGTGGAGGGTGCTGATCTATAGGGGAGGTCACAGCAGCACAGATAACACACAAAAAAACAAAAAACACAACACAACTCACCTGCCGTCTGTTCCCCCGCCGAAGCTCTCGCCTCCTGGTCTGTCCCCCTCTAATGCGCGGCTGCTGGGGGTGTCCCGTCCTATCCCCGGCAGCACGCGCATCAGAGAGCTCCCCGTGCGCCGGAAGTCACAGCCACAGGCGCACGGGGAGCTCTCTGATGCGCGTGCTGCCGGGGATAGGATGGGACACCCCCGGCAGCCGTGCATCAGCCAGGGGACTACAAGAGAGACTCAGTGGCGGATTATAATGTGGGTGGCGTGGCATGGGCCCCCCCGGAGCCTCGGGCCCCGGCCGGCTGCCCAAACCGCCCATATTATAATCCGCCACTGACCGTCATACAGAGTGCTGGACATTGTACTATCATACCCTAGAACCCTGGCATCTGTATGTGCAACATCCTATCACATCCCAGGGTGGAAATGGGCGATATTTACCAAATAAGGAGCAAAGAGCAATATTATAGTAGTTATATTCCTGTATATAGGAGCAGTATTATAGTAGTTATATTCCTGTATATAGGAGCAGTATTATAGTAGTTATATTCTTGTATATAGGAGGCAGTATTATAGTAGTTATATTCCTGTATATAGGAGCAGTATTATAGTAGTTATATTCCTGTATATAGGGGGCAGTATTATAGTAGTTATATCCCTGTATATAGGGGGCAGTATTATAGTAGTTATATCCCTGTATATAGGAGCAGTATTATAGTAGTTATATCCCTGTATATAGGAGCAGTATTATAGTAGTTATATTCCTGTATATAGGGGGCAGTATTATAGTAGTTATATCCCTGTATATAGGAGCAGTATTATAGTAGTTATATCCCTGTATATAGGGGGCAGTATTATAGTAGTTATATTCCTGTATATAGGATCAGTATTATAGTAGTTATATTCCTGTATATAGGAGCAGTATTATAGTAGTTATATTCCTGTATATAAGAGCAGTATTATAGTAGTTATATTCCTGTATGTAGGGGTAGTATTATAGAAGTTATATCCCTGTATATAGGAGCAGTATTATAGTAGTATATTCCTGTATATAGGATCAGTATTATAGTAGTTATATTCCTGTATATAGGAGCAGTATTATAGTAGTTATATTCCTGTATATAAGAGCAGTATTATAGTAGTTATATTCCTGTATATAGGGGTAGTATTATAGCAGTTATATCCCTGTATATAGAGGCAGTATTATAGTAGTTATATCCCTGTATATAGGGAGCAGTATTATAGTAGTTATATTCATGTATATAGGAGCAGTATTATAGTAGTTATATTCCTGTATATAGGGGCAGTATTATAGTAGTTATATCCCTGTATATAGGAGCAGTATTATAGTAGTTATATTTCTGTATATAGGAGCAGTATTATAGTAGTTATATCCCTGTATATAGGAGCAGTATTATAGTAGTTATATTCCTGTATATAGGAGGCAGTATTATAGTAGTTATATCCCTGTATATAGGAGCAGTATTATAGTAGTTATATTCCTGTATATAGGAGCAGTATTATAGTAGTTATATCCCTGTATATAGGGGGCAGTATTATAGTAGTTATATTCCTGTATATAGGGGCAGTATTATAGTAGTTATATTCCTGTATATAAGAGCAGTATTATAGTAGTTATATTCCTGTATATAGGAGCAGTATTATAGTAGTATATTCCTGTATATAGGAGCAGTATTATAGTAGTTATATCCCTGTATATAGGGGGCAGTATTATAGTAGTTATATTCCTGTATATAGGAGCAGTATTATAGTAGTTATCCACGAACTGGAGAGAATGGAACGGCTGCACATCCCATCTATGGCTGACACTAATGCCGCTAGGCCTATATTAAAAATCAACACCAGAGTGTCTGTATATGAATTGATCAAGCCATATTGCCCCGTGTACCACCGCGCAGGTCCTCTGGTCCACACGGGTCCCTACGCTAACTCCACACCGTGTCGGTCAGCGACCGCCAACCCCGCAAAGCGTGCACGTGCAGGGAAGGGAGGCCATGGAACGGCCCTGCAACCCCAATGTCACAGGACCAGACCCAAAAAGCCCCACCAAAACCCAGCCAGCACCACCGGCGGGGAAGGCTGCCCCCAAACGACACAAGTATGGATATGGTATTACACTTACCATTGCTGCTCTCACAGAATGGGGAAGACATAGGGTCCAGACATGTGAGCACAGGCATATCCTGCTAATTTTGGTGGTGCTGGCTGGGTTTTGGTGGGGCTTTTTGGGTCTGGTCCTGTGACATTGGGGTTGCAGGGCCGTTCCATGGCCTCCCTTCCCTGCACGTGCACGCTTTGCGGGGTTGGCGGTCGCTGACCGACACGGTGTGGAGTTAGCGTAGGGACCCGTGTGGACCAGAGGACCTGCGCGGTGGTACACGGGGCAATATGGCTTGATCAATTCATATACAGACACTCTGGTGTTGATTTTTAATATAGGCCTAGCGGCATTAGTATCAGCCATAGATGGGATGTGCAGCCGTTCCATTCTCTCCAGTTCGTATTATAGTAGTTATATTCCTGTATATAGGGGGCAGTATTATAGTAGTTATATTCCTGTATATAGGAGCAGTATTATAGTAGTTATATTCTTGTATGTAGGAGCAGTATTATAGTAGTTATATTCCTGTATATAGGAGCAGTATTATAGTAGTTATATTCCTGTATATAGGGGCAGTATTATAGTAATTATATTCCTGTATATAGGAGCAGTATTATAGTAGTTATATTCCTGTATATAGGAGCAGTATTATAGTAGTTATATTCTTGTATATAGGAGCAGTATTATAGTAGTTATATTCCTGTATATAGGAGCAGTATTATAGTAGCTATATTCCTCTATATAGGGGCAGTATTATAGTAGTTATATTCCTGTATATAGGAGCAGTATTATAGTAGTTATATCCCTGCATATAGGAGCAGTATTATAGTAGTTATATTCTTGTATATAGGAGCAGTATTATAGTAGTTATATTCTTGTATATAGGAGCAGTATTATAGTAGTTATATTCCTGTATATAGGGGCAGTATTATAGTAGTTATATTCCTGTGTAAAGGAGCAGTATTATAGTAGTTATATTCCTGTATATAGGGAGCAGTATTATAGTAGTATATTCCTGTATATAGGAGCAGTATTATAGTAGTTATATTCCTGTGTAAAGGAGCAGTATTATAGTAGTTATATTCCTGTATATAGGGAGCAGTATTATAGTAGTATATTCCTGTATATAGGAGCAGTATTATAGTAGTTATATTCCTGTGTAAAGGGAGCAGTATTATAGTATATATTCCTGTATATAGGAGCAGTATTATAGTAGTTATATTCCTGTATATAGGGAGCAGTATTATAGTAGTTATATTCCTGTATATAGGAGCAGTATTATAGTAGTTATATTCCTGTATATAGGAGCAGTATTATAGTAGTTATATTCCTGTATATAGGAGCAGTATTATAGTAGTTATATTCCTGTATATAGGGAGCAGTATTATAGTAGTTATATCCCTGTATATAGGAGCAGTATTATAGTAGTTATATTCCTGTATATAGGCGGCACTATTATAGTAGTTATATTCCTGTATATAGGCGGCACTATTATAGTAGTTATATTCCTGTATATAGGAACAGTATTATAGTAGTTATATTCCTGTATATAGGGGACAGTATTATAGTAGTTATATTCCTGTATATAGGCGGCACTATTATAGTAGTTATATTCCTGTATATAGGAGCAGTATTATAGTAGTTATATTCCTGTATATAGGGGGCAGTATTATAGTAGTATATTCCTGTATATAGAAGCAGTATTATAGTAGTTATATTCCTGTATATAGGAGCAGTATTATAGTAGTTATATTCCTGTATATAGGAGCAGTATTATAGTAGTTATATTCCTGTATATAGGAGCAGTATTATAGTAGTTATATTCCTGTATATAGGGGGCAGTATTATAATAGTTACAGTATATTTTTTTTCTATTCTAGTAAAGTTTCAGAGCTGATCAGACGACTTAGAAAGGAGGCAGAAATTGCTGTACGGATGGTTGACGGAATATAAATCGTGTGTTGTTTGGAGTTATGATGGAAGGGACATTTAAAAGATAAAAGTATATAAAATGTCTTGCCCACAGTTTAGAGCGCTTCCTCTATTAGTGTAACAGAAGTCGCTCTTTAAGCTTTGTGGCGCTCCTCTGGGGTAATACTCCTCACACACACAGTGATTGACCCCTCATGGGCAGCTCCATCAGGATCTGTTGTGACATCTTTATTAGCCGAATGTATCTCTCCTGGATCAGAGCGAATGTGAAACACATTGAGATTCCTTACCTGCTTCCAGCGTCCACAACATCACATTACCTTCTATTTCCTCAAACAGCAGTCAGAAGGGAATTGTCATTTCATTTAGTCCAAAACCCATCAGTGTCCGGGCGTCTGCTGGGAAAAATTACAGCAGATAAAGAGAGAGACAAATAAAAGCGTGTGTGAGAGTAACCGCACTTAAATAACAAATCACCATCTCTACGCTATTAGGTATAAGGCAGCAGAATATAATAAGACAGCAGCTGTAACCTTCATTTGCTGAGCTACATCGCTCTATACAGGATGTGTTATCAGGGCGGGGGGGGGGGGGGATTATGTTTTGAGTAAAAATAAACAATAAACAGTAATAATTAGAGTTATCAATATCAGTCTGCAAAAGGGAAAATCAGCCACAGATATAGAGGAGCACCCGGCAATGTTCCTACGGGAAAGTCCCGTCCTGTTGCTGACATAGAGCTCATTGGGGGCTGAGCTACTGACCAGCTCCGCCCAGGAGCACCAAATATGGTATTGTTGCTTAGAATGGGGTTCACAATGTTACAATGGTAGAAGTCGTGTGATATACAGTTGTACCTCGGTTTAAGAGTAACTGTGATTGAGAGTGCTTTGCCAGAAGAGCTATACACACTGCTGCTATAACGTGCCTAGAATTACACTCAACAAAAAAACAGGAAAATTTATATACAGAGCAGGTGTTTATCGTGTGTACGCTGGGAGTAGTATATACGGTAGACGGTAGGCCCTTGCACCTGTAGGTTGCTGCTGCACTTTTTTTTTTTGTCTGCACTTACACTCAGCTATACACACTGCTGCTATAATGTGCCTGCACTCACGCTCAGCTATACACACTGCTGCTATAATGATCCTGCATTTACACTCAGCTATACACACTGCTGCTATAATGTCCCTGCACTCAAGCTCATCTATACACACTGCTGCTATAACGGGCCTGCACTTACACTCAGCTATACACACTGCTGCTATAATGTACCTGCACTCACGTCCTCCTGCACAGCTCTGTGATTCTCGCTTCTTGATTGGTCTTTGCTGAACACACCCCATCCCTATTGCAGTCATGTGACCACACAGACCTCTGCCAGCAGCCCTGCTTCTCTATTCTAGCCTGTTGTACTACACTACTGCATTATGGGGATCTGCAGTTCCTTCCTGTATCTATATTGTGGTAAATACTTGAAATCAAAGTATCTTAGGAGTGATACCTTTATTGGCCAACAAAAAATTGTTAGAGCTGTGAGCTTTCGGGATACACAAGATCCCTTCGTCAAACAAGTTCACAAATGAATGACTTACAGAAACAGCACAACATTTTAGGGATGTTACAGGCAAGAAGGGAGAGACATCTGTGAATGGGGGGGGGGGGGGAGATATACATCACATGGATAAGCAAGGGCAATAAAAAGGACTAATTGTAAATTAAAGCTTATTTGGAAGTCCAAGATTGTTGGTCAGTTAAGTCTTATCTGTGGAGTGTGTCCATGTAGTGGGTCATAAATCCAGGTGCCAGGTTTAATCCATGTCTTAAATTGTCTGACGAAGGGATCTTGTGAATCCCGAAAGCTCACAGCTCTAACAATTTTTTGTTGGCCAATAAAGGTATCACTCCTAAGATACTTTGATTTCAAGTATTTACCACGATATGGATTTTTCTGGCTAACACGGTACCATACTATACATTTTTTTTACTTCCTGTATCTACAAACTGCTGCTGTGTTATCAGGGTTATACAGTTACTATACATTATACTCCACATGCTGATTGCTATACTGTACAGTAACTTATATATCACATATCCAGCTGCTGTGTTATCAGGGTTATACAGTTACTATACATTATATACCACATGCTGCTATACTGTACAGTAACTTATATATCACATATCCAGCTGCTGTGTTATCAGGCTTATACAGTTACTATACATTATACACCACATGCTGATTACTATACTGTACAGTAACATATATCACATATCCAGCTGCTGTGTTATCAGGGTTATACAGTTACTATATATTATACACCACATGCTGCTATACTGTACAGTAACTTATATATCACATATCCAGCTGCTGCTGTGTTATCAGGGTTATACAGTTACTATACATTATATACCACATGCTGCTATACTGTACAGTAACTTATATATCACATATCCAGCTGCTGTGTTATCAGGGTTATACAGTTACTATACATTATACACCACATGCTGCTATACTGTACAGTAACTTATATATCACATATCCAGCTGCAGTGTTATCAGGGTTATACAGTTACTATACATTATATACCACATGCTGATTGCTATACTGTACAGTAACTTATATATCACATATCCAGCTGCTGTGTTATCAGGGTTATACAGTTACTATACATTATACACCACATGCTGCTATACTGGACAGTAACATATCACATATCCAGCTGCTGTGTTATCAGGGTTATACAGTTACTATACATTATACACCACATGCTGCTATACTGTACAGTAACATATCACATATCCAGCTGCTGTGTTATCAGGGTTATACAGTTACTATACATTATACACCACATGCTGATTGCTATACTGTACAGTAACTTATATATCACATATCCAGCTGCAGTGTTATCACGGTTATACAGTTACTATACATTATACAACACATGCTGCTATACTGTACAGTAACTTATATATCACATATCCAGCTGCTGTGTTATCAGGGTTATACAGTTACTATACATTATACACCACATGCTGCTATACTGTACAGTAACTTATATATCACATATCCAGCTGCTGCTGTGTTATCAGGGTTATACAGTTACTATACATTATATACCACATGCTGCTATACTGTACAGTAACTTATATATCACATATCCAGCTACAGTGTTATCAGGGTTATACAGTTACTATACATTATATACCACATGCTGCTATACTGTACAGTAACTTATATATCACATATCCAGCTGCTGCTGTGTTATCAGGGTTATACAGTTACTATACATTATATACCACATGCTGATTACTATACTGTACAGTAACTTATATATCACATATCCAGCTGCTGTGTTATCAGGGTTATACAGTTACTATACATTATATACCACATGCTGCTATACTGTACAGTAACTTATATATCACATATCCAGCTGCTGCTGTGTTATCAGGGTTATACAGTTACTATACATTATATACCACATGCTGATTACTATACTGTACAGTAACTTATATATCACATATCCAGCTGCTGTGTTATCAGGGTTATACAGTTACTATACATTATATACCACATGCTGCTACACTGTACAGTAACTTATATATCACATATCCAGCTGCAGTGTTATCAGGGTTATACAGTTACTATACATTATATACCACATGCTGCTATACTGTACAGTAACTTATATATCACATATCCAGCTGCTGTGTTATCAGGGTTATACAGTTACTATACATTATACACCACATGCTGCTATACTGTACAGTAACTTATATATCACATATCCAACTGCTGTGTTATCAGGGTTATACAGTTACTATACATTATACACCACATGCTGCTATACTGTACAGTAACTTATATATCACATATCCAGCTGCTTCTCATTCTTTCATCTCTTCTACATGTTATTCAGAATAAATAATCATTATTTTTGTGTTGGGAACCAATTGCCTGCAGATCAGTGATTTCTTATGGGAAAATTTGCTTTGGTGTGACAGCGGATTTGGATTACAAGCGCCGTCCCGGAACGAATTATACTCGTAATCCAAGGCACCACTGTTACAAATGGCTACATTGCTATAATGTGACGATGGCCGCTCTGTACTGTGGGCTGCATTATCTTTAGGGAGGTTACATTACATCTTTCTGAAACTGGAAATTATTGTGACCTTTACTGTCATGTCGAAGTCACAGACAGATGCGGCAGAGCTAACTATTGTATGGCATTACTATAGGTTATATCCGTTTCCATAGAACTGCGGGTATACTAGTCCTATACTAGCTGCAGGTATACTAATCCCATACTAGCTGCAGGTATACTAATCCTATACTAGCTGCAGGTATACTAATCCCATAATAGCTGCAGGTATACTAATCCTATACTGACTGCAGGTATACTAATCCTATAGTAGCTGCAGGTATACTAATCCTATACTGACTGCAGGTATATAATCCTATAGTAGCTGCAGGTATACTAATCCTGTACTGACTGCAGGTATACTAGTCCTATACTAGCTGCAGGTATACTAATCCTATACTAGCCGCAGGTATACTAATCCTATACTAGCTGCAGGTATACTAATCCTATACTGACTGCAGGTATACTAATCCTATACTAGCTGCAGGTATACTCATCCTATACTAGCCGCAGGTATACTAATACTATACTAGCTGCAGGTATACTAATCCTATACTAGCTGCAGGTATACTAATCCTATACTATACTAGTCCTATACTAGCTGCAGGTATACTAATCCTATACTATACTAATCCTATACTAGCTGCAGGTATACTCATCCTATACTATACTAATCCTATACTAGCCGCAGGTATACTAATCCTATACTATACTAGTCCTATACTAGCTGCAGGTATACTAATCCTATACTATACTAATCCTATACTAGCTGCAGGTATACTAATCCTATACTAGCTGCAGGTATACTCATCCTATACCAGGGGCGGACCTACCGCCGTAGCAGCCGTAGCGGCCGCTACGGGGCCCCTGGCACCAGGGGGCCCGTGGCCTGGGCCCCCCAGAGCTGACTTTCTGAAGCACCCGGGGGCCGAGCGGGCCTCCCGGGTGTTAAGTGTCGTGATTGACAGCGCGAGAAACCATAGGCTTCCCGCGCTGTCAATCACTCTTGTGACCGCAAGCAGCGTTTTGCTTGCGATCACAAGAGTTTCCGCCCGGCCCCCGCCCGATGTGCAGCTCCCTGCCGAAGTCCCGGGCAGCGCCATCATTGAGTGCCGCGGCGGCTGGGACTTCCGGTTTGCGTTCCCTGTACAGGAAGTCCCAGCCACCGGGGCGCAGCCTGAGCTCAGTGATGGCGCTGCCTGGGACTTCAGCAGGGAGCGGCTTATTGGTCGGAGGAAGAGAGAAGAGGAGACCGGCGACCGACGGGGGAGCGTGTGGTTAGGTGAGTTGTATTTTGTTTATTTTTATCAGAGGGGAACACTGGGGGCTATATGGGGGCTGAGGATGCACAACACTGGGGGCTATATGGGGGCTGGGGATGCACAATACTGGGGGCTATGTGGGGGAGGGGATGCACAATACTGGGGGCTATGTGGGGGCTGGGGATGCACAATACTGGGGGCTATGTGGGGAAGGGGATGCACAATACTGGGGGCTATATGGGGGCTGGGGATGCACAATACTGGGGGCTATGTGGGGAAGGGGATGCACAATACTGGGGGCTATGTGGGGAAGGGGATGCACAATACTGGGGGCTATGTGGGGAAGGGGATGCACAATACTGGGGGCTATGTGGGGAAGGGGATGGACAATACTGGGGGCTATGTGGGGGCTGGGGATGCATAATACTGGGGGCTATGTGGGGGCTGGGGATGGACAATACTGGGGGCTATGTGGGGGCTGGGGATGCACAATACTGGGGGCTATGTGGGGGCTGGGGATGCATAATACTGGGGGCTATGTGGGGGCTGAGGATGCACAATACTGGGGGCTATGTGGGGGCTGGGGATGCACAATACTGGGGGCTATGTGGGGGCTGAGGATGCACAATACTGGGGGCTATGTGGGGAAGGGGATGCACAATACTGGGGGCTATGTGGGGAAGGGGATGCACAATACTGGGGGCTATGTGGGGAAGGGGATGGACAATACTGGGGGCTATGTGGGGGCTGGGGATGCACAATACTGGGGGCTATGTGGGGGCTGGGGATGCACAATACTGGGGGCTATGTGGGGAAGGGGATGCACAATACTGGGGGCTATATGGGGGCTGAGGATGCACAATACTGGCGGCTATGTGGGGAAGGGGATGCACAATACTGGGGGCTATGTGGGGAAGGGAATGGACAATACTGGGGGGCTATGTGGGGGCTGGGGATGCACAATACTGGGGGCTATGTGGGAAAGGGGATGGACAATACTGGGGGCTATGTGGGGGCTGGGGATGCACAATACTGGGGGCTATGTGGGGAAGGGGATGCATAATACTGGGGGCTATGTGGGGATGGGGATGCACAATACTGGGGGCTATGTGGGGAAGGGGATGCACAATACTGGGGGTTATGTGGGGAAGGGGATGCACAATACTGGGGGCTATGTGGGGAAGGGGATGCACAATACTGGGGGCTATGTGGGGGCTGGGGATGCACAATACTGGGGGCTATGTGGGGAAGGGGATGCACAATACTGGGGGCTATGTGGGGAAGGGAATGGACAATACTGGGGGCTATGTGGGGGCTGGGGATGCACAATACTGGGGGCTATGTGGGGGCTGGGGATGCACAATACTGGGGGCTATGTGGGGGCTGGGGATGCATAATACTGGGGGCTATGTGGGATGGGGATGGACAACACTGGGAGCTATACGGGGGGGGGGGGGCTGGACATCATAAGGGGGCTTTATGGGGGCTGGACAACATAAGGGGGCTATATGGGGGAGTGGACAACATACAGGGTCATCTCTAAGAGGACTACACAGAAGTAATCTCGGCTCTCCAGCTGTTGCAAAACTACAGCTTTAGCTGTCCAGGCATGATGGGAGTTGTAGTTTTGCAACAGCTGGAGAGTCGAGGTTCCCTACCCCTGATATAGGTGATGCACATGGGGCCATCTATACGGAGCACTGAACAAGGGGCAATCTATAAGCTGTCTACACAGAGGGGGGCATATACTATAAGGGATATATATATATATATATATATATATATATATGTTAACTATACAAGGAGTCAGGGCTACTCACTGAAAGAGGGTACAAAGGGGCCATTACAGATGTGCAGTTTGTATACAGATGAGGATGGTGTCAGTGTGAGGAGCCTAATATGTCTGTCTGGCAGATTCTGTGGATTCGTGGCTCCGAGAAGTTCTCATAACGGCCCAGGGCAGATGGAGAAGATGATGAAAAGGGAAGAACTCCGATCAGAGAAGACGTCCCCTGTGAGTCACCTGATGTAACTGCACTGTAATTTATATGGAGTACAGAACCTGTGTAGATCTGGGTGTGTTGATGGCGTAGTGGTCGGTCAGGGGTGGGGGTGGATTTGGGGTAGGGGGGGCCCCAATCAAAGGTTTGCTATGGGGCCCAGCCATTTCTAGTTACGCCCCTGTCCTATACTATACTAATCCTATACTAGCTGCAGGTATACTAATCCTATACTATACTAATCCTATACTAGCTGCAGGTATACTAATACTATACTAGCTGCAGGTATACTCATCCTATACTATACTAATCCTGTACTAGCTGCAGGTATACTCATCCTATACTATACTAATCCTTTACTAGCCGCAGGTATACTCATCCTATACTAGCCGCAGGTATACTCATCCTATACTATACTAATCTCATACTAGCTGTAGGTAAACTAATCCTATACTAGCTGCAGGTATACTAATCCCATACTAGCTGCAGGTATACTAATCCTATACTAGCTGCAGGTATACTCATCCTATACTAGCTGCAGGTATACTAATCCTATACTAGCCGCAGGTATACTCATCCTATACTATACTAATCCTATACTAGCTGCAGGTATACTAATCCTATACTAGCCGCAGGTATACTAATCTTATACTAGATGCAGGTATACTAATCCTGTACTGACTGCAGGTATACTAATCCTATACTAGATGCAGGTATACTAATCCTATACTAGCCGCAGGTATACTCATCCTATACTAGCTGCAGGTATACTAATCCTATACTAGCCGCAGGTATACTCATCCTATACTATACTAATCCTATACTAGCTGCAGGTATACTAATCCTATACTAGCTGCAGGTATACTAATCCTATACTAGCTGCAGGTATACTAATCCTATACTAGATGCAGGTATACTAATCCTGTACTGACTGCAGGTATACTAATCCTATACTAGATGCAGGTATACTAATCCTATACTAGATGCAGGTATACTAATCCTATACTAGCCGCAGGTATACTCATCCTATACTAGCTGCAGGTATACTAATCCTATACTAGCCGCAGGTATACTCATCCTATACTATACTAATCCTATACTAGCCGCAGGTATACTCATCCTATACTAGCTGCAGGTATACTCATCCTATACTAGCTGCAGGTATACTAATCCTATACTATACTAATCCTATACTAGCTGCAGGTATACTCATCCTATACTATACTAATCCTATACTAGCTGCAGGTATACTAATCCTATACTAGCCGCAGGTATACTCATCCTATACTATACTAATCCTATACTAGCTGCAGGTATACTCATCCTATACTATACTAATCCTATACTAGCTGCAGGTATACTCATCCTATACTATACTAATCCTATACTATACTAATCCTATACTAGCTGCAGGTATACTAATCCTATACTAGCTGCAGGTATACTAATCCCATACTAGCCGCAGGTATACTCATCCTATACTAGCCGCAGGTATACTAATCCTATACTATACTAATCCTATACTATACTAATCCTATACTAGCCGCAGGTATACTCATCCTATACTATACTAATCCTATACTAGCTGCAGGTATACTCATCCTATACTATACTAATCCTATACTATACTAATCCTATACTAGCTGCAGGTATACTCATCCTATACTAGCTGCAGGTATACTAATCCTATACTAGCTGCAGGTATACTAATCTTATACTATACTAATCCTATACTAGCCGCAGGTATACTCATCCTATACTATACTAATCCTATACTAGCTGCAGGTATACTAATCTTATACTATACTAATCCTATACTATACTAATCCTATACTAGCTGCAGGTATACTAATCCTATACTAGCTGCAGGTATACTAGTCCTATACTAGCTGCAGGTATACTCATCCTATACTATACTAATCCTATACTAGCTGCAGGTATACTAATCCTATACTAGCTGCAGGTATACTCATCCTATACTATACTAATCCTATACTAGCTGCAGGTATACTAATCCTATACTAGCTGCAGGTATACTCATCCTATACTATACTAATCCTATACTAGCTGCAGGTATACTAATCCTATACTATACTAATCCTATACTAGCTGCAGGTATACTCATCCTATACTGACTGCAGGTATACTAATCCTATACTGACTGCAGGTATACTCATCCTGCTGGAGAGTCCTAAAGATGTTTGGGGGCGGGGTTACTAATATGCTCCGCCCCTGAGCACCTCACATTGTAGCTTAGAAGATTGTTTACTTTAACAATGTTCTTATCTCTTTAATTTTCTTGGCTGAATTGATAAAATTCCAAAAGTCCAAATAATCTGAAATCTCGAAGAATAAACCCGACAGCCGAGACGACCTCTTTACGATTCCTTTATTCTGGTCTGGATGATCTTTAGCCAGAAAGGTTACATTTTCTTCTTCCATGTAAATTGGTCACTTATCGTGAATGTTTAATGTCACATTGAAATAATATGCAGATGTAGCAGAGCTGAGTATGTCATCCAATGATATTATCTGTGGATTTCCATAGGAGCGGAGTGAACGTTACAGAGAGGAGCCAGCAGCATGGAAGCTATGGAGCCTGTCCCTGCATATGTGATCAGGCGGCTATGCTCCCCGGCCGTTGATTTACTGCTGTGTCTATATATATATATATGGCTGTAATAACGGGTGATATCAGGGTCAGGCTGTCCTCGCTCATTCCAGGGGGGTCGCATTAACGTTGTGGTTTCGGAATCACAGCAATTTCAGGAAATCACAGCAAAATTGCAACCTTGCTGCAACACAATGGCGGCACATGAGCGCAGCTATACGCAGCCCGCCAGCAGCCGTGTAGGGGGCACAGTACAGGTTTATTCCATCCCTGTCGTCTAGGAAAACGCTTCAGATTATTCATCCCATTGGTTACCGCTCCATGACAAACTCAGCTCTGCTGCATCTGTGCACCTGCTTATAGGAGTGATACTATTGTACTATGCTCTTTAGGCTCAGACCGTGTATGGGGCGTGCGCTGTCCCTGTATACACCCTGTATACACCCTGTATACACTACGGGCCCAGCGCCATTATGGGAGGCGATCTGCATCCTCCAGGTGACGGAGCGGCTTCTGTATGCGCCAGCCAGCGCCCGTAACCCCATTACCGCCTTCTTCTATCTCTCTCACTACATTTAATGTGATTTTTTTCTAATTTCCCTCTGATGCGGCAGCTTTGCAGACATGTCAATCTCCTGGGCTCAGATCTGCGATTCCGTGTTGGGAAGTATAAGAAAAATGAATTTTAATGGAAGAGTATTGACTTTTATCAGGGAAGGCGCGCTGACATCCAGAGACTGCGCGGAGGGAATAAATGCAGCAGGTTGTCGGCGAGATTGTATGTATAAGATGCAGGAGGAGAGAACAACAACTCTCATCATCCTCCTCCCATAAATGCCAGGTGCCAGCTACAACAGAGGAGCCCATACAGTGACTGTGCCCATACAGTAAAGGAGCCCAAACAGCGGAGAAGTCCATACAGGCGCGGTGCCCATTACAGTGACTACACCCATACAACGAGGGAGTCTATACAGAGGAGGAGCCCATACAGTGACTGTGCCCATACAGCAAGGGAGTCTATACAGTGACTCCCTCTCTACACACTTGATATGCAGGGGGCGGGGCTGTGACTACCTCTATACACATGATATACAGGGGGCGGGGCTGTGACTACCTTTCTATACACAGGATATACAGGGGGCGGGGCTGCCTGTGACTACCTCTCTATACACAGGATATACAGGGGGCGGGGCTGTGACTACCTCTCTATACACATGATTTACAGGGGGCGGGGCTGTGACTACCTCTCTATACACATGATATACAGGGGGCGGGGCTGTGACTACCTCTATATACATAATATACAGGGGGCGGGGCTGTGACTACCTCTCTATACACATGATGTACAGGGGGCGGGGCTGTGACTTTATCTCTATACACATGATATACAGGGGGCGGGGCTGTGACTACCTCTCTATACACATAAGGCGTGTGGATCTCTCACCACTATTATAAACACCCCGGCTGGTGCCTCTCCTCCTCCTCCTCCTCCTCTCCTCCTCCTCCTCTCGGCCTCGTCTCCTCGCTCTTGTACCCTTCATGGCTATTGTCTCCTGGACGCAGGATCATATGCTGCTTACAAACACTCAGCCGCAGCTTCTTTATTTTTAGACCTAATAAAAAGAGAAAATCAATAGCATTGAGAATTGTCCTTCACTATAAGACGTCTTAATCACGCGGGAGGAGAACGAGTCCAAAGTCAAGAGGGGCTGAAGAACGGCCTCATTCCCTCTAATATCAGACATCCTCATAGAAGGAGAATTACACCCAGAAGCTTTGTGTCAGGAGGACGGTGACATTGGGCGCCATGCAATGTTATTCCTTGCCGATAATTCACAGAAAATGAGCAGATTCTGCACGGAGAACGGCCGCTCCTCTCACTCTTACAACCTATGAAATCTTCTTGGCTCTATACAGAGTTCTGGGATGGAGAAAATAGGTTTATTCCCGTGTAGGAACAAGCTGGGGTCACGGGGGTCTTATTACTACAACACAGCACCATGGGCGGGAGGCCTCGAGAAGAACACTGGCTGCAAATATACTGCGAGTAATAGTAAGACGTCCACTATGCTCGGAGGTGACCCCAAGGCAACCGGGCTAAAGAAAGACCAGCATGGGGCAAAGAGGACTAGGGGGGCACTACTATGGACCACAATAGGGGAAGGCAGCACGAGAAGGGTAAGATGATGGGGGTTACCAGGCTGTGAGGAGGGAGAATGATACCATAATGGAAAGAGGATGATGGGAGCTACGATGAGGGCAAGAGGATAGGAGGAGACCACCATAAGGGTGAGAGGATGGTGGGATCTACCATAAGGGTGAGAGGATGGTGGGATCTACCATGAGGGTGAGAGGATGGTGGGATCTACCATGATGGTCAGAGGATGGTGGGATCTACCATGAGGGTCAGAGGATGTGGGATCTACCATGAGAGTGAGTGGATGGTGGGATCTACCATGAGGGTCAGAGGATGGTGGGATCTACTATGAGGGTGAGAGGATGGTGGGAACCTAAAGAAGGACGTGATAGGATGGTGGGCTCTACTATTATGGTGATAGGATGGTGGGCTCTACTATTATGGTGATAGGATGGTGGGAATCATGATGAGGGTGGTGAAAGGATGGTGGAAAGCACCATAAAGAACCTCTATGGAGGTAAAGGATGATGGGAAAGAAGATGAGTGGACGGTGGAAACCACCACAAAGAGGAGAGGATGGTGAAAACCAACATGAAGTAGAGAGGACTGAGGATATGATGGGGCAATGGAGGTGACCAGGCAGAGTCTATGAAAGAGGAGGAGTATTGCGGATGGTGGTGGTAGGGATCAGTATTAGGGATTAGGGTATTAGGGTCATTCATAGACACTATTGATGGTACCAGCCAGTAGAGGTGGAATCTTTCCATTGTAGGGAAGCCCCCTCATCCGGGGGTCTTACACGTCATTGTGCTATAGGTTAGATTCCCGGACGAGTCCTATCCCATTTGTCTTATGTTGCTGCTCTTACAATGTCTCTGTCTCCTTATCAGCACATTACGATGATAGATTGTCAGCTCCTGGGTCCAGGCTTTACTGCGCCTGACATTGCTATCTGCAGAAGATGACGCTGCCCGAGCTGAAGAGGAGGAAGCGATTACAGATCCTTAAAGAGGAATCAGCTTTCCGAGTGACTGGGCCTACTCCTGCCGCCCGTCCTTCCATTCATGCCCGGGAGGGTTTATCCAGCAAATATTTCTCCATCTCACCAGGGTAACACTTCAGAAAAAAAATATCAAATAAAATTAACCAGGATCTGCAACGCTTCATCCTTTAAGTCCATAATCCGTTCTTATAGCAAGGCCGGGACGCTCGGTGTAAGAAAGGATTGTGGCGGCATCGGCGCAGAGGGGGAATCACGGTGAATGTGACAGTTACCGATGGATGGAGCGTCGGGGGGGGGGGGGGGTACGGTCGCCGCCCTCCGGCCCATCACATCAGAGGACAGCATGGAGAGAGGTCTGACTGCTGGAGGAGGGGGCGGCCGGGGCTTCACACGGTGACACGAGCTGCCTCCATTGGACTTGGCAGCCTGTTATCAGGACTCTGGCTATAATTTACATGTCGACAGATGAAGATTCAGGAGACATCAGGGTCACCCTGGTCCTCTTCCAGCTCCTCATCTGCATACTGTGACGGACAATTACTGAACGTCAACTATTTAGTATCACCAAAAAATTAAAAGTGCCCCCCCTCCCCCACTCTGACCCTTATACATGTACAGTTCTGTCCACATTTATAGTCTCCGGATCTTCTGGTCTTAACGGAAATCTGTCAGCCGTATACAGTGTATATCGTGTATATCAGAGCTGTATACTGTATCATGTATATCAGAGCTGTATATCGTGTATATGAGAGCTGTATAGCATGTATATCAGAGCTGTATACTGTATCGTGTATATCAGAGCTGTATACTGTATCATGTATATCAGAGCTGTATATCGTGTATATGAGAGCTGTATAGCATGTATATTAGAGCTGTATACTGTATCGTGTATATCAGAGCTGTATACTGTATCCTGTATATCAGAGCTGTATATCGTGTATATGAGAGCTGTATATCAGAGCTGTATATCATGTATATCAGAGCTGTATATCCTGTATATGAGAGCTATATAGCATGTATATCAGAGCTGTATACTGTATCATGTATATCAGAGCTGTATATCGTGTATATGAGAGCTATATAGCATGTATATCAGAGCTGTATACTGTATCGTGTATATCAGAGATGTATACAGTTTATATCAGAGCTGTATAGCATGTATATCAGAGATGTATACAGTTTATATCAGAGCTGTATACTGTATCGTGTATATCAGAGATGTATACAGTGTATATCAGAGCTGTATAGCATGTATATCAGATATGTATACAGTGTATATCAGAGCTGTATATCAGAGCTGTATACAGTGTATATCAGAGCTGTATATCGTGTATATCAGAGCTGTATACTGTATCATGTATATCAGAGCTGTATATCCTGTATATCAGAGCTGTATATCATGTATATCAGAGCTGTATATCCTGTATATGAGAGCTATATAGCATGTATATCAGAGCTGTATACTGTATCATGTATATCAGAGCTGTATATCGTGTATATGAGAGCTATATAGCATGTATATCAGAGCTGTATACTGTATCGTGTATATCAGAGCTGTATACTGTATCATGTATATCAGAGCTGTATATCCTGTATATCAGAGCTGTATATCATGTATATCAGAGCTGTATACAGTGTATATCAGAGCTGTATATCCTGTATATCAGAGCTGTATATCGTGTATATCAGAGCTGTATATCATGTATATCAGAGCTGTATACTGTATCATGTATATCAGAGCTGTATATCATGTATATCAGAGCTGCAGACGTGAGCTGACAGGGAGGTAAAACTAAAGATACCTGTCTCTTAGCTGATGCTATTAGCAAAGTTATAAAATCAGGTTTTCCTATCAAGCTGAAGTGGCTTAGAGGCTGTGCTGAGCTGCTGCATGCATCCCACCTCCCTTTATGATTAAAGTACACAACTGAAGGCTGGAGGCCAAGCAGGAGGGGTGGGGGAGTAAAGAGGGATGCATGCTGCAGCTCAGCACAGCCTCTAAGTAATTTAAAGCGTAACTGTCATTTCAGGGTCATTTTATTGAAAACATTAAATATCAACAGTACAAGCGATTTTAAGAAACTCTGTAATAGGTTTTATGTACTAAAAGAGTTTCCTTCTGTACTGAAAAAGCAATCTCCTAGCCTCCCCCCTCACATCAAATGAAGCAGGATTTCTGTCTCCATTATGTGGCTATGGAGAGGGGAGGGGCTGTTAGGAGTGACTGAGCACGGAGCAGTCCTGCACAGCACAACACCCGGCAATCTTCTCTCAGTAAGTTCATAGATAAGCACTGACCTTTCTGACCCCAGAATCCTGCGGTTTAGGTGCCCAGAGAGTCTACAAACAGCTGACCTTCATGTCACCTCTTCCTGCTCCCTCATCTCCCTCAGCCCCTCCCCCCTCCATAGGATTACAATGGAGAGAGCAGAACCCGTCTTCACTGGCTTCTCTGTAATGAAGACGTGTTTGCCTGATAATGCACAGATAAGAAGTCAGGGGGGGGGGGAGGCTGGGAGATTGCTTCTTGAGTACAGAAGGAGGCTTTTTTGGCTGATGAAACCTAATACAGAGTTTCTTAAAATCGCTTATACTACTGATTTCTGCAATAAAAAAAAAACATGACAGTTACGCTTTAAGTCCAGCCATTTAAAAAAAAAAAAAAGGCGGCCTTTAATAACCAGTCCTAACTGGCGGGGATCACGGAGCGGGGAGCGGGGGATGAAGAGACACGGGGAGGGGTGAAAAATAGTTACAAACAGTGTAAGGGTACTTAGTGCAAAAATAAATCAGTATTAATACTCCAATGTTTTCACAATAAAGAACTTGTGGCACTCACTCATTGTTGAGCAACAATAGCGTGAAAGAGGGAATCCGTGTTGTATCTGCATGAACTCTGCTAAGCCTGAGTGGGGGTGGGTGCCGGGAGCTTTTCCCCTTGATTGGACACACTTAAGGCCCTATTCCACGGAACGATTATCGTTCGTATTCGTTCGTATTCGGCCGATATCGGCCGCTACGGACGATAATCGTCCGGTGGAATAGAGTGCAACGATCAGCCGACATCGTTCATGTCGGCTGATCATTGCAGTCGCTTGTTTTTCAACATGTTAAAAAACAAGCGACTGATATAGCAGCGATCTGCTGCCGTCGCTCCGTTGAATAGGAGCATCGGCAGCAGACGCTGCTGTATCCTATGGGCTGCCCGGACGATCAGCGATCCCCCGGACAGCCCCCCCGCAGCTCCCCGCCGCCCCCTCCCGCACTCACCCGCTCGCTGCCGCTGCGTTGAATAGCGGCGGCAGCGAGCGGGGAACGAGGAGCAAACGAGCGCTAAGAGTGCTCGTTTGCTCCTCTAAACGACCTGTGGAATAGGGGCATAATACTCCAATATAGATAGGTGAGTTCATAGAAGAAACAGTAACAGGTGTCAGGGATAGGGGAGCCATTGCCTAATCTACTGTGTACTCTGCCGGGATGTGGTGAAGTGTTTGAAGAAATCCTTGAAGAGTCCCAGCTATCTCAGCTAACCGCCTTTTTCCCCACAGTGTCGGGTGAGCCGTCCTCTGGGGTAGTACAAGTCCCAGGTCTCTGCTCTGGGTGGAGCTGGCTTGTAGTGTCCTTCCTACACAGCCAAGCGTCTGTCAGTAGAGAGCGGCTTTCTGGCACTGTGCTCTACTGCAGCTCCAGTCTATGGGTGAGCTAGAGAAGAAGAGAATCTATCATAGAAACATAGAAGCCTATCGGCAAGTAGAGCCCCCCCCCCCACCCCCACCACCGCTCTCCATCTATTATTAGTGTTTCCCTTCTTATTATCTTAGGATAGATATATGTATATACACCAGGTAGGTTACATTCACTTACCGTAGATTTACCTACCATATTGGCTGGAAGTTTCCTCCAAGCATCTACTACTCTTTCAGTATATAAGTCATATTTTCTCATATTGCTTGTGATCTTTCTTTTTGCTCTTTTCTTATTAGTTTCCTTCCTACCCCGGCCCGGTGATGGGTGACGGAGGGGGCGTTCAGCAGGTGAGGCTGCGCCAAGAAGTTCTGCAGTATTGGGGTAATAGTACAGGGGACCCCCAGAGGGGACAGTGCCCAAGTGGCCGGATTTGCCTTATACACAGGGTCACATTCCTCCGCTCGTTGCCGCCTCTATCACCCCCTCCCTCTTTACCGTAACACGCACTCCATTTGTGTCATATTGAATCCACTTATGCGCAGCCATAAAATGAAGTAATCATCACCTAAATGGGAAGCTGGGGGACGCATTAGTTCCGGCTAAGCACGCTCACAAAATATTTGCAAGTTGCCGAGATATTTTTCAGCTTTTGTTTTCTAATGAAAACATTTGGAATCTGCAGTAAGAGCCGCAATGCTGAGCGGCTTATGGGGGGCACCATCTGCAGTCAGAGGAGGGAGGGGGGATACGAGAAGCGGGAGGGAGGGGGTTAACTTACTAAAGGTGCCAACGATGATCCCAGATAGGCCAGCAAGGTCAGACGTGTCAACAGAGGTCTGAAGTAACACGACTGCCGGGAACATGGACATGCAACAATGAGGACGCTGATCTGCTCCAATGTTCTCCTACCCTGCGGCAACCTCACTGCTAACAGGGGGTCTCTATAATATACTATGACTGAAGCATTTAGAAGGCTACGGCCCACCTACTGGAGGTCCTGATGGTCCGCCATCTCCAGGAGCAGTGACATAGTGATCTGGTATACTCCACACTGGAGACTTCCTACAATCCTGCTGATCAATATGGGAGCTACTTTCCAGCAATGACAGCAATGTTCCTGGCTATGTTCCCAGCCTGTTCCTGACTATGTTCCTGGCTATGTTCCCAGCCTGTTCCTGACTATGTTCCTGGCCTGTTCCTGACTATGTTCCTGGCTATGATCCTGACTATGTTCCTGGCTATGTTCCTGACTATGTTCCGGGCTATGTTCCCGGCCTGTTCCTGACTATGTTCCGGGCTATGTTCCCAGCCTGTTCCTGGCTATGTTCCAGGCTATGTTCCCAGCCTGTTCCTGGCTATTTTCCTGACTATGTTCCTGAATATGTTCCTGGCTATGTTCCGGGCTATGTTCCCAGCCTGTTCCTGACTATGTTCCGGGCTATGTTCCCAGCCTGTTCCTGGCTATGTTCCTGGCTATGATCCTGACTATGTTCCTGGCTATGTTCCTGACTATGTTCCTGGCTATGTTCCCAGCCTGTTCCTGACTATGTTCCTGGCTATGATCCTGACTATGCTCCTGGCTATGTTCCTGTTAGGGCCACGGCGGCGTCCCGCGCTCCGAACCGCCGCCGTGACTCCTCACCCAGTTCCGCAGCAGCCGGGATCCACATGCAGGGACCCGGCGTTGCGGCTACTTCAGGCCCAGGAGGGCTCCTCACCTTGCCTCGTTCCTACCTCTCACTGTGCCGGCCGGCGCGCGCGTCCCCGCCTCCTAGGGCGCGCGTGCCGGCTGTCTCAGATTTAAAGGGGCAATACACTCCTAATTGGTTTTAGTGTCAATCACTCCCCTATAAGTTCCAGCCCTGCCCCCTCCCAGGTGTTGGAGCTTCTACATGCTTCCCATAGCGTTTGGCCCAGCTCCCTGTTGTTCCTGACCTCTGTCTTTGTTCCCAGTTCCTGTCCCGGTCCCTAGCTCCTGTCCGCTGCTTAACCCGTTGTTTCCTGAGTACTGTCTGCCACCTGCGATCACGCCTACAGATCTCCTGCCTACTGCTCCTGCCACGCCTCGCCTGCCGTCACTAGCAACCGAGCCAGGGGTAGCAACCTGGGGGTCGCCTGTCACAGCAAATCCATCCCGCCTTGCGGCGGGCTCTGGTGAAAACCAGCGGCCCCTTAGACTCCGCTCCATGGTGAGGTTAGTGCCATCGCTAGTGACGGTCCAGTGGATCCACTACTCCAGGCGTTACAGTAGGCTCCAACCATGGATCCCGGCGAGGTGCCTGACATCCGTGACATAGCCAGAGTGGTCGCCCAACAGGCTCAGCAGATCCAGCAGCAATCGCAACACATCCAGCAATTGACTGCCGCCTTACAGCAGCGTACTACAGACCAGCGCACACCACCTCCTGCTGCCTCTTCGAAACTTCGACTGGCTCTCCCGAGCAAATACGGTGGTGACCCCAAGTTGTGCAGAGGATTCCTGACTCAATGCACCATGCACATTGAACTTTTAAGCAGCCAGTTCTCCTCTGAACGCTCTAAAGTGGCTTTTATCATCAGCCTCTTGGAGGGTAGGGCCCTGGCCTGGGCCACGCCACTGTGTGACCGAGATGACCCGATTACTGCCAATCTCAGATCCTTCCTGGCAGAGTTTCGCTCGGTCTTTGAGTAACCTGCCCGTGCGTCGTCAGCAGAGACTGCTCTACTCAATCTCTCACAAGAGAGTTCCTCCGTTGGCGACTATGCCATCCAATTCCGCACGCTGGCAGCAGAGCTAGACTGGAATGAGGCCGCTCTGGTAGCCACCTTCAAGAAGGGCCTGTCCAGTCGGGTGAAGGACGTGCTCTCCGCCCGAGACCTTCCTACCTCCCTGAACGAACTCATCCTACTGGCCACCAGGGTCGATACTCGTTTTTCGGAGAGAGAGGAGGAGGTCCGGCAAGAACGGCGACTAAGCCTGTCACGTCGCCATCACCAGCTGGTGCCTGTCTTCCAGAATCCTGTCGTTCCGGTGTCCCAGCTGACTCCTGAGGTTCCTATGCAGGTGGAACGAGCTCGCCTGACGCCTGATGAGAGAACTCGTCGTCTGGAGCTGAATCTCTGCCTCTACTGCGGTGACCCTGATCACTTCCGGCAGAGATGTCCCCAACGTCCTCAAGCATCCGGGAAACGCTCGCACCTAGGTCCGGTGGGAGAGGCCTCCCTAGGTGTGAATGCCATCTCTCCAAGGTTGTCTTTGCCAGTGTCCATCCAGACACCCTCAGGACAAACTCACCAGACTACTGCCTTCATAGACTCTGGGTCTGCAGGCAGTTTCATTGCAGCCACATTGGTCCAAAGATGGCAGCTACCCGTGACCCAGCTAGCCCGATCCCTGTCTATCTCTGCGGTCACGGGCGAGACTCTCACCGAAGCTGTACACTACCAGACTGTACCTCTGGTCCTCCAGGTAGGCGCTTTACATCAGGAGAAGATCTCCTTCTACGTCTTGCCCATTCCTCTTCCGACATCCTCCTGGGCCTTCCTTGGCTGCAATTACATGCCCCTAAGCTAGACTGGAGAACCGGGGAGATTCTCAGTTGGGGTCTGGACTGTTCAAACCGGTGTCTGAAGCCTCCTCAGTCCAAGTGCTCTATGACGTCACCTGACTCCGTCAAGCCTCTACCCGGCCTACTGGCAGTATATCAAGACTTCGTTGATATCTTCTCGGCCAAGGAGGCGGACTCTCTACCACCTCATCGGCCCTATGACTGCCCCATAGACCTTCTTCCTGGAACTTCTCCTCCACGTGGTCGAGTGTACCCTCTCTCCGTGCCCAAGACTGAAGCCATGTCCTCCTACATCCGGGAGAACTTACAGAAGGGCTTCATCTGCAAATCCACGTCTCCCGCTGGCGCTGGATTATTCTTTTTGCAGAAGAAGGACAGTTCTCTCCGCCCATGCATAGACTACCGGGGCTTAAATAAGGTGACTGTCAAGAACCGCTATCCTCTTCCGCTAATCCCCGAATTAATCGACCATCTCCGTGGAGCCAGGATCTTCTCCAAGCTGGATCTCAGGGGAGCCTATAATTTGATCCGTATTCGTGAAGGAGACGAATGGAAGACCGCTTTCAACACCAGAGATGGGCACTACGAATATCTGGTCATGCCATTCGGCCTATGCAACGCCCCAGCGGTCTTCCAGGAATTCGTGAATGATATATTCCGTGACCTCCTCTATGTCTGCGTCATTGTCTATCTTGACGACATCCTGGTCTTCTCCCATAACCAGCAGACCCACGTGTCCCATGTACGCCAGGTTCTACGAAGACTACGGGCCAACCATTTGTATGCCAAGCTGGAGAAGTGCGTTTTCCATCAATGCAGCCTGCCGTTTCTTGGATACATTGTCTCCGACCAGGGCCTACAGATGGATCCAGCCAAGCTCTCAGCTGTTCTCCAGTGGCCACGTCCTGTGGGACTTAGAGCTATCCAACATTTCCTTGGATTTGCCAACTACTATCGGCAGTTCATCCCTCACTTCTCTACCCTGGTCGCGCCCATAGTGGCTCTCACCAAGAAGAAGGCGGATCCCAGACGTTGGCCTCCAGAGGCCAAACAAGCCTTCAATAGCCTAAAGTCTGCCTTTGCCTCTGCTCCTGCTTTAGTCCGTCCAGATGTCACCAAGCCGTTTTCCCTTGAAGTCGATGCATCTTCTGTGGGCGCAGGAGCCATTCTCTCGCAAAGGGACACATCAGGCAAGACCAGAACCTGCGGGTTCTTTTCTAAGACTTTCTACCCTGCCGAGAGGAACTATACGATTGGAGACCGTGAACTCCTGGCAATTAAGTTGGCACTGGAGGAGTGGCGTCATCTCCTAGAGGGGGCTAGACATCCTGTTAACATCTACACGGACCACAAGAACCTTCTCTACCTCCAATCGGCTCAACGCCTCAATCCCCGGCAGGCCAGGTGGTCTCTCTTCTCACGTTTCAACTTACTATTCATTTCCGTCCAGCCGAGAAGAATGTAAAAGCCGATGCATTATCCCAAGCATCCGATGTCATGGGGCAAGAGGAATCCCCCCGTCACATAATACCTCCCGATCGCCTAGTACCAGTTGCCTCTTCTACTCTGCAGAGACTGCCTCCCGGTAAGACTTATGTGCGCCCCACACTTCGAAAACGCATCTTGAAGTGGGGTCATTCCTCTTTGGTGGCCGGGCATCCGGGAGCTCAAAAGACCGGGCAATCGATCTCTCGTCACTACTGGTGGCCCAATCTCAATCAGGATGTCAAGGACTTTGTGGCTTCCTGCGCAGTCTGTGCCAAGAACAAGTCACCCCGTCAAAGACCTGCCGGCCTACTTTTGCCCTTGCCAGTCCCGGACCATCCCTGGCACCACATATGGATGGACTTCATCACAGACCTACCTCCATCCGCGGGCAATACAGTCATTTGGGTGGTGACTAACCACTTCTCTAAAATGTCTCACTTCGTGGCTCTTCCTGGACTACCCTCTGCTCCCCGTCTGGCCCAGTTGTTCTTCCGACACATCTTCCGCCTGCATGGAGTTCCTCTTCACATTGTGTCCGACCGAGACTCACAATTTATCTCCAAGTTTTGGCGTGCCCTCTGCTCGCAGCTCCAAGTGAAGCTGGACTTCTCATCCGCTTATCATCCCCAGACCAACGGGCAAGTGGAGAGAGTCAATCAGATCCTGGGCAACTACCTACGTCATTTTGTTTCCAGCCGCCAAGATAACTGGTCCAATCTACTTCCCTGGGCAGAGTTTTCTTATAACCATCTGGACTCGAGTTCCACAGGCAAGTCTCCTTTCTATGTGGTCTACGGCCATCACCCTCATCCTCCTCTGCCCCTCTCTCCATCATCTGAGGTTCCTGCCGTGGAGGAATTGATCTCTGACCTTCAGTCGATCTGGGAACAGACTCGACAGTCCCTACTCAAAGCCTCTGACCGCATGAAGGACCAGGCGGATAAGAAGAGGAGACCTGTCACAAACTTTCTCCCAGGTGACAAAGTCTGGCTCTAGGCCAAGTATATCCGTCTCAAGATTCCAAGCTACAAGTTGGGTCCTCGATTTCTTGGTCCTTTCTCAGTGCTAAAACGCATTAACCCAGTCACCTACAAACTCCGTCTACCCCCTACTATGCGAATCCCGAACTCCTTCTATGTCTCCCTCTTGAAGCCAGTGGTCCTCAACCGATTCTCCAGTAAAGCTTCGTCCTCCACTCCACAAGCCGTCTCTGACGACGTATACATTGTTGAAGACATCCTAGCGATGAAAACTGTCAGAGGAAGACGCTTCTTCCTAGTGGACTGGAGAGGTTTTGGTCCTGAAGAGAGATCCTGGGAACCCGAATCTAATATCCTGGATCGGGATCTCATCAAGGGATTCTTGCAGACTAGAAAGAGGGGGAGGCCAAAAGGGGGGGGGGGTACTGTTAGGGCCACGGCGGCGTCCCGCGCTCCGGACCGCCGCCGTGACTCCTCACCCAGTTCCGCAGCAGCCGGGGTCCGCATGCAGGGACCCGGCGCTGCGGCTACTTCAGCCCAGGAGGGCGCCTCACCTTGCCTCGTTCCTGCCCGTCACTGTGCCGGCCGGCGCGCGCGTCCCCGCCTGTGCGCTCCTAATTGGTTTTAGTGTCAGTCACTCCCCTATAAGTTCCAGCCCTGCCCCCTCCCAGGTGTTGGAGCCTCTACATGCTTCCCATAGCGTTTGGCCCAGCTCCCTGTTGTTCCTGACCTCTGTCCTTGTTCCCAGTTCCTGTCCACTGTCCCGGTCCCTAGCTCCTGTCCACTGTTTAACCCGTTGTTTCCTGAATACTGTCTGCCACCTGCGATCACGCCTACAGACCTCTGCCTGCACTATCTCCTGCCTACTGCTCCTGCCACGCCTCGCCTGCCGTCACTAGCAACGGAGCCAGGGGTAGCGACCTGGGGGTCGCCTGCCGCAGCAAGTCCATTCTGCCTTGCGGCGGGCTCTGGTGAAAACCAGCGGCCCCTTAGACTCCGCTCCCTGGTGAGGTTAGTGCCATCACTAGTGACGGTCCAGTGGATCCACTACTCCAGGCGTTACAGTTCCTCACTATGTTCCAGGCTATGTTCCCAGCCTGTTCCTGACTATGTTCTTGACTATGTTCCTGGCTATGTTCCTGACTATGTCCCAGGCTATCCTTTGGCTGGTGGCATTCTGTCTGATCTCCGAACTTCATCCACAGCCCCACCACTGGTGATCGCAGGAGGACCACGACATAGGAATCCTGACACAACACAATCTACATCTCCTTGAGGATCAAGGTTGAAGACCAAGGACTTTCGTAGACTAGCCTGCGTCACACGGATCACAGCTCTCTATGGGGTCTACATTCTGGTACGGGGGGAAGGGAATTAGTCACAACATTATTTATATACTAGAATCTCATCTCTAATCTCCATGTCAAGCTAAATTTACTCCCAAGGTGTTTCCTTACATATTCAGTGCTAATGCAAATAAGAATAAGCAGGTGTCTGGGTAATGATGAAGAACTCGATATCTTCTCGGTGTTTATAAGGAAGCTTGAATAGAGGAAGGTTTCCAGCTTTAGCGAGTACAACAACTAAACATCTAATAGTGATCGTTGCTGTGTGACCAAGAATATCAACTATACATCTGTAAATGTCAGAGAAGACCTCGATCCATAGAGAACGACTCTGCTCCCACCTTGTTCCATACAGTATATTAGAGCCCCCCATCCACTAGCTGATGAAACCGTTCTGCAGGAATATCGGCCCATGGGGACAGAAACACTTCTAGAACCTTTTCTAGCGGAAGAACAGATTTGCTACAATGGTTCAATAAGCCTTGCTGTCCAAATTCCCATCCACAGCTATATGAGGAGCCGGGGTACAACAAGAAGACATTCCCCCCATCATTACATCTCCTCCACCAGCCGGAACCATTCACACCTGACAGGGAGGGATCATCCATGCTGCTTGTTCCAAATCCAACACCCATCACCATGGTGTCTGGAGTTCTGGATTATTTTAACTAGAACATGTTTCTCTACAAAGATCTAGATCCCTGTTACCGGCCATGTTTCTCCACAGAGATCTGGATCCATCTGACCGGCCATGTTTGTGCCAGAGATCTGGATCCATCTGACCGGCCATGTTTGCCCAGAGATCTGAATCCATCTGACCGGCCATGTTTATGCCAGAGATCTGGATCCATCTGACCGGCCATGTTTGTGCCAGAGATCTGGATCCATCTGACCGGCCATGTTTGTGCCAGAGATCTGGATCCATCTGACCGGCCATGTTTGTCCAGAGATCTGAATCCATCTGACCGGTCATGTTTGTCCAGAGATCTGGATCCCTATGACTGCCCATGTTTGTCCAGAGATCTGGATCCATCTGACCGGCCATGTTTGTCCAGAGATCTGGATCCATCTGACCGGCCATGTTTGTCCAGAGATCTGGATCCATCTGACCGGCCATGTTTCTCCACAGGGATCCATCTGACCAGCCATGTTTGTCCAGAGATCTGGATCCATCTGACCGGCCATGTTTGTCCAGAGATCTAGATCCCTATGACCGGCCATGTTTGTCCAGAGATCTGGATCCATCTGACCGGCCATGTTTGTCCAGAGATCTGGATCCCTATGACCGGCCGTGTTTGTCCAGAGATCTGGAACCATCTGACCGGCCATGTTTGTCCAGAGATCTGAATCCATCTGACCAGCCATGTTTGTCCAGAGATCTGAATCCATCTGAGCAGCCATGTTTGTCCAGAGATCTGCATCCCTATGACCGGCCATGTTTGTCCAGAGATCTAGACCCCTATGACCGGCCATGTTTGTCCAGAGATCTAGATCCCGATGACCGGCCGTGTTTGTCCAGAGATCTGAATCCATCTCACCGGCCATATTTGTCCAGAGATCTGGATCCATCTGACCGGCCATGTTTGTCCAGAGATCTGGATCCATCTGACCGGCCATGTTTGTCCAGAGATCTGGATCCATCTGACCGGCCATGTTTCTCCACAGGGATCCATCTGACCAGCCATGTTTGTCCAGAGATCTGGATCCATCTGACCGGCCATGTTTGTCCAGAGATCTAGATCCCTATGACCGGCCATGTTTGTCCAGAGATCTGGATCCATCTGACCGGCCATGTTTGTCCAGAGATCTGGATCCCTATGACCGGCCGTGTTTGTCCAGAGATCTGGAACCATCTGACCGGCCATGTTTGTCCAGAGATCTGAATCCATCTGACCAGCCATGTTTGTCCAGAGATCTGAATCCATCTGAGCAGCCATGTTTGTCCAGAGATCTGCATCCCTATGACCGGCCATGTTTGTCCAGAGATCTAGACCCCTATGACCGGCCATGTTTGTCCAGAGATCTAGATCCCTATGACCGGCCATGTTTGTCCAGAGATCTGAATCCATCTCACCGGCCATATTTGTCCAGAGATCTGGATCCATCTGACCGGCCATGTTTCTCCACAGATCTGGATCCATCTGACCGGCCATGTTTGCCCAGAGATCTGAATCCATCTGACCAGCCATGTTTGTCCAGAGATCTGGATCCCTATGACCGGCCATGTTTGTCCAGAGATCTAGATCCCTATGACCGGCCATGTTTGTCCAGAGATCTGGATCCATCTGACCGGCCATGTTTGCCCAGAGATCTGAATCCATCTGACTGGCCACGTTTGTCCAGAGATCTGGATCCATCTGACCGGCTATGTTTGTCCAGAGATCTAGATCCCTATGACCAGCCATGTTTGTCCAGAGATCTGGATCCATCTGGCCGGCCATGTTTGTCCACAGATCTGGATCCATCTGGCCGGCCATGTTTGTCCAGAGATCTGGATCCATCTCACCGGCCATGTTTGTCCAGAGATCTGGATCCATCTGACCGTCCATGTTTATCCAGAGATCTGGATCCATCTGACCGGCCATGTTTGTCCAGAGATCTGGATCCATCTGACCGTCCATGTTTATCCAGAGATCTGGATCCATCTGACCGGCCATGTTTGTCCAGAGATCTAGATCCCTATGACCGGCCATGTTTGTCCAGAGATCTGGATCCATCTGACCGGCCATGTTTATCCAGAGATCTGGATCCATCTGACCGGCCATGTTTATCCAGAGATCTGGATCCATCTGACCGGCCATGTTTGTCCAGAGATCTGGATCCATCTGACCGGCCATGTTTGTCCAGAGATCTGGATCTGACCAGTCTTTTCTCTCCTCTGGTCAGTGAGTAATTTTCTCTCTTTTTCCCCCTGTGATCTCTCCTTTCTCTTCCTCTTAGACACAAGGAAACGTCGGCCGTGCTGTTATAGCCCATCAGTGCTCAGGAGCGGTGAGCTGTGGGGTTGGACATGTTAGTCGGACATCAGGGTTGTATCCGGCTGTAGTTTCCTGACTGTGCTCCTCCTGTTCATCACAACGATGCCTGACATCTTCCTCCGATCCCTTTCGGTAACTATTTCTCTTCAGGATCCTCTCTCTCTCTCCTCCCTTGATCGCACCATTCTCCGAGTATACGAGAAAACCCCACAAGGCTGGCAGTGAGATCCCGGCCCCAGCTAGTCTACCCCAATGACCAGGCCTCGCTCCAAGTCACTGCAACCACTAGATCTTTCCCTATAATGTGGATTCACTTTTAGGGCCCTATTACACGGACAGATTATCTGACAGATTATTGAAGCCAAAGCCAGGAATGAATATGAAAAGAGGAGACATCTCAGTCTTTCCTTTATGACCTGTTCTCTGTTTATAGTCTGTTCCTGGCTTTGGCTTCAATAAATCTGTCAGATAATCTGCCTGTGTAAATGGACCCTGAGACTGATCCCCAGAAATCACTGGATTTATGCCGCTTTATATCCAGGCTCGTCCAGGTTTTTTTTTATGACCGGCTATAACTATTATACCTCCCCAGATCTGGCACAATGATGTGTACATTCTCACCCATGGAGGGATCAGCCTCTTCTCTCCTTGGCTGACAGGCCTGATCACTAATACGCTGTGGCATTGCCATTAGGTGTTGATGAGACGGGCACTCATAACATTAGGATCACTAGACAAGAAGAGGAGATCGGCCCACTTAGCCGCAGTCCCTGGAAGCTCTCGATATTCCCCACCGTCTATAACATCCCATGAAGCACTCTCAAACATCCTGAGAACCCATGGAGCTCAATTACACCATTATATAACCACCTCAAGCATTATAGCATCGACAATAAGGCACAGAAATGGCCGAAGGGGTTATAGCCGTACAACCAAGGCCCAAACTACAGTATGGCTCCCACCAAATTATTAACCCATAAAAAACAGCAAATAATCTCAGTCACTGGTAGACGACATGTGTAACACTGATGTCTGAGTCAGTATATGTCATGTGTGACGGCAGCAGGGTACAGACTGTCAGTGTCAGCATATCCTCCTATCCTTCCCTACATACATGTATCTGTATATCCTCCCCTACATACATGTATCCTTCTATCCTCCCCTACATACATGTATCTGTATATCCTCCCCTACATACATGTATCTGTATATCCTCCCCTACATACATGTATCCTTCTATCCTCCCCTACATACATGTATCCTTCTATCCTCCCCTACATACATGTATCCCTCTATCCTCCCCTACATACATGTATCCTTCTATCCTCCCCTACATACATGTATCCTTCTATCCTCCCCTACATACATGTATCCTCCTATCCTCCCCTACATACATGTATCCTTCTATCCTCCCCTACATACATGTATCCTTCTATCCTTCCCTACATACATTGGCGTTTTTAGCCCACCATTCACTTTTTGTTTTGTTGTTTTTATGTTTTGATGCGTTAAATAAAGAAACTTTTATACTCCAGAAGCTGTGGACACTAAACTTTTTTAGGATCCCTCTATCCCTCCCTACATACATGTATCTGTATATCCTTCCCTACATTCATGTATCTGTATATCCTCCCCTACATACATGTATCTGTATATCCTCCCCTACATACATGTATCTGTATATCCCTCCCTACATACATGTATCTGTATATCCCTCCCTACATACATGTATCTGTATATCCTCCCCTACATACATGTATCTGTATATCCTCCCCTACATACATGTATCCTTCTATCCTCCCCTACATACATGTATCCTTCTATCCTCCCCTACATACATGTATCTGTATATCCTCCCCTACATACATGTATCCTTCTATTCTCCCCTACATACATGTATCTGTATATCCTCCCCTACATACATGTATCCTTCTATCCTCCCCTACATACATGTATCTGTATATCCTCCCCTACAAACATATATCTGTATATCCTCCCCTACATACATGTATCTGTATATCCTCCCCTACATACATGTATCCCTCTATCCCTCCCTACATACATGTATCTGTATATCCTCCCCTACATACATGTATCCTTCTATCCTCCCCTACATACATGTATCCTTCTATCCTCCCCTACGTACATGTATCCTTCTATTCTCCCCTACATACATGTATCTGTATATCCTTCCCTACATACATGTATCCTCCTATCCTCCCCTACATACATGTATCTGTATATCCTCCCCTACATACATGTATCTGTATATCCTTCCCTACATACATGTATCTGTATATCCTTCCCTACATACATGTATCTGTATATCCTCCCCTACATACATGTATCTGTATATCCTCCCCTACATACATGTATCTGTATATCCTCCCCTACATACATGTATCTGTATATCCTCCCCTACATACATGTATCCTTCTATCCTCCCCTACATACATGTATCCCTCTATCCCTCCCTACATACATGTATCTGTATATCCTCCCCTACATACATGTATCTGTATATCCTCCCCTACATACATGTATCCTTCTATCCTCCCCTACATACATGTATCTGTATATCCTTCCCTACATACATGTATCCTTCTATCCTCCCTTACATACATGTATCCTTCTATCCTCCCCTACATACATGTATCCTTCTATCCTTCCCTACATACATGTATCCCTCTATCCTCCCCTACATACATGTATCCCTCTATCCTTCCCTACATACATGTATCCTTCTATCCTTCCCTACATACATGTATCCTTCTATCCTCCCTTACATACATGTATCCTTCTATCCTCCCCTACATACATGTATCCTTCTATCCTTCCCTACATACATGTATCCCTCTATCCTCCCCTACATACATGTATCCCTCTATCCTCCCCTACATACATGTATCTGTATATCCTTCCCTACATACATGTATCCTTCTATCCTTCCCTACATACATGTATCCTTCTATCCTCCCTTACATACATGTATCTGTATATCCTCCCCTACATACATGTATCCTTCTATCCTCCCTTACATACATGTATCTGTATATCCTCCCCTACATACATGTATCCTTCTATCCTCCCCTACATACATGTATCCCTCTATCCTCCCCTACATACATGTATCCTTCTATCCTCCCCTACATACATGTATCTGTATATCCCTCCCTACATACATGTATCCTTCTATCCTCCCCTACATACATGTATCTGTATATCCCTCCCTACATACATGTATCCTTCTATCCTCCCCTACATACATGTATCCTCCTATCCTCCCCTACATACATGTATCCTTCTATCCTTCCCTACATACATGTATCCTTCTATCCTCCCCTACATACATGTATCCTTCTATCCTCCCCTACGTACATGTATCCTTCTATCCTCCCCTACATACATGTATCTGTATATCCTCCCCTACATACATGTATCCTTCTATCCTTCCCTACATACATGTATCCTTCTATCCTCCCCTACATACATGTATCCTTCTATCCTCCCCTACATACATGTATCCTTCTATCCTCCCCTACATACATGTATCCTTCTATCCTCCCCTACATACATGTATCTGTATATCCCTCCCTACATACATGTATCCTTCTATCCTCCCCTACATACATGTATCCTTCTATCCTCCCCTACATACATGTATCCTTCTATCCTCCCCTACATACATGTATCCTTCTATCCTCCCCTACGTACATGTATCCTTCTATCCTCCCCTACATACATGTATCTGTATATCCTCCCCTACATACATGTATCCTCCTATCCTCCCCTACATACATGTATCCTTCTATCCTCCCCTACATACATGTATCCTTCTATCCTCCCCTACGTACATGTATCCTTCTATCCTCCCCTACATACATGTATCCTTCTATCCTCCCCTACATACATGTATCCTTCTATCCTCCCCTACATACATGTATCCTTCTATCCTCCCCTACATACATGTATCCTTCTATCCTCCCCTACATACATGTATCTGTATATCCCTCCCTACATACATGTATCCTTCTATCCTCCCCTACATACATGTATCCTTCTATCCTCCCCTACATACATGTATTAGTATATCACTTCCTAGTCCAGCAGAGGGTTTGTTCCCCTGTATCCCCTCCTTCTAGTCCTCGGTGAGGTATACCAGTGCTGATGGTTTGTGACAATGTGTCGGTGCAGGTAATATGTAGTAGATGGGGTGTCCGCTGGGGGCCTCTCCATCTTCCCTCTCACCTCTCTTCTCGCTGACACCAGGTTTTCCCCCTCAGCGGAGTATAATTCCGTATTTCTCGTGTAACGGCAGATTTTATTTTATCATCAGCGGAAACTTTCTGCCGGGATGAAAAACAGAAGAAAAAAATCTTTTATCAATGAGAATGAAATCCATGAGGCCCCCGCAACCTGGCGGAAAGAATCCTCCCCATCTATCCTCCTCCCCCAAAGAGGAAATTACGAGAAATCTGAACGAGACGAGCGGCGGCGGTGGCGGATGTGAGGCCTGCGTGTGAGCGGAGACTCACTGCTCAATCCTCACAAAGGAACCAAGATTCACCCAGGAAATAAATTATAGCCGCCTGGCACATAGGATAGATGAGGTATATATGTAATATGTGTGATATTACCCCTCTCATGCCTGGCACATAGGATAGATGAGGTATATATGTAATATGTGTGATATTACCCCTCTCATGCCTGGCACATAGGATAGATGAGATATATATGTAATATGTGTTATTACCCCTCTCATGCCTGGCACATAGGATAGATGAGGTATATATGTAATATGTGTGATATTACCCCTCTCATGCCTGGCACATAGGATAGATGAGATATATATGTAATATGTGTGATATTACCCCTCTCATGCCTGGCACATAGGATAGATGAGGTATATATGTAATATGTGTGATATTACCCCTCTCATGCCTGGCACATAGGATAGATGAGATATATATAATAGGTGTGTTATTACCCCTCTCATGTCTGGCACATAGGATAGATGAGATATATATGTAATATGTGTTACTACTCCTCTCATGCCTGGCACATAGGATAGATGAGATATATATGTAATATGTGTGATATTACCCCTCTCATGCCTGGCACATAGGATAGATGAGGTATATATGTAATATGTGTTATTACCCCTCTCATGCCTGGTACATAGGATAGATGAGATATATATGTAATAGGTGTGTTATTACCCCTCTCATGCCTGGCACATAGGAGAGATGGGATATATATATAATATGTGTTATTACCCCTCTCATGTCTGGCACATAGGATAGATGGGATATATATATATAATATGTGTTATTATCCCTCTCATGCCTGGCACATAGGAGAGATGGGATATATATATAATATGTGTTATTACCCCTCTCATGCCTGGCACATAGGAGAGATGGGATATATATAATATGTGTTATTACCCCTCTCATGCCTGGCACATAGGATAGATGGGATATATATAATAGGTGCGTTTATTACCCCTCATGCCTGGCACATAGGATAGACGATATATATATATATATATATAATAGGTGTGTTATTACCCCTCTGATGCCTGGTACACAGGATAGATGGGATATATATAATAGGAGTGTTATTACCCCTCTCATGCCTGGCACATAGGATAGATGAGATATATATATATAATAGGTGTGTTATTACCCCTCTGATGCCTGGTACACAGGATAGATGGGATATATATAATAGGAGTGTTATTACCCCTCTCATGCCTGGCACACAGGATAGATGAGATATATATATATAATAGGTGTGTTATTACCCCTCTGATGCCTGGTACATAGGATAGATGGGATATATATAATAGGAGTGTTATTACCCCTCTCATGCCTGGCACACAGGATAGATGGGATATATATAATAGGTGCGTTACTACCCCTCTCATGCCTGGCACACAGGATAGATGGGATATATATAATGTGTGCGTTATTACCCCTCTCATGCCTGGCACATAGGATAGATGAGATATATATATATATAATAGGTGCGTTATTACCCCTCTCATGCCTGGCACACAGGATAGGCAGCGTTCAGCACAGGCCAGGCATCAGCTCATTTATCTGGATCAGTCCTGAGCCTTGTGGCGTCCGGTGCTATAGACACGTCAATGATTCATGTCGCCTCCTGTGTCACATTATTACACTCCGGCCGCAGACACTACCGGGGGAGATGGGACTTTACCAATCTCCACAAATGGAACTGGACTGGAGGAGATTTTTTCTTGCTAGAAGTGAAGATGCTCTGACATTTCAATGGACTGAAGAAGCGAAGCTGCCGGGGAGATGAATGTCAGTGTGACTGCAGAGACTACAGCATGCATGTATACTATATACACTGATCAGCCATAACATTAATACCCCCTGCCTCATACACGTCTCTCCTCCAGTGCAAGGCCCAGACACCATAGTCCTGTGATGTGTCCCCTGGGACCCCATAGCCCTGTGATGTGTCCCCCGGACCCCATAGCCCTGTGATGTGTCCCCCCCAGACCCTATTGCCCTGTGATGTGTCCCCCGGACCCCATAGCCCTGTGCTGTGTCCCCCAGACCCCATAGCCCTGTGATGTGTCCCCCTGACCCCATAACCCTGTGATGTGTCCCCCTGACCCCATAGCCCTGTGATGTGTCCCCCCGGACCCCCTAGCCCTGTGATGTGTCCCCCGGACCCCATAGCCCTGTAATGTGTCCCCCCGGACCCCATTGCCCTGTGATGTGTCCCCCCGGAACCCATAGCCCTGTGATGTGTCCCCTGGGCCCCATAGTCCTGTGATGTGCCCCCGGACCCCATAGCCCTGTGATGTGTTCCCCCAGACCCCATTGCCCTGTGATCTGTCTCCCTGGGCCCCATAACCCTGTGATGTGCCCCCGGACCCCATAGCCCTGTGATGTTTCCCCCCAGACCCCATAGCCCTGTGATGTGTCCCCCGGACCCCATAGCCCTGTGATGTGTCCCCCGGACCCCATAGCCCTGTGATGTGTCCCCCCAGACCCCATAGCCCTGTGATGTGTCCCCCGGACCCCATAGCCCTGTGTTGTGTCCCCCGGACCCCATAACCCTGTGATGTGCCCCCGGACCCCATAGCCCTGTGATGTGCCCCCGGACCCCATAGCCCTGTGATGTGTCCCCCCAGACCCCATAGGCCTGTGATGTGTCCCCCGGAACCCATAGCCCTGTGATGTGTCCCCCTGGGCCCCATAGCCCTGTGATGTGTCCCCGGACCCCATAGCCCTGTGATGTGTCCCCCGGACCCCATAGCCCTGTGATGTGTCCCCTGGACCCCATTGCCCTGTGATCTGTCTCCCTGGGCCCCATAACCCTGTGATGTGCCCCCGGACCCCATAGCCCTGTGATGTGTCCCCCCAGACCCCATAGCCCTGTGATGTGTCCCCCGGACCCCATAGCCCTGTGATGTGTCCCCCGGACCCCATAGCCCTGTGATGTGTCCCCCCAGACCCCATAGCCCTGTGATGTGTCCCCCGGACCCCATAGCCCTGTGATGTGTCCCCCGGACCCCATAACCCTGTGATGTGCCCCCGGACCCCATAGCCCTGTGATGTGCCCCCGGACCCCATAGCCCTGTGATGTGTCCCCCCAGACCCCATAGCCCTGTGATGTGTCCCCCGGACCCCATAACCCTGTGATGTGCCCCCGGACCCCATAGCCCTGTAATGTGTCCCCCCGGACCCCGTTGCCCTGTGATGTGTCCCCCTGGACCCCATAGCCCTGTGATGTGTCCCCCTGGGCCCCATAGCCCTGTGATGTGTCCCCGGACCCCATAGCCCTGTGATGTGTCCCCCTGGGCCCCATAGCCCTGTGATGTGTCCCCCGGACCCCATTGCCCTGTGATCTGTCTCCCTGGGCCCCATAACCCTGTGATGTGCCCCCGGACCCCATAGCCCTGTGATGTGTCCCCCCAGACCCCATAGCCTTTGATGTGTCCCCCGGACCCCATAGCCCTGTGATGTGTCCCCCGGACCCCATAGCCCTGTGATGTGTCCCCTGGACCCCATAGCCCTGTGATGTGTCCCCCTGTCTCCATAGCCCTGTGATGTGTCCCCCTGACCCCATTGCCCTGTGATGCCCCCTGTAATATCAGCAGCAGATCCTATGCGGTCTGAACTTGTTTCACCCACACCCCACAGATTATCAATGGAACTAAGATTTGGGGAATTCCCATAATGCCTTGGCAGCATTGCTCATTACATAAAGCTGGGAGCCCAGACCTGTTGCTCTCCAGTGATTAATAAACTACAACTCCCACCATTCCCTGACACTGTCATTCCTTGTGTAGCACAGTGATAGCCAACTTATGGCTCTCCCGTTGTTGATGACCTGATGATGGGAGTTGTAGTTTTGCAGCAGCTGAAGAGACACAAGATTACAACATAGGAGTGAAGCGATGCTGCTACATGCACGTCACTGATGAAATGTTGGGGGTAGTAGTTAGCAGTTCTCCCCCTAGTAAACACAGCAGAATTAAGGTTAAGCCGTGTATGATTTACATCTGGACACACAGGGATGGAGTGCCCCATATCTGCTGGGTGTTATCCTCCCTCCTTAGTGCAGTGCACAGCTCTGCCATCTGGTGGTCACACAGGGGATAGCAGCCACACTCAGCAGCACATTCTCTGATAGAATTTTGGGCAGAAAAATTTCACTTTCAAATCAGGTGTGTGCTTGTGTGGCTGCAATGCACAGATGGCGTCCGGCCTATGTCGTATCTGTGCCCTTGTACCTGCACGCCTCTCCTGCACGGGCTGCCGCTGGATTGGATCCTATAATATATGCTCGGCTGGTTAGACACGGCTTTAATTATTTACCGACATGCATTTTATCACAATACATCACTCCCTGCTCATTCTTTCCTTGCTGTTTTTTCCATCATTTTTTTTCTACTTGTTCTGCTTATCAGAAATTAATAGCAACACGGGAAGAGCAATTACAGAATAAAAACCTGTGCGCCATGGCGGCAATAATTAACCAGCCAAGCTCCAGCCGCAGCAGCTAGAAACATGGGCAGGCGCCTGCTGTATATCACACATATATGCTATACATGGGAGGACGGGGAGCCGAGCGCTGCTGGATACATAGACTACAATCACATCCTCCGTACACCCCAACCTGTGGATCCCCAGGAAAACTCCCATCATACAGTGTGGGGCTGTCAGCTAATGCTGGGGTTGTAGCTTTTTAACAGCTGGGGGCGCTAATGTAGACATTAAACAAGAGGCCAGCAGCCTGGAAGTCCCGGCTGACCATGAAGGAAAAGAGAAGGAGAGTACGGTAAAAAGGGCTGAAAAAGTGCAGAGATGTTTGGCTGCTTCGGCAGAGATGAGTTGTGACTGGATGTGACTAATCCTGATCAGAGAAGAAGCCCCCTGTGAGGCACTGGAGGTAACTGCACAGCAATCACTTATAAGGTCTTCAGAGACTGTGTATGGGTGTACTGGCCTGTGTATAGTCCTCTTTCAGGTAGTTACAGTAGTGATGATGTTTGGTTCCTATAACTTATATTGATGTTTGTCGGTATATATACAGAGGATTCTGAAGAGAAAGAGACAGCACTTTATTATTGGATTCCATTCATTTTCACAGCTTTAGTGTAGATTTATATTATAAGACGCCGTCGCCATGTAATCCTGCAGTGGTTGATAACAACGCATTATGGATCTACAATAAACCTGGGGATTTTAATACGGCAGAATGGAGAGCTGAGGGAGGGGAGAGAGGCTTGGCTGTGTAGGGGACGGGAATGGCGGTGCGGCTGGTGAGGATCTACGCCCATCTCTCATAGTGCTGCCTAGAAGAACATCGCCCGATGCAAATCACATTTTATACTTAATAGCAAACTTAGTGACTCAGCACCAGAAACTGAACGGAGCGCAGGAATACATTCAGGAGTGGAGATGTGCCAGGAGGCGGTCCGGCCGTCCAGTCCGTGCTGCTACATAAAAATAACATATGTCCCAATATATTATTCATAAAGGATGGGGCAGAAGGAAACCCAGAAGAAAGCGCGACTCGCTCGCAACACCAAGCTAATCCGCTTCATAAAACATTCACCACCACAACTTCTTGGTCCCCAGTTATACGGACGCCGCTGCTGCCGTTTACTTATTTTCCAAAACTGAATCACAAAGTAAAAGGAAAACTTATCAAATGTAAAAAAGACTCGAGAAACAACCAAACAGTAACTGCGACCTTAAAGGGGCCGGTCATCCTGAACGTCCTGATATACAGATGTCACGGGGACAGATATATACTTGTATATAGGAGCAGTAATATAGTAGATGTAATACGGACATGGAGAGAAGGAGCTGCTGCACCTCACACCTATGGCTGACACTAATGCTGCACCTCACACCTATGGCTGACACTAATGCCGCCCCTCACACCTATGGCTGACATTAATGCCGCACCTCACACCTATGGCTGACACTAATGCCTCACACCTATGGCTGACACTAATGCCGCACATCACACCTATGGCTGATACTAATGCTGCACATCACACCTATGGCTGACACTAATGCCGCACCTCACACCTATGGCTAACACTAATACCTCACACCTATGGCTGACACTAATGCCTCACACCTATGGCTGACACTAATGCCGCACCTCACACCTATGGCTGACACTAATGCCTCACACCTATGGCTGATACTAATGCTGCACATCACACCTATGGCTGACACTAATGCTGCACATCACACCTATGGCTGACACTAATGCTGCACATGCGATGCCCTGGCCCCTGGGGGCCACTTCCGCAGTGCTGGTGTTATGAGCGGGCAATGACCGGGGCAGCTGCAGGGTGTATACTTGTCACGGTATAGGCCTGAGGGCAGCACAGCTGTAGGGCCGGTCTGAGGAATCTGCGGGTGATGATGGGCATGCGATTCTTCGCTGCACTTAGTCAGGGCACCAGTTAGTGGACACCAATGCCAGGGTTCAGTAACAGCGGTTTTATTATAGATGAAGTAACTAGTAGCAACAGTTCTGTCCGGATGCAACCGGGTATATAGCAGGCTTTGACAAATAAAGCAGGAGTGGTGCTGCATAGGCTGTGAGAATACGTGCCGGATGATGGGAGTAGGAGTATGAGAGAAATAGCGTTGCTGGGTGGATTAGCTTGAGAATAATACTTGCTGTGAATCCTTGCAGCGATGAGGAGAGATAACGGAATGACACCCAGATGAGAGAGAAGAATCCGGTCACTTGAGCAGGCAGATACAGCCGAAGACTTGAATATAGCAGAGCACCTAATCCACACTTCTAGTGGTGAAGTGGGAGCTGCAGAGAAGAAGCCCAACTCCTCTGAGGCAGGAGAGGGACGACACACATCCTCCTTGCTTGGAAGCAGGGGGAAGACTAACTTGTTAGGAGGAAGTGGGAGGTCACATGGTTGCTCCTGGCCAGAGCTAGTCGGCCATTGGAGGAACCATGGTTACAGGTCACGTGATCAACAGCCTTGCATACCACTGTACACTGTAATAATATACAGGAATACATGAGAATACACATGAAAATGCACAATACCAGAGAATACTAGGGGAAAACCAGCAGCAGTTGCAGTGCAAACACTTACCAGAACAGGCATTGACACAGCAAGAGAAATGGCCATAATAGGAGTAGTAGTCTGCATGTTCTGGGACACTGCATACCTCCCTAGCAAATTTGAGCCGACCTCGGCGAATCTAGAAGGCAGCAAACATGAATAGACTGGACAATCAAACAACAGGAATGAATGATGAGAGTGAGTGTGATGAGGTGTGTGTTTCCCACGCCCAAGGCACAGGTGAGAAGAGAGAGAGGATGAGAAACCCTAGTGGCAGGACTTCACCTAGGGGTGCCTAACGTACTCTGGCGACCAGGTAGCTAGTGCGTGAACCATCTGACGTGTAAGCCAGGACAAGTTAACTGCTGGCGGGGGACCCTCAATATTCCAGCCAGTTAGACAGTAGGTTTTCTGTTAAATGTGTTACCCTACTGGAGGAGAACGTGAAGACCTGTGTACTATCTTGGCGTGTCTGAGTAGTGTCTTGGATACCTGGAAGAGAAAAGAACAAAATAATAAAAGCAAACATACATGGGGGCCCCTTACATACCGGTCAATCATACAACACAATTACTCAATAGGCCAAACACACGAAAGGGTATCCAAGGTGCAATATGTATGGACCAGTGTGAATATTAGGTAAGACTATGTGTGATAACTACTGTGTTGGGACAAGACAGAGGTAAACAAATACTGGAAACAAAAGGAAGGGAAACACAAGGGACAACAAATACTGCGAGGTCTTGAGGAGAACTGGCTCACATGAATCTGAATGAAACCGGAGAGAAATCTGAATGAAAATCTGAGAAAAATCTGCATACGAACTGGCTCAACTAAATCTTTCCAGCTATAGATATGATAATAATACACAATAATGAGACTGGATGAGAAAATACACTCCTACATAAACTGGACTTTCTCTGAGGTATATATGGACTGACTTCTCTTACTCAGAGGAGGAGCTATCTGTCTTAGACACTGGAAAATATACTGTTTTACAAAAGAGGCACTCTACTCTGAGGCAATCTAAATAACCTTTTGCTTACTCAGAGGAGGAAATACAAAGACTTCGATAACACTGGAATACAATAGTAGGAAAAGTGCAATAATGAAATAAATGCAATAATACCCTGTGTGGAACACACAATCACAGGAAAGTGCATTAGGAAGGAATGGGTTAAGTGTCTCTGTGAGGTAGAGTCTCTTTTAGGCAATTAGAACATCGTCCATGTAAAAGGCTCTGGGACAGGCACTAGAGAACCTTTTGTTACTGTAAGTGTCCATCAGCTCATGGCTGGTTAGTACAGGGAACTTGGTCAGGAGGACCAGGCACGAACCTTAAACGTTGCATGAACTAGAATGGTGAAACAGCACACACAAAAAAAAAACACAGTCATAGAACTCAGCCCTTGGGAGGACATTTAACAGAAATGTCCTGGAGGATCCCAAGTGGCACCCCTCTTTTTCTCCCAGGGATAATACCGGGAGGAAGCCGGAGCAGGAGCATCATCTGCTGCGGTGGTGACCACGAGGCTAGGGGTCACGGTGGTCACAGGAGAGACAGTAGGGGCTACTGTGGTCACAGGAGAGACAGTAGGGGCCACGTGGTAGGTGGTGGTAGTGGAGGAGACAGCAGCTTTAGCCACGGCAGGGGAAGGAGCGGTGCTAGCAGCCGAAGTAGATGGGCCCGGAGCAGGGGGCGCGGCGACAAGTGAGCCCAGGGGCTTGAAATCAGGCCAGTCCTCGTCCCATTGCTCTGATGGAGAAGGCAGGAAGGGCCGTTGCACCGCATGTTTTGGCCTGGTGATAGCGGCTGCCCAGGGGCTGGTGAAACAGGAGGCCTTCGGCTTTTTCCCTTTACTAGGGCCGGGTAACGGGGTGTCCGGAGGTCCGGTACTCACTATTTCGTCCCGTTCCGGCGAAGTCGATCCTCCGGTGGAGAAGGCCAAGTCGGACTCGCTGGAACGGCCGGTCTCCGGGGAAGGACTGGTGCCGGATGATGGTCCCCCGTCCGGGTCAGCGCAGAGTGGAGTGGAAGCCCGGGTGGAACCTATGTCGTCCGACGCAACGGAGCCCCAGCTGGAGTCGCTGTCCGGAGGTAGCGGAGTTAGGAGACAGGCAGGATCTACCTCCGCTAGGCTTGTAGGCCATTCAGGCACAACGGGAGCAGCAGCAGCGAAGATGCACTCCTCAGGGGTCGCCATCTTGTCTCGCTGGAACTTGTAGCAGGAAGGGGAGGAGCGCCAGGCTGGAGGATCAGGCTCCAAAGTCTGCCCAGCAACAATGACGTCAGTGGAAGCGGCCGGCCAATCAGGAGAGACACAGTCATTATCAATGGCGCCAAACAATTCCCGCTTCTCGGCCGCATGGCAGTTAACCCCCTCGTCACCGGGGGATGGCGCAGGTAGAAATAACAGCAAGAAGCGGCCATTTTGTGTACAGTCCCAGCCGTGCAGCGACTCAGTTATCAGAACTCCCATGGCAATTTCAGCACAGTCTCTGGAGACGATATTAAACTGTAGATCTGGTACACCGCGTGGCGGGTATATCCTGTTCGTGACGCCAAATGCGATGCCCTGGCCCCTGGGGGCCACTTCCGCAGTGCTGGTGTTATGAGCGGGCAATGACCGGGGCAGCTGCAGGGTGTATACTTGTCACGGTATAGGCCTGAGGGCAGCACAGCTGTAGGGCCGGTCTGAGGAATCTGCGGGTGATGATGGGCATGCGATTCTTCGCTGCACTTAGTCAGGGCACCAGTTAGTGGACACCAATGCCAGGGTTCAGTAACAGCGGTTTTATTATAGATGAAGTAACTAGTAGCAACAGTTCTGTCCGGATGCAACCGGGTATATAGCAGGCTTTGACAAATAAAGCAGGAGTGGTGCTGCATAGGCTGTGAGAATACGTGCCGGATGATGGGAGTAGGAGTATGAGAGAAATAGCGTTGCTGGGTGGATTAGCTTGAGAATAATACTTGCTGTGAATCCTTGCAGCGATGAGGAGAGATAACGGAATGACACCCAGATGAGAGAGAAGAATCCGGTCACTTGAGCAGGCAGATACAGCCGAAGACTTGAATATAGCAGAGCACCTAATCCACACTTCTAGTGGTGAAGTGGGAGCTGCAGAGAAGAAGCCCAACTCCTCTGAGGCAGGAGAGGGACGACACACATCCTCCTTGCTTGGAAGCAGGGGGAAGACTAACTTGTTAGGAGGAAGTGGGAGGTCACATGGTTGCTCCTGGCCAGAGCTAGTCGGCCATTGGAGGAACCATGGTTACAGGTCACGTGATCAACAGCCTTGCATACCACTGTACACTGTAATAATATACAGGAATACATGAGAATACACATGAAAATGCACAATACCAGAGAATACTAGGGGAAAACCAGCAGCAGTTGCAGTGCAAACACTTACCAGAACAGGCATTGACACAGCAAGAGAAATGGCCATAATAGGAGTAGTAGTCTGCATGTTCTGGGACACTGCACACATCACACCTATGGCTGACACTAATGCTGCACATCACACCTATGGCTGACACTAATGCTGCACATCACACCTATGGCTGACACTAATGCTGCACATCACACCTATGGCTGACACTAATGCTGCACATCACACCTATGGCTGACACTAATGCTGCACATCACACCTATGGCTGACACTAATGCTGCACATCACACCTATGGCTGACACTAATGCTGCACATCACACCTATGGCTGACACTAATGCTGCACATCACACCTATGGCTGACACTAATGCTGCACCTCACACCTATGGCTGACACTAATGCCGCACCTCACACCTATGGCTGACACTAATGCTGCACATCACACCTATGGCTGACACTAATGCTGCACCTCACACCTATGGCTGACACTAATGCTGCACATCACACCTATGGCGGACACTAATGCTGCACCTCACACCTATGGCTGACACTAATGCTGCACATCACACCTATGGCTGACACTAATGCTGCACATCACACCTATGGCTGACACTAATGCCTCACCTCACACCTATGGCTGATACTAATGCTGCACCTCACACCTATGGCTGACACTAATGCTGCACCTCACACCTATGGCTGACACTAATGCCGCACCTCACACCTATGGCTGACACTAATGCTGCACATCACACCTATGGCTGACACTAATGCCTCACCTCACACCTATGGCTGACACTAATGCTGCACATCACACCTATGGCTGACACTAATGCTGCACCTCACACCTATGGCTGACACTAATGCCGCACATCACACCTATGGCTGACACTAATGCCACACCTCACACCTATGGCTGATACTAATGCCGCACCTCACACCTATGGCTGATACTAATGCTGCACATCACACCTATGGCTGACACTAATGCCTCACCTCACACCTATGGCTGACACTAATGCTGCACATCACACCTATGGCTGACACTAATGCTGCACCTCACACCTATGGCTGACACTAATGCCGCACATCACACCTATGGCTGATACTAATGCTGCACATCACACCTATGGCTGACACTAATGCCGCACCTCACACCTATGGCTGACACTAATGCTGCACATCACACCTATGGCTGACACTAATGCCGCACCTCACACCTATGGCTGACACTAATGCTGCACATCACACCTATGGCTGACACTAATGCTGCACCTCACACCTATGGCTGACACTAATGCTGCACCTCACACCTATGGCTGACACTAATGCTGCACATCACACCTATGGCTGACACTAATGCCGCACCTCACACCTATGGCTGACACTAATGCTGCACATCACACCTATGGCTGACACTAATGCTGCACATCACACCTATGGCTGATACTAATGCCGCACATCACACCTATGGCTGACACTAATGCTGCACATCACACCTATGGCTGACACTAATGCTGCACATCACACCTATGGCTGACACTAATGCTGCACATCACACCTATGGCTGATACTAATGCTGCACATCACACCTATGGCTGACACTAATGCTGCACATCACACCTATGGCTGACACTAATGCTGCACATCACACCTATGGCTGACACTAATGCTGCACCTGACACCTATGGCTGACACTAATGCTGCACATCACACCTATGGCTGACACTAATGCCGCACCTCACACCTATGGCTGACACTAATGCCGCCCCTCACACCTATGGCTGACACTAATGCCGCACCTGACACCTATGGCTGATACTAATGCTGCACATCACACCTATGGCTGACACTAATGCCGCACCTCACACCTATGGCTGACACTAATGCTGCACATCACACCTATGGCTGACACTAATGCTGCACATCACACCTATGGCTGACACTAATGCTGCACATCACATCTATGGCTGACACTAATGCTGCACATCACACCTATGGCTGACACTAATGCTGCACCTGACACCTATGGCTGACACTAATGCTGCACCTCACACCTATGGCTGACACTAATGCTGCACCTGACACCTATGGCTGACACTAATGCTGCACCTCACACCTATGGCTGACACTAATGCTGCACCTCACACCTATGGCTGACACTAATGCCGCACCTCACACCTATGGCTGACACTAATGCTGCACCTCACACCTATGGCTGACACTAATGCCGCCCCTCACACCTATGGCTGACACTAATGCCGCACCTCACACCTATGGCTGACACTAATGCTGCACCTCACACCTATGACTGACACTAATGCTGCACCTCACACCTATGGCTGACACTTATGCTGCACCTCACATCTATGGCTGACACTAATGCTACACCTCACACCTATGGCTGATACTAATGCCGCACCTCACACCTATGGCTGACACTAATGCTGCACATCACACCTATGGCTGATACTAATGCTGCACCTCACACCTATGGCTGACACTAATGCTGCACCTCACACCTATGGCTGACACTAATGAGGTGCATTAGTATATAGTATAGTAGTATATTCCTGTATATAGGAGCAGTATTATAGTAGTATATTCCTGTATGTAGGAGCAGTATTATAGTAGTTATATCCCTGTATATAGGAGCAGTATTATAGTAGTTATATTCCTGTATATAGGGGCGGTATTATAGTAGTTATATTCCTGTATATAGGAGCAGTATTACAGTAGTTATATCCCTGTATATAGGAGCAGTATTATAGTAGTTATATTCTTGTATATAGGAGCAGTATTATAGTAGTATATTCCATTATATAGGAGCTGTATTATAGTAGTTATATTCCTGTATATAGGAGCAGTATTATAGTAGTTATATTCCTGTATATAGGAGCAGTATTATAGTAGTTATATTCCTGTATATAGGAGCAGTATTATAGTATATTCCTGTATATAGGGGGCAGTATTATAGTAGTATATTCCTGTATATAGGGGGCAGTATTATAGTAGTATATTCCTGTATATAGGGGGCAGTATTATAGTAGTTATATTCCTGTATATAGGGGGCAGTATTATAGTAGTTATATTCCCGTATATAGGAGCAGTATTATAGTAGTATATCCCTGTATATAGGAGCAGTATTATAGTAGTTATATTCCTGTATATAGGGGGCAGTATTAAAGTAGTATATTCCTGTATATAGGGGGCAGTATTATAGTAGTATATTCCTGTATATAGGAGCAGTATTATAGTAGTATATTCCTGTATATAGGAGCAGTATTATAGTAGTTATATTCCTGTATATAGGGAGCAGTATTACAGTAGTTATATCCCTGTATATAGGAGCAGTATTATAGTAGTTATATTCTTGTATATAGGAGCAGTATTATAGTACAAATGAAGATAGAAAAGAACAAATTCAGTACTCACTGCTTCTGTGTCTTAAGCAAATCTTTATTCCATCTTCTGGATATCGTCAGGGAGGGGATGGTATAGGGTGCAGGATAAGACTCCTACGGCAACTACCCTTTCAGGCAGTCTTACCCTTCTACCGGCCAGTAGTACCATCCGGAAGAAGCGCCAGTAGGTATGAAACAGCTGTCCCAAAGAGACACACGCCTGCACCCTCACCTGTCCTCCATTCCCTTGGATGTCTATGCACTGAATTAAAGAAGGTCTACCTGAAGTAGCGGTAAGTGCCCCTGTTATATTTTCTCATTTGACAGACAATTCACTACTTGCACTTCATTGGGGAGCACCACTCGTTTCCTTTGTTTGTACCTGTCCCACTGAAGCGGCACAGAGCCGCAGTGTAGTGGTGCCAGCTGCACTCTCGCAGGACTTATAACTACTATAATACAGCTGCTATATATGATTATATATGGATTATAAGGCTATGTTCACACACTTTCAAAATGAAGGCCGTTTTTATTGGACAGCTGTCATTTATCAGCAAATAACGGCTGTTGTTTTACAATGATGCAGGTCAGACGCATTGACTAACGCTACTTATGGAAGCGGCCATCAGCCATAGAACGGTATAACTGGCAGCAATAATATGGGGCCATGGGGAGTGATTGTTGCTGATTTCCTAGTTGCGTATAAAACATGGCAGCCCCTGAAACAATGAAGCGACTAATCTTTCATCTCTCTCCTGCATCCACGTTCATTTACTTCTGGAATTGTGTAATGACGGCTCCAGATGTGATAATCTTCCTTATCTCCCTATAATCCTCCAGATTCCATCACTTGTATAAAGCTTATTACAGGTTTGTATGCGCGGGCGGTGGTCACAGTGCGAGGTCAGCATCGCCCCCTTCTGACTGCTTCACATCCACCGGGCGAGATTTCTAGAAACAATCCTCGTTTTTAGCGTTTTGTCCCTGGAAATGTCTCTGCCTGGAGGTTCTGCTGTTTAATCATTCACACCGAGTAAGAATTCCGATTCTCCATGAATATCAAGTCGGGCCGGAGAGAGCCGAGCGGCACAGAGCGTGGAGAGGTGAAGGTGACGCAGTTATATACAGGAGCCCAGGGAGGGCAATCCGGGCCTGGTTACTGGTAAATTCAACTAAATGGGGTGAAGAACATAGATGAATGGGGCGCACTGGAGGAAGATAAGGACATGGCAGAGAGAGAAGGAAGCAACGTGTCCCAGGCCAGAGAAACATGGGGCTGCAGCCAGATGGACAGAGAAGCCTGGTCCCCAGCCCCACCATAAGGCTGCAAGCTTTGCTTACAGATAACCTGATCATACAGTATTGGGCAGCAAACCACCAGCGTATCCTTCTATCCATGTGTACATTATGTATTACATACAAAAGAAGAAGCTATAACGCTACAAGTATATTACTTATAAAGAGTGGCAGTGAACTGGAAGAGAGTGTCAAGGGTGAGGACTTCCTCTGGTGAGCCGGTTATCTCGGGGACCACCCTGGTACAGTATCCTGCCTGATGACATTTTGAAGGAGAAGGAGAAGCATATATGGAGGAAAGCTCACACACCCTGAAGATAGGGAGGAGAGTATACATGGAGGGCAGCTCACAAAGGCTGGAGAAAGGGAGGAGAGCATACATGGGGGGCAGCTCACACACCCTGAAGATAGGAAGGAGAGTATACATGGAGGGCAGCTCACAAAGGCTGGAGATAGGGAGGAGAGTATACATGGAGGGCAGCTCATAAAGGCTGGGGATAGGGAGGAGAGTATACATGGAGGGCAGCTCACACACCCTGAAGATAGGGAGGAGAGGATACATGGAGGGCAGCTCACAAAGGCTAGGGATAGGGAGGAGAGTATACATGGAGGGCAGCTCACACACCCTGAAGATAGGGAGGAGAGGATACATGGAGGGCAGCTCACAAAGGCTGGGGATAGGGAGGAGAGTATACATGGAGGGAAGCTCACATGGCCTGGAGATAAGAAGGAGAGCATATATAGAGGATAGCTTACACACGTTGGAATTAGGGAAGAGAGTATACATGGAGGGCAGCTTACACTGGCTGAAGATAGGGAGGAGAGTATGCATGGAGGGCAGCTCACACTGGCTGAAGATAGGGAGGAGAGTATGCATGGAGGGCAGCTCACACTGGCTGAAGATAGGGAGGAGAGTATACATGAAGGGCAGCTCACACTGGCTGAAGATAGGGAGGAGAGCATACAGACACTTCACTCTTCACAGTGTCTTGACTTGGTTGCAGAACAAACTGTTCTTCTATTTTCCCAGTAATCAGATTGTATATAGCAATGATAATACTGTAGAGCGGGGGGAGGGTGGATTTAGGTATTAAGTGTTTAGGATTTTTGTTTGGATGCTTTATCAATAGCTTCACGTCACAGTTAATCTTAATCATTCAAAGTCTGTCCCCAATTCTTAATGATGACCCCCAGATCCCACAATTGATGCTAATCCTCGTCTGAGACTCCTGTAGATACATTCAGAGATATTCCATAATTAAGCATTCACTGGGGAAAATGAAGGACGCGTTCGACTATTGTGAACGCCGGACAAAGGTCACTTTCAGCCCTTTAGTGAGTCTGTTTTGTTTTTTTTCTTCTCGGCAGAAAAGATTACTTTGTGCCTGGTAGTTTGACATTCTAGAAATTGGGTAGAGAGCGGCTGGGATTTAATGAAGACATGGCGGGACGGTTGCTGACATGCTGACACAGGCTTTTCTGAAGACTAATCTGTACAAAACACTGAGCAACCGGACCGGTAATGATAAAATCAATGCAGTTGTTTATACTAATACCGAGAGCGAAAATTCATCATGTGATTGCGCTGACCGCGTTTTCAAATGCTACAAAATGACACGGGATCTGGATTTATTGGGGCTCTTACTGTTATCGTTTTGTCACCTTTTTCAGAGATCAATTAGAAATGTTACTTATCTAATAGATTATTTACCTACAGACACTTGACAGCTCGCTGGTATATGCGCCAGAACCAAAAAGTCTGCTCCCAAATCCCAAGGGAATACCAAGTCTATGGACATCTCTGGCATGGAATAAATGATTTTTCATATCTTACACTTAATTTCCATCTGTAATCTTTATTCCTTCATTTACTGTCATACATCCTGATATATTTCTTGCGGCAGCTCCCATGGTCGGACACTTCTCATGTGGGGGCGCTGTCCCTGTAATACATGCCGGATGTGTAATCTGTATGGTTAGGATTCTATAATTTGCTGTGCGGACTCCGATTTCTCACTACACTTGTACACAACCCATGGGATTCTCTTTTTGCAGACCTCCTTGGGTCTGATTGTCTTCCTAACAACAGCCTTTGTAAACTGCTCTCTGTACTCTATATCTCCAGCCTGTGTGAGCTGCCCTCCATGTATGCTCTCCTCCCTATCTCCAGCCTGTGTGAGCTGCCCTCCATGTATGCTCTCCTCCCTATCTCCAGCCTGTGTGAGCTGCCCTCCATGTATGCTCTCCTCCCTATCTCCAGCCTGTGTGAGCTGCCCTCCATGTATACTCTCTTCCCTATCTCCAGCCTGTGTGAGCTGCCCTCCATGTATGCTCTCTTCCCTATCTCCAGCCTGTGTGAGCTGCACTCCATGTATACTCTCTTCCCTATCTCCATCCCTTCAGCTGCCCTCCAAGTATGCTCCCCTCCCTATCGCCGCCTTATTAGAGCTGTACTCCATGTATGTTTTTCTCCCTACCTACAGCCTGTCTTAGCTGCCCTCTATGAATGCTGTCCTCCATATCTACAGTCTGTGTGAGATTCCCTCCATGTATACTCTCCTTCATATCTACAGCCTGTGTAATCTACTGTACATGTATGCTCTCCTCTCTATCTCCAGCCTGTGTGAGCTGCTCTCCATGTATGCTCTCCTCCCTATCTCCAGCCTGTGTGAGCTGCCCTCCATGTATACTCTCCTCCCTATCTCCAGCCTGTGTGAGCTGCTCTCCATGTATGCTCTTCTCCCTATCTCCAGCCTGTGTGAGCTGCCCTCCATGTATACTCTCCTTCATATCTTCATCCTGTGTGAGCTGCCCTCCATGTATACTCTCCTCTCAATCTCCATCCTGTGTAAGCAACCCCCCATGAATGTTCTCCTCTCTATCTCCAGCCTGTATGCTCTCCTACCAACATACCGCCTGTGTGTGCTGATCTCCATGTATGCTCCTCTCCCTTGGGGAGGGAGGGGGATTATCTACAATACCAGAGGCATTATAGGGGGGTTTAACTAAAATACTAGGGCCATCAATAGGGGTTAACTACAATTTCAGGGGCACCACTGGGGGTTAACTACAATACCAGGAGCATCATTGGGGGGATTAACTAGAATACCAGGGGCATTATGGGGGTTTAACTACAATACTAGGGGCATTGGGAGACAAGGGACGCAATACTTTGCCTTGCCCCAGGTGCTCCCAACCCCCGCTTTGCCACTGCTGCACCCAGTATAACATTGAGAGAGCAGGCTGTGTATTGTATGTCCCTTGAAAAGTTTATAAATGCCCAAATCGCATTTCACATAAAAAGGGTTCCCCACCCCCGTTCTACAGGCTAAGCTTCTCCATACTCCTCCCCCACCTGCACTCAGGCCTGAAAAGAGTCCGAAGGTGACTAAAAAGAACAACCTCCCTGACTCCCACCGCACTGCCTGCACCCCCACTGTGTAGATGCACCGAGGCCCCCCCAGCCAGTCAGCTGCTCCTGCAGTGTCAGACTCAGTCACTGATTCGCTGAGGGGGTTCGCAACACTGCGACCCCAGAATCCGAGCGTTAACAGTCAGTGAGGTAAATGTAGTTTATTATTTTCAATGACCCCCTCCCATGGTATATACAGTATATTAAAGGGGTTCTCCAGTGCTACGAAAACATGGCCACTTTGTTTCAGAGACAACACGACTCTTGTCTCCATTTCAGGTGCGGTTTGCAATTAAGCTCCATTCACTTCAATGGAACTGAGCAGCAGTTCCCTGTCTGGACAACCCCTTCAACTCGTGTCTCTGCAGATGTTTGTTGCCGTCACACAGACCAATGTTATTGTCTCTCATTGTTAATGGAACGAACGTCCTTCACTATGGAATCGTAATGACGAAAATGTCAGACGCCGCGACGTAGAAAGCGCTAAAAAAATGTCAACCCCGAGAGAGGGAAGAGATTGGAATTAATGAATGATTTTATGCTGAGGACAGGAGCCCAGACGGCCTAACATCATTAGCGGTTATTTGTGGACGCTTGGCAAGCTGCAGGGTGTGAGATGGTGTTCAGGGGCGGAAAGAGATCACGCCCCCCCCCCCCCCCCCACACCACCGCTCAGAGCTCTGGAAGAGGCACAAGTATCTGGATGAGATCCAATCCCCCAGCAAAGAACTCCGGCCCCAGAAGGACGGCTTAATTACAGGATCGAGAGACGAGAAGGACTGTGGAAGCCGACGCTGATTCAAGTGATTGTATTTTTAGTCTGAAGGATGGCAATAAATAGAACTCACAATGGGCGCTGAGCTCCTGTACCGTTACTTGTATGTTCATTTCTAGTTATCAAGCACAAAAATTATCTTGATGGATACAGACACCTCTGCTTATTGTTCATTAATTCCCAAATGGAAAATAAATCAACTTCATCAAAAATGTTCTAACAATATGTTAGTGTACAGGGCACACAGGCTGGAGATAGGGAGGAGAGTATACAAGCAGGGCAGCTCACACAGGCTAGAGATAAGGAGGAGAGTATACATGGAGAGCAGCTCACACAGGCTGGAGATAGGGAAGAGAGTATACATGGAGAGCAGCTCACACAGGCTGGAGATAGGGAAGAGAGTATACATGGAGGGCAGCTCACACAAGCTGGAGATAGGGAAGAGAGTATACATGGAGGATAGCTCACACAGGCTGGAGATAGGGAGGAGAGCATACATGGAAGACAGCTCAAACAGGCTGGAGATAGGGAGGAGAGCATACATGGAGGACAGCTCACACAGGCTGGAGATAGGGAGGAGAGCATACATGGAGGGCAGCTCACACAGGCTGGAGATAGGGAGGAGAGCATACATGGAGGGCAGCTCACACAGGCTGGAGATAGGGAGGAGAGCATACATGGAGGGCAGCTCACACAGGCTGGAGATAGGGAGGAGAGTATACATGGAGGGCAGCTCACACAGGGTGGAAATAGGGAGGAGAGTATACATGGAGGGCAGCGGGGAAAAGTGCTCAGATAAGTGCTTCTCTTCCTGTCTCTTTGGTCGGTGGAGGAGACGATCCCAACCGATCAAGACCGTTAACATACTTTAACAATTTTTTTTAAATGAAAGCAACACCTTAAGGTAACTAGTAAAATATGTCAAAATAATTTTTTTTTATAAAAAAAATCCTAAGGTTATATGAATACCTACAAAAGGACCTCTGGCCTTAGGATCCTGTCTTGTAGCTAGGACTCCCTGCCAATGCACCCCCTCACCTGCCCAGCTTTCCTGGATTTCTTTTCCGCTCCATGCTGTCTTTCTTCAAAGGAAACCTTCTTTGCACGGGCAGTTCATAGAGCCCGCAGGCCCCAGAGCTATTTAAAGCCGTGCTATGAAAGAGGGGAACATTCTTTATCAATGAGGAGCACAACATGAGCTGATTTCTCCAACGCTCGACTGCTTAGTAATGCACCTTCACCAGTCAGCATTCATTATGTCCACGGCCAGCTGTATGGCAGGAGGTGCAGTGGTTTCCAGCTGAATATTAAAATATGTTCCTAGAAAGAGCTCTATATAATCCCAAATACAATGCCGGAACTGACTGGCTTGATAAAGCAGTGACGGATACTTATACCGCAGCACCTCTGCATCATACACTGTTATGGAGTCACTGGACACTGGATGTTACTCAGAAATAAATAAAAATGGAAAATCTACTGTATGCTGCACCACTACATAAAGCATAGCCGAATGAGGAAGGCGTCATGGTAACCTATGTCTACTGGTAAAGGAATAATTGGCTGTACAAGACAGTTCTTAAATTATGGCTCTACATGTACAAGAATATAACTACTATAATACTGCTCCTATATACAGCAATATAACTACTATAACTATATATGGGGTGCCCTATATACTATATATGGGGTGCCCTTTTGGGTCTGGTCCTGTGACAATGGGGTTGCAGGGCCATTCCGTGGCCCCTCTTCTCTGCTTGCGCACGTTTTGCGGGGATTGTGGTCGCTGACCGGCACAGTGATGAGGTTTGGTTAGGGACTCATGTGTATCAGAAGACCTGCACGTGGTACATGAGGCAATATGGTTTGGCCAAATTATATACTAACTTCTGATGTTGGTTTTAAATGTAGCTGAACAAGCTTTCGTGTCAGCCATGGGTGCGATGTGCAGCCATTTCTGTCTTTTTGGCTTGTGCATATTTTATGTATTCTGTCCCTTTTTTCATTGTGGCTAGCACTCGTGCTGTGTAAGACCCATGTGATCCAAATTAGCAGGAAGCACCTGTGTACATAAGGGGAGGATCTCCTAGTATTCTCCCATTCTACCTGCAGAGGAATGGAGAGAGGTAAGAGCTTGTTCACACTTGTGTTGCTTGGCGTCCACTTTTTCCGCCGGTGGCGCCTGCGGGGTTTGGGGTGCCCTTTTGGGTCTGGTCCAGTGACAATGTGGTTGCAGGGTCATTCCGTGGCCCCTCTTCTCTGCTTGCGCACGTTTTGCAGGGATTGTGGTCGCTGACCGGCACAGTGATGTTTTTTGGTTAGGGACTCATGTGTATCGGAAGACCTGCACGTGGTACATGAGGCAATATGGTTTGGCCAAATTATATACTAACTTCTGATGTTGGTTTTAAATGTAGCTGAACAAGCTTTCATGTCAGCCATGGGTGCGATGTGCAGCCATTTCTGTCTTTTTGGCTTGTGCATATATAACTACTATAATACTGCCCCCTATATACAGGGATATAACTACTATAATACTGCTCCTATAAAAAGGAATATAACTACTATAATACTGCCCCCTATATACAGGGATATACTACTATAATACTGCTCCTATATACAGGAATATAACTACTATAATACTGCTCCTATATACAGGGATATAACTACTATAATACTGCTCCTATATACAGGAATATACTACTATAATACTACCCCCTATATACAGGGATATAACTACTATAATACTACTCCTATATACAGGAATATAACTACTATAATACTGCTCCTATATACAAGAATATAACTACTATAATACTGCCCCTATATACAGGAATATAACTACTATAATACTGCTCCTATATACAGGAATATAACTACTATAATACTGCTCCTATATACAGGAATATAACTACTATAATACTGCTCCTATATACAGGAATACAACTACTATAATACTGCCCCCTATATACAGGGATATAACTACTATAATACTGCTCCTATATACAAGAATATAACTACTATAATCCTGTAAGCAGTGAGCAGTTACCATGTACACTATGTGGCTGGATACAGCATATACATCCCTCAGTAGTGTGCACAGTATATAGCAGTAGCACAGATACATATGAGAGGTACTTTTTCATATGTGCCCGGAGTTTCCCTGTAACCTTTCCCTTGGAGTTACATTGCACTGTGATATATGTGTAAGGAAAAGGTTTTCCTGTAGAAATTGAGGACTACAGCAGGATCAGCCGCTGCGGGGAGGGTGATATTCTTATGTCGATTTGAGACCCTCGTATCCCATAGAAGACCCCAGCTCCCTGTTCTCCTGCAGTTTACACCTCTGTGACCAGTCTGTGGAGCATTAGCCCCTGACAGGTTGGGGAGGAAACCCCGGCCTATTATGTTGAGACTAGAATTACTTTGATGCAGGTTATCATCCAGCAGCTCTATATAAAGGGTGACTGTCACTTTAAGGGGAACCAATCACCTCCCTGGGGGACCTGGTTCCAGTGCATTACATTGGCTTTAAAGGCCCCGATTACACCAATCCATTTCCGGCCAATAATTGTCTGGTGTAATAGGTCACGTTAAAAGGTAAGGATCAGCTGACACGCACAATGTCACTGATCGTTGTCTCTTATCATGTTGAATAAAAATGAATATGACAGCAGACCTCTGCTGTCTTCAATCTGAGGATCGTCTGGGCAGCCCCCCCCCAAAGCCCCTCCAGCAGCTCCCCACAGCCCCTCCGGCAGCTCCCCGCAGCCCCTCCAGCAGCTCCCCGCAGCCCCTCCAGCAGCTCTCCGCAGACCCTTCCCAAGCTCCCCACAGCCCCTCCAGCAGCTCCCCGCAGCCCCTTCTGCAGCTCCCCGCAGCCCCTCCGGCAGCTCCCCGCAGCCCCTCCAGCAGCTCCCCGCAGCCCCTCCAGCAGCTCCCCACAGCCCCTCCGGCAGCTCCCCGCAGCCCCTCCAGCAGCTCCCCGCAGCCCCTCCAGCAGCTCTCCGCAGACCCTTCCCAAGCTCCCCGCAGCCCCTCCAGCAGCTCTCCGCAGACCCTTCCCAAGCTCCCCACAGCCCCTCCAGCAGCTCCCCGCAGCCCCTTCTGCAGCTCCCCACAGCCCCTCCTGCAGCTCCCCGCAGCCCCTCCGGCAGCTCCCCGCAGCCCCATCTGCAGCTCTCCACAGCCCCTTCTGCAGCTCCCCATAGCCCCTCCTGCAGCTCCCCGCAGCCCCATCTGCAGCTCCCCGCAGCCCCTCCAGCAGCTCCCCATAGCCCCTCCAGCAGCTCCCCATAGCCTCTTCCCAAGCTCCCCGCAGCCCCTCCAGCAGCTCCCCATAGCCCCTCCTGCAGCTCCCCACAGCCTCTTCCCAAGCTCCCTGCAGCCCCTTCTGCAGCTCCCCACAGCCCCTTCTGCAGCTCCCCATAGCCCCTCCTGCAGCTCCCCGCAGCCCCATCTGCAGCTCCCCGCAGCCCCTCCAGCAGCTCCCCATAGCCCCTCCTGCAGCTCCCCACAGCCTCTTCCCAAGCTCCCTGCAGCCCCTCCAGCAGCTCCCCATAGCCCCTCCTGCAGCTCCCCACAGCCTCTTCCCAAGCTCCCTGCAGCCCCTTCTGCAGCTCCCCACAGCCCCTTCTGCAGCTCCCCGCAGCCCCTCCGGCAGCTCCCCGCAGCCCCTCCAGCAGCTCCCCGCAGCCCCTCCAGCAGCTCCCTGCAGCCCCTTCTGCAGCTCCCCACAGCCCCTCCGGCAGCTCCCCGCAGCCCCTCCAGCAGCTCCCCGCAGCCCCTTCCCAAGCTCCCCGCAGCCCCTCCAGCAGCTCCCCGCAGCCCCTTCTGCAGCTCCCCACAGCCCCTCCGGCAGCTCCCCGCAGCCCCTCCAGCAGCTCCCCGCAGCCCCTTCTGCAGCTCTCCACAGCCCCTTCTGCAGCTCCCCATAGCCCCTCCTGCAGCTCCCCACAGCCTCTTACCAAGCTCCCCGCAGCCCCTCCTGCAGCTCCTCTTATCCCCCTCCCACAGTTTCCAGCAGCCTCTTCTTCAGCTCCCCTTAGACTCTCTTGCAGCTCCCTTTAGCCCCTCCCCAAGCTGCATGCAGCCCCTCCCACAGCTCCCTGAAGCCCCTTCTACAGCTCCCCTTAGCCCCCCCCCCACAGGACCCTGCAGCCCCTCCCAAAGATTCCTTTAGCCCCTCCCACAGCTCCCCTTAGCCCCTCCCACGGCTTCCCTTAGCTCCTCCCACAGCTCCCTGCAGCCCCTCCCCCAGCATTCAATGTTGGTGTTGGTAGCACAGACAGAAAGCAGGGAATGAGGAGGAAGCTATCGCAGACCTGACAGGCTGGTGCTCGCCTCCTTCTTACATTGTGCCCTGTAATAGGGCCCTAAGATGCTGTACCTGGCAGCCTGAGCTCTGGACTTACCATTAAATTCCCATTACTCAGGCTGAGAAGAAGGCGGGGACAGTGTGGCCACATGCTGCTGTGGCTCCGCCCCCTTGCCTACTTACCGGGCACCAGGACTGGATATTAACATGGATATTTTGAAATTGCCAGAGAGTAGTGCCCAACAGCTATATGGTATTGGGGCCAGGTCACACTCCATCAGGGAGGCCATTGTATTATGCTCAGAAATGTATTCCTCCTATAGTATCCCAGCACAGGTGTGCCACTAAGTCTTTATGCACCTGGGCAAAGTAAACCACTTAGGTTCTCACAAAGGGGATGAAGTGAAACTGTACTATGTGTTTTTCCCCACTGGGTGTCACTGTCTGTACTTTCCAGTTTCTATGCTATGCACAGCTGAAGGAAGCAATGGGTTAAACCGTATTTGTCACATGTTTGTTCTTATCCTGTGACAGGTGCAGGCCTGTTTTCCCAGCCTATCACCTATTTTCTCTCTCTAACACACACACACAGCCCCAACAATCCTACACAAGCTAAGGTAACCCTATAAAAGGAGCTAGTTCCTAATGGGAGAGTCTTCTTTATTAGTCACGAGAGAGCAAGACACAGAGCGAGCTTTTCTTTTATGTAAGTAGCCACTGCTAGTATGCAGTGCTAGGCCCCTAAGGAGGGAAAGACGTCCTCTGAGGATCACCGTGTCCATGCCAGGGATACCTTCACACTACAAAGGGCAGTATACCTGAGCTAAGTACTGACCGCAGTAGGACAAAGCCGCGGATTATGCCTACGTATCCTACTGTGACTAGTCTATCCTACTGTGACTATCCTACTGCTAGTCTGGGAAATCCTGGCAAGTCTGCTCAACCCAGTCCAGGGACCTGGGACTTTGTACTACCCTAACAGGATGGGTACCCCAACACAATAGGGCATAAGGCGGTCAGAACAAAGATATCTATACGTGAATAAGAGTATCATCTTTTTCTTCTTTTCTTTACCAGCAGAGTACACGGCTACTCCTCTACTCAACTTTCTCTTGCCTACAAACTACTACTCCCACCTCTTGCCTGCACCTGCAGTTGCCAAAGTATTATTGTATTGCACTGAAGACCAGAAGTAAACAACTGTTTGTCTGGTTAAGTTACTGGACTCTGGTCTATTCTTCCTGCGCCCGCACATACACACCAGGTTTACACTTGAGTTATCCGAAATCTCGGAAGCAGTACCCGTTTGTCCGGGAGTCGGTGACAACGCCACTCCGGGCTAGCGTGACAAGAGCCCAAGTGACCCGCTGAGCTATTACAGTACTGCACACGCTACCCCCGCCTATGGCAGCCCACCTGACCTGACAGTGAGGTGAGATAAGAGGTGGTCGGGGCTGGTGCCATAAATATAACCGATAAAAGGTATGGTGACATATAGCACGTCATGGCATGTCATAGAGACATCATAGAGACGTCATAGAGACATATCATAGAGACATGTCATAGAGACATATCATAGAGACATCATAGAGAGATGTCAGAGACACGTCATAAAGACATATCATAGAGACATGTCATAGAGACATATCATAGAGACATCATAGAGAGATGTCAGAGACACGTCATAGAGACATATCATAGAAACATGTCATAGAGACAAATCATAGAGACATATCATAGAAACATAGCATAGAGACATCATAGAGAGATGTCATAGAGACACGTCATAGAGACACATCATAGAAACATAGCATAGAGACATCATAGAGAGATGTCATAGAGACACGTCATAGAGACACATCATAGAAACATATAGACACGTCATAGAGACATATAGAAACATATAGAGACACATCATAGAGACATATAGAGACATATCATAGAGACATATCATAGAGACATCATAGAGAGATGTCATAGAGACATATCATAGAGACACATCATAGAGACATCATAGAAACATATAGAGACACATCATAGAGACATCATAGACATGCGGTGAGTGCCGCAGGTTTTTCTTCACTCCTTCACCTTCAGTGCTCTGTTACAGTCCCCTTTGATTTCCACGGATTGTGCACACTAGTGATGCCTGTGGTGCCGTGTTTTCTTGGTTATGTCCATGTGGTTTGATAACTCCATCATGGTCCCCTGCACATTTAGGGTATGTTCACACTACGTATATTTCAGTCAGTATTGTGGTCCTCAAATTGCAACCAAAACCAGGAGTGGATTAAAAACACAGATAGGCTCTGTTCACACAATGGTGAAATTGAGTGGATGGCCGCCATATAACAGTAAATAACGGCCATTATTTCAATATAACAGCCGTTGTTCTAAAATAACAGCAAATATTTGCCATTATATGGCGGCCATCCACTCAATTACATCATTATGTGAACAGAGCCTTTCTGTGTTTTTAATCCACTCCTGGTTTTGGTTGCAATATGAGGACCACAATACTGACTGAAATATACGTAGTGTGAACATAGCCTTATACAGGAAGATGTGAAGGCGACTACAGATTATTAATGTGATCAGCCAATGATGGGGAGACTCCTTGTTTGTCTGCTGATCGCTGGCCTTTTACACTGGCAGATATTATAGGACCCTAAGCTTACACTGTGTGAGTATTAGACAGCCGCCTCCAGGGATGACTGTCAGCAATGAGTGTCTCTACGACGGCCATAAGGATCCTTCTGTTATATCCACAGACTTTGTACCTTTAAGCGCCTACAGCGGAGTTACAGCCCTGAATACAGAATACCGTGAGGATCTATTGCCCAAGACTCAGCACGGTGTGTATACAGAACTTGACGTGTGTCCAAATCCCATCACGAGGTTTGTCAGGTGCGCTATTACGGACCAGGAAGCAGAATGATCGGCCTCTGCTGCAGCTCCTGGCAATGAAATCCATCACAGGCGCCGAGAACGCTCGGATTGGCCCATTCTCCGCCCTAGACCTCAATCTGCTCCTTGCACACTTATGGAATAACCCGAGGTGAGAAGCAGATCAATTTCAGGATCTGGGGAGAATGAGCATTGATCTGCCAGGGGCCCCTGCAATGCCTTACAGAGCCCCTCCTCCCCTAAAGGGTTAATGGCAGAGATGATCCTTCTGACCGCCCCAGAGCTGGCACCAGACGCCACTCACCATTGTTCCTATTCATCTGTATTTTTTTCCGGCACGTTACAATCGTCCTCCAAATGCGTCTTCATCTCCTGAGCCACCGAGTCAATTTCGTAATCGTCTCCAAATTAACATTTATTAACCCCGCGTGTAATTATCATGAGGCCGGCTGAGCGGGGACATCGTGGAGGAGACATTTACAAGGGAGATTTAACACCAGGCTAAATGCTGCCGAAACAAATCACAGATCGCCCATCAGCTTGGTGAGTGTGAAAGCGTGAGCGGAGGCTGGTGATGGAGCGGAGGCTGGCAGTGGAGCACAGGCTGGCAGTGGAGCAGAAGCTGCTGGTGGAGCGGAGGCCGGCCGTGGAACAGAAGGTGGCGGGGGAATGGAGGCTGGTGGGCAAACAGAGGCTGGTGGTGGAGCAGAGGCTGGCCGTGGAACGGAGGCTGGCAGTGGAATGGAGGCCGGGGGTGGAACGGAGGCTGGCTGGGGAACAGAGGATGGAGGTGGGTCAGAGGCTGGAGGTGGAACAGTGGCTGGTGGTGAAGCAGAGGCTGGAGGTGGAGCAGAGGCCAGCGATGGAGTGAAGGCCGGCGGTGGAGCGGAGGCTGGCAGTGTAGTGGAGGCCGGCGATGGAGTGAAGGCCGGCGGTGAAATGGAGGCTGGCAGTGGAACGGAGGATGGCGAATGAAGTGAAGGCCGGCAGTGGAACGGAGGCTGGCAGTGGATCGGAGGCTGGCGGTGCATTGGAGGCTGGCGGGGGAGTGGAGGCCGGCGGTGGAGTGGAGGCCAGCGGTGGAAACAACCCCAGAAATTAAAGAGGCTGTTTACCAAAAAAATTTCTTTCAAACCAACTGGTGTCAGAAAGTGCCAAAGATTTGTAATTTACTGCTATACCAGTACTTATCAGCTGCTGTATGTCCTGCAGGAAGTGGTGTATTCTCTCCAGTCTGATATTTTGACCATAATTGTGTGACCAAGGCATCCACATGTCTGTAGTCTATTAGACAGCTCTGGAGGATTTCATTAAACAGACTAATATTCTTTATTAGGGCAGCTAAATAATCTCCTATAAGACGCAGGTAGAGCCCATGGAGGTGCACCGGGAGGAGACGTCCGGCTGTCCAGTCTCCAGCAGTCATTCTTATCTGCTCCCGGCCACATCATTTACATTAGTAATTCATGAGCTCTCTATTTCTAAGTACTGCAGTGACTGCATCCAACTTACCTCTTAAAGGGATATGCCTGCGAAAATCTTTTTCTTTCACATCAACTGGTTTCAGAAAGTTATATAGATTTGTATTTACTTCTATTTAAAAATCTCAATTTTTCCAGTACTTATCAGCGGCTGTATGTCCTGCAGGAAGTGGTGTATTCTCTCCAGTCCAGTGGAATGGGAGTCCTTTAAGGGTCTCTGGGCCGGGCCATAAGCCACAACAATTCAAATCCCAGAAATGACTAAGAGTGGTATTACACAGGCCGATGGGGGTCCTATAATACCTGTAAACGAGCAGCGATCTGCTAGATCGTCGCTCGTTAACTGGACCTATAACACAGCCCGATAATTATTAAACAAGGGCTGCAGGGACATCGTTACCAATGTCCTTGTAGCCCTTGTTTAAACTACATACATTACCTATCCACGTTCCAGGGCTGCTGCTGCGGTCTTCTTCTCCACGGGTCCCGCACGCTCTAACTTCAGAGTGGCCTGTCAGCTGACAGGCCGCTCAGCCAATCACAGGCTGGGACCGCCGCAGCCTGTGATTGGCTGGGTGGCCTGTCAGCTGACAGGCCACTCTGCAGCTAGGGCGCGCAGGACCCAGGGAGAAGAGGACCGCAGCAGCAGCCCTGGAAGATGGATAGGTAATGTATATCGTCAGTTGCCTGCCGCGCACCGCTATTACACGTAGCGGTGCGCGGTCGGCGTCCGACGAAAATAGGTCCAAACCTATATCAACGATCAGCCCATGATCGTTGTCATCGGCTCATCGTTGTATTTATTACATGGAGCGATAATCGGCCGATTATCATTCCGTGTAATAGTACCCTTAGTGTATGTGGAGGATTTGCCCCTCAGTGTGAGACCTTAATGAGTAAGTGGATCAGGCTCCTCGTTCTCTTGGTAAGGTGATCTGTAATATAAGCTCCTTGGCTCCACAACTCCATTAGTTGTGGTGCTGACTCCAGTAAATCTCCTCAAAGGCTGTAGTCTCCTCACAGACATCTCCTCACAGGCTGTAGTCTCCACAGAGATCTCCTCACAGGCTGTAGTCTCCTCCTCACAGGCTGTAGTCCCCTCACAGAGATCTCCTCACAGGCTGTAGTCTCCTCCTCACAGGCTGTAGTCTCCTCACAGACATCTCCTCACAGGTTGTAGTCTCCTCACAGGCTGTAGTCTCCTCACAGACCTCTCCTCACAGGCTGTAGTCTCCTCACAGATCTCCTCACAGGCTGTAGTCTCCTCACAGGCTAAAGTCTCCTCCTCACAGGCTGTAGTCTCCTCACAGATCTCCTCACAGGCTGTAGTCTCCTCACAGGCTAAATTCTCTTCCTCACAGGCTGTAGTCTCCTTACAGACATCTCCTCACAGGCTGTAGTCTCCTCACAGATCTCCTCACAGGCTGTAGTCTCCTTACAGACATCTCCTCACAGGCTGTAGTCCCCTCACAGAGATCTCCTCACAGGTTGTAGTCTCCTCACAGAGATCTCCTCACAGGCTGTAGTCCCCTCACAGAGATCTCCTCACAGGTTGTAGTCCCCTCACAGACATCTCCTCACAGGCTGTAGTCTCCTCACAGACATCTCCTCACAGGTTGTAGTCTCCTCACAGGCTGTAGTCTCCTCCTCACAGGCTGTAGTCTCCTCACAGGCTGTAGTCTCCTCACAGGCTAAATTCTCCTCCTCACAGGCTGTAGTCTCCTTACAGACATCTCCTCACAAGCTGTAGTCTCCTCACAGATCTCCTCACAGGCTGTAGTCTCCTCACAGACATCTCCTCACAGGCTGTAGTCTCCTCACAGACCTCTCCTCACAGGCTGTAGTCCCCTCACAGATCTCCTCACAAGCTGTAGTCTCCTCACAGGCTAAAGTCTCCTCCTCACAGGCTGTAGTCTCCTCACAGATCTCCTCACAGGCTGTAGTCTCCTCACAGGCTAAATTCTCTTCCTCACAGGCTGTAGTCTCCTTACAGACATCTCCTCACAGGCTGTAGTCTCCTCACAGATCTCCTCACAGGCTGTAGTCTCCTTACAGACATCTCCTCACAGGCTGTAGTCCCCTCACAGAGATCTCCTCACAGGTTGTAGTCTCCTCACAGAGATCTCCTCACAGGCTGTAGTCCCCTCACAGAGATCTCCTCACAGGTTGTAGTCCCCTCACAGACATCTCCTCACAGGCTGTAGTCTCCTCACAGACATCTCCTCACAGGTTGTAGTCTCCTCACAGGCTGTAGTCTCCTCCTCACAGGCTGTAGTCTCCTCACAGATCTCCTCACAGGCTGTAGTCTCCTCACAGGCTAAATTCTCCTCCTCACAGGCTGTAGTCTCCTTACAGACATCTCCTCACAAGCTGTAGTCTCCTCACAGATCTCCTCACAGGCTGTAGTCTCCTCACAGACATCTCCTCACAGGCTGTAGTCTCCTCACAGACCTCTCCTCACAGGCTGTAGTCCCCTCACAGATCTCCTCACAAGCTGTAGTCTCCTCACAGGCTAAAGTCTCCTCCTCACAGGCTGTAGTCTCCTCACAGATCTCCTCACAGGCTGTAGTCTCCTCCTCACAGGCTGTAGTCTCCTCACAGACATCTCCTCACAGGCTGTAGTCTTCTCACAGACATCTCCTCACAGGCTGTAGTCTCCTCACAGAGATCTCCTCCAGGCTGTAGTCTCCTCACAGACATCTCCTCACAGGCTGTAGTCTCCTCCTCACAGGCTGTAGTCTCCTCACAGATCTCCTCACAGGCTGTAGTCTCCTCACAGGCTAAATTCTCCTCCTCACAGGCTGTAGTCTCCTTACAGACATCTCCTCACAAGCTGTAGTCTCCTCACAGATCTCCTCACAGGCTGTAGTCTCCTCACAGACATCTCCTCACAGGCTGTAGTCTCCTCACAGACCTCTCCTCACAGGCTGTAGTCCCCTCACAGATCTCCTCACAAGCTGTAGTCTCCTCACAGGCTAAAGTCTCCTCCTCACAGGCTGTAGTCTCCTCACAGATCTCCTCACAGGCTGTAGTCTCCTCCTCACAGGCTGTAGTCTCCTCACAGACATCTCCTCACAGGCTGTAGTCTTCTCACAGACATCTCCTCACAGGCTGTAGTCTCCTCACAGAGATCTCCTCCAGGCTGTAGTCTCCTCACAGACATCTCCTCACAGGCTGTAGTCTTCTCACATACATCTCCTCACAGGCTGTAGTCTCCTCACAGATCTCCTCACAGGCTGTAGTCTCCTCCTCACAGGCTGTAGTCTCCTTACAGACATCTCCTCACAGGCTGTAGTCTCCTTACAGACATCTCCTCACAGGCTGTAGTCTCCTCACAGATCTCCTCACAGGCTGTAGTCTCCTCACAGAGATCTCCTCACAGGCTGTAGTCTCCTCACAGAGATCTCCTCACAGGCTGTAGTCTCCTCCTCACAGGCTGTAGTCTCCTCACAGATCTCCTCACAGGCTGTAGTCTTCTCACATACATCTCCTCACAGGCTGTAGTCTCCTCACAGACATCTCCTCACAGGCTGTAGTCTCCTCCTCACAGGCTGTAGTCTCCTTACAGACATCTCCTCACAGGCTGTAGTCTTCTCACAGATCTCCTCACAGGTTGTAGCCCACTCAGAGGATGTTACTTCTGCTACAGCTGCACTCAACTCACTAACTGACTAACTTTCTGTTACAACTGCCCCTTATAGGGAGCTCATTAGAATAGCTCCGCCCTCTTTCTGGACCTTTCTCCTGGCTGGTGTAGTACACTAAGGCGGCAGTGTGTGTTGCTATGGTAACTCCCTGCTGTGGTGTGTGTATACGGCAGCGTCTCCCAACCGGGGTGCCGTGGCACACCGGGGTGCCCTGAGAACCCGCCAGGGGTGCCGCGGGATCCCAGTGGGAAATGTGCACAGTGAGCGGGCTGAACATTAAAGCGAGCAGAATGCTGGAGCAGGACCTTTCTGCTTTCTGCTCCTACATTCCCTCCCATAGGCTGCCGGCACTTCATACCAGCAGCCTATGGGACGCCGGGACGTGACCTCTCCGGCAGGCATGATGATGTGACGCCATCAGGCCTGCAGGAGGTCCCGTCCCTGCGGCTCGCAAGATGGAGCCCGAAGAGGAGGAGGAGAGCTTCTGCCTGCAGCCACAGCGCGGATTAGGTGAGTAGGATGTTTGTTTTTTTAGGGGCACCTCTGGGGGAATTATTAGTTCATAGGGGCCACCTCTGGGGGCATTATTAGTTCATAGGGGCCACCTCTGGGGGCATTATTAGCTCATGGGGGCAGCTCTGGGAACATTATTAGTTCATGGGGGCACCTCTGGGGGCATTATTAGTTCATGGGGGCACCTCTGGGGGCATTATTATCTCATGCAGGCACCTCTGGGGGCATTATTAGTTCACGGGGACACCTCTGGGGGAATTATTAGCTCATGGGGGCAGCTCTGGGAACATTATTAGTTCATGGGGGCACCTCTGGGGGCATTATTAGCTCATGGGGGCAGCTCTGGGAACATTATTAGTTCATGGGGGCACCTCTGGGGGCATTATTAGCTCATGGGGACACCTCTGGGGGCATTATTAGTTCATGGGGGCACCTCTGGGGGAATTATTAGTTCATAGGAGGCACCTCTGGGGGCATTATTAGTTCATAGGGGCCACCTCTGGGGGCATTATTAGCTCATGGGGGCACCTCTGGGGGCATTATTAGTTCATGGGGGGAACCTCTGGGGGCATTATTAGTTCATGGGGGCACCTCTGGGGGCATTATTAGCTCATGGGGGCACCTCTGGGGGCATTATTAGTTCACGGGGCACCTCTGGGGGCATTATTAGCTCATGGGGACACCTCTGGGGGCATTATTAGTTCATGGGGGCACCTCTGGGGGCATTATTAGCTCATGGGGGCACCTCTGGGGGCATTATTAGTTCATGGGGGCACCTCTGGGGGCATTATTAGTTCATGGGGAGCACCTCTGGGGGCATTATTAGTTCATGGGGGCACCTCTGGGGGCATTATTAGCTCACGGGGGCACTTCTGGGGGCATTATTAGTTCATGGGGGCACCTCTGGGGGCATTATTAGCTCATGGGGGCACCTCTGGGGGCATTATTAGTTCATGGGGGCACCTCTGGGGGCATTATTAGTTCATGGGGGCACCTCTGGGGGCATTATTAGCTCATGGGGGCACCTCTGGGGGCATTATTAGTTCATGGGGGGCACCTCTGGGGGCATTATTAGTTCATGGGGGCATCTCTGGGGGCATTATTAGCTCATGGGGGCATCTCTGGGGGCATTATTAGCTCATGGGGGCACCTCTGGGGGCATTATTAGCTCATGGGGGCACAGCAGGGGATCCCACATTCCTACTCGCTTTACTGCACATAACACCAAACAGCGCAGTTACTTTGGGAGCCGACAGGAGGGAAAACGGAAGGAAGTTGCTAGAAATCTGCGGAGCCTAAATTGTTTGTCTCGCAGGTTCTGAAGAGATGAAACGTATCTGGAAGGAATCATCATGGAGGACTGGGCCGGATGGACAGGAAAAGGGAAAGTGACTCCTCAGATCAAAGAAGACGTCACCGGTGAGTCACTGTATGACGGTTTTCTTATTTTGTAGAACATTATTTAGTTGGGGTGCCCCAAGCTATTTTTTTTTTCCAAGGGGTGCCCCGAGGTGGAAAAGGTTGGAAAGCACTGGTATACGGTGACCCATCTCCAGCATGACTCCTCTCTATAATACAATATAGAATAACCAGTATATTACTAAGTCTATGTCACTAAAATACAGGGGCCATTCTCTGCCCGACCCCAGGGAGACCCCCAACTCCTATACACTACACTGAGACCCCCAACACTTATACATTACACTGAGACCCCCAACTCCTATACACTACACTGAGACCCCCAACTCCTATACACTACACTGAGACCCCCAACTCCCGTACACTACACTGAGACCCCCAACTCCTGTACATTACACGGAGACCCCCAACTCCTGTACACTACACTGAGACCCCCAACTCCTGTACATTACACTGAGACCCCCAACTCCTGTACATTATACTGAGACCCCCAACTCCTGTACACTAAACTGAGACCCCCAACTCCTGTACATTACACTGAGACCCCCAACTCCTGTACATTACACTGAGACCCCCAACACTTATACACTACACTGAGACCCCCAACTCCTGTACACTACACTGAGTCCCCCAACTCCTATACACTACACTGAGACCCCCAACACTTATACATTACACTGAGACCCCCAACTCCTATACACTACACTGAGACCCCCAACTCCTGTATACTACACTGAGACCCCCAACTCCTATACACTACACTGAGACCCCCAACTCCTGTACACTACACTGAGACCCCCAACTCCTGTACACTACACTGAGTCCCCCAACTCCTGTACACTACACGGAGACCCCCAACTCCTGTACACTACACGGAGACCCCCAACTCCTGTACACTACACTGAGACCCCCAACTCCTATACACTACACTGAGACCCCCAACTCCTGTACACTACACTGAGACCCCCAACTCCTGTACATTATACTGAGACCCCCAACTCCTATAAACTACACTGAGACTCCCAACTCCTATACACTACACTGAGACCCCCAACTCCTGTACACTACACGGAGACCCCCAACTCTTATACATTACACTGAGACCCCCAACTCCTGTACATTGCACTAAGACCCCAAACTCCTATAAACTACACTGAGACCCCCAACTCCTGTACACTACACTGAGACCCCCAACTCCTGTACACTACACTGAAAACCCAACTCCTGTACACTACACTGAGACCCCCAACTCCTGTACACTATACTGAAAACCCAACTCCTGTACATTACACGGAGACCCCCAACTCCTATACACTACACTGAGACCCCCAACTCCTATACATTATACTGAAAACCCCAACTCCTGTACACTACACTAAGACCCCCAACTCCTATACACTACACTGAGACCCCCAACTCCTGTACATTACACTGAAAACCCCAACTCCTGTACACTACACTGAGACCCCCAACTCTTATACACTACACTGAGACCCCCAACTCTTATACACTACACTGAGACCCCCAACTCCTGTACACTACACTGAGACCCCCAACTCCTATACACTACACTGAGACCCCCAACTCCTATACACTACACTGAGACCCCCAACTCCTGTACACTACACTGAGACCACAACTCCTGTACACTACACTCAGACCCCCAACTCCTATACACTACACTGAGACCCCCAACTCCTATACACTACACTGAGACCCCCAACTCCTATACACTACACTGAGACCCCCAACTCCTGTACACTACACTGAGACCACAACTCCTGTACACTACACTCAGACCCCCAACTCCCGTACACTACACTGAGACCCCCAACTCCTGTACACTACACTGAGACCCCCAACTCCTGTACACTACACTGAGACCCCCAACTCCTGTACATTATACTGAGACCCCCAACTCCTGTACATTATACTGAGACCCCCAGCTCCTGTACATTACACTGAGACCCCCAACTCCTGTACACTACACTGAGACCCCCAACTCCTGTACACTACACTGAGACCCCCAACTCCTGTACATTATACTGAGACCCCCAACTCCTGTACATTATACTGAGACCCCCAACTCCTGTACACTACACTGAGACCCCCAACTCCTGTACATTACACTGAGACCCCCAACACTTATACATTACACTGAGACCCCCAACTCCTGTACATTATACTGAGACCCCCAACACTTATACATTACACTGAGACCCCCAACTCCTGTACACTACACTGAGACCCCCAACTCCTGTACATTACACTGAGACACCCAACACTTATACATTACGCTGAGACCCCCAACTCCTGTACACTACACTGAGACCCCCAACTCCTGTACATTATACTGAGACCCCCAACTCCTGTACATTATACTGAGACCCCCAACTCCTGTACACTACACTGAGACCCCCAACTCCTGTACATTACACTGAGACCCCCAACTCCTGTACACTACACTGAGACCCCCAACTCCTGTACACTACACTGAGACCCCAACACTTATACATTACACTGAGACCCCCAACTCCTGTACATTACACTGAGACCCCCAACTCCTGTACATTAAACTGAGACCCCCAACTCCTGTACACTACACTGAGACCCCCAACTCCTGTACATTATACTGAGACCCCCAACTCCCGTACACTACACTGAGACCCCCAACTCCTGTACACTACACTGAGACCCCCAACTCCTGTACATTATACTGAGACCCCCAACTCCTGTACATTATACTGAGACCCCCAACTCCTGTACATTACACTGAGACCCCCAACTCCTGTACATTACACTGAGACCCCCAACTCCTGTACACTACACTGAGACCCCCAACTCCTGTACACTACACTGAGACCCCCAACTCCTGTATACTACACTGAGACCCCCAACTCCTGTATATTACACTGAGACCCCCAACTCCTGTACATTACACTGAGACCCCCAACTCCTGTACACTACACTGAGACCCCCAACTCCCGTACACTACACTGAGACCCTCAACTCCCGTACATTATACTGAGACCCCCAACTCCCGTACATTATACTGAGACCCCCAACTCCTGTACATTACACTGAAAACCCCAACTCCTGTACACAACACTGAGACCGCCAACTCCTGTACATTATACTGAGACCCTCAACTCCTGTACACTACACTGAGACCCCCAACTACTATACACTACACTGAGACCCCCAACTCCTATACACTACACTGAGACCCCCAACTCCTGTACATTACACTAGTTTATTTATTTTTTGTTACTGTAAACTTTATTTAAACTAGTACAATACAATTTTGATCATTCTGTAAAAAACATGGAAACGGGTGGAAACCGGATGCAAATATGGATGGTTTAGCACGGACCCGGGAGGTAGCTAGCCGACTACATTCACAGAACTGATAGGTAGATAGCCGACTACATCCACAGACCTGAGAGGTAAATAGCCGACTACATCCACGGACCTGGGAGGTAGCTAGCCGACTACATTCACAGAACTGATAGGTAGATAGCCGACTACATTCACAGAACTGATAGGTAGATAGCCGACTACATCCAAAGACCTGATAGGTAGATAGCCGTCTACATCCACGGACCTGGGAGGTAGCTAGCCGACTACATCCACGGACCTGGGAGGTAGCTAGCCGACTACATCCACAGACCTGATAGGTAGATAGCCGACCACATCCACGGACCTGGGAGGTAGCTAGCCGACTACATTCACAGAACTGATAGGTAGATAGCCGACTACATCCACAGACCTGAGAGGTAAATAGCCGACTACATCCACGGACCTGGGAGGTAGGTAGCCGACTACATCCACAGAACTGATAGGTAGATAGCCGACTACATCCACGGTCCTGAGAGGTAAATAGCCGACTACATCCACGGACCTGGGAGGTAGGTAGCCGACTACATTCACAGAACTAATAGGTAGATAGCCGACTACATTCACAGAACTGATAGGTAGATAGCCGTCTACATCCACGGACCTGGGAGGTAGCTAGCCGACTACATCCACGGACCTGGGAGGTAGCTAGCCAACCACATCCACGGATCTGATAGGTAGATAGCCGACCACATCCACGGACCTGGGAGGTAGCTAGCCGACCACATCCACAGACCTGGGAGGTAGGTAGCCTACTACATCCACAGACCTGATAGGTAGATAGCCTACTACATCCACAGACCTGATAGGTAGATAGCCTACTACATCCACAGACCTGATAGGTAGCTAGCCGACTACATCCACAGACCTGATAGGTAGATAGCCGACTACATCCACAGACCTGGGAGGTAGCTAGCCGACTACATCCACGGACCTGGGAGGTAGCTAGCCAACCACATCCACGGACCTGGGAGGTAGCTAGCCGACTACATCCACAGACCTGAGAGGTAGCTAGCCAACCACATCCACGGACCTGGGAGGTAGCTAGCCGACTACATCCACAGACCTGAGAGGTAGCTAGCCGACTACATCCACAGACCTGATAGGTAGCTAGCCGACTACATCCACAGACCTGAGAGGTAGCTAGCCGACTACATCCACAGACCTGATAGGTAGCTAGCCGACTACATCCACAGACCTGATAGGTAGATAGCCGACTACATCCACAGACCTGGGAGGTAGCTAGCCGACTACATCCACAGACCTGATAGGTAGCTAGCCGACTACATCCACAGACCTGGGAGGTAGCTAGCCGACTACATCCACAGACCTGATAGGTAGCTAGCCGACTACATCCACAGACCTGAGAGGTAGCTAGCCGACTACATCCACAGACCTGAGAGGTAGCTAGCCGACTACATCCACAGACCTGATAGGTAGCTAGCCGACTACATCCACAGACCTGAGAGGTAGCTAGCCGACTACATCCACAGACCTGAGAGGTAGCTAGCCGACTACATCCACAGACCTGATAGGTAGCTAGCCGACTACATCCACAGACCTGATAGGTAGCTAGCCGACTACATCCACGGACCTGGAAAACCACTGAACGTGTGAATGCAGCCAAATCCAAAAAGTGGCGCGGTGTCATCACCTCAGGGCGTTTGGCGCCAGGTTCAGGGTAGTTAGCGATCGGCTTCCTATGACAAGTGCCCGGATATTCCAGGTCGGCTTTGTTTCCACGGTTACTGTTCTTGTGACGCAGGCCTCGCGCCTCCATTTTTTTCAATCTTGTGTTAAAAAATCTCCGACTTCTTTGTGCAATAGAAAAGTAATTATAACGGGAGCGGCGTGGCAGCGTTAGACTCTGTGCTGGCCTGTAGAAGGCGGCGTGTCAGCCGTCTCCCTGACACATGCAACACTACAATATCCATGTTTGGCGCACGGAGACAAGTGGACAGCGCACTAAGTAGTGAGTGCGCTGTAATTACCTCTCCAGCCGGCGCCGTGTTCACGGATTAATTACAGGATGTGCGCTCCGCCGCCACATTGTGAGGAGAAACAGCAAACATCACCGAGTGATCAATGTCAGCGCGATGACATTCTACGCCAGGCAGATGGCGTCGGCAGTTTTCGCCCGGCGTCTTTCTCATGGTATATATATTTTGACCTTCAATGAAAAGTAATAATTATGTAAATGTGAAAAGAATTCACGAGCTGTGAAATCCGCTTACCATTAACCCCTTCCAGCCCTCGCCTTCACCCCCACTTTTAGTTTCCGAAACTTCAGAACAGCTGCCGATCCAAAAACTGCGCCGCGCTGCTGCCCGATACAGAACTTACTGATATACTTACTATGTAAGTGAGGTCGTTCTCATTCACGGACAGCAAGGAAGGATCTTAAAACCAGGGAGGTGCTAAAGCTCGCAGACATGTTCATCCTGGCCTCGTTTATATTACACAGTAGGGTTGTTACAGTGTGTCAGTGTAGGAAATCCACATTTTATTCATGAAACAGGAAGCTCAGGATGAAGATCGCTATAAGCCAACTCTAATTCTAAATAGTCATTATTAGTTGGCCGGTGGAAGGTGAGAGGTCGGACACATGGAAAGTGAGGGGTCGGGCAGGTGAAAGGTGAGGGCTCAGGTACATGGAAGGTGAAAGGTCGGACAGGTGCAAGGGAAAAAGTCAGGCACAAGGAAGGTGAAGGGTTGGGCAGGTGCAAGGAAAAGAGTCAGGCACAAGGAAGGTGAAGGGTTGGGTAGGTGAAAGGTGAGGGGTTGGACAGGTGGAAGGAGAAGAGTCAGGCACATGGAAGGTGAGGGGGGGGGCACATGGAAGGCGAGGGGTTGGAGAAGTGGAAGCTGAAGGCCACATGGAAGGTGAAGGCTCAGGCAGGTGGATGGTGAGGGGTCAGGCAGGTGGATGGTGAGGGGTCAGGCAGGTGGATGGTGAGGGGTCAGGCAGGTGGATGGTGAGGGGTCAGGCAGGTGGATGGTGAGGGGTCAGGCAGGTGGATGGTGAGGGGTCAGGCAGGTGGATGGTGAGGGGTCAGGCAGGTGGATGGTGAGGGGTCAGGCAGGTGGATGGTGAGGGGTCAGGCAGATGGAAGGAGAGGGGGGCTGACAGCCTCTATAGGTATCAGTAGGACAGCTGCCATAGGTTGTTTCTCCAAGCAGATCCAGGTAGGTCACTGTAGTCAGTCCGGGCCGTCCCTTTAGTATAACATCAGCTTCTGGATCATTTCTCTCCCTAATGGATTCCCTAACCCTACATCCCTGCGGGTGGGATAGTATTCCCTATTCACTATTGCCATCTCTTGTCCTGTCCAGCAACCGCACCTCCAATCCACTCCATCCCAACCCAGGTGAGCAGGAGTAGGTCATCCTCCGGGTACTTTGGTCTCCTCTTACACCCAAACCATAGAGATAGGTGAATATAGATTGTAGGACCAGAACTGACAAATTATATACAGTGCTGCGGAATCAGTACAGGATTCATGGGGTCCCATACAGTTTTTTGCTATGGGGCCCTATGAATCCTAGCTATGCCCCTGCCTATATACATTAATATTCTTATATACATTAGTATTAGTATTCTTATATACATCATTATTAGTATTCTTATATACATTAGTATTCTTATATACATCATTATTAGTATTCTTATATAGGAGTTTGGATTGGGTTATACTTCTAGTATAGTTATACGCCTCCTTCAGGAGATTTCCAGGATCGCCCTTATTTAAGAAGCAACAAGTTGAGTGAAAAGCTGAGGGCACTCACCGGGATATTGTGATACTTCTTTATTTCAACATGTAGTAAAACCTTCGGTGACACATGTCACTGTTCAGCAGATGCCAAACCACTTCACGTATACAACACAGACATGACGCCGGCGTCATCAGATATACGCACATGATGAAGTGCGCAAAATGGCCGTAATGTCGAAGGTTTTGCTACATGTTGAATTAAAGAAGCATCGCAATATCCCGGTGAGTGCCCTCAGCTTTTCACTGAACTTGTTTGCACAATATGCCTATTCGTGAGGTGCACCGCCGTTGCGTTTAATAGCAGTCCCAAGTTTGTCCTAGGCCCGATAGCGCACAATAATACAATCCTGTGGATAAAAAGAGTAGTGCCGGTGAGATTATAAGACTGGTTTTCCCTTATTTAAGAAGCCATCTCGTAGAATTTTAGCTTATATTTAAGTACAATATTGCCTCAGCCTTCGGTACTCCCCATGGGACACGTTCTTTAGCCACTTCGGCAGGTGAAAGCTATTAGATTCTAGGAAGCTGTTCACATCTACTTTTTTGACACATGTGCAAATGATGATCTTATTGGTCGTGGAACGTATCATTTCTACATCTAAAAATTCTATACTGGTGGAATTAAAAGTCACGATGGGTTCACAGGAAGGCTGCAGTCCCATAATCCTGTAGGCCTTGGATCTGCACAACTCCGCCAGGCGAGTCCTGTAGTCTTTGCCTATCCTGTCCTGCAAACAATAGTCACCCTACTGAAATGTATGAAGGGAGTGTAATACCTTACTTCACCTGTGGTGGCGCTGCAGGGTAATTGAGCATTTACTGTCAGGTTTTCCTACAGATCATAGTCGATCAATCACTGGTGGTCCCAACATTGAAGCACTTTCCCTAATTATCAAGGGAGCTGTCTAACAAGTAAGGACTGTGCAAAGCGTAGCCCCCCTTTAAGGTTCTCATAGACGAGCACCCCCTTCTCCAGTCTTTGTATCCTGTGTATTCATGGAGAAGTAACCTAATGCGGCTCGGATATAATAGTCCTCGTCCCACCATTTATAACCAGGGACAGATAAAACGAGCGGGAAGCTGAGACATTTTACTCCTGAATAGACAGAAATTGAAAATGATGCGACGTGGACTTTAGATTCTCAGAACTTATGGGAAGAAATTGAAAGTCCCTCCAGGGTTCCAATTTACAGGAAAATGGATGCAGATTGCTAAAGGAAAAAAACAGAAGAGCAAAACCGGGGTAAATGTTTAAGGCAAATAAAAGCCGCCGGGACAGCGCTCCCGCATCGTACGGAGGGATGACATTTACTTTGGCGCAGATTAAGAGGAGTCGGCGGAGAATTCTTTGCACTGTTTATTTAATAGGTGATAAGTCAGCGAGTGGCGGAGTACACGGATTACACACTCAGAAGATGGAAGAACTGTATGGAAATGGCACAAACAGTGCGGGAGGAGCAATACGAGAAACGGGGAGATCAAAGACACCCGCATCATGTACAATTGGGGGACGTCAGGTGCAGGAGGAGCAATACGAGAAACGGGGAGACCAAAGTCACCCCCGTCGTGTACGGTGAGGGAGTGACAGGTGCAGGAGGAGCAATACGAGAAATGGGGAGACCAAAGACACCCCCATCCTGTACGATCCGGGGACGACAGGTGCAGGAGGAGCAACACGAGAAATGGGGAGACCAAAGACACCCCCGTCGTGTGAGATCGGGGGACGACAGGTGCGGAGGAGCATCACGAGAAATGGGGAGACCAAAGACACCCCATCTTGTACGATCGGGGGACGACAGGTGCAGGAGGAGCAATACGATAAATGGGGAGACCAAAGATGGGGGTCCTTTACGGTGAGGGGGTGACAGGTGCAGGAGAAGCAATTCGAGAAGCAGGGAGACTAAAGATGGGGGTCCTGTCCAGTGAGGGGGTGACAGGTGCAGGAGAAGCGATACGAGAAGTGGGGTGACCAAAGACACCCCATCCTGTACGATCGGGGGGGGGGGCGACAGGTGCAGGACCACAGACACCCCCGTCCTGTACGGTGAGCAGGTGACAGGTGCAGGAGGAGGGATGCGAGAAATGGGGAGACCAAGGATGAGGGTCCTGTACGGTGAGGGGGTGACAGGTTCAGAAGCAATGCGAGAAATGGGGAGACCACAGACACCCCCGCCCTACAGCGAGTGGTGTACAGTGAGGGGGGTACAGGGTCTTCACTACCCACAAACAGAATAGGCTTCATATCATAGGTGCAGGGCATCCTTATCATTGAGTTTCTAGGTTCTCCATGCTGACGGTCTCCAGCACTGATGGAGTATGACAATATGTAGGGTAAAAGGGGGAGGGGGGTATCCAGACCCCCACTACACAGTAATTATTTCCTGCCACTAGATCACTAGGAGTTTTATGAAACTGCTACACAAGGATCCCCCAGAATAGTGCCCCCTGCTGGTCATGCACAGCTTCTAAGCCAGTGTCCCTCCAAGCTGAGGCGCTCCCACTGATGTAAAACCACAATTACCATCATTCCCTGACAGCCGGGAAGCCACAGACTGGGGAGCGGTGCTCTAAGCCAATCACATGAGAAGCTGCACATGTCCAGCATCTTCATCATCATCATCATCATCATCCTGCTGCTCTTGTCTATGGGTGAGCTGCTATTCTTGTTACCTTCCAGTATTGATCTATGCATCAGATGTTTCTTTTGGCTGCTAGTCCTACTATTCAGCTCTACTGTAAGTCCTGGGGGTATCTGTGTACTTGGGGCCTGCTATAGGTGAAGTCCACATTTGCCCTGTTGTTGACCAGCTGGCGTTGTTACGATGGAGTAATAATCAGTCAGTGATGCGTTTGTCTTTTGGGCTCGTTCACATGGAGACTGATCGTCCAGCTTCCTCGTGTTTCATTGCTCTAGTACAGATAACCGACACAATGATATGAAGAGATGCCACCGATATCATCAGTCGGCCATCACCACGTCGGTGCCCTCATCCTGGCTGTGACTACCGGACTGAGCTGCTTACAGAGGAGGGTGGATGGGGTCACAGGTCACGGGTCGGATCCGCCCCCAGCCGGTTACACCTCAGTCTCCAGCCTGGCGGTCACCATCAGTGTTTCGCACCCTGTCCCTTGAAGCCTTATGTGGGGTGACAGCAGGGGCGTCCTAGGATCTGTGGCCGCTCCGGCCGGTGGAGGAGGAGGATGATTCCCGCTCAGGATCCTCCCCGCTCCTCATCCACATTCTCGCTGATCTGATTTCTCATTCAGTGCGCACGCCGCTCGCTCCTCTGTGACTTGTAATAGTTCATAAGTTAATCGCACATTTAAATGAATGACTTTTATCGGGTGATGATCGGAATATCAATGAGAATTTTTACATTTCCACCAATTCAATTCCACAGATTTATTAGAGTTTTTTTTTTTTTCTTTTTACCTTAAGCCAAAAAATAAAGGATAAAATGTCGTGTACGGGAGCGCTGAGGTATCACAGGCAGGTATCACAGCGCGTATCACAGGCAGGTATCACAGGCAGGTATCACAGGCGCGTATCACAGGCAGGTATCACAGTCAGGTATCACAGCGCGTATCACAGGCAGGTATCACAGGCGCGTATCACAGGCAGGTATTACAGGCGCGTATCACAGGCAGGTATCACAGGGACGTATCACAGGCAGGTATCACAGGCAGGTATTACAGGCGCGTATCACAGGCAGGTATCACAGGCGCGTATCACAGGCAGGTATCACAGCGCGTATCACAGGCCGGTATCACAGGCAGGTATCACAGCGCGTATCACAGGCCGGTATCACAGGCAGGTATCACAGGCAGGTATCACAGGCGCGTATCACAGGCGCGTATCACAGGCAGGTATCACAGGCAGGTATCACAGGCAGGTATTACAGGCGCGTATCACAGGCAGGTATCACAGCGCGCAGTGGCGGTCTTTGGCACCAAGTACCCCAAGCGATCGCTTGGGGCCCCCAACATCCAGGGGGGCCCCCACGCCCCGCTCTTGTGCTCAAGACCGCTGGACAGGGCCGCTGCCCCGCTCGCTGCTGCCATTTGAACTGTACTATGAGCACTCGTAATGAGCGCTCATAGTTACATGCAGCAGCACTGACAGGGCGGGAGACATTGGCCCCCTTCCTGTCAGTCACTCTTGTGGCCGCAGGAAGGGTTTTCCCTGCGGTCACAAGTGGCAGCTTTGTCCTTGTGGTGCCGGCGCGCCAGTGACATCACTGGAGCATCGGCGCCAGGACAAGGGGAGTGCGGCCTCTTGTGATCGCAGGGAAAACCCTTCCTGCAGCCACAAGAGTGAAGAGAAGAGGAGACGCCCGGACCCAGGTGAGTATAAGTGTTTGTTTGATTGTGTTATATACTATATGGGAGGGGGAGAACACAGGGGTCTGTTTAACTGGGGGAGCGAACATCGGGGGTCTATATAAATGGGTGGAGCACACAGGGGGGATATATAACAGGGGGAAAACACAGGGGGGCTATAGACTACTGGGGCTTCACAGAGGGGTCTATATACTACTGGGGGCAGCACACAGGGGGCCTATATACTACTTGGGGCAGCAGAATGGGGTCTATATACAACTTGGAGAACACACAGGAGGTCTATATCCAAGTGGGGGAGCACACAGGGGGGCTATATACTACTGGGGGAGCACACAGGGGTCTATATACTACTGGTGGGGCACACAGGGGGGGTCTATATACTACTGGGGGAACCACACAGGGGGTTTATATACTACTTGAGGAGCACACAGGGGGTATATACAACTGGGGGCAGCACACAGGGGGTCTATACACTAGTGGGGGAGCACACAGGAGGTCTATATACTTCTGGGGGAGCACACGGGGGGCTATATATAACTGGGGGAACACACAGGGGTCTAAATACTACTGGGGGAAGCAAACAAGGGGTATATACTACTGGGGGCAGGACACAAGGGGTATATACTATTGGGGCAGCACACAAGGAGTATATATTACTGGCGTTAGCGCACAAGGGGTATATACTACTGGGGGCAATACACAGTGGTCTATTGTTTTGGAATGCGTGTCGAGGGGAGGGGGGGGGGGCCCAGACATAACTTCGCTTGGGGCCCCAGAAAAGCCAAGACCGCCCCTGACAGCGCGTATCACAGGCAGGTATCACAGGCAGGTATCACAGGCAGGTATAACAGGCAGGTATCACAGGCAGGTATCACAGGCAGGTATAACAGGCGGGTATCACAGGCAGGTATCACAGCGCGTATCACAGGCAGGTATCACAGGCGCGTATCAGAGGCAGGTATCACAGGCAGGTATAACAGGCGGGTATCACATGCAGGTATCACAGCGCGTATCACAGGCAGGTATTACAGGCAGGTATCACAGGCAGGTATCACAGCGCGTATCACAGGAACGTATCACAGGCAGGTATCACAGCGCGTATCACAGGCAGGTATCACAGCGCGTATCACAGGCAGGTATCACAGGCAGGTATCACAGGCGCGTATCATAGGCAGGTATCACAGGGATGTAGCACAGGCAGGTATCACAGGCAGGTATCACAGGCAGGTATCACAGCGCGTATCACAGGCAGGTATCATAGGCAGGTATCACAGGGATGTAGCACAGGCAGGTATCACAGGCAGGTATCACAGGCAGGTATCACAGCGCGTATCACAGGCAGGTATCACAGGCAGGTATTACAGGCGCGTATCACAGGCAGGTATCACAGGCAGGTATCACAGGCAGGTATCACAGCGCGTATCACAGGCAGGTATCACAGGCAGGTATCACAGGCAGGTATCACAGGCGCGTATCACAGGCAGGTATCGCAGGCAGGTATCGCAGGCAGGTATCACAGGCAGGTATCACAGGCAGGTATCACAGGCAGGTATCACAGGCAGGTATCGCAGGCAGGTATCGCAGGCAGGGCAGCACGGTGGCTCAGTGGTTAGCACTGTAGTCTTGCAGCGCTGGGGTCCTGGGTTCAAATCCCACCAAGGACAACATCTGCAAAGAGTTTGTATGTTCTCTCCGTGTTTGCCTGGGTGTACTCTGGGTTTTCCGGTTTCCTCCCACACCCAAAAACATACAGATGGGTGGATTTAGATTGTGAGCCCCAATGGGACAGGGAGCAATAATTGGCAAAACTATGTAAAATGCCGCGGAATCTGTGCGCTATACAAATAAAATATTATTATCACAGGGACGCATCACACAACTGCGGCAAGGCTGCGGATTAAGGCTGCACACATTGCCCTACAGCTCTGTTCATCCTGAGCAGCCTGGTTCATGGATACGGACAGTAGAAGATTCATGACACTACGTCCTTGCAGATTTATAATGTTATTCGGGGGCTGTTCACACTGTGTCTCACGCTGCAGCTTTATATCAGGATCCCCACATATCCACCGGGTATCCAGGGTTCCATAGACCACATGTAATCTACCTCTGGTTTATAGTATAACATGAGGCGGACTACACCTGAGGGACGGAGGTATACGGCTATACCATGGTATATGACTGTATTCTGAGGTATCTGCTCCATTCCACCAAAACCTGATGTGAAAATACTGAGTGTGGATAAGGCCTAAGACTGGGTGTACACTACGTTTTTTTATGATCCGTTGGCCGACCACATTCCATATAATGGAAGTCAATGGAAAAACGGATCACAGGGGATGCACACAATACAAAAAAGAAAACGGATGAAAAAACGTTGTGTGAACCGCCTCTCGGGTTGAGGGGTGTCAGGGGGTGGACGGTTTCAGGCCATGTCGCTGGGTTGAGTCGTCGGGCGACCTGTAATTTGGCAGCGGAGCCGCCCACAGAGGACGCGGGACGGATGACAGTGCTGGCGTCTCCACCGCCTTATAAACAACGCCATACCAACATGGAGCCTTCTCTCTCTTATTAAATGTCAGGTTCATGTTAATTAGAAACTTTTTCTTCTGCGAATAAATTTCATGTTGAAACCAATTACTGTGACCGATTTAATGAAAATGTTTACAGAGGTTATCGGGGAAGAGGTGTCCCCGTAATGAGAATCCGCCATATCCCGGACCGTCCCCACCGCGACATCCCAGGAAAGGTCGACCAATGTAACATACCTGACATTACATCCCCGGGCAACACACTGTGCCGCCACGCTGCTGAGCCATGCACGACCGCGCCTGAGATGGTGACGGACCGGAGACCGCTAATGAGCTGGGGGAGGGGGACACGTGAGCATGAGAGGAACACGCTAACTGCACGGACATACAGAGCTGGGGGAGGGGGACACATGAGCATCATGAGAGGAACACGCTAACTACAGGGACATACAGAGCTGGGGGAGGGGGACACATGAGCATGAGAGGAACACGCTAACTACACAGACATACAGAGCTGGGGGAGGGGGACACGTGATCATGAGAGGAACACGCTAACTACAGGGACATACAGAGCTGGGGGAGGGGGACACGTGAGTATGGGAGGAACACGCTAACTGCACGGATATACAGAGCTGGGGGAGGGGGACACATGAGCATGAGAGGAACACGCTAACTACAGGGACATACAGAGCTGGGGGAGGGGGACACATGAGCATGAGAGGAACACGCTAACTACACAGACATATAGAGCTGGGGGAGGGGGACACGTGAGCATGAGAGGAACACGCTAACTGCACGGACATACAGAGCTGGGGGAGGGGGACACATGAGCATGAGAGGAATGCGCTAACTGCACGGACATACAGAGCTGGGGGAGGGGGACACGTGAGCATGAGAGGAACACGCTAACTACACAGACATACAGAGCTGGAGGAGGGGGACACGTGAGCATGGGAGGAACACGCTAACTACACAGACATACAGAGCTGGGGGAGGGGGACACGTGATCATGAGAGGAACACGCTAACTGCACGGATATACAGAGCTGGGGGAGGGGGACACGTGAGCATGAGAGGAACACGCTAACTACACGGACATACAGAGCTGGGGGTGGGGGACACGTGAGCATGAGAGGAAAACGCTAACTGCACGGATATACAGAGTTGGGGGAGGGGGACACGTGAGCATGGGAGGAACACGCTAACTACACAGACATACAGAGCTGGAGGAGGGGGACACGTGAGCATGAGAGGAACACGCTAACTACACTGATCTACAGAGCTGGGGGAGGGGGACACGTGAGTATGGGAGGAACACGCTAACTGCACGGATATACAGAGCTGGGGGAGGGGGACACGTGAGCATGGGAGGAACACGCTAACTGCACGGATATACAGAGCTGGGGGAGGGGGACACGTGAGCATGAGAGGAACACGCTAACTACACGGATATACAGAGCTGGGGGAGGGGGACACGTGAGCATGAGAGGAACACGCTAACTACACGGACATACAGAGCTGGGGGAGGGGGACACGTGAGCATGAGAGGAACACGCTAACTACACAGACATACAGAGCTGGGGGAGGGGGACACGTGAGCATGGGAGGAACACGCTAACTGCACGGATATACAGAGCTGGGGGAGGGGGACACGTGAGCATGAGAACGCGCTAACTGCACGGATATACAGAGCTGGGGGAGGGGGACACGTGAGCATGAGAGGAACACGCTAACTGCACGGACATACAGAGCTGGGGGAGGGGGACACATGAGCATGAGAGGAAAGCGCTAACTGCACGGACATACAGAGCTGGGGGAGGGGGACACGTGAGCATGAGAGGAACACGCTAACTGCACGGACATACAGAGCTGGGGGAGGGGGACACGTGAGCATGAGAGGAACACGCTAACTGCACGGATATACAGAGCTGGGGGAGGGGGACACGTGAGCATGAGAGGAACACGCTAACTACACGGACATACAGAGCTGGGGGAAGGGGACACGTGAGCATGAGAGGAAAACGCTAACTGCACGGATATACAGAGTTGGGGGAGGGGGACACGTGAGCATGGGAGGAACACGCTAACTACACTGATCTACAGAGCTGGGGGAGGGGGACACGTGAGTATGGGAGGAACACGCTAACTGCACGGATATACAGAGCTGGGGGAGGGGGACACGTGAGCATGGGAGGAACACGCTAACTGCACGGATATACAGAGCTGGGGGAGGGGGACACGTGAGCATGAGAGGAACACGCTAACTGCACGGATATACAGAGCTGGGGGAGGGGGACACGTGAGCATGAGAGGAACACGCTAACTACACGGATATACAGAGCTGGGGGAGGGGGACACGTGAGCATGAGAGGAACACGCTAACTACATGGACATACAGAGCTGGGGGAGGGGGACACGTGATCATGAGAGGAACACGCTAACTACATGGACATACAGAGCTGGAGAAAATACAACTACTGTGACCACCATAGCTGCACATGTTATGCCAATGGGACAGCATCCCCAACCTGTGGCTCTACAGCTGTACTACAACTCCCAGCATCCCTGGTAGGCAGCCTTCAGTGCATCCTACATTTATAATGCGGGAGAGTCCTGTGCAATAACTCCCATAATGCCCTGCAGCCACGTATGGCATAGAGAATGTCTGCCAACCATTGTAGAAGTATAACTCCTATCATACCCAGCAGCCAGGTATAGCGGGCTCCTCAACCAGCTAGAGAAAATAACAGGGAGCCACCACAGATGGACATAGTGGTCTATATGTCTATAACATTGAACCTGCGGGGTCACAAGCCTCACCACCCCCGTAGCCGATCACTCAGATTTATGTTATTACTGATTAGATCCCGATACTAAAACTTTTTTTTTTTTAACAGTATTTTTTCTGGTAATTTTTTATACATTATTATGGGAGCAGCCATTTTGCCTGAGCAGTTTTTATGCTTTACACTAAGCCCCAAATAGAGAGTAGGTGTCCCATTGAAAAGGAAATGTTACTGGGCATGCTCTGTGACCTTTGAAGAGGTCAGGGTGAGGCTGAGCTGTGAGCTTCACCTATTGTATTCTCTGTTGACTGGTGTCACCTGTCGCTGTATTTTGGTACAGAACACTTTACAGCAGCCTCCTTCCTCCTCCTCGTTCTCCTCCTCCTCATCATCACCGCAGACATGACAGGAAGTCTCAGCTTAGTTTTAAGACTAATGGAGAGAATGAAAACTGCAGGATTGTAGGATTATGTTTAAATAAACTGTAGAAGAATACATGTAATGTGGTACTCGTCCGGTGATGTACTAAGATGTTACTGGTGAGGCCACTTCTGTGGTGGTCGGCCAGTGATGGTGGTGACACCAGTGCTTGTCCAGCATACGGATGTGATGTTGGTACCTGATGTTGTGTGGCTGGTTGTACTGTTCCCCAAATGGTCAGTGACCTGCCAGGTTGTCACTGGACTATCGGTACCGTCACCCACAGAAAGGGAAAAATAACCCAAGGTGTGCAGCTAGTGTGTATAGGTGCTGGTGCTGTGTGTATAGGTGCTGGTGCTGTGTGTATAGGTGCTGGTGCTGTGTGTATAGGTGCTGGTGCTGTGTGTGTAGGTGCTGGTGCTGTGTGTATAGGTGCTGGTGCTGTGTGTATAGGTGCTGGTGCTGTGTGTGTAGGTGCTGGTGCTGTGTGTATAGGTGCTGGTGCTGTGTGTATAGGTGCTGGTGCTGTGTGTGTAGGTGCTGGTGCTGTGTGTATAGGTGCTGGTGCTGTGTGTATAGGTGCTGGTGCGTATGAAAGGATGACTGAGTCCCAGTGATATAAAAATAGAACAGTTTTACTGCACAGTCTTTCAGTAGTACAAAAGAATAGACAAATCTTCACACAGACTTTCTTGCTTAACTCGTTTGTGCTGGAGGAGCTGCTTGAAGGAGTAGAGAAGAGGAGAGCGGTGATAAAGAGATATAGGGGAGCAGGATCTCCTCTCTTCTGAGGGTGTGCTATAGAGATATAGGGGAGCAGGATCTCCTCTCTTCTGAGGGTGTGCTATAGAGATATAGGGGAGCAGGATCTCCTCTCTTCTGAGGGTGTGCTATATATAGGGGAGCAGGATCTCCTCTCTTCTGAGGGTGTGCTATAGAGATATAGGGGAGCAGGATCTCCTCTCTTCTGAGGGTGTGCTATAGAGATATAGGGGAGCAGGATCTCCTCTCTTCTGAGGGTGTGCTATAGAGATATAGGGGAGCAGAATCCTCTCTCCTGAGGGTGTGCTATAGAGATATAGGGGAGCAGGATCTCCTCTTCTGAGGGTGTGCTATAGAGATATAAGGGAGCAGGATCACCTCTCTTCTGAGGGTGTGCTATAGATATATAGGGGAGCAGGATCTCCTCTCCTCTGAGGGTGTGCTATAGAGATATAGGGGAGCAGGATCTCCTCTCCTGAGGGTGTGCTATAGAGATATAGGGGAACAGGATCTCCTCTTCTGAGGGTGTGCTATAGAGATATAGGGGAGCAGGATCTCCTCTCTTCTGAGGGTGTGCTATAGAGATATAGGAGGCAGGATCTCCTCTCTTCTGAGGGTGTGCTATAGAGATATAGGGGAGCAGGATCCTCTCCTCTTCTGAGGGTGTGCTATAGAGATATAGCGGAGCAGGGTCTCCTCTCTTCTGAGGGTGTGCTATAGAGATATAGGGGAGCAGGATCACCTCTCTTCTGAGGGTGTGCTATAGAGATATAAGGGAGCAGGATCTCTTCCTCTGAGGGTGTGCTATAGAGATATAGGGGAGCAGGATCACCTCTCATCTGTGGGTGAGCTATAGAGATATAGGGGAGCAGGATCTCCTCTCTTCTGAGGATGTGCTATAGAGATATAGGGGAGCAGAATCTCTTCCTCTGAGGGTGTGCTATAGAGATATAGGGGAGCAGGATCTCCTCTTCTGAGGGTGTGCTATAGAGATATAAGGGAGCAGGATCTCCTCTCCTCTGAGGGAGTGCTATATAGATATAGGGGAGCAGGATCTCCTCTTCTGAGGGTGTGCTATAGAGATATAGGGGAGCAGGATCTCCTCTTCTGTGGGTGTGCTATAGAGATATAGGGGAGCAGGATCTCCTCTCTTCTGAGGGTGTGCTATAGAGATATAGGGGAGCAGGATCTCCTCTCATCTGAGGGTGTGCTATAGAGATATAGGGGAGCAGGATCTCCTCTCTTCTGAGGGTGTGCTATAGAGATATAGGGGAGCAGGATCTCCTCTCTTCTGAGGGTGTGCTATAGAGATATAGGGGAGCAGGATCCTCTCTTCTGAGGGTGTGCTATAGAGATATAGGGGAGCAGGATCTCCTCTTCTGAGGGTGTGCTATAGAGATATAGGGGAGCAGGATCTCCTCTTCTGTGGGTGTGCTATAGAGATATAGGGGAGCAGGATCTCCTCTTCTGTGGGTGTGCTATAGAGATATAGGGGAGCAGTATATCCTCTCTTCTGAGTGTGTGCTATATAGATATAGGGGAGCAGGATCTCCTCTTCTGAGGGTGTTCTATAGAGATATAGGGGAGCAGGATCTCCTCTCTTCTGAGGGTGTACTATAGAGATATAGGGGAGCAGGGTCTCCTCTTCTGTGAGTGTGCTATAGAGATATAGGGGAGCAGGATCTACTCTTCTGAGGGTGTGCTATAGAGATATAGGGGAGCAGGATCTCCTCTCTTCTGTGGGTGTGCTATAGAGATATAGGGGAGCAGGATCTCCTCTTCTGAGGGTGTGCTATAGAGATATAGGGGAGCAGGATCTCCTCTCTTCTGAGGGTGTGCTATAGAGATATAGGGGAGCAGGATCTCCTCTCCTGAAGGTGTGCTATAGAGATATAGGGGAGCAGGATCTCCTCTTCTGTGGGTGTGCTATAGAGATATAGGGGAGCAGGATCTCCTCTCTTCTGAGGGTGTACTATAGAGATATAGGGGAGCAGGATCTCCTCTCTTCTGAGGGTGTGCTATAGAGATATAGGGGAGCAGGATCTCCTCTCTTCTGAGGGTGTGCTATAGAGACATAGGGGAGCAGGATCTCCTCTCTTCTGAGGGTGTGCTATAGAGATATAGGGGAGCAGGATCTCCTCTCTTCTGAGGGTGTACTATAGAGATATAGGGGAGCAGGATCTTCTCTTCTGAGTGTGTACTATAGAGATATAGGGGAGCAGGATCTCCTCTCCTCTGAGGGTGTACTATAGAGATATAGGGGAGCAGGATCTCCTCTCCTCTGTGGGTGTGCTATAGAGATATAGGGGAGCAGGATCTCCTCTCTCCTGAGGGTGTGCTATAGAGATATAGGGGAGCAGGATCTCCTCTCCTCTGAGGGTGTACTATAGAGATATAGGGGAGCAGGATCTCCTCTCCTCTGTGGGTGTACTATAGAGATATAGGGGAGCAGGATCTCCTCTCCTCTGTGGGTGTGCTATAGAGATATAGGGGAGCAGGATCTCCTCTCCTCTGAGGGTGTGCTATAGAGATATAGGGGAGCAGGATCTCCTCTTCTGTGGTTGTGCTATAGAGATATAGGGGAGCAGGATCTCCTCTCTTCTGAGGGTGTGCTATAGATATATAGGGGAGCAGGATCTCCTCTCCTCTGAGGGTGTGCTATAGAGATATAGAGGAGCAGGATCTCCTCTTCTGTGGGTGTACTATAGAGATATAGGGGGGCAGGATCTCCTCTTCTGAGGGTGTGCTATAGAGATATAGGGGAGCAGGATCTCCTCTCTTCTGAGGGTGTGCTATAGAGATATAGGGGAGCAGGATCTCCTCTCCTCTGAGGGTGTGCTATAGAGATATAGGGGAGCAGGATCTCCTCTTCTGTGGGTGTGCTATAGAGATATAGCGAAAAAAATCGACACAACCACCAACAACAATTAGACGGAGTCTGCAAAATTATATGAAATAATGAAATTTTACAAGCAAAGAAATTTACTTTGAGAAAATGGCAAATTGCTCCAAATTTTCATAAAATTTTACAGTTTTCTCAAATAAACACAAAACACGTCGACCGGAATTTACTGCTGAAATAAAAATGATAGAACGAGTGGTAGAACGCCTGGGATTAGTGACGGCCTTAGAAGTTATTCCCTCCTATCCTGACACGTTGGGACGTGGGTAATTGTGGCCTCCTCCGGCACTCAGCGGGTTACAGATTGCAGCTTGCCGTGTCTACAGTCCTGCAATAAGGCGGCTGCAGCTCGCAGCTGATTACGAGTCGGGGACGCCTGCCGCAAAGTCACTCAACTGGCAGCTTAAAAAATGATATTCTGAGCAGGTAAGAGAGAATTCCGCAGCCTGGAACCAAAGCGAAGAAAAGAAGAGAGCTGCAGAAAAAGAAACGACGGCAGAGTGCCGGGCCGGCAGTCACGTCCTGGCACTGAGCAGTCCCGCCACTCGGCATCCATCATGTACGCAGGACCAAAGCAGCAGATTATACGCAGCATCTGTTCAAATTACCTTGCAGATCTGATACGGTTAGCGGTGTATGAAATAATTAGGCCAGATGTTGGAAAACACCGCTCCTTGTGACAAATCCACCTCTCCGGTAACACGCCATTTATCGCCTTCTATTTGCTGAGCTGTTCCCTGTAACGCGCAGATAACCCCAAATGATAATGACTCCATTTTCCTCCCTTTAAGCCGTGTTCTGCGTTGCAGGGACGCCGGGGGGTCAAGTGTGAACTGAGACACAGCTGCTTTTTTTGCAATCCGGTCGAAAATTACGCAATATGTGCCACGCGCCATTTAATCCATTTCTCAAGCAGTGAAGATTTACGCCCCTGTCCACCGACGCCATTTTTCGGATTTTAGACCTGATCCTGCAGGTCTTCTGAGGATCACCTTGTCCAAGCCTTGTCCTCTCTACCCTACACAGGGCAGTACACCTGAGTTAGGTACTGACCCCATTAGAACAAAGTAGCAGTTTATCCAACATATCCTACTACAATGCATGGCTATTCTGAGAAACCCTGAGAAGTCTACTTAACCCAGCGCAGGGACCTGGGACCTCGTACTACCCTAGCAGGACGGGTAACCTGACACTATAGGGCATAAGGCGGTCAGATCAAAAAGGGATCTATAAGTGAGTACGAGTATCTTCTTCTTTTCTTCTCTACTACACTATTCGGGCACAGTACACGGCTATATTGGACAGGGTCCTCAAGATGCTCCTCTACTCCACTCTACTCTTGCTTCTAAAGTTCTCTACTACCTCTTACCTGCACCTGCAGTCACCAAAGTGTTATTACTGTATTGCACTGAAGATTTCAAGTAAACAGACGTTTTCCTGTTTGAGTTATTGGACGCTATTCTTCCTGCAACCATACGCCGAGTTACACTTGGGTTACCCAAACTTCAGGGGCAGTGCCCGTGTGGCTTCAGCTAACCACTGTCTCCATACACAGAGGAGGGGCCTTGGCTTTGGCTAACCACTGTCTCCATAGACAACCTCCTAATAAGACGTGGTGAGGCTCGCCCCCCTATATCCCTGGCCTGCCTGGTCTGGGGTGTAAGGGAGCTCCAGCCGGGGGGGGGGGGGGGGGGCTTGGGTTTGGCTTCATCTAACCACTGTCTTCATACACAGAGGGGGGGCCTTGGCTTCAGCTAACCACTGTCTCCATAAACAACCTCCTAATAAGACGTGGTGAGGCTCGCCCCCCTATATCCCCGGCCTGCCTGGTCTGGGGTGTAAGGGAGCTCCAGCAGAGGGGGGGGGGCCTTGGCTTCATCTAACCACTGTCACCACAGACAGAGGGGGGGCCATGGCTTCAGCTAACCACTGTCTCCATACACAGAGGAGGGGCCTTGGCTTCCATACACAGAGGGGGGGCCTTGGCTTCAGCTAACCGCTGTCTCCATACACAGAGGAGGGGCCTTGGCTTCCATACACAGAGGGGGGGCCTTGGCTTCCATACACAGAGGGGGGGGCCTTGGCTTCAGCTAACCACTGTCTCTATAGACAACCTCCTAATAAGACGTGGTGAGGCTCGCCCCCCTATATCCCTGGCCTGCCTGGTCTGGGGTGTAAGGGAGCTCCAGCCGGGGGGGGGGGGGGGGGGCTTGGGTTTGGCTTCATCTAACCACTGTCTCCATACACAGAGGGGGGGCCTTGGCTTCAGCTAACCACTGTCTCCATAGACAACCTCCTAATAAGACGTGGTGAGGCTCACCCCCCTATATCCCCGGCCTGCCTGGTCTGGGGTGTAAGGGAGCTCCAGCAGAGGGGGGGGGGGCCTTGGCTTCATCTAACCACTGTCACCACAGACAGAGGGGGGGCCATGGCTTCAGCTAACCGCTGTCTCCATACACAGAGGGGGGGCCTTGGCTTCATCTAACCACTGTCTCCATACACAGAGGAGGGGCCTTGGCTTCCATACACAGAGGGGGGGCCTTGGCTTCAGCTAACCACTGTCTCTATAGACAACCTCCTAATAAGACGTGGTGAGGCTCGCCCCCCTATATCCCCGGCCTGCCTGGTCTGGGGTGTAAGGGAGCTCCAGCAGAGGGGGGAGGGGGGGGGGGCCTTGGCTTCATCTAACCACTGTCTCCATACACAGAGGGGGGCCATGGCTTCATCTAACCACTATCTCCATACACAGAGGGGGGGGCCTTGGCTTTAGCTAACCACTATCTCCATACACAGAGGGGGGGGGGGCCTTGGCTTCATCTAACCACTGTCTCCATACACAGAGGAGGGGCCTTGGCTTCCATACACAGAGGAGGGGCCTTGGCTTCCATACACAGAGGGGGGGCCTTGGCTTCATCTAACCACTGTCTCCATAGACAATCTCCTAATAAGACGTGGTGGGGGGAGTTCCAGGATCTGTACGCACTTAGCACAGTTTCTAGGTAATGAATGAATTAACATTTATGCAGCCAAAGCAAACGCTGACCGTAGATTTCCAATGTGCATATATTAAGCTAAATAAAGATTCACGGCTCCAGACAGCGAGGGGGACACTTGGCTTAGAACATTCGGCTCCTTCTAGGCTTTCATTTTAAGACCTTAATAAAAGTTACATTTTAATACCTACAGAGTTGGGGTCAGCGGGGTCGCCCTTAATGCTCCATCTCTGTTCATTACGGCGCTCACAATAGCGGCTCCCATAGTCATCGCTGCCACAACCCCCTTAATTATGAACAATTATAAGTTAGTGGTATGGCGGAGTCCTCCGGTGGGACGTCAAGCGTTAAACCAACAAAGTGGAAACACGCGACGAAGGAAACATAAGAAAGATGGAGGCCGAGATTCTACAAATTAATCACAAAACTTCTCTCTTCTTTTCTCTTTTTCCCTCCGTTTCTTCTCCCTTCTCCCTTCTGTCCCTACACTCACTGCCACCATGGCCCAATCTGTGCGTCTCCACCACCAGGAATGGCAGCAGTTCCTAGCCTGGCCCCTAGGGTGGGCAGGTGTGCTCTTGCTGCAATTTAAAGGGCCAGCATCTAAACTCCTAAACATGCCTCCACCCATCCCAGCCAAGCACTACCTAGTTCCTGCTCACCCGTGCCCCAGCAATAGTGCGCTGTGCCATAGAGAAGCTGTGTGTTCCTACTCCGCTGTTCTGTACCTGACCTGTTCCTGTCTACCTAACCCGTGTGTATTATACTGATCCTATACTGATCCTCCTCTGCCAATAGCTGATGACAAACCTATGCTGCCTGCCCAGCCTCCCCTCTGCCTGTGTGCCCAGCCTTCCCGCTGCCTATATGCCTAGCCTCCCCTCTGCCTGTGTGCCCAGCCTTCCCTCTGCCTGTGTGCCCAGCCTTCCCTCTGCCTGTGTGCCCAGCCTTCCCTCTGCCTGTTTGCCCAGCCTTCCCGCTGCCTATATGCCCAGACTCCCCTCTGCCTGTCTGCCCAGCCTCCCCTCTGGCTGTGTGCCCAGCCTCCCCTCTGGCTGTGTGCCCAGCCTCCCCTCGGTCTGTGTGCCCAGCCTCCCCTCTGCCTGTGTGCCCAGCCTCCCCTCTGCCTGTGTGCCCAGCCTTCCCTCTGCCTGTGTGCCCAGCCTACCCTCTGCCTGTGTGCCCAGCCTCACCTCTGCCTGTGTGCCCAGCCTTCCCTCTGCCTGTGTGCCCAGCCTCCTCTCTGCCTGTGTGCCCAGCCTTCCCTCTGCCTGTGTGCCCAGCCTCCTCTCTGCCTGTGTGCCCAGCCTTCCCTCTGCCTGTGTGCCCAGCCTTCCCTCTGCCTGTGTGCCCAGCCTACCCTCTGCCTGTGTGCCCAGCCTCCTCTCTGCCTGTCTGCCCAGCCTCCCCTCTGGCTGTGTGCCCAGCCTCCCCTCGGTCTGTGTGCCCAGCCTCCCCTCTGTCTGTGTGCCCAGCCTTCCCTCTGCCTGTGTGCCCAGCCTCCTCTCTGCCTGTGTGCCCAGCCTCCCCTCTGCCTTTGTGCCCAGCCTCCCCTCTGCCTGTGTGCCCAGCCTCCCCTCTGCCTGTGTGCCCAGCCTCCCCTCTGCCTGTGTGCCCAGCCTACCCTCTGCCTGTGTGCCCAGCCTACCCTCTGCCTGTGTGCCCAGCCTCTTCTCTGCCTTTGTGCCCAGCCTTCCTGCTGCCTATATGCCCAGCCTCCCCTCTGTCTGTGTGCCCAGCCTTCCCTCTGCCTGTGTGCCCAGCCTCCCCTCTGCCTGTGTACCAAGCCTTCCTGCTACCTATGTGCCCAGCCTCCCCTCTGTCTGTGTGCCCAGCCTCCCCTCTGCCTGTGTGCCCAGCCTCCCCTCTGTCTGTGTGCCCAGCCTTCCCGCTGCCTATATGCCCAGACTCCCCTCTGTTTGTGTGCCCAGCCTCCCCTCTGCCTGTGTGCCCAGCCTCCCCTCTGCCTGTGTGCCCAGCCTCCCCTCTGCCTGTGTGCCCAGCCTTCCCGCTGCCTATATGACCAGTCTCCCCTCTTTCTGTGTGCCCAGCCTTCCCGCTGCCTATATGCCCAGACTCCCCGCTGCCTGTGTGCCCAGCCTCCCCTCTGCCTGTGTGCCCAGCCTCCCCTCTGCCTGTGTGCCCAGCCTCCCCTCTGCCTGTGTGCCCAGCCTTCCCGCTGCCTATATGACCAGACTCCCCTCTGTCTGTGTGCCCAGCCTTCCCGCTGCCTATATGCCCAAACTCCCCTCTGCCTGTGTGCCCAGCCTTCCCGCTGCCTATATGACCAGACTCCCCTCTGTTTGTGTGCCCAGCCTCCCCTCTGCCTGTGTGCCCAGCCTCCCCTCTGCCTGTGTGCCCAGCCTCCCCTCTGCCTGTGTGCCCAGCCTTCCCGCTGCCTATATGACCAGACTCCCCTCTGTCTGTGTGCCCAGCCTTCCCGCTGCCTATATGCCCAGACTCCCCTCTGCCTGTGTGCCCAGCCTTCCCGCTGCCTATATGACCAGACTCCCCTCTGCCTGTGTGCCCAGCCTTCCCTCTGCCTGTGTGCCCAGCCTCCCCTCTGCCTGTGTGCCCAGCCTTCCCACTGCCTATATGACCAGACTCCCCTCTGTCTGTGTGCCCAGCCTTCCCGCTGCCTATATGCCCAGCCTCCCCTCTGCCTGTGTGCCCAGCCTCCCCTCTGCCTGTGTGCCCAGCCTCCCCTCTGCCTGTGTGCCCAGCCTCCCCTCTGCCTGTGTGCCCAGCCTTCCCGCTGCCTATATGACCAGACTCCCCTCTGCCTGTGTGCCCAGCCTTCCCGCTGCCTGTGTGCCCAGCCTCCCCTCTGGCTGTGTGCCCAGCCTTCCCGCTGCCTGTGTGCCCAGCCTCCCCTCTGCCTGTGTGCCCAGCCTCCCCTCTGCCTGTGTGCCCAGCCTTCCCGCTGCCTATATGACCAGACTCCCCTCTGCCTGTGTGCCCAGCCTCCCCTCTGGCTGTGTGCCCAGCCTCCCCTCTGGCTGTGTGCCCAGCCTCCCCTCTGCCTGTGTGCCCAGCCTCCCCTCTGCCTGTGTGCCCAGTGTTTGGCAAGGTGCCTGTATGGCCTCTCGTTGAGGTGTTTTCTCTCTCTCTCGTCACACATTTGGGCATTGCCTCGGGGCCCATCAGCGGAAGCAATGGTAAGTCCCCCAGATGCCACCAATAGGGCCCAATGGCGGCCTTCAGTTGCCCTATTGGCGGAGTGTCTCCTAGTGTCAGGTCCCCCGCAGGACAGGGACACGCTATGCATTGTGGGCAGTATATATGTATACCCCACACCCTGATTTCCTTGTTTTTGCTGATTGTCTCGCGGTTCGGAGTCCAGGTGAGTGTGATAACCCTTCCCGTCCTCGCCTCATTTCTTCTGAGTAAACCCCCCAGGAGGATGAACTGGCGGAGTTAATTAAACACTCTCTATTATATCGCTTTGTCATCCGCAGGTTATCTGAAGACATAAAACGGCCGGGCGAACCTCTTTCATCATCCCTCTTACCATGAATCGTAAGAAAAAGTAATTAAAACTGGATTAAAAAAGGCCTGGAAGCTGCAAACTATCAGCCGAGAGAGGAGAACAGTAACCGTCTGACTCCGCGCCGCCTCCCATCACCATTTACCCTGCGCCAAATCCATCATTACCTCATGTTACAGGGAGCCCGCCAGGTACACGGTGCACACACCCCAGGGCCTGACAGGGCAGGAGGAGGACACACACCGGGCCCGGGCCTGACAGGGCAGGAGGAGGACACACACCAGGCCCGGGCCTGACAGGGCAGGAGGAGGACACACACCAGGCCCGGGCCTGACATGAGAGGAGGACACACACCGGGCCCGGGCCTGACAGGGCAGGAGGAGGACACACACCAGGCCCGGGGCCTGACAGGGCAGGAGGAGGACACACACCAGGCCCGGGCCTGACAGGGCAGGAGGAGGACACACACCAGGCCCGGGGCCTGACAGGGCAGGAGGAGGACACACACCAGGCCCGGGCCTGACAGGGCAGGAGGAGGACACACACCGGGCCCGGGCCTGACAGGGCAGGAGGAGGACACACACCAGGCCCGGGCCTGACAGGGCAGGAGGAGGACACACACCAGGCCCGGGCCTGACATGAGAGGAGGACACACACCGGGCCCGGGCCTGACAGGGCAGGAGGAGGACACACACCAGGCCCGGGGCCTGACAGGGCAGGAGGAGGACACACACCAGGCCCGGGCCTGACAGGGCAGGAGGACACACACCGAGCCCGGGGCTGACAGGGCAGGAGGACACACACCGAGCCCGGGGCTGACAGGGCAGGAGGAGGACACACACCAGGCCCGGGGCCTGACAGGGCAGGAGGACACACACCGGGCTCGGGGCCTGACATGAGAGGAGGACACACACCAGGCCCGGGCCTGACAGGGCAGGAGGACACACACCGGGCTCGGGGCCTGACATGAGAGGAGGACACACACCGGGCCCGGACCTGACAGGGCAGGAGGAGGACACACACCGGGCTCGGGGCCTGACATGAGAGGAGGACACACACCAGGCCCGGGGCCTGACAGGGCAGGAGGAGGACACACACCGGGCCCAGGGCCTGACAGGGCAGGAGGAGGACACACACCGGGCCCGGGGCCTGACAGGGCAGGAGGACACACACCAGGCCCGGGGCCTGACAGGGCAGGAGGAGGACAAACACCGGGCCCAGGGCCTGACAGGGCAGGAGGAGGACACACACCGGGCCCAGGGCCTGACAGGGCAGGAGGAGGACACACACCGGGCTCGGGGCCTGACAGGGCAGGAGGAGGACACACACCGGGGCCTGACAGGGCAGGAGGAGGACACACACCGGGCCTGGGGCCTGACAGGGCAGGAGGACACACACCAGGCCCGGGGCCTGACAGGGCAGGAGGAGGACAAACACAGGGCCCAGGGCCTGACAGGGCAGGAGGAGGACACACACCGGGCCCAGGGCCTGACAGGGCAGGAGGAGGACACACACCGGGCTCGGGGCCTGACATGAGAGGAGGACACACACCAGGCCCGGGGCCTGACAGGGCAGGAGGAGGACACACACCGGGCCCAGGGCCTGACAGGGCAGGAGGAGGACACACACCGGGCCTGGGGCCTGACAGGGCAGGAGGACACACACCAGGCCCGGGGCCTGACAGGGCAGGAGGAGGACAAACACCGGGCCCAGGGCCTGACAGGGCAGGAGGAGGACACACACCGGGCACAGGGCCTGACAGGGCAGGAGGAGGACACACACCGGGCTCGGGGCCTGACATGAGAGGAGGACACACACCAGGCCCGGGGCCTGACAGGGCAGGAGGAGGACACACACCGGGCCCAGGGCCTGACAGGGCAGGAGGAGGACACACACCAGGCCCGGGGCCTGACAGGGCAGGAGGAGGACACACACCGGGCCCAGGGCCTGACAGGGCAGGAGGAGGACACACACCGGGCCCGGGGCCTGACAGGGCAGGAGGACACACACCAGGCCCGGGGCCTGACAGGGCAGGAGGAGGACACACACCGGGCCCAGGGCCTGACAGGGCAGGAGGAGGACACACACCGGGCTCGGGGCCTGACATGAGAGGAGGACACACACCAGGCCCGGGGCCTGACAGGGCAGGAGGAGGACACACACCGGGCCCGGGACCTGACAGGAGAGGAGGAGTACACACACACCGGGCCCGGGACCTGACAGGAGAGGAGGAGTACACACACACCGGGCCCGGGACCTGACAGGAGAGGATGACAAGGAGGACACACACACTGGGCCTGGGAACTGACAGGGGAGGAGGAGGACACACACACCGGGCCTAAGACCTGACAGGGGAGGAGGACACATACCGGCTTTATTCTTCTATGTCACAGAGAGAAACTTAGGAGGGAGTGATGTCCTCTGAGGAAAACCTTGTCCACGCCAGCGATACCTTCTACACTACATAGGGCAGTCGTCTTAGTCGTCTTAGTAAAGCAGGACTCAGCCTCGCTATTACCTTTTTTAAAATGTATTTAAAATTATTTAAAATGCTATAAAACACAGATGCTTGTGCACTTTGTACCAGAATACTGCAATACTACAATATAATACTTCTATACAATGCACACAACACAGTCACTAGTGTTACTATCATATCCCCTGTACACTGCCCTTTAGCTCCTGCACAATACTGCACAGTAACCGTGTTACCTTACCCCAGGCTTGGTTTTTATTCACTCTTATGGCCATTACAGTCTGCTTGCTCTATACTTTGGTGTCTGTATATACACATACAGTGTCACATCTCATGGAGCCTCCTATAGGTAGATTATATATATATATATATATATATATATATATATATATATATATATATATATAGATATATATATATATATATATATATACAGTATATTTCCCATATTACTGCCACTCAGCCATACAATCTCCCTATAACACCACCGCCATTACATTGCCATGTATTTTCCGCACAATACTCTCACTGAATACCCAAATCTACCGCCATACACTGCTACAATATCAAGTAATATTTCTCTTTTTAGAAACCTTCCATCCATCAGTTTTTTATGGTGCCTGCAATGAATTCTGGGAAGTTTTCCGGCTACATTGGATCAATAAAAAGGGCCTTAAGTGATGCTTTCATGTGTGTTAGAGAGCAGAGTGGGATTTTAGAGGGACGTCAGATCCTAGAGGTCACTGGTGAATGGAGAGGCATCTTATTCATGTCGCGGGGCCTCCCCATAGGCAGCGCAGTATAAAGCCGGAGCGCCTGATAGATGGAGCCAGGACGGGGACATTTGTAGTCATGGATCCAAATACAAATTATTAGGAATATGGCAACAAAAGGAGAAGAAATGATTAATTGATTGCGGAGGAGAAGAGGCGGCTTTATCTGGGCCGGGATTCGCGCACAGCATATGTTTGCAAGATTAAATGCACCTTTGAATAAAGCGCATTGATAGATGGGCTGCGATTATTTCCTGCGCTCTGTAACTTATTTTCAGCTCCGGCAGCTGGTGGAAAATATTACTCATTACAAATCTAATCTATTAACAAATTTGTCAGGGCTTTCATGATGCTGCGTTTGTTTTTGGCAACGTAGAAGTTAAAGCGGCCGTGTTGTCTATGACGGTGGGGGAGGATGCAATATCCCAAGACCTGAAATGACATTATGTACAGATGAACAAGAAGCAGCCAAAGCCTAAACCATAGACTGGGAATGAGAGGCTCACCCGGTGTATAAGGGGCCACACATTAGTCCAGGGTCCTATGGAACATGATCGGGAGAGGAATGGCGGAATCTCTGCACGGACATCCCAGGAGACACCAGAGAAACATCACAGGAGTCCTATTACACGGAGCAGCGGGGTTTCAAGTAATTCTTTAAATCAACGATCAGACAATATTGTACATGTCGGCCGATCATTGATTTATAACATTAACCTATTACGCTAAATGATTATCAGCCGGAAATCTGCCAAGTACGGCCGATCATCGCTTCGTGTAATAGTACCCTTGCAGGTTTTGGGCCTTAACCCTTGAATACATTTGTTACTTTGCTACTTTCTTTTCTCACAAGACTGTGGCCCCTCAGTGGCCTTGGTATTGGCCCAGATGCCGCCATTATGGCAGGGACAGACAGCGCCTCACATTACATATTATTCCGCCTATAATGGAAGCCGAGAACAGTCACTTTGCAGTGTGATTATCATAATGATTTCTTAGCTAAAAAGATCTCATAGAAATCAGGAGCTAATCAGGTTATTATCTGCAAGGTCTCCTTAGTATTCAGAGCAGGCTCCGAGCTGTGACAGGGCTCACACCTTCCAGAGGTTCAGCGCACAGGATCCAGACTGGGGTCACACTGGATTCAGACTGGGGTCACACTGGATTCAGACTGAGGTCACACTGAATTCAGACTGGGGTCACACTGGATTCAGACTGAGGTCACACTGAATTCAGACTGGGGTCACACTGGATTCAGACTGAGGTCACACTGAATTCAGACTGGGGTCACACTGAACTCAGATTGTAGTCACACTGGATTCGGATTGGAGTCACACTTGATTAAAACTGGGGTAATACTGGATCAAGACTAGAGTCACACTGGATCCAGACTGGGGTCCCCCAGAATATTACTATGCTCCCTGGGCTGCAGGATTAAATCTAAAGAGCCTTTTACACAAGCTGATTATTGGCACATAACTACCATCATTCTGTTCATACGTTCTTCTAATATGCAGGAGAACAGGTTTCTTGCTGCACCCCTCCCCCACCCTCCAGCTGCTGAGTGACAGGTGACTGCCTATACACAGCATGGATAGATAACTGCCAATCAGCAGCTGGTCGGAGGAGTTTTCTGCTTCTCATGAATATCCAGGACTGCTGAGCACATGCACATAATGGAGAGGACTACTTATGGTCCATGTTATTCAGGACAGCTTCTCTGTCACTAATTTATGCTACCCTGAGATAGTACCATATAAACCTACTAACAGAGTCTCTTTAACCCTTTGAGGACCAGGCCCAAAATGACCCAGTGGACCGCGTAAATTTTGATCTTTGCGCTTTCGTTTTTCCCTCCTCCCCTTCTAAGAGCTCTAGCACTTTCAGTTTTCTATCTACAGGGCCATGTGGGGGCTTGTTTGTTACAGGAATAGTTGTACTTTGTAACGGCGTCTTTCATTTTACCATAACATGTATGACGGAATCCCAAATATATTATTTATGAAGATATAAATAGGTGAAATCGTAAAATAGGATGCAATATGGTAACGTGGGGTTCCTGTGTCTACGTAATGCACTATATAGTAAAAGCCACATGATACTATTACTCTATAGGTCCGAACACAACCATATGCAGGTTACACAGATTCTCTAATGTTATATATATTTTTTTTTAATTAAATCCTTTTTTGGCAAATAAATATTAAAAAAATGGGCCTATTGTGACGCTTATAACGGTTTTATTTTTTCACCTACGGGGCTGTATGGGGTGTCATTTTTTCCGCCATGATCTCTAGTTTTTATTAATACCATAATTGTGAAGATCGGACGTTTTGATCACTTTTTATAATTTTTTTTAAATATATATAATGTAACATAAAATCGGTAATCAGCACACTTTTTTCCCTCTTTTCGTTTACACCGTTCACCGTTCGCAACGATGCTTGTTATATTTTAATAGACCGGACAATTACGCACGCTACGGTATATTATATGTTTATTTATTTATTTTTATATGTTTTATTTATATAATGGGAAAGGGGGTGATTTAAACTTTTATTGGGGGAGGAGCTTGGGGGTTGTGTGTTGGTGTTTTTAACTTTTTTTTTTTTACACATTTGAACACGTGTGTGTGATTACACACACTGATGATTGCTATGCCATAGGCAGAGCATTGATCAGTGTTATCGGCGCTCTGCTCATTGAGCCTGCCTGTGCAGGCTCAGTGACCAGAGCGCCGATCGGACAGCACGGAGGCAGGTGAGAGACCTCCGGTGGTCTGTTTTACCGATCGGGACCCCCGCAGTCACACTGCGGGGGTCCCGATCGGTAAGTGACAGGGGACTCCCTGTTATTGTATCTAAGGAACTCAGGGGGCAAAAGAGCAAATATTATATCACTGCGCAGTGAAGAGACATGGCCGGTCAGATGGATCCAGATCTCTATAGAGAAACATGGCCGGTCAGATGGATCCAAATGTCTGAAGAGAAACATGGCCGGTCAGATGGATCCAGATCTATGTGAAGAAACATGGCCGGTCAGATGGATCCAAATGTCTGAAGAGAAACATGGCCGGTCAGATGGCTCCAGATCTCTGTGGAGAAACATGGCCGGTCAGATGGCTCCAGATCTCTATGGAGAAACATGGCCGGTCAGATGGATCCAGATCTCTGTGGAGAAACATGACTGGTCAGATGGATCCAAATGTCTGAAGAGAAACATGGCCGGTCAGATGGATCCAGATCTTTGTGGAGAAACATGGCCGGTCATAGGGATCCAGATCTTTGTGAAGAAACATGGCCGGTCAGATGGATCCAAATGTCTGAAGAGAAACATGGCCGGTCAGATGGATCCAGATCTTTGTGGAGAAACATGGCCGGTCATAGGGATCCAGATCTTTGTGAAGAAACATGGCCGGTCAGATGGATCCAGATCTCAATATAGAAACATGGCCGGTCAGATGGATCCAAATGTCTGAAGAGAAACATGGCTGTCAGATGGATCCAGATCTCTGTGGAGAAACATGGCCGGTCAGATGGCTCCAGATCTCTATGGAGAAACATGGCCGGTCAGATGGCTCCAGATCTCTGTGGAGAAACATGGCTGTCAGATGGCTCCAGATCTCTGTGGAGGAAATATGGTCGGTCAGATGGATCCAGATCTGTGGGGAGAAACACAGCCGGTCAGATGGATCCAGATCTCTGTGGAGAAACATGGCCGGTCAGATGGATCCAGATCTCTATGGAGAAACATGGCCGGTCAGATGGATCCAGATCTCTGTGGAGGAAATATGGTCGGTCACATGGATCCAAATCTCTGCACAGAAACATGGCCACTCAGATTGATCCAGATCCTCTCAGGTTTCGGGCTGGTGGAGGAGATGTAATGGTGGGGGGATGTTTTCTTGGTGCACCCTGGCTCCTCCGATACCTATGGATGGACAGTTGGCAGCACGGCTTATCTTAGCATTGTGGAGACCATGTTCACTCCTTTATGGCAGCTTTTTCCCCTATGACAAAGGGAGACAGTCAGCAGGACAATGCATCGTCCACAAGGGTCATATAGTCATGGACTGGCTCCAGGGAGTGAGTTCTCCTTGCTTCCCTGGCTTCACAGTTGCTCACTAACATGGCCGGTCAGCAGCCAGAGAGATATATAGTGTATATATATACATCTGCAGCTACATTACCATCTACAGGTCCCAGATGATGAGAATGCTTCTGCAATGAGCGTAAATGTGCAGTCAGGAGATAAGTACCACCATGCACTTACAGTGCGACTCTTGCAGGTATATAAAGGGCTAATGGATCAGTGTAATAGTGGTGTAATGGCAGGCGGTATCGGAGGGGCCGTACACGTTATATACGCTAGATGTTCTGTATGGTTCCATGCAGCAGCGGCTGATCAGTCACACGGGAGACTCTTCTAATCTGTTATGGCTCCTGGAAACATCCAATTCCTTCTATTAGTCTTAGTAAGAGGCCACACGATGCAGCCAGGCAGACATTAGTAATATAGAGATGCAGAGAAATCATAATCCAGCTCCAGCGCAGACACAAGATGGATCCTATCAGCCATACTTGCTGACTGCTCTCATCACCGGCGTGAACGATGCCTCCGAGCCTTCTCTGCAGAACAACCACAAGTGCTGATGAAGTGACAGCATTTACACAACTGACTCACTGAGTCTCAATAATCCAGCGAGAAGGACATAAACACTGTATGCCTGGAAGCCTGAAAGCATTACTGAGGGTGGGAGGACAAGGCAGGAGCAACGCTCCCCGCTGCCACCAGAGAAATGGGCACAGCCAGAGGAGAGGGCACAGCCAGAGGAGAGGACACAGCCAGGGGAGAGGGCACAGCCAGAGGAGAGGGCACAGCCAGAGGAGAGGACACAGCCATGGGAGAGGGCACAGCCATGGGAGAGGACACAGCTAGAGGAGAGGGCACAGCTAGAGGAGAGGGCACAGCCAGAGGAGAGGACACAGCCAGAGGAGAGGACACAGCCAGAGGAGAGGACACAGCCAGGGGAGAGGGCACAGCCATGGGAGAGGGCACAGCTAGAGGAGAGGGCACAGCAAGAGGAGAGGACACAGCTAGAGGAGAGGGCACAGCTAGAGGAGAGGGCACAGCCAGAGGAGAGGGCACAGCCAGAGGAGAGGACACAGCCAGAGGAGAGGGCACAGCCAGGGGAGAGGGCACAGCCAGAGGAGAGGGCACAGCAAGAGGAGAGGGCACAGCCAGAGGAGAGGACACAGCCAGAGGAGAGGGCACAGCCAGGGGAGAGGGCACAGCCAGGGGAGAGGGCACAGCCATGGGAGAGGGCACAGCTAGAGGAGAGGGCACAGCCAGAGGAGAGGACACAGCTAGAGGAGAAGGCACAGCTAGAGGAGAGGGCACAGCCAGAGGAGAGGGCACAGCAAGAGGAGAGGACACAGCTAGAGGAGAGGGCACAGCCAGGGGAGAGGGCACAGCCAGAGGAGAGGGCACAGCTAGAGGAGAGGGCACAGCCAGAGGAGAGGACACAGCCAGAGGAGAGGACACAGCCAGAGGAGAGGACACAGCCAGGGGAGAGGGCACAGCCATGGGAGAGGGCACAGCTAGAGGAGAGGGCACAGCAAGAGGAGAGGACACAGCTAGAGGAGAGGGCACAGCTAGAGGAGAGGGCACAGCCAGAGGAGAGGGCACAGCCAGAGGAGAGGACACAGCCAGAGGAGAGGGCACAGCCAGGGGAGAGGGCACAGCCAGAGGAGAGGGCACAGCAAGAGGAGAGGGCACAGCCAGAGGAGAGGACACAGCCAGAGGAGAGGGCACAGCCAGGGGAGAGGGCACAGCCAGGGGAGAGGGCACAGCCATGGGAGAGGGCACAGCTAGAGGAGAGGGCACAGCCAGAGGAGAGGACACAGCTAGAGGAGAAGGCACAGCTAGAGGAGAGGGCACAGCCAGAGGAGAGGGCACAGCAAGAGGAGAGGACACAGCTAGAGGAGAGGGCACAGCCAGAGGAGAGGACACAGCTAGAGGAGAGGGCACAGCTAGAGGAGAGGGCACAGCCAGAGGAGAGGACACAGCCAGAGGAGAGGGCACAGCCAGAGTAGAGGGCACAGCCAGAGGAGAGGGCACAGCCAGAGGAGAGGGCACAGCCAGAGGAGAGGACACAGCTAGAGGAGAGGGCACAGCCAGAGGAGAGGGCACAGCCAGAGGAGAGGACACAGCTAGAGGAGAGGGCACAGCTAGAGGAGAGGGCACAGCCAGAGGAGAGGGCACAGCCAGAGGAGAGGGCACAGCCATGGAAGAGGGCACAGCTAGAGGAGAGGGCACAGCTAGAGGAGAGGGCACAGCCATGGGAGAGGGCACAGCCAGGGGAGAGGGCACAGCTAGAGGAGAGGGCACAGCCAGAGGAGAGGGCACAGCTAGAGGAGAGGGCACAGCCAGAGGAGAGGGCACAGCTAGAGGAGACGGCACAGCCATGGGAGAGGGCACAGCCATGGGAGAGGGCACAGCCAGGGGAGAGGGCACAGCCATGGGAGAGGGCACAGCCAGGGGAGAGGGCACAGCCATGGGAGAGGGCACAGCCAGGGGAGAGGGCACAGCTAGATGAGAGGGCACAGCTAGAGGAGAGGGCACAGCCAGAGGAGAGGGCACAGCTAGAGGAGACGGCACAGCCATGGGAGAGGGCACAGCCATGGGAGAGGGCACAGCCAGGGGAGAGGGCACAGCTAGATGAGAGGGCACAGCCAGAAGAGAGGGCACAGCCAGAGGAGAGGACACAGCCAGAGGAGAGGGCACAGCCAGAGGAGAGGGCACAGCCAGAGGAGAGGGCACGGCCAGAGGAGAGGGCACAGCCATGGGAGAGGACACAGCCAGGGGAGAGGACACAGCCAGGGGAGAGGACACAGCCAGAGGAGAGGGCACAGTGAGAGGAGAGGACACAGCTAGAGAACAGGGCACAGCTAGAGGAGAGGGCACAGCCAGAGTAGAGGGCACAGCCAGGGGAGAGGGCACAGCCAGGGGAGAGGGCACAGCCAGGGGAGAGGACACAGCCAGAGGAGAGGACACAGCCAGGGGAGAGGACACAGCGAGGGGAGAGGGCACAGCCAGAGGAGAGGGCACAGCCAGAGGAGAGGGCACAGCCATGGGAGAGGGCACAGCCAGGGGAGAGGACACAGCCAGGGGAGAGGGCACAGCCAGAGGAGAGGGCACAGCTAGAGGACAGGGCACAGCTAGAGGAGAGGGCACAGCTAGAGGAGAGGGCACAGCTAGAGGAGAGGGCACAGCCATGGGAGAGGGCACAGCCAGAGGGGAGGGCACAGCTAGAGGAGAGGGCAAAGCCAGAGGAGAGGGCACAGCCATGGAAGAGGGCACAGCTAGATTAAGGGCACAACCAGAGGAGAGGGCACAGCCAGAGGAGAGGGCACAGCTAAAGGAGAAGGCACAGCCAGAGGAGAGGGCACAGCTAGAGGAGAGGGCACAGCCAGAGGAGAGGGCACAGCCATGGGAGAGGGCACAGCCAGAGGAGAGGGCACAGCTAGAGAAGAGGGCACAGCCAAGGTAGAGGGCACAGCCAAGGTAGAGGGCACAGCTAGATGAGAGGGCACAACCAGAGGAGAGGGCACAGCTAGAGGAGAGGGCACAGCAAGAGGAGAGGGCACAGCCAGAGGAGAGCGCACAGCTAGAGGAGAGGACACAGCTAGAGGAGAGGGCACAGCAAGAGGAGAGGGCACAGCCAGAGGAGAGCGCACAGCTAGAGGAGAGGGCACAGCCATGGGAGAGGGCACAGCTAGAGGAGAGGGCACAGCCATTGGAGAGGGCACAGCTAGAGGAGAGGGCACAGCCATTGGAGAGGGCACAGCTAGATGAGAGGGCACAGCACAGGGGTCTGGGGCACAGAGGGGCAGGAAGGGACAACATTGGGGTAAGACCACTAGAGTGACCCATCGGCCATTTATCTGTCAGGTGGTCTCCGCAGGGCACAGTCTTGGATGAGGAGCGTTCACAGAGACATGGGAGGCATCTTATACCTAGAACTTGTCGTATATGTACAAAAAAATGCAGCAGATGGGGGGGGGGGCTAGTTAGGAAGTATTCCAGCCAGCAGCAGATTAGGGGGGGGGGGGGGGCTAGTTAGGAAGTATTCCAGCCTGCAGCAGATTAGGGGGGGGGGGATAGTTAGGAAGTATTCCAGCCTGCTGCAGATTGGGGGGGGGGGGGGGTGAATAATTAGGAAGTATCCCAGCCTGCAGCAAATGGGAGGGGGGGGCTAGTTAGGAAGTATCCCAGCCTGCAGCAGATGGGGGGGGGGGGGGGGCTAGTTAGGATGTATTCCAGTCTGCAGCAGATGGGGGGGGGCTATTTAGGAAGTATTCCAGCCTGCAGCCGATGGGGGGGGGGGGGGCTAGTTAGGAAGTATTCCAGCCTGCAGCATATGGGGGGGGGGGGGCTAGTTAGGAAGTATTCCAGCCTGCAGCAGATTAATGGGGGGGGGGGGGGCTAGTTAGGAAGTATTCCAGCCTGCAGCCGATGGGGGGGGGGGCTAGTTAGGAAGTATTCCAGCCTGCAGCCGATGGGGGGGGGGGGGGCTAGTTAGGAAGTATTCCAGCCTGCAGCATATGGGGGGGGGGGCTAGTTAGGAAGTATTCCAGCCTGCAGCAGATTAATGGGGGGGGGGGGGCTAGTTAGGAAGTATTCCAGCCTGCAGCAGATTGGGGGGGAGGGGCTAGTTAGGAAGTATTCCAGCCTGCAGCATATGGGGGGGGGGGGCTAGTTAGGAAGTATTCCAGCCTGCAGCAGATTAATGGGGGGGGGGGGGGGGGCTAGTTAGGAAGTATTCCAGCCTGCAGCAGATTGGGGGGGGGGGCTAGTTAGGAAGTATTCCAGCCTGCAGCAGATGGGGGGGGGGGGGGGGGCTAGTTAGGAAGTATTCCAGCCTGCAGCCGATGGGGGGGGGGGGGCTAGTTAGGAAGTATTCCAGCCTGCAGCATATGGGGGGGGGGGGCTAGTTAGGAAGTATTCCAGCCTGCAGCAGATTAATGGGGGGGGGGGGGGGGGGCTAGTTAGGAAGTATTCCAGCCTGCAGCAGATTGGGGGGGAGGGGCTAGTTAGGATGTATTCCAGCCTGCAGCATATGGGGGGGGGGGGGGGCTAGTTAGGAAGTATTCCAGCCTGCAGCAGATTAATGGGGGGGGGGGGGGCTAGTTAGGAAGTATTCCAGCCGGCAGCAGATTGGGGGGGGGGGCTAGTTAGGAAGTATTCCAGCCTGCAGCAGATGGGGGGGGCTAGTTAGGAAGTATTCCAGCCTGCAGCAGATTAATGGGGGGGGGGGCTAGTTAGGAAGTATTCCAGCCTGCAGCAGATTGGGGGGGGGGCTAGTTAGGATGTATTCCAGCCTGCAGCAGATGGGGGGGGGGGGCTAGTTAGGAAGTATTCCAGCCTGCAGCAGATTGGGGGGGGTAGTTAGGAAGTATTCCAGCCTGCAGCAGATGGGGGGGGGGGGGCTAGTTAGGATGTATTCCAGCCTGCAGCAGATGGGGGGGGGGAGCTAGTTAGGAAGTATTCCAGCCTGCAGCAGATGGGGGGGCTAGTTAGGAAGTATTCCATCCTGCAGCAGATTAATGGTTGGGGAGGGGGGGGCTAGTTAGGAAGTATTCCAGCCTGCAGCAGATGGGGGGGTGGGGGGGGGGCTAGTTAGGATGTATTCCAGTCTGCAGCAGATGGGGGGGGGCTATTTAGGAAGTATTCCAGCCTGCAGCAGATGGGGGGGGGGGGCTAGTTAGGAAGTATTCCAGCCTGCAGCAGATGGGGGGGGCTAGTTAGGAAGTATTCCCAGCCTGCAGCAGATTAATGGGGGGGGGGGGGGGGCTAGTTAGGAAGTATTCCAGCCTGCAGCCGATGGGGGGGGGGGCTAGTTAGGAAGTATTCCAGCCTGCAGCCGATGGGGGGGGGGGGGGCTAGTTAGGAAGTATTCCAGCCTGCAGCATATGGGGGGGGGGCTAGTTAGGAAGTATTCCAGCCTGCAGCAGATTAATGGGGGGGGGGGGGCTAGTTAGGAAGTATTCCAGCCTGCAGCAGATTGGGGGGAGGGGCTAGTTAGGAAGTATTCCAGCCTGCAGCAGATGGGGGGGGGGGGCTAGTTAGGAAGTATTCCAGCCTGCAGCAGATTAATGGGGGGGGGGGGGGGGGGCTAGTAGGAAGTATTCCAGCCTGCAGCAGATTGGGGGGGGGGGCTAGTTAGGAAGTATTCCAGCCTGCAGCAGATGGGGGGGGGGGGCTAGTTAGGAAGTATTCCAGCCTGCAGCCGATGGGGGGGGGGGGCTAGTTAGGAAGTATTCCAGCCTGCCAGCATATGGGGGGGGGGGGCTAGTTAGGAAGTATTCCAGCCTGCAGCAGATTAATGGGGGGGGGGGGGGGGGGCTAGTTAGGAAGTATTCCAGCCTGCAGCAGATTGGGGGGAGGGGCTAGTTAGGATGTATCCAGCCTGCAGCATATGGGGGGGGGGGGGGCTAGTTAGGAAGTATTCCAGCCTGCAGCAGATTAATGGGGGGGGGGGGGGGCTAGTTAGGAAGTATTCCAGCCGGCAGCAGATTGGGGGGGGGGGGCTAGTTAGGAAGTATTCCAGCTGCAGCAGATGGGGGGGGGCTAGTTAGGAAGTATTCCAGCCTGCAGCAGATTAATGGGGGGGGGGGCTAGTTAGGAAGTATTCCAGCCTGCAGCAGATTGGGGGGGGGGGCTAGTTAGGATGTATTCCAGCCTGCAGCAGATGGGGGGGGGGGGGCTAGTTAGGAAGTATTCCAGCCTGCAGCAGATTGGGGGGGGTAGTTAGGAAGTATTCCAGCCTGCAGCAGATGGGGGGGGGGGGGGGCTAGTTTAGGATGTATTCCAGCCTGCAGCAGATGGGGGGGGGGAGCTAGTTAGGAAGTATTCCAGCCTGCAGCAGATGGGGGGGGCTAGTTAGGAAGTATTCCATCCTGCAGCAGATTAATGGTGGGGGGGGGGGGCTAGTTAGGAAGTATTCCAGCCTGCAGCAGATGGGGGGGGGGGGGGGGCTAGTTAGGAAGTATTCCAGCCTGCAGCAGATGGGGGGGGGGCTAGTTAGGAAGTATTCCAGCCTGCAGCAGATGGGGGGGGGGGGCTAGTTAGGAAGTATTCCAGCCTGCAGCAGATGGGGGGGGCTAGTTAGGAAGTATTCCAGCCTGCAGCAGATTAATGGGGGGGGGGGGGGCTAGTTAGGAAGTATTCCAGCCTGCAGGCAGATGGGGGGGGGGGGGCTAGTTAGGAAGTATTCCAGCCTGCAGCAGATTGGGGGGGGGGCTAGTTAGGAAGTATTCCAGCCTGCAGCAGATGGGGGGGGCTAGTTAGGAAGTATTCCAGCCTGCAGCAGGTGGGGGGGGGGGGGGGCTAGTTAGGAAGTATTCCAGCCTGCAGCAGATTGGGGGGGGGGCTAGTTAGGAAGTATTCCAGCCTGCAGCAGATGGGGCGGGGGGGCTAGTTAGGAAGTATTCCAGCCTGCAGCAGATTAGGGGGTAGGGGAGAGTAGAAGTATTTTCCTGTGTTCTGGTGCCGTCTCTCCTTATCCTATCACTATCCAGCAGTTCAGAAGGTGAAACTAAATTGTGCCGACAAGAACTTGTATGAAAAGTCAGATAAGTCTGCAGATTGTAACTCCCCAGTATGAGGCACTGCGAGGCGTGTGCTGCACCCCTACACTGTCTTGTATGATAACAATGTAATAACAATGCTGAGGATATTACACAGCACACGTTACAAGGCCGGAGCGCTGCGTCAGGAGGTGGAGAGGGGGTTACCTGCCGCATAATACCCGGGCGGACTCCAGGAGTGGCTGCGGCTTGTGAGGGGCTTAGGGGGAGTTGTGCCATACGGCTTCCACAACAGTGAGGTTCCGTCCTGCCGCGCCTGCACGTTCCCCCTATTCACACTGAGGTTTCTGTACCCTGCAGCAATGTCTTATTTTACTCTATTAAGAATTACACACATAGTAAATCAAGCAGAGCGCTGCAGCTGAGGAGCAGGGACGGGCAAGTATTAGTAATGTCTATCATCAAGGAGGCGACCTCCAAACTGGAACATCCACAAGATGCTGGCTGGCATCATTATGGGCCACTGTGATTGGCATGGTAGTAGGGCACTGTGGCTGGCATGGTTATGGGTCACTATGGCTGGCATGGTTATGGGTCACTATGGCTGGCATGGGTATGGGACACTGTGGCTGGCATGGATATGGGTCACTATGGCTGGCATGGTTATGGGTCACTATGGCTGGCATGGGTATGGGACACTGTGGCTGGCATGGATATGGGTCACTATGGTTGGCATGGGTATAGGACACTGTGGCTGGCATGGGTATGGGTCACTATGGCTGGCATGGGTATAAGACGCTGTGGCTGGCATGGTTATGGGGCGCTGTGGCTGGCATGGTTATGGGACACTGTGGTTGGCATGGTTATGGGTCACTATGGCTGGCATGGTTATGGGTCACTATGGCTGGCATGGATATGGGTCACTATGGCTGGCATGGTTATGGGACACTGTGGTTGGCATGGTTATCGGTCACTATGGCTGGCATGGTTATGGGTCACTATGGATGGCATGGATATGGGTCACTATGGCTGCCATGGTTATGGGTCACTATGGCTGGCATGGTTATGGGACACTGTGGTTGGCAAGGTTATGGGGCGCTGTGGCTGGCATGGTTATGGGACACTGTAGCTGGCATGTTTATGGGGCACTGTGGCTGGCATGGTTATGGGGCGCTGTGGCTGGCACCTCTATGTAATTTAGATTATATATACTTGTCCTGACCATTTCCAACTAGGAGATAAATATCCATGAATAATATGGGCCCTGCAGGTGAAGGGAGGGGGCAGCCCCTTAGTCCGCTGGACTCTAAAGAGGGGAGAGGGGGGGAGGCTGAAGCTGGGATTGTGATTCCTGCTCCTCACTTAACCATCCAGCTCCATTCATCCGGAGTGCAGAGGCTACTGCCGGTGAATGTTTCATGTTGCGCTGGGCCCATTGCGGCTAATCTTCGCCCCTATGTTAGGGCCATTCCAGATGTCAGGTCACATAAGCCGCATCGCTGGGATGCAAAGCAACTTGTAGACGAGTCCTGGAAATCCTTATGTCAGACGAGTGCTGGAAAAAGCAAGAAAGGTGAGCGATCTCTGTGTCTCGTCTGCGTCTCCAATATCTCCAGTTACCAGACACAGCCGCTCGGAATACGGCACCAGACTCATTGTCAATGCCGAGCACACCGCTCCACGATTCAGACGTGAGATACTGAAGAGGCGACAACCGCAGAAGACAGAAGAGGAGCTAACAAGACGCCTAGGAAGGTGTCCCCACCAGGGGTGAACACAAGGGGAGACCGGGCGAAGACCCCCCAAGTGTCTGCACTTATCACATGGTGGAGGAGACCTCATGTACAAGTGCTGGGGCCATCACATCTTACACGACCTAATGGTCCAAAACAATGGGGGAAAACACATACCCCCATATTAGTATTATACCCCCCATGCTCCATGTACACGAGTGTCCTCCCAGACGGACCATAAGTCTCCAGAAGCAAAGAAGGTCCCAGATTTAGAGAGGCCATCCTGATAATCCTCAGCAGTGCGGGATATTAGGAAGGTGACAGGATCCAACATCCATTTGGGGTCTCCTTTATGATTTTTGCTATGGAGACTGCGCTATGTACACATTACCATTCGTTGCAATGGAATTTCATTACAAAAACAAACTAGTTCACAGCCCCCCAGCGCCCCAAACCACTCATAACATATTAAATATAATTCTTATATCCCAAAGAAACTGCCCGTGCCCTATAGGGACACATCAGCAGGTTAGATGCCCCCTGTGCCCTATAGGGAAATATCAGCAGGTTAGATGCCCCCTGTGCCCTATAGGGACATATATGCAGGTTAGATGCCCCCGTGCCCTATAGGGATATATCAGCAGGTTGGATGCCCCCTGTGCCCTATAGGGACACATCAGCAGGTTAGATGCCCCCTGTGCCCTATAGGGAAATATCAGCAGGTTAGATGCCCCCTGTGCCCTATAGGGAAATATCAGCAGGTTAGATGCCCCCTGGGCCCTATAGGGACATATCAGCAGGTTAGATGCCCCCTGTGCCCTATAGGGAAATATCAGCAGGTTGGATGCCCCCTGTGCCCTATAGGGAAATATCAGCAGGTTAGATGCCCCCTGTGCCCTATAGGGACATATCAGCAGGTTAGATGCCCCCTGTGCCCTATAGGGACATATCAGCAGGTTAGATGCCCCCTGTGCCCTATAGGTACATATCAGCAGTTTAGATGCCCCCATGCCCTATAGGGAAATATCAGCAGGTTAGATGCCCCCTGTGCCCTATAGGGACATATCTCCATGTTAGATGCCTCCTGTGCTCTATAGGGACATATCAGCAGGTTAGATGCCTCCTTTGCCCTATAGGGACATATCAGCAGGTAAGATGCCCCTGTGCCCTATAGGGACATATCAGCAGGTTAGATGCCCCCTGTGCCCTATAGGGATATATCAGCAGGTTAGATGCCCCCTGTGCCCTATAGGGACATATCAGCAGGTTAGATGCCCCCTGTGCCCTATAGGGACATATATGCAGGTTAGATGCCCCCGTGCCCTATAGGGACATATCAGCAGGTTAGATGCCCCCTGTGCCCTATAGGGACATATCAGCAGGTTAGATGCCCCCTGTGCCCTATAGGGACATATCAGCAGGTTAGATGCCCCCTGTGCCCTATAAGGAAATATCAGTAGGACAGATGCCCCCTGTGCTCTATAGGGACATATCAGCAGGTTAGATGCCCCCTGTGCCCTATAGGGACATATCAGCAGGTTAGATGCCCCCTGTGCCCTATAGGTACATATCAGCAGTTTAGATGCCCCCATGCCCTATAGGGAAATATCAGCAGGTTAGATGCCCCCTGTGCCCTATAGGGACATATCTCCATGTTAGATGCCTCCTGTGCTCTATAGGGACATATCAGCAGGTAAGATGCCCCTGTGCCCTATAGGGACATATCAGCAGGTTAGATGCCCCCTGTGCCCTATAGGGATATATCAGCAGGTAAGATGCCCCCTGTGCCCTATAGGGACATATCAGCAGGTTAGATGCCCCCTGTGCCCTATAGGGACATATATGCAGGTTAGATGCCCCCGTGCCCTATAGGGACATATCAGCAGGTTAGATGCCCCCTGTGCCCTATAGGGACATATCAGCAGGTTAGATGCCCCCTGTGCCCTATAAGGAAATATCAGTAGGACAGATGCCCCCTGTGCTCTATAGGGACATATCAGCAGGTTAGATGCCCCCTGTGCCCTATAGGGACATATCAGCAGGTTAGATGCCCCCTGTGCCCTATAGGGACATATCAGCAGGTTAGATGCCCCCTGTGCCCTATAGGGACATATCAGCAGGTTAGATGCCCCCTGTGCCCTATAAGGAAATATCAGTAGGACAGATGCCCCCTGTGCTCTATAGGGACATATCAACGGGTGAGGTGGACTTAGGGATGAAGCCCTTTTGCAGGTTCCCCTTGATGTAAGTGGCCATGGCTTCAGTCACTGGGACTGAAAGCGGATACACTCTACCACGAGGAGGCGTAGCACCTGGAAGGAGGTCAATAGGGCAATTGGGATGGTAGAGTGTCAGCCTCTTTTTTAGAGAATACATCTGCCAGATCTTGGTATTCGGCAAGAAGGCCAGGCAACAGCTTGGAAGAATATGGAGATGAAGAAGGAGGCTGGATCTGAGGGGTCCTCTGACAGCGGTTGGGGCAATCTGGTCCCCAACCCAAGATCTCCTAGATCTTTCAGTTGGGGGCATGGGGCTGCAGCCAAGTAAGAGCCAACAGGATGTCGGAAGAGCAGCGAGGCAGAATGTAGAGAGCGATCCTGTCAGTGTGCACCGCCCCTACTTGAAGTGTCACCTGTTTGATCTGGAACTGAACAGACTCACTAAGAGACTAATTGGAGACCGAGGAAATAGACAGTGGCCTGGTGAGTTTAACCACTGGAAGTTGCCACTTCTGGACCAAAGATGCCGCAATGAAGCTGCCAGGAGAGCCAGAATAAAGGAAGGCAGTGGACAGGAACCTCTGTCCGGAAGGAGCCGAGATGGTAACTGGCAAGAACAAAGGTGGAAAGAACACATTAACACCTAGGTGAGGCCTCTCCTACTGGACCTAGGTGCGGGAGTTTCCCCGAGCACTGCGGACGCTGGGGACAGTTCAGGTGAAAATAGTCGGGGCTGACACGGTAAAGGCACAAATTTTGCTCCCGATGGTGAGTTCTTTTCTCAGATGATAGACACACTTTTTCCACCTCCATAGGCTCCTTCGGCCTCTGGAAAGCTGGTGCCAAGCAGAATGTGCGACGAGGACGGACCACCTTGCCTTCTTGTCGCTGGACATGTAGCCAAGTAGCCAGAAAGATCAGGTAATTTAGGGAAGTTTGGAGGTCACAGCTGGCTAACACGTCCTTCACAGAGCTAGAAAGACCCTTCTTGAAGGTGGCAACTCGGGCAGTTTTGTTCCAATCAAGCTCAGCCGCCAGAAAGCAGGAACTGAATGGCGTACTCGCCGCATTCCCCTGTGACAAGTTGAAGAGGGCTGTGCCCCGGACAGCAGGGAACAGGAGTGATGAGAAACCCCCAGGGGCCGATGCAGCAGCGCCGGGCCCCTGCACGTGGGCTCTGGCATCTGCAGAAGACAGCCGGGAGAGAGAGCGGTGTTGCGGTGGCCCGGAGTATGGGACCCCGCAGCAGCCCTACCAGTGACTAGGATTCCTACATCCTACAGTAACCGCCACAAATCCTCCAGCGAGGTCTTTCTGCAAATGTTAGAAAAGTTGTGCTGGTGCCCTGTGACTTTCCTGCAGTGACCTTCATAATTACACAAGACGAGCGACTTCTCTGTGATATACCGAACGTTCTTATCTCTATGGAGGTTAAATGAGGTTAATGAAAGTTCATTATCTTCTTATCGCCAGGAAAGCGTTCACTTATCTGGAGCAGATCGCTGAGCAAAATGATCAGTAAACACCCTGTTTAAATATGTTCTACGGAATGAACGTCTCGGCTTCTTCCAGGAGGAAAAGATAATAAATCTGATATTTTACCAGGTGACAATGTGCCGCCATCGGTGGTGGGGGTAACGCTAGCAGATAATACTGTCCTTATACAAGCTGAAGGGCCACAGTCACATGTAATAGTTCAGGCTGGTATATATATATATACATGCAAATAAGACTATAGTTATACAGTATGGGGGACCTTACTACAGGGGGGAGGTATACAGTATGGGGGACCTTACTACAGGGGGGAGGTATACAGTATGAGGGACCTTACTACAGAGGGGGTATACAGTATGGGGGACCTTACAACAGAGGGTGTATACAGTATAGGGGACGTTACTACAGGGGGGAGGTATACAGTATGGGGGACCTTACTACAGGGGGGAGGTATACAGTATGGGGGACCTTACTACAGAGGGTGTATACAGTATGGGGGACCTTACTACAGAGGGTGTATACAGTATGGGGGACCTTACTACAAAGGGTGTATACAGTATGGGGGACCTTACTACAGGAGGTGTATACAGTATGGGGGACCTTACTACAGGGGGAGGTATACAGTATGGGGGACCTTACTACAGACGGTGTATACAGTATGGGGGACCTTACTACAGGGGGGAGGTATACAGTATGGGGGACCTTACTACAGAGGGTGTATACAGTATAGGGGACCTTACTACAGAGGGGGAGGGGGGTATACAGTATGGGGGACCTTACTACATGGGGGAGGTATACAGTATGGGGGACCTTACTACAAAGGGTGTATACAGTATGGGGGACATTACTACAGAAGGTGTATACAGTATGGAGGACCTTACTACAGGGGGAGAGGGAGGTATACAGTATGGGGGACCTTACAACAGAGGGTGTATACAGTATAGGGGACCTTACTACAGGGGGGAGGTATACAGTATGGGTGACCTTACTACAGGGGGGAGGTATACAGTATGGGGGACCTTACAACAGAGGGTGTATACAGTATAGGGGACCTTACTACAGAGGGGGAGGGGGGTATACAGTATGGAAACCTTACTACAGAGGGAGAGGGAGGTATACAGTATGGGGGACCTTACTACGTGGGGGAAGTATGCAGTGTCCCAGAACAGGCTGTCTGTTTCTCACTTTAAGTTTACTTTTATTACTATAGCCATGCCTGTCCTGGAAACGATATGCACTGCAACTGTTTACTGTGTGGTCCCTATTACTCTCAGGTTCATGTGTATATCTTGTGTGCATAACTATGTGCAGTGGTATGCAAAGGCTGGTGATCACGTGACCGTGCCCCCTGTAACCATGGTTCCTCCAATGGCCGTCTAGCTTTGGCCAGGGGTACCATGTGACTTCCCCTTGCTGTGCAGTTCCGGCCCCTGCTCCCCAGCAAGGAGGTCGTGCGTGTGTGTCCCTCTTCACCTTCAGAAGAGTGGACTCGGTGCTCTGCTGTAGCAGTTCCTGGCTGTCCGCTTTCTCAAGTGTCCGGAGTATCCTCTCATCTGGGTGTCGTTCCTGTTCTCTATCTCCTCATCAACTCAAGATATTCACCGCAAGTACTCTAATCCACCCAGCCTCTCTATTCCTCTATCACTACTACTCCCATCATTCGGCGCGCTTCACCTCAGCCTATGCAGCACCATCTTTGCTCTGTCTGTGTAAACCTGCTATATACCCGGTTGCATCCGGAAGAGACTGTTGCTACCAGTTACCTCAGTTACAATAAACTTGTAACCACCGCTGTTACTGAACCCTGGCATTGGTGTCCCTTATCTGGTGCCCCGACTAGGTACAGCAAAGAATCGCATGCCCAGTATCCCGCATAGTACCGCAGACCGGCCTACAGCTGTGCCACCCTTGTGCCAGTACCGTGACAACTCTATACCCTGCAGCTGCCCCGGTTCCTGCCTGCTAGTAACACCTGCACTGCGGAGTGGCCCTCAGGGGTCAGGGCATCGCAGGTATACAGTATGGGGGACCTTACAACAGAGGGTGTATACAGTATAGGGGACCTTACTACAGTGGGGTTATACAATAGGGGGACCTTACTACAGAGGGTGTATACAGTGACCTACCCCCCATAATATATATAATAATGATGGGGATTACCATCCCCATCTGCAGCCACCCCATGGACAGTACAGACCTACCCTGCTCATCTCTTCTTTACTATAATAGGGAGGGCCGGAATTACATTATAAAAGGTTAAAGACCTGCAGATACTGGAACCAATAAATACCACAAAAAGAATTGACATCCAGGAAAGAATCACAATTAATAATTAAGTACAATAAAAAAGTCGGATTGTAAGACGTGTCAAGAGGTGGTGACGTAGCGTGAGTTCTGCCGCCAAGTGTCCATTATATAAAGCTGCCCCAGGAGCTGGTCATTGTGCTGGCCCTGATGCCAATGCTTATACTATCACGTCCCTGGTGCCTCTCGTGCACAATAGTATCAGCCGCTGCCAGTTGCTCAGAAGCCACAAGGCCTGAAGCCAAAGCATTATAAGAATCTAGCAGCTGAGCAAAAGTAACGCAAGGAAACCACAATGGACGGCAAAGGCAGACTGCCCAACAGATGTAGGAAGCATGGCATCACTGCCAGGAGAGTTAGCCGGACAGCCAGTGACATATCCTAAAAGGAGACAAAGCCTGATGTCCTACACATACACTGCTCACACAACCCACCTATACAGAGCAAAAAAGTGTATCTAAAGGCTAGCAGAATAGTGAGCGCAGCTCTGGAGTATAATAGATTTAACTCACAGGGGTAACAGTGGCCATGCGGGTTGCCTCCCAGCCTTCCTGCCTACAGCTATAACTAATTACTGGTGCAAACCAAAATCTGACAGCGTGCCATACGAGACCCCTTCTACATACAGAGGACTCGGCTCTGGAGGTTCGGATAATTGCGCCATGAAGTAACTTTGGTTGGGGACACAGGTGCAGCCAGGATAATACGGCCAACACCGGCTTCTCCTGTGATAATCTGCCCACTTACTATGCATTATCAGGACATGAAAAGGTGACACTATGTGATTGCCGTCTCCCGCCCGTGGCCTTAATAAACCCCGCACCACTTTGCTTTCTAGAACGTTTCTGTCAACACCTTCCAAATGTCAATCCCAGGACAGGAGCGTCGAGCGGTACGCTCCGCCGTGCCAGAATTCAAATGACTTTCCACTTTTACTATTAGAAAAGGAAAATGTCAATATTTTAAAAACAGGCTTTGAAGTGACAATGGCGCCGAGCTGTCAGACAGTGACAGAACTCACCCACCTGCTCCGAGTGTCCGCAGCTGATAAAGGGTTTAGGTCTGTGCCAACCGAATAGACGACTCGGGGAGAAAGACCTACAATGGAGCAGGCCAGGCGCCCAGAGCAAAACTATCGCAAACTTATGTTATGGGGGGAACACAATCTGGGGGAATGAATTCAAATGGTGATAAAGGTGGAATAAACAGAGTGTTGGCATCCGGCGCGCGGGCGGCAGGCAGGCAGAGCGGAGACGTCGAGCATTGTGCACAGTATTCACCCAGCCTGCGGCATTGAAACCTCTCCCTGCATAATAATTGTGCCCCGCTGTGCATTGTACGCTGGAATCAGGGCTGGAAGCTCTCTACACGTGTCGCTCTGATCCCCGACAACAGCTTCAAAACAACGCCGGGCGGACAATCCCAGGCTGCAGATACAATGGCGGAGAATGACACGGCCGACTCCACGGGGGAGGAATAAGCCTCTAGATCCGGCAGAACCAATGAGACACAGAATAATCTAGCAGGAGATGAGACCGGATGAAATCCCCCGCCCTGCGGCCATGTGCAGCTGTGGGTGAAGCTGGACAACAATCCCCAGCCTTCCCGCCTCTCACATGACGGACATTTTCAGGTGTCATAGATTTTACCATAAAGTCATTTGTTGTTACAGAATGGAAAGCTCGGCCACTTCTCCTAAACCTTTGCCGTGGCCGTGTAGCTGCTCCGGATGTTGGGCCTGCTGGTGGGTTCTATTCCCACTTTAAGCAACTTGTAGACTTTACATGAAAAAAGGTTTCTTAGTGCAAATAGTTACAAATGGCGCTCAGGTACTTTAGTGCAAAAAAATAATCAATAGAGTATTCCAACAGGTAGATAGGTGAGGTGTGCTCTACTGCAGCTCCAGTCTTGAGTTTGTCCGTCCCTTTTCTAAGGTGGTCGACTCCTATTCTGTAAGTCTGTCCTCGGCGTAGGGAGGGGTAAGATTTCCCTTGTCTCCGGTTTCCCTATGGTTCTTGTCTAGCAATCTATAGTGGTTGGTTGGCTAACTAGCTAGCTGAAACAGGTCTGCTCTCTGCTCTGTCCGGAACTACACTGAGTATATTCAGGAAGTGTAAACTACAGAGAGGAAGTGTGTGTATAGCTGAGCCTAGTGTTATCTGCAGCTGTGCTGTGTGAGAGTGACATCTAGTGGTTGGAGTAAGGAACAGCGGCCTCCTGTCCTATCCTTTGACACCAGAGTGATACAGTTTTACCAAGGTGTAAGAAGAGAAAAGAAAACACGTAGTGGGACACTACACTTTGGGGGACATTTAATAAGTCCGGCGTTTTTAGTGCCAAGCTTAAAAATGTCCCCACATCGCCGATGGTTTGCAGATTTATGTAGAGACGCACTGCCGCTACATAAATCCTATGCACACAGAGAAATATACACCAGCTTAGAGCATGGGTTTCCTTATCATTTTTTCGTTGAAAAAATTATACATTCGGCCGACCCAGAGTCCACGCCCCCCTTTGGCCCCCCAAATAAATATTTTCACATCAGGCCATTTTACGCCTATAAATACCATTTTTTTACATGATAAGTCCCCCCCCCCCCTCTTTGTGTTTTAGTTCCTCACCATATTCTTCTTGTTGTAGTCAGTACAATGTGTGTGTGTGTGTGTGTGTGTGTGTGTGTGTGTGTGTGTGTGTGTGTGTGTGTGTGTGTGTGGGTGGGGAGGCAGCAGTGTGAAGGGGGCAGCAGTATTGTGGGAGGGCAGCAGTGTGTGTGTGTGTGTGTATTTATTACATCAGTAATAAATACATTGATCTAGCTGCTGCCCCCCCTTCCCCCCCAATAGGGCCTGGAGAAAAACAATCAATATCCCCCTTTGGTTGAATCTACATGGATCTGGAGCAATGTATAATGTATCTGCAGCCGCAGCTCTTCATTATGTTGTGGATTTATTGATTTCACCACTTTCTGTGTATTGTGATTCATGGTGAAAATCTACATGTAACATCAGTTTTGCAATAGATTTGCTACAAACCTGCATAACAAATTCTGATCCTTGTGGAATTGCCCTGACGGGGTGTAATATATCCAGGGGCAGCCCGGCTGTGAACATGGCCCTGACTGCAGATATGGCACCCCATACAGACTATCCTCACTGACCTCATCTCTCTATACCTCACCAGTCCTAATCCGAGAGCAGAAGGAAGGAATCTCCAGATCTGCAGCCCACCATCAGGAATTGCAGTACCACTGAGACAAGAGGATCTCTTATCTGATATTACTGTAACCTTTGTCAGAGAGAATCCCATAGGACTAGCAAGAAGGTTTGAGGAACGAAGGACCAGAAAAATACAAACAACACTATCCTAAAGGAGAAGTCCATGATACTAGAACAATCACAGGAAGGCAGGGAGGTGTGGGAATACAATGAAGAAAGTATACTTACCTGTCCCCTTATCCCCGCAGCACCGCTCTTAGCTTTCTCTGCCAGCCACCAGATGTCATTTTTCCCCCCTATAGTAACCCTGTTTCTCCTACTATAACCCAGCTGCCTCCCTCACTACTCTCATCAGGGTATGTCACGTACCTGGCTTTTGCTGCTGCTGGCCTGGCTGATGGACTGTCCGCTCAGTCAATCAGTGACTGCAGAGGTGTCCCGCCCCAGTCACTGATTGGCTGAGCAGGAAATCCATCAGCTGGGCAGGAGGTGCAGGAGGCTGGTGGCTGTCAGAGATCAGTACGGTAGTGCTGCAGGAGCACAGGGATGGGTAAGTATACTTTCTTTATTATGTTCCTGCACCCCCCTGCCTGCCTGTGATTTTTTAGTTTTTCAGGATTTCTTCTTTAAATGGAACCTCCCATCACAAAGCCTAAGGAGTATGGGAGCACGGGCGGACGTCTTCTGGTTATGACCTGGGTCACAAAATTCACACTTGGCAAAGTGAGGACCACAAGCCTCAGCATGCCCAGTGGCCACCGTCCATTGTTCTACCTGCGCTCGCTGCCACATATCCCCATACTCCAGACCTCACAAGACATCAGTCACGGAATAACTCAATGAGGAATCCACCCTATAGTAATCCTGCTTCTCCTACTATAACCCAGCTGCCTCCCTCACTACTCTCACTTCTCAGCTGAGGGTTTGTTACAGTTGCATCAGTCCTATCCTGACCATGTCACATGTTTCTGCCTATTAGCTTCTGGATTCTGGATACAAATCCTCTATTTGTAAGAACATGACAGAATGTTCCCTTTATAGAGCGACACAAGTGTAATGGAGAATTCAATAACCGAGAGCAGAGAGAATGGCGCTCGGAGTCGGGGAGCGGAATCCTCATTTTCTTCTCAATTCTCCGTATCATAAACTCAACACAGTTTGGAATAAAACTCGGAGAGCCGATACTTTATACCGCGCTGTAAAAGCTGCGGCCCTCTGTTTACCGAAATTATAGAGGGAACGCGCGACAATTTCCATCCCTCATCTTTGATATTGCAGGTGGAGAGCGGCAGCCGCCTCACCCGGGAACCAGGGAGATGGAGAGCGGCGGTCGCATTGTAACAAGGGGCCGGGATGACCCATAAGAAGGACGCAACGGCCACAGAAAGCTCTGGAACTACACACAATGCGACCGTAGATCTGCATTAGTCATGTCACCCCCGCAATCTATCTGCAGGCCCAGCACCACGCCGGCCACCGCCACGGCATCCCTATAAAGTGACTCAAAGTTATTAGTGACAATGAAGGCTTCGCTGTCCAGAACCAGCAACAGCCTAGAACAGTGCTGATATAACAGAGGGAACAGCAACAGCCTAGAACAGTGCTCATTATATAACAGAGGGAACCAGCAACAGCCTAGAACAGTGCTAAAATAACAGAGGGAACCAGCAACAGCCTAGAACAGTGCTGATATAACTGAGGGAACCAGCAACAGCCTAGAACAGTGCTGATATAACTGAGGGAACCAGCAACAGCCTAGAACAGTGCTGATATAACAGAGGGAACCAGCAACAGCCTAGAACAGTTCTGATATAACAGAGGTAACCAGCAACAGCCTAGAACAGTGCTGATATAACAGAGGGAACCAGCAACAGCCTAGAACAGTGCTGATATAACAGAGGGAACCAGCAACAGCCTAGAACAGTTCTGATATAACAGAGGTAACCAGCAACAGCCTAGAACAGTGCTGATATAACAGAGGGAACCAGCAACAGCCTAGAACAGTGCTGATATAACAGAGGGAACCAGCAACAGCCTAGAACAGTGCTGATATAACAGAGGGAACCAGCAACAGGCTAGAACAGTGCTGATATAACAGAGGGAACCAGCAACAGCCTAGAACAGTGCTGATATAACAGAGGGAACCAGCAACAGCCTAGAACAGTGCTGATATAACAGAGGGAACCAGCAACAGCCTAGAACAGTGCTGATATAACAGAGGGAACCAGCAACAGCCTAGAACAGTGCTGATATAACAGAGGGAACCAGCAACAGCCTAGAACAGTGCTGATATAACAGAGGGAACCAGCAACAGCCTAGAACAGTGCTGATATAACAGAGGGAACCAGCAACAGGCTAGAACAGTGCTGATATAACCGAGGGAACCAGCAACAGCCTAGAACAGTGCTGATATAACAGAGGGAACCAGCATCAGCCTAGAACAGTGCTGATATAACAGAGGGAACCAGCAACAGCCTAGAACAGTGCTCACCATACAACAGAAAGAACCAGCAACAGCCTAGAACAGTGCTGATATAACAGAGGAAACCAGCAACAGCCTAGAACAGTGCTAAAATAACAGAGGGAACCAGCAACAGCCTAGAACAGTGCTGATATAACAGAGGGAACCAGCAATAGCCTAGAACAGTGCTGATATAACAGAGGGAACCAGCAACAGCCTAGAACAGTGCTGATATAACAGAGGGAACCAGCAACAGCCTAGAACAGTGCTGATATAACAGAGGGAACCAGCAACAGCCTAGAACAGTGCTGATATAACAGAGGGAACCAGCAACAGCCTAGAACAGTGCTGATATAACAGAGGGAACCAGCAACAGGCTAGAACAGTGCTGATATAACAGAGGGAACCAGCAACAGGCTAGAACAGTGCTGATATAACAGAGGAAACCAGCAACAGCCTAGAACAGTGCTGACATAACAGAGGGAACAGCAACAGCCTAGAACAGTGCTGATATAACAGAGGGAACCAGCAACAGCCTAGAACAGTGCTGATATAACAGAGGGAACCAGCAACAGCCTAGAACAGTGCTGATATAACTGAGGGAACCAGCAACAGCCTAGAACAGTTCTGATATAACAGAGGGAACCAGCAACAAACTAGAACAGTGCTGATATAACTGAGGGAACCAGCAACAGCCTAGAACAGTTCTGATATAACTGAGGGAACCAGCAACAAACTAGAACAGTGCTAAAATAACAGAGGGAACCAGCAACAGCCTAGAACAGTGCTCACCATATAACAGAGGGAACCAGCATCAGCCTAGAACAGTGCTGATATAACAGAGGTAACCAGCAACAGCCTAGAACAGTGCTGATATAACTGAGGGAACCAGCAACAGCCTAGAACAGTGCTAAAATAACAGAGGGAACCAGCAACAGCCTAGAACAGTGCTGATATAACAGAGGGAACCAGCAACAGCCTAGAACAGTGCTGATATAACAGAGGGAACCAGCAACAGCCTAGAACAGTGCACATTATATAACAGAGGGAACCAGCAACAGCCTAGAACAGTGCTGATATAACAGAGGGAACCAGCAACAGCCTAGAACAGTGCACATTATATAACAGAGGGAACCAGCAACAGCCTAGAACAGTGCTGATATAACAGAGGGAACCAGCAACAGCCTAGAACAGTGCTGATATAACAGAGGGAACCAGCAACACCCTAGAACAGTGCTCATTATATAACAGAGGGAACCAGCAACAGCCTAGAACTGTGCTCATTATATAACAGAGGGAACCCGCCACAACCGCAGCCTAGAACGTTGCAGCCGAAAGAGAACAACATGTAACAGTGCCCCCATAACACAGGAAGCCCAGAACAGTGCTAACCATATAACTCAGAGAACCAGCAACAGCCTAGAACAAAGTCAACGGAAAAGTTCTGCAGGTCACTGGAGACGTATGCCAGTATGGCAGGTCACTGGAGAGTGGAGACATATGCCGGTATGGTAGGTCACTGCAGACGATGCTGGTATGGCAGGTCACTGGAGACGTATGCCGGTATGGCAGGTCACTGGAGACGTATGCCGGTATGGCAGGTCACTGGAGAGTGGAGACGTATGCCGGTATGGCAGGTCACTGGAGACATATGCCAAAATGGCAGGTCACTGGAGAGTGGAGACGTATGCCGGTATGGCAGGTCACTGGAGACATATGCCGGTATGGCAGGTCACTGGAGAGTGGAGACGTATGCCGGTATGGCAGGTCACTGGAGACGTATGCCGGTATGGCAGGTCACTGGAGACGTATGCCGGTATGGCAGGTCACTGGAGAGTGGAGACGTATGCCGGTATGGCAGGTCACTGGAGACATATGCCGGTATGGTAGGTCACTGGAGACATATGCCAAAATGGCAGGTCACTGGAGAGTGGAGACGTATGCCGGTATGGCAGGTCACTGGAGACATATGCCGGTATGGCAGGTCACTGGAGAGTGGAGATATATGCCGGTATGGTAGGTCACTGCAGATGATGCTGGTATGGTAGGTCACTGGAGACATATGCCGGTATGGTAGGTCACTGGAGACGTATGCCGGTATGGTAGGTCACTGGAGACGTATGTCGGTATGGTAGGTCACTGGAGACGTATGCCGGTATGGTAGGTCACTGGAGACATATGCCGGTATGGTAGGTCACTGGAGACGTATGCCGGTATGGTAGGTCACTGGAGACATATGCCGGTATGGTAGGTCACTGCAGACGATGCTAGTATGGTAGGTCACTGCAGACTTATGCCGGTATGGTAGGTCACTGGAGACGTATGCCGGTATGGTAGGTCACTGGAGACGTATGCTGGTATGGCAGGTCACTGGAGACGTATGCCGGTATGGTAGGTCACTGCAGACGATATCAGTATGGTAGGTCACTGGAGACGTATGCCGGTATGGTAGGTCACTGGAGACGTATGCCGGTATGGTAGGTCACTGGAGGCGTATGCCGGTATGGCAGGTCACTGGAGACGTATGCCGGTATGGTAGGTCACTGCAGACTTATGCCGGTATGGTAGGTCACTGGAGACGTATGCCGGTATGGTAGGTCACTGGAGACGTATGCCGGTATGGCAGGTCACTGGAGACGTATGCCGGTATGGTAGGTCACTGGAGACATATGCCGGTATGGTAGGTCACTGCAGACTTATGCCGGTATGGTAGGTCACTGCAGACTTATGCCGGTATGGTAGGTCACTGGAGACGTATGCTGGTATGGCTAAACCCAGCATTTCTAGCTATGCTGGTGACAGTGAGTGTGGTGACCCACCACGGGTGTTTCTGTTGGTTAAACCCTTTGTAAAAGCCTGTACTTTTTCCAGTGTAAGTGGTGATGTAGTAGTGTTAAAGATGACGTTATTTCAAGTATGTGTATTCAGTGTTGCACAGCTGTGGTATTGAAAGGGTTATTGTTTGTTTATATGTCACATGGATCTGTAAGCCAATGAGAGTACACTCTTCTTCTATCCTATCATTTCTCTCTTTACTTCTCCGATATGCACTCCTAACCCACTCACAGCACACCTTACAGGGGCTGTAGATAGAAAGTCACATGGGTAGAGGAAGTGTAGTGTCTTTTGCTCTGTAAAGACTCTGTAAAGACAGGAGGCAACTTACAGTTTCTTCTCAAGTAACTCCACTCCACACTATGCAGTGTTAAGCTTCCACTAGAGAGGACAAGTCAGAGATCATCTCAACCCATGCCGAGGACAAGGAGAGACACAGTGCAGGACAGCATCCATATAGAAAGTAAAGGAACTGATCCGGATAGAGCAAAGTTGATAGAAGCCTATGGACTTTATCTTGCAGCGCAGGTGTAAGCAGAGAACCCTCATCATTCCGCTCATCCCAGTTAACAAGATCTGGGGCTTGTGTCACCCACTCGGACGGGTCCCCCGACACTGTTAGGGCAACAGGTGGTGCAAAGACCAAAGAGGCAAAACACGGGCACAAGTATTCTCTCTCTCTTTTCAAGTATTCTTCTATTTCTACCTACGACATCCCTCAGAGCACAGTACTACTTGGGTTTGGGCTCTCACGACATCCTCCTCTCTGCTCTTCTGATTCTCCACTCTTACTTCTCAGCACGCAACCCAATCAGCACGACTGTACCACTGTATTCTTTCAATGTAAAGCTGTATGATCTGCTGCATACAACTATCTTCAGAGTAAACCAGATTCTATTTATGATAAAGAGACTCTGTGATTCCTCGTCAAGCACCAGTACAGTACATGCACAATCCTTGAGTCATCTCCCCTTTCTGTTAGTGGCAGGACCAATAGTCCGGGTGGGTCACTACTCCACTCCGGCCCACCCAAGAGACCCTGGAACAACCTGGCAGGACACTGACCACAGGGGAACAAGGTGTAACCGGCCCTCTAAAATAAAAGCAGGTGCGCCACCATACCTGTGTGCCCAACCGTCACTGGCGTCACGACATAACATCATTGGGCCCGGCTATATCTCGGCCAACCACAATAGAACTGGTGTCACACTTCACCACCTAGCAAATGACCGGCCGTACCTCCTCCATGCCACCACGGGAGGTCACCGCATGAGGAGCGTCTGTCACCGCTTAGGAGAAATACAGTAAATTATAAGTTTCCAGGCGATGTGACCAATCCTGCTCTTATAGAACAGGATGGATTGTGGCACCGCCGGTGGCCCAGCAGGAGTTCAGGCGATGGGCGTGCGTCTCGCTGTCAGTCACTATGGCTGACATCACTATATATATATCTATACTGAAGTCTAAAACAATTGAGTGATTTGATTTCTTTCTTTGTCTTTGTTTCGTGGCTGCGCACAGTTCTATAAATGTAACCCTATAATAATATAAAATCCCAACTATTACATTTATACAAGATGTTCATAACAGAAAAATCCTGACACCTAGTGGGTGGATATCCAGCGATACCCAAAAGATAATCTGCTGATATTACCAGAAGAAAGAGAAGAACAGCGGCGAATGAGAAGTACAACATTAAAGCCCTAAACCTCAATGACTACCAGCTAAATGCAGGGGCCACCACCAGGCGTGCGGCCACCATGGACCTACAGGTTACCCCAAGTAAACTACAGCCCACTGCCCCATGATGACTGGATCCTCTCTGTATGAGACCAGTGAGGAGGAGGTCAGGAACAGAAGGAACACAGTTAGGAAACTGCAGACGAATACAACCCTGGTGTCCAACTAACATGTCCGACCCCACAGCTCCCCGCTCCTCAGCACAGATGATAGAACAGCAGACAACCAGAACAGCAAGGAGAGACTGCAGGGGCCAAAAGAGCAAAAATTGTATCACGAAGCAGTGTAAGAACATGACTGGTGACATGGATCCCGATCTCTATGGAGAAACATGGCCGGTCACATGGATTCAGATCTCTGGGAAGAAACATGGCCGGTCACAGATAGCAGTAAGCTAGGAACTGGTCGGTTAGAGGGATCCAGATCTCTGTGGGGTAGCATGGTCGGTTAGAGGGATCCAGATCTCTGTGGGGTAGCATGGTCGGTTAGAAGGATCCAGATCTCTGTGGGGTAGCATGGTCGGTTAGAGGGATCCAGATCTCTGTGGGGTAGCATGGTCGGTTAGAGGGATCCAGATCTCTGTGGGGTAGCATGGTCGGTTAGAGGGATCCAGATCTCTGTGGGGTAGCATGGTCGGTTAGAGGGATCCAGATCTCTGTAGGGTAGCATGGTCGGTTAGAGGGATCCAGATCTCTGTGGGGTAGCATGGTCGGTTAGAGGGATCCAGATCTCTGTGGGGTAGCATGGTCGGTTAGAGGGATCCAGATCTCTGTGGGGTAGCATGGTCGGTTAGAGGGATCCAGATCTCTGTGGGGTAGCATGGTCGGTTAGAGGGATCCAGATCTCTGTGGGGTAGCATGGTCGGTTAGAGGGATCCAGATCTCTGTGGGGTAGCATGGTCGGTTAGAGGGATCCAGATCTCTGTGGGGTAGCATGGTCGGTTAGAAGGATCCAGATCTCTGTGGGGTAGCATGGTCGGTTAGAGGGATCCAGATCTCTGTGGGGTAGCATGGTCGGTTAGAGGGATCCAGATCTCTGTGGGGTAGCATGGTCGGTTAGAGGGATCCAGATCTCTGTGGGGTAGCATGGTCGGTTAGAGGGATCCAGATCTCTGTGGGGTAGCATGGTCGGTTAGAGGGATCCAGATCTCTGTGGGGTAGCATGGTCGGTTAGAGGGATCCAGATCTCTGTGGGGTAGCATGGTCGGTTAGAGGGATCCAGATCTCTGTGGGGTAGCATGGTCGGTTAGAGGGATCCAGATCTCTGGGGTAGCATGGTCGGTTAGAGGGATCCAGATCTCTGTGTCATCACTATCCTTTGTCTGTTCCTTCATTTGCAGTTCCTGTTGCCTATTAGTAAGCTGCTATTCTGGTTGTTGTCTTATGCAAGTATTAAAGTGTTCATTGGGTATTTTTGTCTACTTGACATACAACCTGGTTCTACTGTGAGTCCTGGGGTTATCTGAGTACTGGGGGGCACATTTAGGACCTAGGAAAGTGACTGTTGTAGGTGAAGCCCAGTTTTGTTACCTTGTGACTTGGTGCTGTGATGAGGGTGTCCTAGTTCTGTGCTTAGGACCTTCTTCTCTAGCGCTATGGCTGCTCTATGGCTTGTCGCATGTGGCCATAGCATTTCTGGCGGCCTCGCTCATCACACATATACTTTTTTCCAGCACCGCTCCCAGATTTTGCAGACGAGCCTGCAGACCCTTCCTCCAGCTGATTACTTGTAAATTTCACACCTGCAGCTGCATATAAAACGCTCTAATTCACCGATTCTCATTAAGTCATTATAACAGCAAAAAAACATATCAGCAGGATCCCACAAAGACGAAACATCTAATGAGAGCCGCGAGTGTCAGTGAGTGCGGGTGTCAGTGGGTGCGGGTGTCAGTGGGTGCGAGTGTCAGTGGGTGCGGGTGTCAGTGGGTGCGGGTGTCAGTGGGTGCGAGTGTCAGTGGATGCGGGTGTCAGTGGGTGTGGGTGTCAGTGGGTGCGAGTGTCAGTGGGTGCTGGTGTCAGTGGGTGCGGGTGTCAGTGGGTGCGAGTGTCAGTGGGTGCGGGTGTCAGTGGGTGCGAGTGTCAGTGGGTGCGGGTGTCAGTGGGTGCGGGTGTCAGTGGGTGCGGTGTCAGTGGGTGCTGGTGTCAGTGGGTGCAGGTGTCAGTGGGTGCTGGTGTCAGTGGGTGCAGGTGTCAGTGGGTGCGAGTGTCAGTGGGTGCGGGTGTCAGTAGGTGCGGGTGTCAGTAAGTGCGGGTGTAAATGGGTGTGAGTGTCAGTGGGTGCGAGTGTCAGTGGGTGCCGGTGTCAGTGGGTGCGAGTGTCAGTGGGTGCGGAGAGGAACTGATAGTTACTGATCCCTCCAGGCTGGTGGAGACACTCCCCTTGTGGCTGGTTATACAGACACAACTAGAAAGCTCCCTGTGCGGCAGCCGGAGAACGCTCTGCTGCTGACCCCCGGGAGTAGACAAGGCGGGAGTCTTCTGTATTGTGGCTCTATGTGGGGCCCTCCACGGACCCGAGGAGCCGCTGACCCCCGGGAGTCTTCTGTATTGTGGCTCTATGTGGGGCCCTCCACGGACCCGAGGAGCCGCTGACCCCCGGGAGTCTTCTGTATTGTGGCTCTATGTGGGGCCCTCCACGGACCCGAGGAGCCGCTGACCCCCGGGAGTCTTCTGTATTGTGGCTCTATGTGGGGCCTTCCACGGACCCGAGGAGCCGCTGACCCCCGGGAGTCTTCTGTATTGTGGCTCTATGTGGGGCCCTCCACGGACCCGAGGAGCCGCTGACCCCCGGGAGTTTTCTGTATTGTGGCTTTATGTGGGGCCCTCCATAGACCCGAGGAGCCGCTGACCCCCGGGAGTCTTCTGTATTGTGGCTCTATGTGGGGCCCTCCACGGACCCGAGGAGACGCTGACCCCCGGGAGTCTTCTGTATTGTGGCTCTATGTGGGGCCCTCCAGGAACCCGAGAAGCCGCTGACCCCCTGGGAGTCTTCTGTACTGTGGCTCTATGTGGGGCCCTCCACGGACCCGAAGAGCCGCTGACCCCCAGGAGTCTTCTGTATTGTGGCTCTATGTGGGGCCCTCCAGGAACCGGAGAATCCGCTGACCCCCGGGAGTCTTCTGTATTGTGGCTCTATGTGGGGCCCTCCAGGAACCCGAGGAGCCGCTGACCCCCGGGAGTCTGCTGTACTGTGGCTCTATGTGGGGCCCTCCACGGACCCGAGGAGCCGCTGACCCCCAGGAGTCTTCTGTATTGTGGCTGTATGTGGGGCCCTCCAGGAACCCGAGAATCCGCTGCTCCCCGGGAGTCTTCTGTATTGTGGCTCTATGTGGGACCCTCCACGGACCCGAGGAGCCGCTGACCCCCAGGAGTCTTCTGTACTGTGGCTCTATGTGGGGCCCTCCACGGACCCGAGGAGCTGCTGACCCCCGGGAGTCTTCTGTATTGTGGCTGTATGTGGGGCCCTCCAGGAACCCGAGAATCCGCTGACCCCCGGGAGTCTTCTGTATTGTGGCTCTATGTGGGGCCCTCCAGGAACCCGAGAATCCGCTGACCCCCGGGAGTCTTCTGTATTGTGGCTCTATGTGGGGCCCTCCAGGAACTCGAGAAGTCGCTGACCCCCGGGAGTCTTCTGTATTGTGGCTCTATGTGGGGCCCTCCACGGACTTGAGGAGACGTCTGACTCAGCCCTGCTTTAAATGCTTTTAATAAACTAATGTTTCAGCTCCATTGAGTCTCCGACAGAGCAAATAATTGTCCGAACGTATTCAGATCTGACAATTCATATTTTATTTTGGAGCTTTCCGCGATAGAGTCTCTGTGGATGCCGAACATCAGCCTAATAACATCATTTAAATGTTCTTCCCGTGCATGGCTGCCTCCATTCAGAGACTTTAATTAACAAACCTGACTGTGTTTCATGTAAGGTATCCCCCCGAGTGCCCAGCGCTAATCCACAGGTGGAGCCCCGCGGTGGGTAACCCCCCGGGAACTGGATGAGTACAGAGGAGGGGGTCACACGGTGGGTAATGGATAGGCTGTATTCTCAGTGATGTCACCGCTGATCTCTAGTGATGGATAGGCTGTATTCTCAGTGATGTCACTGATCTCTAGTGATGGATAGGCTGTATTCTCAGTGATGTCACCGCTGATCTCTAGTGATGGATAGGCTGTATTCTCAGTGATGTCACTGATCTCTAGTGATGGATAGGCTGTATTCTCAGTGATGTCACCGCTGATCTCTAGTGATGGATAGGCTGTATTCTTAGTGATGTCACCGCTGATTTCTAGTGATGGATAGGCTGTATTCTCAGTGATGTCACAGCTGATCTCTAGTGATGGATAGGCTGTATTCTCAGTGATGTCACCGCTGATCTCTAGTGATGGATAGGCTGTATTCTCAGTGATGTCACCGCTGATCTCTAGTGATGGATAGGCTGTATTCTCAGTGATGTCACAGCTGATCTCTAGTGATGGATAGGCTGTATTCTCAGTGATGTCACTGATCTCTAGTGATGGATAGGCTGTATTCTTAGTGATGTCACCGCTGATCTCTAGTGATGGACAGGCTGTATTCTCAGTGATGTCACTGATCTCTAGTGATGGATAGGCTGTATTCTCAGTGATGTCACCGCTGATCTCTAGTGATGGATAGGCTGTATTCTCAGTGATGTCACAGCTGATCTCTAGTGATGGATAGGCTGTATTCTCAGTGATGTCACTGGTCCCTAGTGATGGATAGGCTGTATTCTCAGTGATGTCACAGCTGAGCTCTAGTGATGGATAGGCTGTATTCTCAGTGATGTCACTGCTGATCTCTAGTGATGGATAGGCTGTATTCTCAGTGATGTCACCGCTGATCTCTAGTGATGGATAGGCTGTATTCTCAGTGATGTCACTGCTGATCTCTAGTGATGGATAGGCTGTATTCTCAGTGATGTCACTGCTGATCTCTAGTGATGGATAGGCTGTATTCTCAGTGATGTCACTGATCTCTAGTGATGGATAGGATGTATTCTCAGTGATTTCACTGATCTCTAGTGATGGATAGGCTGTATTCTCAGTGATGTCACTGCTGATCTCTAGTGATGGATAGGCTGTATTCTTAGTGATGTCACCGCTGATCTCTAGTGATGGATAGGCTTGTATTCTCAGTGATGTCACTGATCTCTAGTGATGGATAGGCTGTATTCTCAGTGATGTCACTGCTGATCTTTAGTGATGGATAGGCTGTATTCTCAGTGATGTCACCGCTGATCTCTAGTGATGGATAGGCTGTATTCTCAGTGATGTCACAGCTGATCTCTAGTGATGGATAGGCTGTATTCTCAGTGATGTCACTGGTCCCTAGTGATGGATAGGCTGTATTCTCAGTGATGTCACTGCTGATCTCTAGTGATGGATAGGCTGTATTCTCAGTGATGTCACTGATCTCTAGTGATGGATAGGCTGTATTCTCAGTGATGTCACTGATCTCTAGTAATGGATAGGCTGTATTCTCAGTGATGTCACCGCTGATCTCTAGTGATGGATAGGCTGTATTCTCAGTGATGTCACCGCTGATCTCTAGTGATGGATAGGCTGTATTCTCAGTGATGTCACTGATCTCTAGTGATGGATAGGCTGTATTCTCAGTGATGTCACTGCTGATCTCTAGTGAACAGACGGGCTGTATTGTTCATGATTTCACAGGTTCCTCGACAATAGATAGCAGCATTTGTTCTTCATGATATTACTATTTTTATTGGTATTTTTCTTCCCATAGACATCTTGGCCCCATTCTGGATCCAGCAACAATTCCCCTTCAAATCTGAAGCAAGAATAAATATTTCCCGGTCGGTGTATAAATGCCGGATGAGCACAGAGCGTTACACCTGACCCCATGTGAAGGAATATAGATTACCTGAAATCTCCCACTTTTGAGAAGCTTGTGTAGTGGAAACTCACAATGAGCAAGACATATAGGTGCAATTATATGTTCCCAGCCGGCTAACACTCCTCCATAGTCATGGACCTGAAAACATAGTGCTTCTCTCGGCTCTGATGAATACGTAGCCTGTAGCTCATTGTAATTGCTGTTATTATGGCGGCTAAATGGTGCCATCCACTCTGCATGCCAGAAAATGTTAGATCTAGAATACAACTTGTTTTACATTGCAAAAATCAACTGTGTCATGTGCGGTAAAGAATCCAATCTATCTCAATCAAAAAGCAAAAATTCTACCCAGATTACACAAAATATACCCATAAAACACCATATAGGTCTGAATGGAGTCCAAGTGCAGACAATGATGCAAGGGTCTTGTACTGATACAAGCCAAGGGCTGAATAACATGGTTACTGTACATTAGGAGATCAGGAAACCTAATACACAAGGCAGCCCCTATGCTGGAATATTGGACGATTACCTTCCTTCAGTGTCAGACTGGCCGACCAGAGGACCGGAGAATCTCGGTGGGCCCCCGGCTTTGGAACCTGCACTGACTGACATGTCATTTCTCCATGGTTCTTCATTGGCGGGACCCCAGGATCATTTCTTCTGGTGAACCCGAGATACCCCAGTCTGACACTTACACAAGGGATGGGGAACCTTTGACCCTCTATCTGGAAGGCCATAGGTTCCCCATCCCTCCTTTACACTAAACATGGCCACATAAATGAGATAAATGTGATCAGGCAGTGAATCCGACATGCCTGATCCCTCTCTGTGAGAGATGTGAGGCCACCTTGTATTACACTGCCCAACCCCTGAGCCCTTCCTGACATCACGGCCGATTTGATAGATCTTTGAGCCTATGACACGGTTGTGTGTTGGTCAGATAGGGTTGCACTTATGATTACTGGATTGTTAGTTATCCTTATTATTTTTTTGTATAAATTCTTCATTTAACCATTTCCTCCCACACATGGACGGTCACCGGAGCATATCCTTCTCCATGTAAATCTGACACGTTCCAATACAGAGTAAGAAGGTACAAAATAAATGTATTCCAGACAGGTGAGATGACGCCTACAGCCGGAGATGCCCTCCAACCACCTCCAAACCACTTATTACCAAGAACACGTGAATAACAGGGACAAGGCGCCCTCCGCCACCAACTTAAAGAAGTAGGATAGGAAAAGAATAGAAAAGAAGCCATAGAGAAGGACTGTGGTAGAGAGAGGAGGAGAGTAAGGGAAACAAAAGGGGGGGGGGGGGGGGGTAAGGGGAAGCAGCAATGGGCGCCTGTATTTCTTTATGGCCATCCCGCTATATCCTTATTTCTATAGTTTGTCAGCCGTATATGCCCTATTCCATATGGAGATGTGCTGATCCCCAGCACAATTGCCTGATCATTTCCTCAACCTATGTAACAGGGTCCTTACACTAAGGGTGCCTTTACACAGACAGATTTATCTGACAGAATATTGAAGCCAAAGGCAGGAACAGACTATAAACAACAGGTCATAAAGAAAAGACTGAGCTTTCTCCTCTTCTCACATTCATTCTTGGCTTTGGCTTTAAAAATCTGCCAGATAAATCTCCCCTTAGATGAAGAGCCGGTCTCGTGGGCTCAGACGACACCAAGGTAGGAGAGACAAATGCATTAGACTAACCAGTTCCTGTACAATATTCTCAGCAATGGCGGACATCATAGACGTACATCCCAGCCTTGTATAATGGAGGACACATAGAATCAGCAGCAAACTACCAGGAAGAAGTTGGCATTAAGCAACAAGTAAGCGGTGACGGAGGAGACTGCCTGACCCAATTTGCTGCTTGTAAGACACAGAGACTGTAAACCCTTGTGAGAGACTCCTGAGAGTGAAGAAGCTATGAATATCCAACACCGCTGCCCCCCCATCATGAATAATTCACCGCTACTGTACTGGCAGGGCTGGGATTATGGCACAGTCTCAATACGCTGCAGACTGGCAGCCCTCCGAGGCGGCAACATGACAGAACACGACCCGGGGTCTCCAGGCTCTCCGCACCGCCACAGGCCACACACCGCCCGCATTATATACCCGTGCCATGAATGCAAAAAGCTAGAAAAGATTACGGTAGAAATATATGCAACCCACTAAAGTACTGTGTGCTAATAACATAGCTACATGCAAACAGGGCTGTCACCGTGCCAACAGGGCAGTCACTTTACAGGGCCGTCACCCTCCCAACAGGGCAGTCACTTTACAGGGCTGTCACCGTGCCAACAGGGCAGTCACTTTACAGGGCTGTCACCGTGCCAACAGGGCAGTCACTTTACAGGGCCGTCACCGTGCCAACAGGGCAGTCACTTTACAGGGCTGTCACCGTGCCAACAGGGCAGTCACTTTACAGGGCCGTCACCGTGCCAACAGGGCAGTCACTTTACATAGCCGTCACCGTGCCAACAGGGCAATCACTTTACATAGCCGTCACCGTGCCAACAGGGCAGTCACTTTACAGGGCTGTCACCGTGCCAACAGGGCAGTCACTTTACAGGGCTGTCACCGTGCCAACAGGGCAGTCACTTTACAGGGCTGTCACCGTGCCAACAGGGCAGTCACTTTACAGGGCCGTCACCGTGCCAACAGGGCAGTCACTTTACAGGGCTGTCACCGTGCCAACAGGGCAGTCACTTTACAGGGCCGTCACCGTGCCAACAGGGCAGTCACTTTACATAGCCGTCACCGTGCCAACAGGGCAGTCACTTTACATAGCCGTCACCGTGCCAACAGGGCAGTCACTTTACAGGGCCGTCACCGTGCCAACAGGGCAGTCACTTTACAGGGCCGTCACCATGCCAACAGGGCAGTCAATTTACAGGGCTGTCACCGTGCCAACAGGGCAATCACTTTACAGGGCTGTCACCATGCCAACAGGGCAGTCACTTTACATAGCCGTCACCGTGCCAACAGAGCAGACACTTTACAGGGCTGTCACCGTGCCAACAGGGCAGTCACTTTACAGGGCCGTCACCGTGCCAACAGGGCAGTCACTTTACAGGGCTGTCACCGTGCCAACAAGGCAGTCACTTTACAGGGCCGTCACCGTGCCAACAGGGCAGTCACTTTACAGGGCCGTCACCGTGCCAACAGGGCAGTCACTTTACAGGGCTGTCACCGTGCCAACAGGGCAGTCACTTTACAGGGCCGTCACCGTGCCAACAGGGCAGTCACTTTACAGGGCTGTCACCGTGCCAACAGGGCAGTAACTTTACAGGGCTGTCACCGTGTCAACAGGGCAGTCACTTTACAGGGCTGTCACCGTGCCAACAGGGCAGTCACTTTACAGGGCAGTCACTTTACAGGGCAGTCACAGTGGCAACAGGGCAGAAAACATTTGTTTACTCCTGAGTTCCCCTTTAACGACTGAACTCTTCTCAGGGTGCTTCCACTTCCACAGTGGCACAGTACATGAGGGGGCATAGTGCCACAATACAAGAGGTGGAGGCAGTGGTACGGCACGTGAGAGGGATAGTGACAGTTCATTAGGACACGATGGCACATTAGGGGCGTCACCTTAGAATCATTGGATATAATGGTTTTTTTGGCCCCTGACTGCACCTGATCGGGTGAAAAGTGCGTGGGGGGGGGGGTGCTCAAGCTTAAAGGGGTAGTGCACCCAAAAAAAATTTCTTTCAAATCAACTGCTGCCATGAAGTGCCAGAGATTTGTAATTTACTTCTATTAAAAAATCTCAAGCCTTCCAGTACTTATCAGCTGCTGTGTGTCCAGCAGGAAGTGGTGTTTTTTTCCCTGTCTGACACAGTGCTCTCTGTTGCCTCCTCTGTCCATGTCAGGAACTGTCCAGAGAAGGAGCAAATCCCCATAGAAAACCTCTCCTGCTCTCCAGACTGGAAATAATACCACTTCCTGCTGGGCATACAGCAGCTGATAAGTACTGGAAGACTTGAGATTTTTTAATAGAAGTAAATTACAAATCTCTGGCACTTCATGGCAGCAGTTGATTTGAAAGAAAAAAATTTTTTGTGCACTACCCCTTTAACTTTTGCCTTTAGTGTAACTTACGCCCCTTTTTTGGGGTGATATTTAGGGGTGACATCTGGGGGCGATATCTGGGGGCGATATCTGCAGCTGAAATCTGGGGGTGACAACTGGGGGTTATATCGGGAGGCAAAATCTGGGGCAATATCTGGGGGTGATATCCAGGGACGACATCTGGTGGTGATATTGGGGGTCATATCTGGGGGTGATCCGTGGATATCCCTACTGTGACGGAGCAGAATGCAGATGTAAATGTAGCGCAGTGAAACAATGTATATTATTGTGTTGCATTGGAGCATTGTGTTACTCTCTATGATATCATAACAAAGTATTGCATTGTCTCGTTCACGTTTCACGGTAAGAAAAGCTTTCCTTTGATAGCGGGAGCAGTTTTCAGCTCTAATACACACGCAGAGAGGAGTCAATAGACTTTAAATGGACATTAAATGATATAAAAGGTACAACTAATTGTTACAAAGTGCGGAGTAATTGTGGGTCTAATAACTGGTGGGGATTATACACTCGCACTGGATTAAAGACAACATGCGGCACTTAGTAAAAGCCTTTCACATTCCGATGTGTCCATAACTGATGGTTACTGTGCTGAATACTAGGTGTACCATCCCTCCTGTCACCGTAATATGGTGCGTCCATGACAGCCGTCACCCTGGCACAAGGCAGATGAACGACCGCTAACCCGTCAGAGGGAAAACACACTAAAGCTATGTCCATGGAGTGTGGTCATTTACCGGCAAATAACAGACTTTATTTTATAACAACGGCCATTATTAGTACAAACATTTGTTGTTAAGTAACATCTGTCACTAGGACGGTGTGTAAACATGGCTTCTAAGTGGCTTCACATTACACAGATTATACAGGGTGCCGAGTGACCTCTATGTACAGGGATCATTACCTGCCTCTGCAACCTCAATAAGAATGACACAACTCTGAAGTACAGGCTGCAGGTATGTACAGGTGTAACACACTACACGGTAACAGAGCCGGCTGCAGGTATGTACAGGTGTAACACACTACACTGTAACAGAGCCGGCTACAGGTATGTACAGGTGTAACACACTACACTGTGACAGAGTCGGCTACAGGTATGTACAGGTGTAACACACTACACTGTGACAGAGCCGGCTACAGGTATGTACAGGTGTAAAACACTACACTGTAACAGAGGCGGCTGCAGTTACAGGTATGTACAGGTGTAACACACTACACTATGACAGAGTCGGCTACAGGTATGTACAGGAGTAACACAATACAATGTGATAGAGCCGGACACAGGTATGTACAGGTGTAACACACTACACTGTGACAGAGCCGGCTACAGGTATGTACAGGTGTAACACACTACACTGTGACAGAGCCGGCAGCAGGTATGTACAGGTGTAACACACTACACTGTGACAGAGCCGGCTGAAGTATGTACAGGTGTAACACACTACACTGTGACAGAGCCGGCTACAGGTATGTACAGGTGTAAAACACTACACTGTGACAGAGCCGGCTACAGGTATGTACAGGTGTAACACACTACACTGTGACAGAGTCGGCTACAGGTATGTACAGGTGTAACACACTACACTGTGACAGAGCCGCCTGTGGGTATGTACAGGTGTAACACACTACACTGTGACAGAGCCGGCTGAAGTATGTACAGGTGTAACACACTACACTGTGACAGAGCCGCCTGTGGGTATGTACAGGTGTAACATACTACACTGTGACAGAGCCGGCTGCAGGTATGTACAGGTGTAAAACACTCTACTGTGACAGAGCCGGTTGCAGTATGTACAGGTGTAACACACTACACTGTGAGAGAGCCGGCAGCAGGTATGTACAGGTGTAATACACTACACTGTGACAGAGCCGGCTGCAGTATGTACAGGTGTAACACACTACACTGTGACAGAGCCGGCCACAGGTATGTACAGGTGTAACACTACACTGTAACAGAGCCGGCAGTAGGTATGTACAGGTGTAACACACTACACTGTGACAGAGCCGGCCACAGGTATGTACAGGTGTAACACACTACACTGTGACAGAGCCGGCTGCAGTTACAAGTATGTACAGGTGTAACACACTACACGGTAACAGAGCCGGCTGCAGTATGTACAGGTGTAACACACTACACTGTGAGAGAGCTGGCTGCAGTATGTACAGGTGTAACACACTACACTGTGACAGAGCCGGCTACAGGTATGTACAGGTGTAACACACTACACTGTGACAGAGCCGGCTGCAGGTATGTACAGGTGTAACACACTACACTGTGACAGAGCCGGCTACAGGTATGTACAGGTGTAACACACTACACTGTGAAAGAGCTGCCTGTGGGTATGTACAGGTGTAACACACTACACTGTGACAGAGCCGGCTACAGGTATGTACAGGTGTAACACATTACACTGTGACTGAGCCGGCTGCAGTATGTACATGTGTAACACACTACACTGTGACAGAGCCGCCTGTGGGTATGTACAGGTGTAACACACTACACTGTGACAGAGTCGGCTACAGGTATGTACAGGTGTAACATACTACACTGTGACAGAGCCGGCTGCAGGTATGTACAGGTGTAAAACACTCTACTGTGACAGAGCCGGTTGCAGTATGTGCAGGTGTAACACACTACACTGTGACAATGCCGGCTGCAGGTATGTACAGGTGTAACACACTACACTGTGACAGAGCCGGCTACAGGTATGTACAGGTGTAACACACTACACTGTGACAGAGCCGGCAGCAGGTATGTACAGGTGTAACACACTACACTGTGACAGAGCCGGCTGAAGTATGTACAGGTGTAACACACTACACTGTGACAGAGCCGCCTGTGGGTATGTACAGGTGTAACCACACTACACTGTGACAGAGCCGGCCAAAGGTATGTACAGGTGTAACACACTACACTGTGACAGAGCCGGCCACAGGTATGTACAGGTGTAACACACTACACTGTGACAGAGCCGGCTACAGGTATGTACAGGTGTAACACACTACACTGTGACAGAGCTGGCTACAGGTATGTACAGGTGTAACACACTACACTGTGACAGAGGCAGCAGCAGGTATGTACAGGTGTAACACACTACACTGTGACAATGCCGGCTGCAGGTATGTACAGGTGTAACACACTACACTGTGACAGAGCCGGCTACAGGTATGTACAGGTGTAACACACTACACTGTGACAGAGCCGGCAGCAGGTATGTACAGGTGTAACACACTACACTGTGACAGAGCCGGCTGAAGTATGTACAGGTGTAACACACTACACTGTGACAGAGCCGCCTGTGGGTATGTACAGGTGTAACACACTACACTGTGACAGAGCCGGCCAAAGGTATGTACAGGTGTAACACACTACACTGTGACAGAGCCGGCCACAGGTATGTACAGGTGTAACACACTACACTGTGACAGAGCCGGCTACAGGTATGTACAGGTGTAACACACTACACTGTGACAGAGCTGGCTACAGGTATGTACAGGTGTAACACACTACACTGTGACAGAGGCAGCAGCAGGTATGTACAGGTGTAACACACTACACTGTGACAATGCCGGCTGCAGGTATGTACAGGTGTAACACACTACACTGTGACAGAGCCGGCTACAGGTATGTACAGGTGTAACACACTACACTGTGACAGAGCCGGCAGCAGGTATGTACAGGTGTAACACACTACACTGTGACAGAGCCGGCTGAAGTATGTACAGGTGTAACACACTACACTGTGACAGAGCCGCCTGTGGGTATGTACAGGTGTAACACACTACACTGTGACAGAGCCGGCCAAAGGTATGTACAGGTGTAACACACTACACTGTGACAGAGCCGGCCACAGGTATGTACAGGTGTAACACACTACACTGTGACAGAGCCGGCCAAAGGTATGTACAGGTGTAACACACTACACTGTGACAGAGCCGGCTACAGGTATGTACAGGTGTAACACACTACACTGTGACAGAGCCGGCTGCAGGTATGTACAGGTGTAACACACTACACTGTGACAGAGCCGCCTGTGGGTATGTACAGGTGTAACACACTACACTGTGACAGAGCCGGCCAAAGGTATGTACAGGTGTAACACACTACACTGTGACAGAGTCGGCTACAGGTATGTACAGGTGTAACATACTACACTGTGACAGAGCCGGCTGCAGGTATGTACAGGTGTAAAACACTCTACTGTGACAGAGCCGGTTGCAGTATGTACAGGTGTAACACACTACACTGTGACAGAGCCGGCTGCAGTATGTACAGGTGTAACACACTACACTGTGACAGAGCCGGCTACAGGTATGTACAGGTGTAACACACTACACTGTGACAGAGCCGGCTACAGGTATGTACAGGTGTAACACACTACACTGTGACAGAGCCGTCTGCAGTATGTACAGGTCTAACACACCACACTGTGACAGAGCCGGCAGCAGGTATGTACAGGTGTAACACTACACTGTGACAGAGCCGGCAGTAGGTATGTACAGGTGTAACACACTACACTGTGACAGAGCCGGCCACAGGTATGTACAGGTGTAACACACTACACTGTGAGAGAGCTGGCTGCAGTATGTACAGGTGTAACACACTACACTGTGACAGAGCCGCCTGTGGGTATGTACAGGTGTAACACACTACACTGTGACGGAGTCGGCTACAGGTATGTACAGGTGTAACATACTACACTGTGACAGAGCCGGCTGCAGGTATGTACAGGTGTAAAACACTCTACTGTGACAGAGCCGGCTACAGGTATGTATAGGTGTAACACACTACACTGTGAGAGAGCCGTCTGCAGTTACAGGTATGTACAGGTGTAACACACTACACTGTGACAGAGCCGGCTGCAGTTACAAGTATGTACAGGTGTAACACACTACACGGTAACAGAGCCGGCTGCAGTATGTACAGGTGTAACACACTACACTGTGACAGAGCCGGCTGCATTATGTACAGGTATAACACACTACACTGTGACAGAGCCGGCTGCATTATGTACAGGTATAACACACTACACTGTGACAGAGCCGGCTGCATTATGCACAGGTGTAACACACCTAAAGAACAGCTCGCCATCTGATGTATGACCGATACCGCGTACTGCGCGCTACTCTACATAACAGTTCTTGGTAAATATGTATATATATCTGATAGGTACCCGTGTGTGTACATGTCCGTGACCTCCACAGCTGAAATCACACTTCTATTATCTGCTTGACACTTATCTGGACTCCACAAGGGTGGAGGGATTAGGCCTCCATAAGTATCTCTCCTATATCCCCAGCCAACCATATAATTAACAAGTCCGTCCCGCAAACTGAGAGCAATAGAAGGAACCGAATAAAGAGTGTAAAACGTGTCGCCAAACCATCCGCTCTCCATAAAACAAGCGCACAATCAATAATCCCGTCCACCGTTCTATCTGTATGAATGCCCCAAACTGCCTAACCTTCCGGGAGGAGAGGAAATGCCGCGTTCTGTCGGCGAGGGGCTCCGGTAATAACACGGGAGCCATATGCGGAATAATACCGTCAGCCCAGCCAGCCGATGCCGGGATTTATGGCCGGGGATTGTGGACATTTATAAAGCAGGAGAATGGAGAAGCGGGGATTTATGGTGGTCACCTGCATGCGGGAGATATATTGCTGCCTCCTTACATTGTGTACGGCCGCTCCGGCTGAAGAATGGATTCCTGGCAGGGGAGGGAAAACACATTATACCGTACCTGAAATCCCCCAGAAGGAAATATTCATTAAAGCCGAGTGTGTGCTTGTAGTGCGCATTATTACGCATCGTGCAATATTATTATCCCAGCCCTCCAGGATTGTCATTTGTACTGCAGCAAAGACGACTAACAAAGCCGCAATACACACCACACTCACCAACTAGGTCTAAGGATGGATTGTGGTCGCTTTTTTTCCTGTGTATTTTGTTCTGTTACATTGTGACCATAAGCTGCTCTCCTTTCCCATAAATACACTATATCATACAGGCAAATACACTATATCATACAGGCTGAATACACTATATCATACAGGCAGAATACACTATATCATACAGGCAGAATACACTATATCATACAGGCTGAATACACTATATCATACAGGCCGAATACACTATATCATACAGGCAGAATACACTATATCATACAGGCTGAATACACTATATCATACAGGCAGAATACACTATATCATACAGGCAGAATACACTATATCATACAGGCCGAATACACTATATCATACAGGCAGAATACACTATATCATACAGGCAGAATACAATATATAATACAGGCAGAATACACTATATCATACAGGCAGAATACACTATATCATACAGGCAGAATACAATATATAATACAGGCAGAATACACTATATCATACAGGCCGAATACACTATATCATACAGGCAGAATACACTATATCATACAGGCAGAATACAATATATAATACAGGCAGAATACACTATATCATACAGGCAGAATACACTATATCATACAGGCAGAATACAATATATAATACAGGCAGAATACACTATATCATACAGGCCGAATACACTATATCATACAGGCCGAATACACTATATCATACAGGCAGAATACACTATATCATACAGGCAGAATACACTATATCATACAGGCTGATTACACTATATCATACAGGCTGTTTACACTATATCATACAGGCAGAATACACTATATCATACAGGCTGATTACACTATATCATACAGGCTGATAACACTATATCATACAGGCAGAATACACTATATCATACAGGCAGAATATACTATATCATACAGGCTGATTACACTATATCATACAGGCAGAATACACTATATCATACAGGCTGATTACACTATATCATACAGGCAGAATACACTATATCATACAGGCAGAATACACTATATCATACAGGCTGATTACACTATATCATACAGGCTGAATACACTATATCATACAGGCTGAATACACTATATCATACAGGCAGAATACACTATATCATACAGGATGATTACACTATATCATACAGGCTGAATACACTATATCATACAGGCAGAATACACTATATCATACAGGCTGATTACACTATATCATACAGGCAGAATACACTATATCATACAGGCAGAATACACTATATCATACAGGCAGAATACACTATATCATACAGGCTGATTACACTATATCATACAGGCTGATTACACTATATCATACAGGCTGATTACACTCTTTCATACAGGCTGAATACACTATATCATACAGGCAGAATACACTATATCATACAGGCTGATTACACTATATCATACAGGCTGATTACACTATATCATACAGGCTGATTACACTCTTTCATACAGGCTGAATACACTATATCATACAGGCAGAATACACTATAGCATACAGGCTGTATACACTATATCATACAGGCTGAGTACACTATATCATACAGGCAGAATACACTATATCATACAGGCAGAATACACTATATCATACAGGCTGAATACACTCTATCATACAGGCTGAATACACTATATCATACAGGCTGAATACACTATATCATACAGGCAGAATACACTATATCATACAGGCTGATTACACTCTTTCATACAGGCAGAATACACTATATCATACAGGCTGAATACACTCTATCATACAGGCTGAATACACTCTATCATACAGGCTGAATACACTATATCATACAGGCTGAATACACTATATCATACAGGCAGAATACACTATATCATACAGGCTGATTACACTCTTTCATACAAGCAGAATACACTATATCATACAGGCTGAATACACTCTATCATACAGGCTGAATACACTCTATCATACAGGCTGAATACACTATATCATACAGGCTGAATACACTATATCATACAGGCTGAATACACTATATCATACAGGCAGAATACACTATATCATACAGGCTGATTACACTCTTTCATACAGGCTGAATACACTATATCATACAGGCTGATTACACTATATCATACAGGCTGAATACACTATATCATACAGGCTGAGTACACTATATCATACAGGCTGAATACACTCTTTCATACAGGCAGAATACACTATATCATACAGGCAGAATACACTATATCATACAGGCTGAATACACTATATCATACAGGCAGAATACACTATATCATACAGGCCGAATACACTATATCATACAGGCAGAATACACTATATCATACAGGCTGAGTACACTATATCATACAGGCTGAATACACTCTTTCATACAGGCAGAATACACTATATCATACAGGCAGAATACACTATATCATACAGGCTGAATACACTATATCATACAGGCAGAATACACTATATCATACAGGCAGAATACACTATATCATACAGGCAGAATACACTATATCATACAGGCTGAATACACTATATCATACAGGCCGAATACACTATATCATACAGGTAGAATGCACTATATCATACAGGCTGAATACACTGTATCACACAGGCTGAATACACTATATCATACAGGCAGAATACACTATATCATACAGGCAGAATACACTATATCATACAGGCTGATTACACTATATCATACAGGCTGATTACACTATATCATACAGGCTGAATACACTATATCATACAGGCTGAGTACACTATATCATACAGGCTGAATACACTCTTTCATACAGGCAGAATACACTATATCATACAGGCAGAATACACTATATCATACAGGCTGAATACACTATATCATACAGGCCGAATACACTATATCATACAGGTAGAATGCACTATATCATACAGGCTGAATACACTATATCATACAGGCTGAATACACTATATCATACAGGCAGAATACACTATATCATACAGGCAGAATACACTATATCATACAGGCAGAATATACTGTATCATACAGGCTGAATACACTATATCATACAGGCAGAATACACTATATCATACAGGCAGAATACACTATATCATACAGGCTGATTACACTGTATCACACAGGCTGAAAACACTATATCATACAGGCAGAATACACTATATCATACAGGCTGAATACACTATATCATACAGGCTGAATACACTATATCATACAGGAGGCTCTAGAAGTGCTGCTGACTATGTGTAACCCCCTGGATCAGGATCCCTGTCTCTTCTGCAATATACCATTTCACTTCCGCTCTGGTTGTTGTGGAGAATATTATAGATTATATAAATGTATCCAAGCAGAAAATATATATAATAAAAATGAGGCCTTGTCCAGCGCGGTGTCAGATAGCAGAATACATGGGGTATCTCTCATCTGTGTAATAGATGCTGCACAGCGCAAACTGCTGATCCGGCGCAATCCGGCGGAAAGTAATGAGAAATCAATGTACATGAAGGGAGACGTGTCAGAAGAAAGGTGGAGCCGTTATCTATAACAAATCATACAAATCATACACTCATACACCATATTATCTATAGCAAGTCATACACTCATACACCATATTATCTATAGCAAGTCATACACTCATACACCATATTATCTATAGCAAGTCATACAAATATTATACTCATACACCATATTATTTATAGCAAGTCATACACTCATATTATCTATAGCAAGTCATACACTCATACACCATATTATCTATAGCAAGTCATACACTCATACACCATATTATCTATAGCAAGTCATACAAATATTATACTCATACACCATATTATTTATAGCAAGTCATACACTCATATTATCTATAGCAAGTCATACACTCATACACCATATTATCTATAGCAAGTCAAACACTCATACACCATATTATCTATAGCAAGTCATACACTCATACACACCATATTATCTATAGCAAGTCATACAAATATTATACTCATACACCATATTATTTATAGCAAGTCATACACTCATATTATCTATAGCAAGTCATACACTCATACACCATATTATCTATAGCAAGTCAAACGCTCATACACCATATTATCTATAGCAAGTCATACAAATATTATACTCATACACCATATTATTTATAGCAAGTCATACAAATATTATACTCATACACCATATTATTTATAGCAAGTCATACAAATATTATACTCATACACCATATTATTTATAGCAAGTCATACACTCATATTATCTATAGCAAGTCATACACTCATACACCATATTATCTATAGCAAGTCATACACTCATACACCATATTATCTATAGCAAGTCATACAAATCATACACCATATTATCTATAGCAAGTCATACAAATATTATACTCATACACCATATTATTTATAGCAAGTCATACACTCATATTATCTATAGCAAGTCATACACTCATACACCATATTATCCATAGCAAGTCCTACAAATTTTACACTCATACACCATATTATCTATAGCAAATCATACACTCATGCACTCTCATGTTCCTCAGGCATGCTGGGAAATTATGGTCTACTGGGTTTCTGATGCACAGGCATATGAGGAGGGTTACTGATGCACAGGCATATGAGGAGGGTTACTGATGCACAAGCATATGAGGAGGGTTACTGATGCACAGGCATATGAGGAGGGTTACTGATGCACCAGTATGTATGTGTGTGTGTGTACGTATTTGTGTGTATTTGTGTATGTATGTATGTGTGTGTGCGTGTATATGTGTGCATCTGTGTGTGTGTATTTGTCTATGTGTGTGTGTGTGTGTGTGTAAGTGCATGTGTATGTATGTATGTATGTGTATGTGTATATTTGTATTTGTGTATGTATGCAGTGTCCCAGAACAGAGTATTTATTTGTCACTTTATCTCTGCACCTTTATTATGGCCAGTTCTGTTCTGGAAAGCTATGGTCCACTGCAAACTGTGTGTATTGTGTCACCTGTCTCAGTATTCAGGTCTGTTATTTCCTTTATTTCTCATGCATATTCAGTTATCAGTGCCTAATGGTATTATGTCGCCTCCCAGTGTTCAAGTATGATACTTCTCATGCATATTTGGTCCTATATGCCTAATGGTGTGATGATGCAATGGCTGGATGTCATGTGACTGCCCCTGCTTCCATGGTAACTCCAATAGCCGTCAAGCTTTGGCTGGGGTTACCATGTGACTTCCTCTCTACCTGAGTCCTGTCTTCCACCTTCAGGGGGACAGGGTGTGTGTTGCTGCTGCTCCTGTGTCACAAGGCCGCAGCCCTGCGGTATCTGCTGCAGCATTACCAGAAGTGTTCCTGGCTGTGTTCTATTCTCAAGATTCTCATCTATTCTCCAGATCTGGGTGCCGTTCTTCAGTCATTCCTCTCATCATCTTCTCTAATCATCAACAGCAAGTATTCATCTCAGTTCCATTCCGCCCAGCATCTTATCCTCAGTATTACTACTACTCCCATCATTCAGTACGCTATCATCACAGCCTATTGCAGCATCACCCATTACTCTGTCTTATCCAAGTCTGCCTTATTCCCGGTTGCATCCGGAGAGACTGTTACTACTAGTTACCACCGTTATAATAAATATACAACTACCGTTGTTTCTGAACCTCGGCATTGGTGTAATTATTGGTGTCCTGGACTGACTTCTGTCAAATCACCTGGTGTCAGGAAGTTATACAAATTTGTAATTTACTTCTATTTAATAATCTCCAATCTTCCAGTACTTATCAGCTGCTGTATGTCCTGCAGGAAGTGGTGTATTCTCCCCAGTCTGACACAGTGCTCTCTGCTGCCACCTCTGTCCACAGCAGGAGAGGTTTTCTATGGGGATTTGCTACTGCTCTAGACAGTTCCTGACATGGACAGAGGTGGCAGCAGAGAGCACTGTGTCAGACTGGAGAGAATGCACCACTTCCTGTAGGACATACAGCAGCTGATAAGTAAACTACAAATTTGTATAACTTTCTGACACCAGCTGATTTAAAAGAAAAAAACATCATTGGAGTTCCCTTAAATCTCTGTGAGATTGTAGACTCAGATTTATAATCAGACACATGATGCGCTTGTCTGTGAGGAACAGCATCTGCTGCTCATGTCGCCTGAACCAGGAGTCAACCGGGGCGGTCCCTCGCAGCTTCTCCCCGCCCCACCAGCCTTGATTGACAGATTTCTCTCTGGATATAGGGAGAGATCAATCACTTTGGGCAGGGCAGGCATAGGGGGCGGTGCTGGTGACTTAGGGTTCAGGCAGCGTCCCTTTATATGCATACAGCGCCCTTTTCCTATGACACTAGGCTGACACCCCCAAGACTACATAGGGAGCAATCACCGATCAAACAGGAAAAGTGGCTGATGCTGAAGCTAAAAACTGCTCCACAAAAATGCAAAGAAGAATTCCCTCCATATAGAGTGGCGGAATGGAGCGATGACTTCCGTGATGTATATTGTGTCATGCAAAACCAAACCTGACTATTTATGCCACTTAATCGGAGGCTGCGGAGCTGTCAGACGGACGGTAATGACTTTTTCCTTCCTCCTTCAGCGGTTTCCAGATATATTTTTGGGCAATATCACAAACTCTTCATCTCCCTTTAAATATTCATTGCCAGCGACTCGTCTCGGGGGCTGAGAGCGACGACGGTCAAATAGCGGGTTTAGCGCACGGCTCTGAGGAATGAAATCTGCGCGAGGAGCCGGGATATTTAACATTCGCTTCCTTGCTCAGTAAACATGAAAATATCTCCAAATCGAGATAGTTTTGTGTAATAGAAAAGCAAGCCGTTTATCCGCAGGTCGGGCACGCTCGGCTCGCAGTAAATGCATGTTTACAATGCTAAACCAGACCCTTTGTCAGTGTTAATTTGCGGCATAGATTATGTACACGGACGGTTCTGTGCCGTAAATCCTGCTTTGTGGCCCATTGCCTTCAATGGCAGAATCCTATCCACTCCCACTCCAACCTCCAGCGCGCGGAGCCGAGGAAATAACTCTGTTTTAAGTCGAATAAAAGAGTGATTAAATTCTATGTTCTTTGTGTTGTTCCCAGTATTGTGCAGTGAAAGATGCTATTAAAGCAATCCCGGAACCGATGAAGGGCTTTGGGTGGAGATTTTTATTACTTTAAAGGTGGCTGGATGTGGAAAGCAGAATATTAACGGTAATGTGATCGTACTAACCAAGATGAATTTTCCCTGATAAATCATATACACGACTTTCTGGAGTCTCCATTGAAAAATAGCAGCGTGCAACGAGTCCCAGTCGTCTTGTATAACGGCTGCACCAGCCAGTCCACAATTATAGCCACCATAAAACTTTATGGTAAAAAAGACTGACCATGTGGGACAATGCTAAGGACTGTTAAACTGAACCAATATAGGAAGGAATAAACACTTTAACTTTCTAAAAATGGAACATAACTGGCATGTAATGAGGCACGTCTGCCACAAAGAAGCAGAGAATGACTAGCACCAGGAAGTAGAGCAGGGGCGGAGCCAAGCAGAAGAGCAGGGGTGGAGCCAAGCAGAAGAGCAGGGGTAGAGACAAAAAGTAGAGCAAGGGTGGAGCCAAGAGGTAGAGCAGGAGTGGAACCAAGTAAAAGAGATGGGGTCAAACTAAAAAGTAGAGCAGGGTCGGAACCAGGAGGTGGAGCAGGGATGGAGCCAAGAAGTAGAGCAGGTGTGGGAGCAAGAAGTACAGCAGGTGTGGGAGCAAGAAGTAGAGCAGGTGTGGGAGCAAGAAGGGGTGGGACTAAGTAGTAGAGCAGGGGTGGAGCCAAGAAATAGAGCGGAGGTGGAGCCAAGAAGTAGAGCAGGTGTGGGATCAAGAAGTAGAGCAAGAGTGGAACCAAGTAGTAGTGATGGGGTGGGACTAAGAAATAAAGAAGGGGTGGGACTAAAAGTTAGAGCAGGGGTGGAACCATGAATTAGAGCAGGGGTGGAACCAAGAAGTAGAACAGGGGTGGAACCAGGAAGTAGAGCGGAGGTGGAGCAAAGAAGTAGAGCAGGTGTGGGAGCAAGAGGTAGAGCAGGGGTGGAGCCACAAGGTAGAGCAGGGGTAGAACCAAGAAGTAGAGCAGAGGTGGGACCAAGAAGTAGAGATGGGGTGGAACCAAGAGGTAGAGCAGGGGTAGAAGTAAGAAGTAGAGCAGGAGTGGAACCAAGTAGTCGAGATAGGGTGGGACTAAGAAGTAGAGCAGGGGTGGGACTAAGAAATAGAGCAGGGGTGGAACCAAGAGTTAGAGCAGGGGTGGAACCAAGAAGTAGGGAAGGGGTGTGACTAAGAAGTAAAGCAGGAGTAGAACCAAGGTGGAGCATGGCAGAAAGATAAAAAAGAAAGTTTGGTACTAAGAAATTAAGAATGATTGGCATCAAGTAGTAGAGCTTTGGTGGCACCATAACAGGACACGACTAGCTGTAAGAATTGTGAAAGGATGGGGATAAGAAATGGAGGATAAGTGGCATAAGGTGAGGCACATGTGTCGAAAGTAGAAACTAACTGGAACTAAGATGGAGACCATGAATGACCATGAATGGCACCATAACAGGACATGACCGGTGATGGCCACATATAGAACCAAGGTGCGTATCAACTGAATCTGTGCAGATGGAGGGGCATTTAGTGATACGACTATTTGCAGCCATCTTATACAATAATTTCCTACAATGATGTCAGAGATATATGACGACTTATTATATAGGGTTACGGATTCCTGTACCCCTCTAAGGGATTATATTCCGGAACTTTCCTCCTTACATTTAGGAGTATAATTACATGATCACTGAACCCCCCCAATAGATGGCAGGGGTTCCCAATTGCTGGTTCAGCAGCTGTTGTGCGACTACAACTCCCAGCATGGCCTTACAGACGTGTATTGGTACGGGAAGGCTCACGGATAATTGTTCAGCTCTATCACTGTCAGAACCTGCGCACATTTACAGACAGCAGGGAACGCATGGCTTTGTGTTCTTTACCAACCTGTGAAACGTTGCGATTTGATAGATATATTTCCTAAGTCAATTGACAAGATTGTCATCTGTGAAAAGCTCTGCCGCAGACTAAGCCGCCGCCATGCGCTCGCTGCCATGTTCTCGCTAGAAACGCTCAAAAAGCCATTTTCTTCCTGAACTATTTCTGAACAATCTTGTAAATGATTTTCTCCCTCTGTGTAATGAAGGTTCGGCTTGTCATCGCTCCCATCCTCCATTCCGCTTTTAATGACTCCACACATGCAGAATGGAGCACCTTAGCGGAGCAGGTATCTGACAGGAATCTCTCTGGCGCTGTGTATTACCGAGCGAAAGAACACGGGAGGCCGCAATCTCCAACTACAGAGGTCTACAAGGACGGCCGACCTGTGCGAGACCCCCGGCTGAGGTGCGAGAACTTAGCTATAGATATAGATAGGTGCAGCATATAGATAGGTATACAGCAGGATATACCTGTAGATAGGTACAGTATATAGATAGGTGCAGGATATAGATAGACATACAGCAGGATATAGACAGGTGCAGGATATAGATAGGTATACAGCAAGATATAGATAGGTGCAGGATATAGATAGGTACAGTATATAGATAGGTATACAGCAGGATATAGATAGGTACAGTATATAGATAGGTATACAGCAGGATATAGACAGGTGCAGGATATAGATAGGTACAGTATATAGATAGGTATACAGCAGGATATAGACAGGTGCAGGATATAGATAGGTACAGTATATAGATAGGTGCAGGATATAGAAAGGTGCAGGATATAGATAGACATACAGCAGGATATAGACAGGTGCAGGATATAGATATGTACAGTATATAGATAGGTGCAGGATATAGATAGACATACAGCAGGATATAGATAGGTATACAGCAGGATATAGATAAGTACAGGATATAGATAGGTGCAGGATATAGATAGGTACAGTATATAGATAGGTGCAGGATATAGATAGACATACAGCAGGATATAGATAGGTACAGTATATAGATAGGTATACAGCAGGATATAGATAGGTGCAAGATATAGATAGGTGCAGTATATAGATATGTATACAGCAGGATATAGATAGGTACAGTATATAGATAGGTATACAGCAGGATATAGATAGGTACAGTATATAGATAGGTATACAGCAGGATATAGATAGGTGCAGTATATAGATAGGTACACAGCAAGATATAGATAGGTGCAGGATATAGATAGGTACAGTATATAGATAGGTATACAGCAGGATATAGATAGGTACAGTATATAGATAGGTATACAGCAGGATATAGACAGGTGCAGGATATAGATAGGTACAGTATATAGATAGGTGCAGGATATAGATAGACATTCAGCAGGATATAGACAGGTGCAGGATATAGATAGGTATACAGCAAGATATAGATAGGTGCAGGATATAGATAGGTACAGTATATAGATAGGTATACAGCAGGATATAGATAGGTACAGTATATAGATAGGTATACAGCAGGATATAGACAGGTGCAGGATATAGATAGGTACAGTATATAGATAGGTATACAGCAGGATATAGACAGGTGCAGGATATAGATAGGTACAGTATATAGATAGGTATACAGCAGGATATAGAAAGGTGCAGGATATAGATAGACATACAGCAGGATATAGACAGGTGCAGGATATAGATATGTACAGTATATAGATAGGTGCAGGATATAGATAGACATACAGCAGGATATAGATAGGTATACAGCAGGATATAGATAAGTACAGATATAGATAGGTGCAGGATATAGATAGGTACAGTATATAGATAGGTGCAGGATATAGATAGACATACAGCAGGATATAGATAGGTACAGTATATAGATAGGTATACAGCAGGATATAGATAGGTGCAAGATATAGATAGGTACAGTATATAGATAGGTATACAGCAGGATATAGATAGGTACAGTATATAGATAGGTATACAGCAGGATATAGATAGGTACAGTATATAGATAGGTATACAGCAGGATATAGATAGGTGCAGTATATAGATAGGTATACAGCAGGATATAGATAGGTACAGTATATAGATAGGTATACAGCAGGATATAGATAGGTGCAGTATATAGATAGGTATACAGCAGGATATAGATAGGTGACCCCACCTAGGTCCCTCTGCTCCATAGTCCCCAGTAGAGACGGGGCCCTAAAGGGGTACTCTGATATCAGAAAATTGTATATAAAATAAACTATCACCCTGAGATATCTAACTGTGTAATATAGTTCCGTCACTTACAGTCCTGGCTTCTGTGTTCTCTCTCACAGGAAAGGGAAGATAGAAGGACTACAAATTTTGTATTGACCCCCAACTCCTCCCTCTGTCCCGAAACAACGCATCATCCTGTGATGTCACAGGAGGCGTGGCTGGATCTCGTCTCCCACCCCCCTGAGGGACTCGCCATCCCTGACCAGCCCCTCCAGACTACATCTAAGCAGACAAGTAGTGTAAGAACCAGGTGCTGCAACCTCACTGATTGTGCAATAGTCTGCAGTGAAACTAGAGCTCTGCAACATCTTTGGGTGGGAATCTGGCAGGAGTGCTGGGGGAGGGGAGAAGGCAGGGTGGGAGGGCTTTGATAGAGAGCTGAGTGAAAGCATTGCATTCTGGAACTTGTAGTACTGAGCAGGGGCGGATTAACTTTACCATAGGCCCCGGGCTGTTCACCAAGCCTGGCCCCCCCCCCTACCCCACTGTAACTATGGCAGCACTAGCCTGGCGTTCATAGTACAGGACAGATAATGTCATGATGTCCTGATTTGTGCAAAATTGTCATAAAAAAAAAAAACTTGATTTTTGCAAATCATGGCGGAAGTGTAGCCAGGAGACAGTACACCACTGAAAGTATAAGTCTTTTTGGGTGGTCATGGGCCCCCCAGGAGCTCAGGGCCTCGGGCTGCCGCCCAAAACGCCCCTATTATAATCAGACGTCAGAGTATCGCTTTAAAGGGACATTCCATTATCAGAAAATTGTATTTAAAGAGATCAGTAGGTTCCAGCTGTCCTAAGAGTGAGGGATCACTTACATTGTGCAGCTGAGCCAGAGATCTCCTCCAGAATAGCAAGCACTCTAAGCCCTGCACACTAATGCTCTTTATTATGTGCAGATGTTAAATGTCCTTGATATTCATTAGCACCAGCTCTCTCTGCCCATTGACTGGCATTCCTCTATTTTGTGCATATATACTGTGTATATATGCAGACGGCTGTCAATCGGCAGCTGGAGGGCGGAGAGGGTGGCGCAGCATGGAGGGAACAGATCAGCAGAATGATGTAACTACACGGTCTTGTTCAGCAGTTATGTCACTAGTTTATACTGTCCTCATTTAAGGCACCATATGCTTAGTGACAGATTCCCTTTAAATAAAATTGTCAGCCCAGCATCTATAACTTACTAGTATAGTGTTATCACTAATAACCCTGGCTTCAGCATGTCATTGCTGACAGGAAGTTGTGTAATCCTCTCAGAAGAACAACGCCACAGGCAGAGGAGCAGACAGGAGATGAAATGAGAGCTAAAGGTTTAAGTTCCCTCACACAGCTCTGCAGGACAGCATGACCTTCACACAGCTCTGCAGGACAGCATGACCTTCACACAGATCTGCAAGACAGCATGACCTACACACAGCTCTGCAGGACAGCATGACCTTCACACAGCTCTGCAGGACAGCATGACCTACACACAGCTCTGCAGGACAGCATGACCTTCACACAGATCTGCAAGACAGCATGACCTACACACAGCTCTGCAGGACAGCATGACCTTCACACAGCTCTACAGGACAGCATGACCTTCACACAGATCTGCAGGACAGCATGACCTTCACACAGCTCTGCAGGACAGCATGACCTTCACACAGATCTGCAGGACAGCATGACCTTCACACAGATCTGCAGGACAGCATGACCTTCACACAGCTTTGCAAGACAGCATGACCTTCACACAGATCTGCAGGACAGCATGACCTTCACACAGCTCTGCAGGACAGCATGACCTTCACACAGATCTGAAGGACAGCATGACCTTCACACAGCTCTGCAGGACAGCATGACCTTCACACAGATCTGCAGGACAGCATGACCTTCACACAGATCTGCAGGACAGCATGACCTTCACACAGCTCTACAGGACAGCATGACCTTCACACAGCTCTGCAGGACAGCATGACCTTCACAGAGCTCTGCAGGACAGCATGACCTTCACACAGCTCTGCAGGACAGCATGACCTACACACAGATCTGCAGGACAGCATGACCTTCACACAGCTCTGCAGGACAGCATGACCTACACACAGATCCTCACACTATTCATCGTATCAATTTAAAGGGAATGTGTCGCCTAGATTTTCTTATACTCATTAGAGTCAGATACAAAACTTCTTCTTTTATTCTAATCTGTTTCCATTTTCTGACTGTAATTTTTTTTATTTCACTTTTTGAACATTGTTATGGAGGCGGCCATATTGCCTGAGCTGTTCTTAACAGCATTTAGTGACATGCTGGCTACCACAGACACAACAGGAAGTCTCAGCTTAGTTTTAGCTCCAGTGGTGAAAGTGAAAACTGCAAGATATCAGGATTATTTTATAATATAGAGAAATGGAAAATTAGAAAAATAGACAGATATATATGTCAGTTTTTCTAATTTTCCATTATATATATATATATATATATATATATATATATATATATATATATGTGTGTGTATATAATACTGCAGCTTACATAGTCAGTGACATCATACCAATAGACATATATATATATATATATATATATATATATATATATATATATATATACATACACACACCATACTGCAGCTTATATCATCAGTGACACCATAACAATAGTTTTATATCTATATATATATATACACACACCATACTGCAGCCAGGGCTGCCATTAGGAATTTTGGGGCCCCATACAGCCAAAGTATAAGGGCCCCTATAAGCAGATAAAAATGTGCAATGTCTCCGTAACTGATGTCTTTGAAGTGGCATGCAGACAGGTGTTTTGGCTACGTCCTACGCCGGCCTTGTTCCATGCATTAGCCCTAATAATTAAAATAAAAACATGTTGCTCGATCTCCCAGCAGCAGCTACGTCTGCACGCCACTCTAGAGACATTAACTTTGTGGCAGGCACCCTTTAAGAATTACTGTCATTTGAATTAAAGGGATACTCCAGCCAAAATTAATATTTCACTACTGCATTGCCCCACAAACATTATATAACATTATCAAAATATGTGTCTCCACTGCTTCTGACACACAGGGGGAGATTTATCAGACATGGTGTACAGTGACACTGGCTCAGTGGCCCCCGGCAACCAATCAGATTCCAACTTTCATTCCTCACAGACTCTTTGGAAAATGAAAGGTGGAATCTGATTGGTTGCCGGGGGCGACTGAGCCGGTCTCACTGTACACCATGTTTAATAGATCTCCCCCATAGTGCTATATTATCTGCACTTACAGCGACCGGAAATCTTGAACTTGATCTTTTGTCTCATCTCTCTAGCTAGGATCGGGGCTAGGCTAGGAGGTCGCCTTTTCCTGGCTCCACTTCCCATCTTCCCAAGACTTGGTAGCTGAGCAGATAGTGACGGCCCCTGTCTCTGTATGTGATGTTACCAAGTCTTGCAAGAGACAGGAAGTGAAGCGGGGAAAAAGCGATCTCCTAGCCTCTTACATGCCATGGTGCTAGGACCATGGCTACCAAGCAGACACATCACGGACCCAAGATGGCGCCCAATCCTAGATAGGGAGATGAGACTAAAGATTTTTTTTGATCAAGTTCAAGATTGCAGATAATGAGAACAGATAATATATCACTATGCTGACAGAAGCTGTAGAGACAGTATATTTAGATGTGATGTGTGGCAATACAATAGTTATATATCAATTATAGCAGGAGTTCCCCTTTAACTTTTGACATGTGCAACATGTATGAAGTTTAGACTGGTCAGGGTCTAAACCCCCTCCAATCGTTACCTATAGTAATGTGCACAGTAGTATGGTTCACTCCTCAGCTCAGTGCACAGTCCAGCTGACCACAGGAAATGGGCTCCATAGACTATAATGGAGCCCGTCTCATATAATCAGTTGCACTGCAAGGGCTGTACTACACGGCCTGATCACTAATGTAAGTGAGTTCTGATCTGCTAGATCGGTGCTTGCTTGCTGAGCCCATATACGGCTCGATAATCATGCAGCAAGGGCTGTGTATATATATATATCATAAGTGATGTCCGTGCAGCCCTTGCCCTAGTGTAAAAAAAATAAACCTTAGCATACCTGTCCACGCTTCTGGTGTTCTCCTTGCTTCTGTCCGCAGCTGCCACTGGAACTTCTGAGCCAGTCTCTGAAGTGACAGGCTGCTCAACCAATCACTGGCCATGGTGGTCCCTTCTGGGCCAGTGATCGGCTGAGTGGCCAGTCATTTTAGAGACCAGCACCAGAAAATCCAGTGGCGGTTGTGGACAGAAGCGAGAAGAACACCGGAAGCGTGGACAGGTGTGCTAAGGTTTATTTATTCATTTTTACACATTTATCAGCCAGCTGATCGTTGTCCTTTACTTCAACCTAAAAATCATTGGCCGCCGGGCATGCCGATGATTTTTAGGTGGAAAAAACCTGATTGTTGGTGATAATTTGCCAAATCGCCTGATTTGGCAGACTATCGCTCCGTGTAATAGGGCCCTAAGCTGAGCCGTGGGTCTCAGACCCTGACAGATCTTAATTTTTGACATGTTTGTTTAATTTAAATGACAGTAAAACTTCTGCTAGTTTTTCTGACTGTGCGACCCTGCTGATATGTCAGTGTAGCCGCCTCGCTCCTCATTTCAGCGCTGTTCTTATTTTTGCAGGTGCCGCTGTTTTGAAGCAATTTGATCCAAAATAAAAATGTAAATTAGTTCCTTTGGTAATAAGGGAAGTTCCTGGGCCCCTCAGTGCACCGTCCCACCTACACACCGGTTCTGAAGTCCATGCCTACGTATACATAGCTATGCCACCCGGGAACACAGTCCGAACAGAGCATGTGCGAGAACGAGACATACTGTACCTGCTTATGTATAACTGAGTATGTAGAAGTAAGCGTGCACTTCACAACCAGCGTGGGGTTGGGACGGTGCACTGAGGGACAGATGAGCTTTTCCCCAGTGCTCCGAAAGAACTGATTAGCATTTTTATTTTGGATCGAAGTGCTGCAAAATAGGGAGACCTGCGGCGGAATAAGGAGCGAGGCGGCCACAGCAACAAATCAGCAGGGTCATGTGGACAAACCTACTGACAGGCCCGCTTCTGCCATGAGGCGGAATGAGCCTTCCGCCTCAGGCGGCAGAATTTGCGGTCCGGCAGGGGGCGGCATTATGTCCCCCCTGCTGTCATTTTTGTTAAGTATCACTTAACAAAAATGACAGCGGCCGCTCACCTGTCCCGTCGCCCGCGCTCTCCACATCCCGTCAGGTCCCGCGATGTCACCCTGCAGCTGTCACGGACCTCCAGGCTGTGGTGAGTGCCCGGGGTCGGTGGGGATCACCCCACTCACTCACCACAGCCTGGAGGTCCGTGACAGCTGCAGGGTGACATCGCGGGACCTGACGGGATGTGGAGACAGCGGAGATCGCGGGCCGGCTGCGGTGTGGGACAGGTGAGTAGATGGCTGCTGCTGCGGCGGCGGCGGGGGGGTGGGGTTATGCGGTTTGGGGGGGGGGGGCGGGTGGTCCGGGGGGATGCCGGCTATCACTCGGGGCGGCCGCCTGAGGCAAACCCTTGAATCGGCCCTGCCTACTGAGTATAGTGTACAGCATCCTACATATCCTACATTTTTACAATCATACATACAGGTCATATACATGTACACACACACGTGCACATTACATACTATATATCATATACACAGACATACAATATACATTACATACATACATACATACATACATTACCTGTGTGTGCATCCTCCTCCACAGGACAGACAGGAGGAAGCTGCGTGTGGTACAGCTGTCAGGTCGGCCGGGCCCCTCTGATCTTAGTCTGAGCCCGGGCCCCTGACAACTGTACCGCCAATACTGCCCTGATGGCAGCCCTGACTGCAGCTATGTAATTATTTATAAGGCGATAAGAAATCGGATGTGTAAGTGATCGCCAGTTGTAGTTTGTCCCGGATTCCTGGCCGATCCTGACACCAATCCTCACCGGTAACGCTCCTCATTATTTCGGTCAATCACTTCCTACCAGGTTTTTCCGTCCAATTATAGGAAATTGGCTTCTATAATTATCCACAAAGCGTCTAATGCGCTAAAACCTCCGCAGACGCTGAAACCCGTCTAATACTCAGGAATTACAACTCTTTCTAATTACACCAAATAGGAGATTATTTTATCAAGCCAAAAAAGTGGATAAGAAATCAATTCTCCCAAAGGAGGAACATTGCGAAGAGATGGAGGAAAGTGGAGCAGCGGAATTCAAGGTCAAGTCCGGGCGAGCGTCTGATGAATGGCGGCTTCTTCCTCTGTGTTCGGGGGTGCGGGGGCCGAAAGGGAACAAGCTCCTAATTAGGGAAAAAATGAAGGGAAAGACAGATTCATTTGTACTATAATAAGGTGTGTGTAATACACAGGGTGAGGCTCCAAAGGTCAGTGGCAGACAGGAAGCCCACCTGCCAAATATAACAGCGCCAATGGTGGCGGCAGACATGTGCCCAGGCAGCTCCGCTCCCTGCTATCTCTATGGTATATGGGGCAGCTCCGTTCCCTGCTATCTCTATGGTATATGGGGCAGCTCCGCTCCCTGCTATCTCTATGGTATATGGGGCAGCTCCGCTCCCTGCTATCTCTATGGTATATGGGGCAGCTCCGCTCCCTGCTATCTCTATGGTATATGGGGCAGCTCCGCTCCCTGCTATCTCTATGGTATATGGGGCAGCTCCACTCCCTGCTATCTCTATGGTATATGAGGTAGCTCCGCTCCCTGCTATCTCTATGGTATATGGGGCAGCTCCGCTCCCTGCTATCTCTATGGTATATGGGGCAGCTCCGTTCCCTGCTATCTCTATGGTATATGGGGCAGCTCCGCTCCCTGCTATCTCTATGGTATATGAGGCAGCTCCGCTCCCTGCTATCTCTATGGTATATGGGGCAGCTCCGCTCCCTGCTATCTCTATGGTATATGGGGCAGCTCCGCTCCCTGCTATCTCTATGGTATATGGGGCAGCTCCGCTCCCTGCTATCTCTATGGTATATGGGGCAGTTCCGCTCCCTGCTATCTCTATGGTATATGGGGCAGCTCCGCTCCCTGCTATCTCTATGGTATATGGGGCAGCTCCGCTCCCTGCTATCTCTATGGTATATGGGGCAGCTCCGCTCCCTGCTATCTCTATGGTATATGGGGCAGCTCCGCTCCCTGCTATCTCTATGGTATATGGGGCAGCTCCGCTCCCTGCTATCTCTATGGTATATGGGGCAGCTCCACTCCCTGCTATCTCTATGGTATATGAGGTAGCTCCGCTCCCTGCTATCTCTATGGTATATGGGGCAGCTCCGCTCCCTGCTATCTCTATGGTATATGGGGCAGCTCCGCTCCCTGCTATCTCTATGGTATATGGGGCAGCTCCGCTCCCTGCTATCTCTATGGTATATGGGGCAGCTCCGCTCCCTGCTATCTCTATGGTATATGGGGCAGCTCCGCTCCCTGCTATCTCTATGGTATATGGGGCAGCACGGTGGTTGGCAGTAGGGTCCTGGGTTCATATCCCACCATCTGCAAGTGTGTTCTCTCCATGTTTGCAAGGGCTTCCTCCCACACCCAGAAGGGGAATATAGATTGTGAGTGTTAATGGGGACAGAGACCTGACAAGTCCATGAAAAGTGCTGACGAACCAGCTGGCACTATATAAATAAAGGGAATTATTGTATCATAACATGGATCCTTAAAGGGATTATCCAGCGTTAGAAAAACATGTCTGCTTTCCTCCAGAGACAGCACCGCTCTTGTCTCCAGGTCAGGTGCAGTTTGCAATTAATCTCCATTCACTTCAATGGAACAGAGTTACAGAACCTGCACCCAAACCGGAGACAAGAGCGGTGCTGCCTCTGGAAGAAAGCAGTCATGTTTTTCTAAAGCTGGAGAACTCATTTAACCCCTAAAGTAAATGTACTACTTTACAGGCTATATCCCATGTTACATACCACGCCGCCGCGCTGATTCAGCTGCGTTTTCTGATCAGTTTCCTGTTGGCGTTATTCTCATCTGAATAACTATGTGCAAAACTGGTCAATTGTGCACAGGTGGTGACCCCAGGAGGAGCAGGTCAAAGCGATCTCCTCCCCCAGCCCCAATTATGTGCCCTCCTCTTCTCCTCAGTCCCGATTACAAGCCCCTCCTCTTCTCCTCAGTCCCGATGACGTGTCCCTCCCCTTCTCCTCAGTCCCAATTATGTGCCCCTCCCCTTCTCCTCAGTCCCGATTATGTGCCCCTCCCCTTCTCCTCAGTGCCGATTACGAGCCCCTCCTCTTCTCCTCAGTCCCGATGACGTGTCCCTCCCCTTCTCCTCAGTCCCAATTATGTGCCCCTCCCCTTCTCCTCAGTCCCGATTATGTGCCCCTCCCCTTCTCCTTAGTCCCGATTACGTGCCCCTCCCCTTCTCCTTAGTCCAGATTACGTGCCCCTCCCCTTCTCCTTAGTCCCGATTACGTGCCCCTCCCCTTCTCCTCAGTTCCGATTATGTGCCCCTCCCCTTCTCCTTAGTCCAGATTACGTGCCCCTCCCCTTCTCCTTAGTCCCGATTACGTGCCCCTCCCCTTCTCCTCAGTTCCGATTATGTGCCCCTCCCCTTCTCCTCAGTCCCAATGATGTTCTCCTCCCCTTCTCCTCAGTCCCGATTACGTGCCCCTCCTCTTTTCCTCAGTCCTGATGACGTGCCCCTCCCCTTCTCCTCAGTCCCGATTATGTGCCCCTCCCCTTCTCCTCAGTCCCAATGACGTGTTCCTCCTCTTCTGCTCTGTCCCGATTACGTGCCCCTCCTCTTCTCCTCAGTCCTGATGACGTGCCCCTCCTCTTCTCCTCAGTCCCGATTGTGTGCCCCTCCCCTTCTCCTCAGTCCCGATTGTGTGCCCCTCCTCTTCTCCTCAGTCCCGATTGTGTGCCCCTCCCCTTCTCCTCAGTCCCGATTGTGTGCCCCTCCCCTTCTCCTCAGTCCCGATTGTGTGCCCCTCCTCTTCTCCTCAGTCCCGATTGTGTGCCCCTCCCCTTCTCCTCAGTCCCAATTATGTGCCCCTCCCCCTCTGCTCAGTCCCAATTATGTGCCCCTCCCCTTCTCCTCAGTCCCGATTACGTGCCCCTCATGATGTGATCAGCTCCCCGTACATCTCACTACCCAGCAGCCAATCAGAGCAATCCCCCGGGATGACGTTAGTGACTGGAGTGGTGTCCCGTCCCAGGGGCCAGTCCATCAGCCGGGTCGTGTCAGCTCCGGAGACCCCAGAACCTGGCGGAGGTCCTGCCGATCACCGCCACCACGGGAAGAGGTAAGTTAGTACTTGTAATCAATTTCCCCCCTCCCCCTGCCAGCTGCCGGACTTCTCCTTTAATATTCAGCATTTCCCTCTGCTGAGGACTGCAGATCCTGACCCCGATGAGCCTCATACAACAGGGTCACGTGTGTCCTGACAAGTAGACGTTACTCTTCATGGAAACACGTCCATAGTCACAGATTCTCACATCCAATTGTGCAGAATTGACATAAAACACACAGATTCTGCCTTAAAGGGGCATTCTGACACTGCGGAGACATATAACATCGCTTACATGTATCTCCCAATTCTGAAACCACCAGAAACCTATTTGTATTGTGTGTTTGTGGGTCTCTTCCCATTTCAGATGATCACTGTGCTGTTCAGCAGCTGCTCAGTACTACAATTCCCAGAATGCAATGCCCAGCCCTCCTGACAGCTCCCTGCCCAGGGGACATTGCAGCTACTGTATGCACTGCCTGACAGCTCCTCTGCTTGTGGCGTTCTTCAGCACAAGACAAGATGTCCCAATAAAGATACTGCACAATGTAATGTCATGGGGGAAATGAAGCAAATACATGTTGAAGCGAGAACTAGTAGTGATAACACTATATTACTAAGTCGTATGTCTTAAGGGACAATTGTTTTATTTAAAAACTATTATCCCTTTAAAATCAGCAGGTAACTCAGTCATGGGGGCGGAGCCTTAGATGTTACTGTGGCTTGTGCTGCTTTGTACCAGCTACTATGTGACACGATTATGGCGCAGACTTTGGCGCATGATGTTCAGGCCCCCTCTCCGCTCAGCCAGGACCCCTTGTCTTCTGTCTGGGGCCTTCCGTCTCCCCCATCAGAGCTCTGCTCCACTGGACCCAACACATTCAGCTCGGCCCCATTTTCTTTGTGGACTATTTCACTACAACCCTGCAGGTGGCAATAACCCCGAGTGCCATGGAACACTGTGGCCGCGATGTGGAGACATGGACGGGGAATGAGCGCCAATCGTCTTGACTTGTCCGTCTTACAACGCTGAAATGGTCCAGTTCTACATTTCTCACAAGCAGTTGAGCTGCCAATCCTCAGAGCTGCGCTCGTACTGATACCGGGGAGTTAGCGACAATTAGAAAGCGGCTCCAGTTGCTCTTCTGAGTAATGTAATTAGAAGAGAAATGTAAATTCTCTGTAAAATGTACGATCGCTATCTGGTAAGAGCGGAGGAGAGCGGCACCGGGCACTGAACGCTGCCAGCACTTGGCTTTTTATTTAATGCCATGGTAGAGGATGAATTATTCAGCAGCCTGGCACGCCGCTGCCATCCTCCTCCTCCTGACACTCCTCACATTAGGCGCTGATGGATTTGGAGAAACTTACAAATTACATGGAGGTATCTGATGGACAAAACAGAGACCTGCCGTAGTCTGAGCGGCTATTAGAGAGCGGCATGGTGGGTGTAGTATAGAAAGAGGATGTATGGAGCGGAAACACGCTGGTGCTGGGGTGCGACTGTACCGTTATATATATATATATATATATATATATATATATATATATATATATACACATACTGATACCTGCGCTACTTAAAGGGACAAAACAGAGACCTGCCGTAGTCTGAGCGGCTATTAGAGAGCGGCATGGTGGGTGTAGTATAGAAAGAGGATGTATGGAGTGGAAACACGCTGGTGCTGGGGTGAGACTGTACCGTTATATATATATATATATATATATATATATATATATATATATATATATATATATACTGATACCTGCGCTACTTAAAGGGACAAAACAGAGACCTGCCGTAGTCTGAGCGGCTATTGGAGAGCGGCATGGTGGGTGTAGTATAGAAAGAGGATGTATGGAGCGGAAACACGCTGGTGCTGGGTGCGACTGTACCGTTATATATATATATATATAGTGATACCTGCGCTACTTAAAGGGACAAAACAGAGACCTGCCGTAGTCTGAGCGGCTATTAGAGAGCGGCATGGTGGGTGTAGTATAGAAAGAGGATGTATGGAGCGGAAACACGCTGGTGCTGGGGTGCGACTGTACCGTTATATATATATATATATATATATATATATATATATATATACTGATACCTGCGCTACTTAAAGGGACAAAACAGAGACCTGCCATAGTCTGAGCGGCTATTAGAGAGCGGCATGGTGGGTGTAGTATAGGAAGGGGATGTATGGAGCGGAAACACGCTGGTGCTGGGGTGAGACTGTACCGTTATATATATATATATATATATATACTGATACCTGCGCTACTTAAAGGGACAAAACAGAGACCTGCCATAGTCTGAGCGGCTATTAGAGAGCGGCATGGTGGGTGTAGTATAGAAAGAGGATGTATGGAGCGGAAACACGCTGGTGCTGGGGTGAGACTGTACCGTTATATATATATATATATATATATATATATATATATATACTGATACCTGCGCTACTTAAAGGGACAAAACAGAGACCTGCCGTAGTCTGAGCGGCTATTAGAGAGCGGCATGGTGGGTGTAGTATAGAAAGAGGATGTATGGAGCGGAAACACGCTAGTGGTGGGGGCCGGTGGTGCGACTGTACTGTCATATATATATATATATATATATATATATATATATATATATACACACTCATACCTGCACTACATAAAGGGACAAAATAAAGAGTTAACAGTAGAAGACTTAAAATCCGGGGCACTGCTGCGTGGGAATTGTGGATCCTAAAACAACTGATAGGGGTCAGAGGAGAACGTCACAAATGGTTCTTATGGACAGGAGGAAAAGAGCCAGGAAACCGCAGCCAAATACAACCCTGGTGGCCGACTAACATGTCCGACCCCACAAGCACAGACTGACTGTAACAGCAGACGACTGGCTCCAGCGACATCATGCCCAGAGGCCTATTACATAGGATGATTATCACGTGGATCATCGTTATTTCGCTTCGTGTACATGTGGGCAACGATCAAGCCGCCAAAAGGAAAACGTTTATCGTTCAGTGTAATTCCACGTCGTTCATTTGCTGGGATCAATAAATAAATAATAGTGGTCGGCTCTCTATAAGATTCTTTGTATATATAAAATGTATATATATGAAAGATTAAAATTATAAGTAGCAATAACAATCATGCACATAATAAAAAAGAAGATAAAATAAAAACAGTGATAGACTTCATCAAGCTATTACTAGTATGACAGGGCCCTTGCATGCTGCTTACAGTGGGGAAAGAAAGTATTTAGTCAGTCCCCAATAGTGCAAGTTCCACCACTTACAAAGATGAGAGGCGTCTGTAATTTACATCATATTAGACCTCAACTATGGGAGACAAAATGAGAAAACAAATCCAGAAAATCACACTGTCTGATTTTGTAAGAATTTATTTGCAAATTATGGTGGAAAATAAGTATTTGGTCAGTAACAAAATTTCCTCTCAATCCTTTGTTCTATCTCCTTTGTTGGCAATGAGAGAGGTCAGACGTTTTCTGTAAGTACTCACAAGGTTGGCACACACTGTTGTTGGTCTGTTGGCCCATTCCTCCATGCAGATCTCCTCTAGAGCAGTGATGTTTTGGGGCTGTCGCTTGGCAACACGGACTTTCACCTCCCTCCAAAGGTTTTCTATAGGGTTGAGATCTGGAGACTGGCTAGGCCACTTCAGGACCTTGAAATGCTTCTTAGCAAGCCGCTCCTTCGTTGCCCTGGCGGTGTGCTTTGGATCATTGTCATGTTGAAAGACCCAGTGGTCTTGTATGTCTTCCATTTTCTAATTATTGCTCCCACAGTTGATTTCTTCACTCCAAGCTGGTTGCCTATTGCAGATTCAGTCTTCCCAGCCTGGTGCAGGGCTACAATTTTGTTTCTGGTGTCCTTTGACAGCTCTTTGGTCTTCACCATAGTGGAGTTTGGAGTCTGACTGTTTGAGGGTGTGCACAGGTGTCTTTTTATACTGATAACAAGTTTAAACAGGTGACATTACTACAGGTAATGAGTGGAAGAAAGAGGAGACTCTTAAAGAAGAAGTTACAGGTCTGTGAGAGCCAGAAATCTCGATTGTTTGTAGGTGACCAAATACTTATTTTCCACCATAATTTGCAAATAAATTCTTACAAAATCAGACAATGTGATTTTCGGGATTTGTTTTCTCATTTTGTCTCCCATAGTTGAGGTCTATCTATGATGTAAATTACAGACGCCTCTCATCTTTTTAAGTGGGAGAACTTGCACTATTGGTGACTGACTAAATACTTTTTTCCCCACTGTGTATAGTCTCTGAATCTTCTCACATATATGTCCTATTTCATAGTTGTTGATATTTAGAATATAGGTTTGTACTTCCTGTGGCTATATGCCGTATGTGGGGGGGGGAGGGGGGGGGGAGCGTTCTGGTAGTTGTGTGAACAAGATCCGCTTAGTTACAGGTGGTATATGTCCATTGTTCCAATAATGCCCCTTATAGATATTATAGATATAATTATAGATATTGTGCAATGGTGTTATACACTGTATATATATATATACATATATATATATAGTCAGTTTAAAGATGACAAGCAGCAGTGTATACCTACCTTCAGGCTGCCTGTGATCCGGCGTGTCTTCTCCAGTCAGGGCCTGAAGATTCAGTCGGAGACCGGACAGGAGTACTGGAAGAGACCATACCAGTCAGCTGGATCCAGATCTCTGTGGAGAAACATGGCCGCTCAGATGGATCCAGATCTCTGTGGAGAAACATGGCCGCTCAGATGGATCCAGATCTCTGTGGAGAAACATGGCCGGTCAGATGGATCCAGATCTCTGTGGAGAAACATGGCCGCTCAGATGGATCCAGATCTTTGTGGAGAAACATGGCCGGTCAGATGGATCCAGATCTCTGTGGAGAAACATGGCCGGTCAGATGGATTCAGATCTCTGTGGAGAAACATGGCCGGTCAGATGGATCCAGATCTCTATAGAGAAACATGGCCGGTCAGATGGATCCAGATCTCTGTGGAGAAACATGGCCGATCAGATGGATCCAGATCTCTATAGAGAAACATGGCCGGTCAGATGGATCCAGATCTCTGTGGAGAAACATGTCTGTACTGACAGAGAAGGTTTGGATTTTCTGACTGGACGTTCTGTGAGGAGTCTCGGTCCCTGACACCAGGTTGTAGTGCGAGCAGCAGAGAACACGTGGACGGACATCTTCACCGCGTATTTCAGGAAAATAACAGCTAAATCAATATAAAAGACATGGGCTTAGTAATTACAGCCGGCTCCCGGCCCGGCCGGCTGACCCTCAATGACGACGCCTCATAAAGTGCCCATCAAACACGTCTACATTAACTAACTGGTGACACGGAATCAATAGAGGAATCCCTTTAAGTACGAGCGCGTTACAGCTCTTGGCACGGTCAGGAACGTGCGTCCGGATTAGATCAGCATTTTTCATGAAGCGCACGGCCAGGGTCAGCAAGTGTACAAAACTGGGTCAGTCTGATGCACCGTGCGCAAGAAGCCAAAATCCTGCTCCACGCTGCTTATACCTGGCATAGTCACAGTGTTCCTATGGCTATGTTCACACAGCGTCAAAAATGGAGAAAAAACGTCTAATTTCACTATTTAAAAAAACGTCAGTTTTTGCTGCGATTTAACTGACTGCAATGAAAATGCATTGGAGTCAATGGGAAGACAGATGTCCAATGCACACTATGCATTGAAAAACTGACATTTTTGCCGCGGACGTCAAAATAATGAACATGAACATTATTTTCGGACGTCTTTTCCAAACAGCGGATGTTTTTTATTAGTTGTTCACACACAGTTCTTCTTTTGTAACCGTTCTTTCTCCGTTTTTACTATTAAATTCAATGGACTTTTAAATTAAGACGCACCCAAAGGGAAATTAGTAGTCCCAAACTAAAATAATGTGCAAACACCAGTCATTGCACTAAGGGAAGGCAGGCTGCTAAAAAATGTCTGTTATTTTAGACTCAAAATAACGGACGTCATTTTAAACGGAGCTGAAAAAAAGTTGTGTGAACATAGCCTAAGGCTGAAGACGTCTGTCCGTCCAGCCCCGTATCTCACTCCGCAGCGTCCGTCCAGCTCGGCCTCTCACCCCGCAGCATCCGTCCAGCTCGGCCTCTCACCCCACAGCATCCGTCCAGCCCCGTATCTCACCCCGCAGCATCCGTCCAGCTCGGCCTCTCACCCCGCAGCGTCCGTCCAGCTCGGCCTCTCACCCCGCAGCGTCCGTCCAGCTCCGTCTCTCACCCCGCAGCATCCAGCTCGGCCTCTCACCTCGCAGCGTCCGTCCAGCTCGGCCTCTCACCTCGCAGCATCCGTCCAGCTCGGCCTCTCACCCCGCAGCGTCCGTTCAGCTCGGCCTCTCACCTCGCAGCGTCTGTCCAGCTCGGCCTCTCACCCCGCAGTGTCTGTCCAGCACCGCCTCTCACCCGACAGTGTCCGTACAGCTCGGCCTCTCACCTCGCAGCATCCGTCCAGCTCGGCCTCTCACCCCGCAGCGTCCGTTCAGCTCGGCCTCTCACCCCGCAGCGTCCGTTCAGCTCGGCCTCTCACCTCGCAGCGTCTGTCCAGCTCGGCCTCTCACCCCGCAGCGTCCGTCCAGCTCCGTCTCTCACCCCGCAGCATCCAGCTCGGCCTCTCACTCCGCAGTGTCCGTCCAGCTTGGCCTCTCACCCCGCAGCGTCTGTCCAGCACCGCCTCTCACCCGACAGTGTCCGTACAGCTCGGCCTCTCACCCCGCAGCATCCGTCCAGCTCAGCCTCTCACCCCGCAGCGTCCGTCCAGCTTGGCCTCTCACCCCGCAGCATCCGTCCAGCTCCGCCTCTCACCCCGCAGCGTCCGTCCAGCTCGGCCTCTCACCCCACAGCGTCCCTCCAGCTCGGCCTCTCACCCCGCAGCGTCCGTCCAGCTCGGCCTCTCACCTCGCAGCATCCGTCCAGCTCGGCCTCTCACCCCGCAGCGTCCGTTCAGCTCGGCCTCTCACCCCGCAGCGTCCGTTCAGCTCGGCCTCTCACCTCGCAGCGTCTGTCCAGCTCGGCCTCTCACCCCGCAGCGTCCGTCCAGCTCCGTCTCTCACCCCGCAGCATCCAGCTCGGCCTCTCACTCCGCAGTGTCCGTCCAGCTTGGCCTCTCACCCCGCAGCGTCTGTCCAGCACCGCCTCTCACCCGACAGTGTCCGTACAGCTCGGCCTCTCACCTCGCAGCGTCCGTCCAGCTTGGCCTCTCACCCCGCAGCATCCGTCCAGCTCAGCCTCTCACCCCGCAGCGTCCCTCCAGCTCGGCCTCTCACCCCGCAGCGTCCCTCCAGCTCGGCCTCTCACCCCACAGCATCCGTCCAGCACCGCCTTTCACCCCACAGCGTCCGTCCAGCACCGCCTCTCACCCCGCAGCGTCTGTCCAGCACCGCCTCTCACCCCGCAGCGTCCGTCCAGCACCGCCTTTCACCCCACAGCGTCCCTCCAGCTCGGCCTCTCACCCCGCAGCGTCTGTCCAGCACCGCCTCTCACCCGACAGTGTCCGTACAGCTCGGCCTCTCACCCCGCAGCGTCCGTCCAGCTCGGCCTCTCACCCCGCAGCGTCCGTCCAGCTCGGCCTCTCACCCCGCAGCGTCCCTCCAGCTCGGCCTCTCACCCCGCAGGGTTCAGCAACAGGATATGCTGCAGATGGTGGGGTTTGCTACCTGAAAATAGTGTTTAAATAAAGAATTTATGGGGAAAAAAGGAACTTCCTTCCTGGAATCTTGTATCTTCGAGTTTACCATGACACCACCCCTGGCAGAGAACTCTATTGTCTCACTGCTCTCACAGTAAAGAATCTATGTAGCTCTATCGTTTCACTGCTTTTACTATAAAGAATCTATAGAGAGCTCCATAGTGTCACTGCTCTTACAGTAAAGAATCTATAGAGAGCTTCAGTGTCACTGCTTTTACAGTAAAGAATCTATAGAGAGCTCCATAGTTTCACTGCTCTTATAGTAAAGAATCTATAGAGAGCTCCATGGTGTCACTGCTCTTACAGTAAAGAATCTATAGAGAGCTCCATAGTCTCACTGCTCTTACAGTAAAGAATCTATAGAGAGCTCCATAGTGTCACTGCTCTTACAGTAAAGAATCTATTACATACTGATGGTTGTAAATAGATGACTGCAGGTTCCTCTAGGTGGCGCTATATGCTGGATCATTGTAGAAAATGAAATATAATGTTATAACTCTCCCAGGACCATGTAACGTCACAGAGACCCCCAAACTGGGATTTTACAGCTCTCCAATAATTGGGTGCAGCTAAAAATACAGCCGTTCACCTGACACAGATTACACTGCCCTTCTTCTTACAATCCTCTCCTGAGATTGGCTACAATGAAGGCACGGTTATACGCCAGAGCTGCATTCACAATTCTGCAGCTCCCATCTGCCAGGTCAGGGTCTATCTGGGGACGAGTCATTTTTAGGTTAGGATGGATGGAAATTGTAATCCAGCCTGCAGCGCCATCTGCCTGTGAGAGGGCGGTACTGCACCCTGCCAGCAGTCTGGATAACGCTGAGCAGTTCTAATAAAAATCCCCTAAATCATTCATTTCAAGAAAAACTTCATTTAGGAAAAGAAATATATAATGTAGAACGAGGTGGGAACACTGGGTGAATCAGAAAAAGTGCTGTTTACTCCCCTGAGTCTGCGGGCAGGACGCGTCCCCAGAATGGCGCTCAGCATTTGATACCGTTACATTATAAACGCGCGCCCATTGAAAAGTCTCTTTGTTGCAAATGAATAATGGAGGAATAAAGAAAACAAAATATTCCCGATCTCCCCCTCGGGTGATAATGCTGTCAGCTCTAAAAGATTATCCCTTTTGCTTTTTCAATAACGGCATTATCAAAAAGAAACCCAGCAGGCCCCGGCGCAACAGGAGCAGCCGTACACGGACGGCGGAAACTCATTTACTATCAGATACATACATTACACTTCACAATGGGGAGAGCCGACTCTATGAGGATGAAAGAACGGTGCCGGCTCCAGAGACCCCAGGGCCAGGCACAAGATGTTCTCGCTGCATCAATGCCATCGCTCCCCCCTGACACCCACAATTCACCGCCATTTACCTCCACTTGGGCATCACCGATAACCTTCATAATGGAGCCTGTGCGCGTGTTGTGTGTGATGGCGGCCGGCCGCGGAGACAGACAAGGCCAAGACTTTATCTTCTCCCAGTTGAGGGCCGTGAAGGATTGATGGCTATGAGTGGTGGTATAAGTCATGGAGGTCCGGAAAGGTGTCACCAATGATAAAGTGACCACTCTCCCTAAATAATCAGCAATGAACAGATCCCGGGAAAGCTGGGTATCAGCCGATCTCTCCCAGGAAAGCTGGGTAACAGCTGATATCTCCCAGGAAAGCTGGGAAACAGCCGATGTGGTATGCTCCGACCAGTGAGGTACTAAGGTGGTTCTGGTGATGCCACTTCTATGGTGTTGTAACACCAGTGCTAGTCCAGCACACAGGTATGGTGTGGGTACCTGCTTTCAATGTGGCTGGCTGTGTTCCCCAAAATGGTCAGTGACCTGCCGGGTTGTGATGGGCCCCTTGGGCTCTTGTCATGGTAGTCCTGAGTGGCAATCGACCCACCCGGACTATCGGTACTGCCACCCACAGAAAGGGGAAAATTAGGTTAGTGTGTATAGGTGCTGGTGCAGAGGAAAGGATGACTGAGTCCCAGTGATATAAAAATATAACAGCTTTACTGTACAGCCTCTTCATAGTACAAAACACTTTTGCAGAAATAGATAAATCTTTGTACAGACTTTTGTGCTTTAAAGGGGTACTCCAGCGGGGGGGGGGGGCACTTTTTTGCTGGGACTTCCCCGGTTCCAGCGGCGGGTCCCGCATCACATCGCTCCGGTGCCCGGTTCCCGGCCGCTTCCTGGTGTCTGACGCGGGCCCGAGACGATACGTCTCAGGTCCGCTCAGCCAGTCAGTGACAGAGGCGGGATCTGAGCGGACTTGAAACGGATCCCGCCTCCTTCACTGAGTGGCTGAGCGGACCTGAGACGTCACGTCTTGGGCCCGCGACAGACACCAGGAAGCGGCCGGGAACCGGGCACCGTGATGCGGGACCCACCACTGGATTCGAGGAGGTGAGTGGACGTCTTTTCCCTTAGCCATCTCCTCCCCGGTCCCAGCAAAAAAGTGCCGCCCCCCCCCCCCCCCCGCTGGAGTACCCCTTTAAAACATAGAGTAGAGATAGTTGCAGTATCTAGGTACTTGTCCTAATAGGGTAACACAAACCCAGCCTTGGTTACCTGGGTGAAGCTAAGTGTCCAAGGTTTCCCGGGTTAAACTGCACCGCAAGATAGAATACGTAGACCTTCTGGTAGCTTTGTTCTATCCAGGCTAGTTCATCTTGTTTAATAGGATACTGCACTGCTGTGGCGGTTGCTCGACTGGTCACTTGCTAGATGGTACTGTGTGACTCCCCCACTTTTAAGGTCACAGTTAGGATGATTGGGGCACTTCTCTTCTGGGCAATATGGTTTTGGGCGATTAGCTTTCTGCAATCCGCTTTGGCGGGTGAACGTACACAGGTCTTTATAATGCACCACAAGTAAAAAGACATGCATCATACATAGTTCTTTAAGAAGGTATATATAGGCAGCAACTAAGTTTGAATCCTGTTTGTGACGCCAATTCTGTGGCGGCTGCTCTGCTGCGACCGGTCCCTTGCTAGGTGTTTAAGTGTGACACCACTTCTATGCTGGACGATCGTTGGAATATAGCTCAGCCAGGTGAAAGGTTGTTGTGACGCCAGTGCTAACTCAGCACACAGGTATGAAGGCACACCAGCTTTAATGGGTGGCTGGCTATAACCTTCTCCAATGGTCGGTGACCTGCCGGGTTGTGACGGGTCCCTTGGGCGCTTATCATGGTGGTCTGAAGTTAAGAGGTGACCCACCCGGACTGTCGGTACCGCCACCCACAGAAAGGGGAGATGACCCAAAGACGGTGTAGCTTGTGTAGGTGCTGGTGCAATGATCACTGAGTCCCAGTAGAATAAATAAACGTTCCTTTACTAGCAATTCTCCGGTAATACAGGATAAATAGGGACTGTGGAGGTATAGACTGAATCTGTGCTGAAACTGAGGTAGTGAGTAGAATACCAGTGCGGACTTAATTACGTGCTAAGAAGAGTTCAGAGTAGTGGAGAGAAGTTTGTCTTGAGAGTCCCAACCTAATGTAGTACTGTGCTCTGCTGGAACTTTGGAAGAATACTTAAGAATACTTGAGAGAAGAATACTTGTGCCCGTGTTTCGACCTTCATAGCTCTACCACCTTTTGCCCTGCAGTGTCGGGGTACCGTCCTATCAGGGGGACACAAGCCCCAGTGCTAGTTACCTGAGTTGAGCTAAGTGCTTGAAATTTTACGGTGTCACCTGCACTAAAAGATAGAGTAAGTAGACTTTTGGCTGGTTTGGGGTGATCCCTGACTTGTCCTCTCTTTAGGTGTTTAGCACTGCATTGTAGGTAGAAGTGTTGCTTTACAAAAGAAGGTCTCTGTGTTCTCCATAAGTGTCTCTCTACTACCACACTCCAGACTAGACTAAACTAGACCCTAGGGGTTGTGTTGTGTAAGAATAGAGTGCACAGACGAGACGAGAGAAGAGATAGGTAGAGAAAGAACAGCATCTCTTATAGGCTGGCACGGACCATGTGGTACATAAACAGTAACCCTTGAATAACTACAGCTGTGCAACATAAAACAATGCATACATACAATACTGGCACCTTGTGGTAAACCTAGAGAATGCACCTCGATTTCACTGAAGGCATAACTTTCTGACCGATGCCTAAAGCACTTAACTGTAAGACCACACTGCACTTTTTAGACTGGTTCACGGCGTAGGCTAGGATTATCCCCGATTTTTCTCCCTCTGTAGTGTCTAGCACTGCATAGTAGATATAATAGATAGACTAGAAGAACTGAGTGTCTCTGGTTGTCTCTACATACACGAGTCTTAACCAACTGAACACACTACACTGAACTGACTTGTCCCAGACAAGGATCCTGGCAGAGCCAGGCCCTGGCTTGGCGACAGCAGCGACGTCCTCTCTGTGTCTCCCTCTCCCACAAGAATCTGGATAAGACTGAAGCTACACCTCCTCCCATCAAACAACTACTTCCTACAGGGACTATGTAAGGGACCTTGTGAGTGGTGGAAAGGCATGTGAGCAAGAAAAAGAAGAGGAGTGATAGGTCAGAAAGAAAGAGCATCTCCATTGGGCAATAAAAGTACATAATGCATAGGAAATAGTGACCTTTATTGGCTTCAGCTGTGCGATACATAAGAGCATATACAAAATATTGACATCTTATGGTGAAACTATAGAATACCTTCTTCACCACTTAACCTTGAGTAAAGGGCTTTTGAGACAGGTGTAAGAAACATGAAACACCCATGGTGGGATACCACACCGGTATCGCCCAGGAAAGCTGGGTAACAGGTAGAGATGAGCGAACCGGCTGAGGTTCGCTTATCATTCCTTGGCTTATCATTCCCGCTGTCTGCCCGCTCTGTGAACAGGGTGGATACAGCCTGAGGACCACCTGGAAAACTGGGATACAACCATAGCCATAGGCTGTATCCCAGTTTTCCAGGCAGTCCTCAGGCTGTATCCGCCCGCTCCACGGAGCGGGCAGACAGCGGGAATCATAAGCCGAGAGTTCAGGTTCATACGAACCCGAACCTCCGCTGGTTCGCTCATCCCTAGTAACAGGCTATATCTCCCGGGAAAGCTGGGTAACGGTTGATATCTTCCGGGAAAGCTGGGTAACAGCCATTATCTCCCAGGAAAGCTGTGTAACAGCCGATATCTCCCAGGAAAGCTGGGTAACAGCCGATATCCCCCGGGAAAGCTGTGTAACAGCCGATATCTCCCAGGAAAGCTGGGTAACAGCCGATATCTCCCAGGAAAGCTGGGTAACAGCCGATATCTCCCAGGAAAGCTGGGTAACAGCCGATATCCCCCAGGAAAGCTGTGTAACAGCCGATATCCCCCAGGAAAGCTGTGTAACTACCGATATCTCCCAGGAAAGCTGGGTAACAGCCGATATCCCCCGGGAAAGCTGTGTAACTACCGATATGGCCACTGTTACTTAACTGTTGATCAATCTACAGATGCAGCAATGTACAACAAAACTCATGTGTTATGAATAGTGAGCACCATACTGCAATCTCCTCTGATCTATTACTCTGGATCAGCTGGTCTTAACTGCTCAGTTTAGGACTAAAAGGTAGTTTCTGACTAGCTAGCCTCTTTATATCCCGGACTCTTGCAGTGTGGTGCGGGTTATAGTGATCGCTCTGTGTGTTATAACCAGTATTCTCTGCCGTTACTCTCGTTACTATATTGTTCCAGTCAGTCCTTGTATCTGGATCTTGTAGCTGCTGTTACTTTGGGCAGTTTATTAGTTATATATTCTTCTTAGATCAGTAGTTGCTCAGCCTCGGTGTCCTCCTCTTGTTTGTGTTACGGTCAGTTTTATAGATCCGGGATATTTGCTGGGACAGAGAGGGTCAGGGTCAACGTTCAGGGACAGATGTAGGGAAAGCTTGTTATTGTGGCTTATTAATCACTCGTCTGCTGTAATTTCTGAATGTGACCACCATCATCTCCTCACATCATCATAGTTTCTGGCTTCTACTGGAGACTTACCATTATGTTGTGATATATTTGTTCTAGTGACTGGTTGTTACAATACAGAAGAACTGATACAAGTCTTCCTTAGCATAAGTCTTGTGGGTATGTGAAGACTGTCAGGACCCAGGAAAGGCGACTATTATAGATGAGGTCCAGTTCTGCCATCTTGTGACAACCAATGTTGTTACAATGCTGCCGTGTAGCCAATGTATGGTAAGGCTTACTAATAGGGGAGTAGCTAGGATTCATGGGGCCCCGTAGCAACATCCTGTACAGGCCTTAATACCCCCTGATACATACTCACCTGGCCTGGCGCAGTCCCCCGGCATTCTTTCTTCCTCCAAGCTCTGAAGCAACCAGGGGACGTCACTCGTGCATCGGGGAGCTGAACAGGGAGCGGCCTCTTGTGGCTGGAGGTGCAATGCTGCCTCCGGCCACAAGAGAGACTGACAGGGCAGGAAGCTAATGGCTTCTTGTTCTGTCAGGCAGAGTGCCGCAGAATTTAACTGTGAACATTTATCCCGAACACCCACAGTTAAAGGGACAGTCCGGGCTTGCAGGAGTCCTTAGTGCACGGGCCCCGTAGCAGTGGCGTGGTCTACATTCATAGTAGCTACACTGCTTGGTAACAACTAGAGATAATCGAACCCAAGTGTGCAAGATGTGATTACTGAAGAGGTCTGATGCAGACCTAGTGAGTCATGGTGGATACAGCCTATGGACGGGTTTACACACAGTATGACACCGGCGATTTTATGATCCGGACGAGTCCTTGAACAACCGTCATCAGTGAAGTTCATCCCGGCCGCCACTGCGCTACTGGCTGGATGAACTTGATTTCTTTAGAATTGGGATGCCGGTGCATTCATGTGCGCCCGCATCCCAATTACCCTTAGCACACAATGTAAAGTCGCACTCTACATTGTGTGAACTGACAGTGTTCAATGAATAGTGGCCGCACAAAACCGACATGTCAGTTTTTCGCTGCGGCCGCTTGGAATCCTGGCCGTAGTGTATACAGAGTGTATACACTCCGGCCGGGATTCCATTGACTTCAGTGCAATGTAAATTTTCAATTAATCGCGACCGTTGTTGCAATTTGCAACAACGGCCGTGATTAATTGAAAATTTATGTTGTGTGAACCTAGTCTATGGCTGTATCCAGCCCTAGGGCGGCATCCAACGCTGTACATGGCTAAGAAATGGATTACTACTAGAGATGAGCAAACCTAAGTGTGCGGCATTTGATTAACGATGGCTGAAGAAGTTGGATGCTCCCCCTGGGGCGGCCTGAGAAACATGGATACAGCCATGGGCTGCATCACCATGACTCACTAGGGCGGTATCTAACTTCTTTAGCCACCAGTAATCAAATGGCGCACACTTAGGTTTGTTCATCTCTAGTAATAATCCATTTCCCAGCCATGTACAGAGTTCAGCAACATCAGATACTGACAATGGTTCCGGTAACGGCCGTGTTACGGGCTGGTTATGTTTCCCATACAAAGCTAATTATCGGACTTACAGAAGCAACAAGTGGCCACATCATGGAGGATCTGCGTCCGGGCCTGGTCATTAACAGGAGCTGGCGGGAACACGTAGAAATAGAGAATAGAGTTAGCGCTCGGCTGGGGACGGCAGAGGTATTACAATTATCTGAGAGCAGAGAATAGCAACTCCTCTGGCCAGGCCTGGAAATGCGCCATGTTTAATTCAGAAGATGAGTAACGCGTTCCCCGGCCGCCTTCACGCAGCCAGACAGGTAGAGCGCGTGCAGTTTTATTCACAAAACATTTTACAAAGTAGCGGCACTTAAGTTCACGATTGACATTTAGCAGGGGAATCCGGAAGAAACGGCAGCGCCGAGGCCTCCGTGACCTTTCTGTTTTTTAAAAGCAAAGAGCCTGAAGGAAATTGAATGGAGCTTGTGCAGCACTGTATACATTTCATTAAAGCTGTTGCTTTCCAAAGAGAGTTCACAGCTAAACAACAAAAAGAAAGAGAGACGTTAACCTTTACCGCTTTAAAGCGCAGCTGGGCGCACACCAAAAATCCTCCGATCTGGACCACAGTCTGTGAAGTTCTTTAGTGGAACGAGATTTCCCAAGGTGCAACTGAATAGAAAATGAAGAAAAACTATTCCCGATGCCAAGAATTCACCGGCTCACCCCTTCCTATGCCATCTCCCTGCTCTATAAAGACTGAGAAGGAGAGGGCAACACGGGAAGGAGAGGGCAACACGGGAAGGAGAGGGAAACAAAGGAAGGAGAGGGCAACAAAGGAAGGAGAGGGAAACACAGGAAGGAGAGAGCAACACGAGAAGGAGAGAGCAACACGGGAAGGAGA